>NC_083436.1:4465356-5090356 GCF_020745735.1 Hemiscyllium ocellatum
AGCACGTGTGTATACACATCCCTGACAGCACGTGTGTATACACATCCCTGACAGCACGTGTGTATACCCATCCCTGACAGCACGTGTGTATACACATCTCTGACAGCACGTGTGTATACACATCCCTGACAGCACGTGTGTATACACATCCCTGACAGCACGTGTGTATACACATCTCTGACAGCACGTGTGTATACACATCCCTGACAGCACGTGTGTATACACATCCCTGACAGCACGTGTGTATACACATCCCTGACAGCACGTGTGCATACACATCCCTGACAGCACGTGTGTATACACATCCCTGACAGCACGTGTGTATACACATCCCTGACAGCACGTGTGTATACACATCCCTGACAGCACGTGTGTATACACATCCCTGACAGCACGTGTGTATACACATCCCTGACAGCACGTGTGTATACACATCCCTGACAGCACGTGTGTATACACATCTCTGACAGCACGTGTGTATACACATCCCTGACAGCACGTGTGTATACACATCCCTGACAGCACGTGTGTATACACATCCCTGACAGCACGTGTGTATACACATCCCTGACAGCATGCTTGGGTTTTGCTTCAGTTGCAGATTTTCTAAAACAAAATGAAAGAGGCAAATTGTGACTTGTTGCTGAGTTTTTTAAAAAAGTGTAATTGTGATTAAATAATGTTTCCAGAATATAAATTTGTCACTGTTTTACGTGAAGTTATTGGTGTTGTTTAAAGACAGAAATTCTGAATACTTTTATTTACTAGGCAAGGGGTTCCAAGTGAGTTTTATTAGGAATTCTGCTAAATTGTTGTTAAAGTTTTTTTTTGTTTATTTGTAAAATCGTAGTGGTAGACTTGTTAAAAGCATATAGATATAAATTCAGAATTGAGATCATCATCAAGTAGTTCATACATTCATTTACTGCAGTGACAAACATCAACAAGTTGCTCATAAGTTAGAGTTAAACTTCATTTTTCATTAGAAAATGCCTAGGAAAAATGTAACAATATCATACCTTTAGGGAAATTATCTATCTAAAATTCTTTATTTAGACTTTAAGATGAGGTTAGTGGGATTTTTAATGAAAGTTTAGCTATGACAACTATAATTTGCCCTGCGTAATTGCATTTGTATCTCATTATTACTTAGGAATATATTTACATAGCTATCCTTCTTCCATAATTTGATGTCTAATAAGTGTGTTTTTTAAAATACATTTTCAGGAGAAGACAAGTGCGTTAAGTCTAAGCAATGTGGCTGGAGTCTTCTACATTCTCGTTGGAGGGCTTGGTTTGGCAATGCTGGTGGCTTTGATTGAATTCTGTTACAAGTCAAGAGCAGAGGCAAAACGAATGAAAGTGGCGAAGAATGCACAAGCTATTAACCCAACTTCCTCGCAGAATTCCCAGAATTTTGCAACTTATAAGGAAGGTTACAACGTATATGGGATCGAAAGTGTTAAAATTTAGGGGGTAGGAATGAGGTCCTGTTACAAAATTATAAGTGCACGTTGTAACTTCATTGTCACATCCATAAAACTAATTGCTGAGAAGGCTGATCCAGAGACCGTATGTATTCAGTGTTCTTCTTTTGATGGGTAAATTAAATGATTTGTTTTTGTGTTTATTAAGTATCAACTTATCCCAATGTGGCTTTTTTAATTTTTTGCCTTATTATGATTTCTACCTTAGCTCTCTAATACATACATCAATTGTTTTGTTTGCTGTGTCCTTTGGTTTCTGTCTTTTTAATTATTTACCAGAATATTTCAGATAGTCAGATTGCAACATATGATTTGTTCTTTCCCAGATGACCTTTGGTGATGCCATGAGAAGTAAAGCAAGACTATCAATTACAGGAAGCACTGGAGAAAACGGACGTGTTATGACTCCAGAATTTCCCAAAGCAGTGCATGCAGTACCTACGTGAGGCCTGGCATGAGAATGAATGTCAGTGTGACTAATCTTTCTTGATTGATAAGACTCTTTGAGTGCCTTACATGATGGTTGATGTAAGTTCTTCGTTGATTGGTGCGAGGCATCCAGTGTTGTGAAGATATTTTTCTCAAAGAAGAATTCTTGTCCTTTTGTGTGGAGTTCATCTGAATAGTAATTGGATGCTTTGTTCATGTACACACAACAAAAAAAAACCATCATTGAAAATGAATGGACATGGAGCTTGACTCACATGCACAACTGATGTGGAAGTACTGGAAATAAATCATTTGACAAGGCAGCACGCCTGTGTCTGCAGACACCGCTGTTTAATCCTGGATTCGTATGACTTAAGCACAGTGTCCACTTGACATCAGCCGCATTATGATGTGAAATCTTTTATATTATAGAAAAAAAAACAAAAGTACACTATTTTTAAGTATTTTCACTATCAAGAAATGGCTTTTAAATAACTCTGCTTCCATACTAATCGAATATTAGTAAAACTAAACTGCAGGAAAGTGACCAGGCTAGAGGCATCAATTCCATTGTTTTTTTTTCAAAGCCAAATATATACATGCGCAGAATAAAAGGATTCAACACTTGTAATTTAATACAGTATTGTAAGACTTTCCTGTATATCTTCTTCTTAACATTGGTGTTAATATGAAATACTTGGCAATGCTTGACATTTGAAATAAAATTTTCATATGGTTTATATGCAAAAAGCGTAACTTATTCTAACAGAACTGACTACAATGGGCTGATTTATTTATTGATAGCAGGAGTAATACCAATGGTGTAAGAAACATTCCAAAACATAACCCACCTTGATTATTTTAGTTGTTATTGGTTTCTGCGAAGATGCAAGTCTTTTTCTCATGTACAGTAATTTTAACCTATTGAACTAAAAATTGTATTCAGGACAGAGCTGTCACACTGTATTGAACTCGTGAAGGATAGAAACCTTCCTTGGAGCAGAAATGCAAAAGCTTATTTGGTATTAATTTTCAGTATGATTGTCATATTCTCTGCTGTTTCAGCACTGATGCTTAATTATTTATTTTAAATGGGCAAAATGCCATTAAAGTACTGGACAATGGGATGTTATAAGAATGTGTAAGTGTTTGTGTCCTATTTTGGTATAGTGTAACTTTAAAGCTATGGTGTAGTATATTTAATTTGTTTGTCAAGGAAGGGCTTTTGAAAGTCTTGTAATCTCAGCTGGTTTGAGGGTGCAATAAATATATTATTTGTCCTATTTTCTGGTTACTTTTCTGTGCCAGTTCCCCACTTAAGGTTAGCAAGAAATTTGTTTTCTGTCAATGTTATTCCATTTGTTTCCATTGTTTATCAACAAAGCCAAGATTTCACCAGTATTCCAGTTTGGATTTTCAAATATAAGACAGTAGATTTCTGTTAAGCATCTTGTTGAATGTCTTGTGTCTTTAAATGTGTTTTACTTTGCTTTAAATACTCCTTGAGTTGCAATTACAATAAGCTTCAACTAATGTTGTCATGACCATACCATTGCATGAAGGATGAACATTTTAAGTAATAAGGAACTTGCTATCTCTGATTAGCCATACATGCTATGAGTTGCTGAAGTGTTAGTGAAAGAGTTTAAAAGGTTATACCAAAGCTCACTGGAACATGAAATTATTTGAAATATGATCATCTACACCTTTCAAATGTTGGAAAGCCCCTTTCTTTTACAGAGTCCCATAATAATGCACAGAACGTAGGAAACATGCTAATTGCTGCTCCTTCAAAAGCTTTACTTTCTTAAGATTACTTTGGCTATCTGTGTCATTTTGCACCAGAACGCAAGTTTACACATTGGTCTTGGCACAGATCCAGGCAACATTTAATGCAATACCATATGGTTAATACAAAAGCTTTAACACAAAATCAAAACATTTCAGTTGCTGGAAATCTGAAACAAAGCCAGAAAATGCTGAAAATACTTGCACATCTGGCATCACCGGTTCTCCACAATTTTGTATCAAAGTTGTGTGGACTAATAGCCTGTCAGAATGGTAACAACCTTTTTGAGTTGGTATTTTTGTGACCTGGAATAGCAGGCAGGATTGGATATTGAAAGAAACAATGGACCTCTATTTACAGGAACCCCAGTGGGAATTCCAGTGGCAGCAGTGATTACATTATTAATCGATAATGAGCAAGGAAATGTCTGCAGAATGGAGGAAATGTGTAGAAAGACTGCTGCTCCTCATCCTACTCTAAGCTCATAGACCCATCGATGGTGGAAGTGACTGATACAGTAAAGTCATGAAGAAAAGTCTTCTTCCTTGAAGGGGATGGGAGGAGGCCAGTTAGCCTCAGGTGTGTCTGCAAATCACAAAAGCTGTCAAGTATGGTGCTAAGGACCTGGATCTAGGTCCAGCAAGAAGAGTAGCCAACAATTCTCAGCTTGCATTACTCTCTTGCCTGCATTGTGTTTTCCTAGACAGCTCTCCTCTAATCGATGCAGATTTTGGCAACATATAATTCTTTTCTTCTGGCTCCATCTCAATGGACCATCATCGTATTATACTCATTACTTACAGTCACTATCCTCAACTACTTACCCTCCAGCCTCAGCAAAGCGTTATTCCCTCATACTCCTAACTCCCTGACTTTTTCATTACAGAAGAGAGTGCACATCTCCAGAGAGAAGTGCAGAACTGGGGTTGGAGCTGCAGCCATGGTGATACAGGAGGAAGCCCTTGGAGATAAGCAGGAGGAAGCCCTGGGAGATAAACATGTGGACTCCCTGGGAGATAAACAGGAGGAATCCCTGGGAGATAAAGAGGATGAAGCCCTGGGAGATAAGCAGGAGGAAGCCCTGGGAGATAAACAGGAGGAAGCCCTGGGAGATAAACAGGAGGAAGCCCTGGGAGATAAGCAGGAGGAAGTCCTGAGAGATAAGCAGGAGGAAGCCCTGGGAGATAAACAGGAGGAAGCCCTGGGAGATAAGCAGGAGGAAGCCCTGGGAGATAAGAAGGAAGTCCTGGGAGATAAGCAGGAGGAAGCCCTGGAAGATAAGCAGGAGGAAGCCCTGGGAGATAAGCAGGAGGAAGCCCTGGGAGATAAACAGGAGGAAGCCCTGGGAGATAAACAGGAGGAAGCCCTGGGAGATAAGCAGGAGGAAGCCCTGGGAGATAAGCAGGAGGAAGCCCTGGGAGATAAACAGGAGGAAGCCCTGGGAGATAAGCAGGAGGAAGCCCTGGGAGATAAGAAGGAAGTCCTGGGAGATAAGCAGGAGGAAGCCCTGGGAGATAAGCAGGAGGCCCTGGGAGATAAGCAGGAGGCCCTGGGAGATAAGCAGGAGGCCCTGGGAGATAAGCAGGAGGAAGCCCTGGGAGATAAGCAGGAGGCCCTGGGAGATAAGCAGGAGGCCCTGGGAGATAAGCAGGAGGCCCTGGGAGATAAGCAGGGTGACACCATCAGGCCCTTTACCAATGGAGAGATGAAGAAACCTGATGATAACATTCATACCACACTACTGCTTGGTATTTAACTGTCACTCACTTTGAATCAATGTTATCAATGCTCTAGAATGCATGCTTTGTACTTCGCTAAACTGGGTTCAACACTCATTCATGTCTTTCATCATGCACAGATGCTAACCAAAGAAAAGAGAATGAGTTGTAGGAGGTCTGCCTCTTTGTATTTGCATTGTGCTATGACTCCTGTGCACCCTTCAGCTGTGTAGATCCACATACCTTGTTTGAGATCAACTACTCAGATAAATGGGATTGTAGCTTAAATAGTGAGAAGCATATCCTAAAATGTGTATAAGACACTTGTTAGACCTTAGCTGGAATACTGAATACAATTCTGGACACACATTGGAGAGAAATCAGAAGTGATTTACATAAGCAATTCCAGGGACAAGAAACTTAAAATCATGAGCATGGATCGAAGAAGTTGGAGCTGTTCTCCTTGGAGGAAAGAAGACTAAGACACCTTCTGATGGAGGTTACATCAGTAACAGCAGCCTGGAATTTACCAGTTGGCCTTGTTCTGAATCTTTTGATTCTATGATGAATTTTTAAATTTTTAAAATTTTAAATTTTTAAATTCGTTCTTGGAGTGTGCACATGATTTGCAAGACGAACATTTATTTCCCGTACAAAGTTGCCCATGAGGCATTGGTGGTGAGCAATGCACAAACTATACTGTGATGATTCGCAAATTCAACTCCAAATAGCACTAAAAGGCCCTCGAAAATTCAATCAGGGCAATGAATCAGAAAAGAAACCATCCTGTAACTAGCATGCACAGAAAGAGGGAGGTGCTACTTCTCCAGTCGGACGCTTACATTTGCTGCTGTAAGACAAACATTGGAGAGAAATGGAAAAGGTGAGGATGCTGACACAGGCAGAGAAGAGGAACGGATGAGGGTGAGGTGAGGAATCTAACCATTGGAACGAAAAGATGTAGTGGTAGACCTAAGTGGGACTTAGGGCATAAGCAAGAATAAGATTCTTCTAGTCTATATTTGATGTAATGGTAAAATATAAGGCAAGAGTCCATATTTAGTTAAGGTAGATTTGGTCCCAAAAGGGGAGGCACAGTGGCTGTTAACACTGCTGCCTCACAGAGCAAGGGCCTTAGTTCAATTCCGGCTGTGGTTGACTATTTTCTCTGTGGAGTTTGCACATTCTCCCCTGTCTGTGTGGGTTTCCATCGGGTGCTCAGGTTTCCACCTACAGGCTGAAATGTGCAGGTTGGGTGGATTGACCACACTAAATTGTTCGTAGTGTACAGAGATGTGCAGGTTAGGTGGGTTAGCCATGGTAGATGCAGAGTTATGGGGAAAAGGTGTGGGGATGGTGTGGGGGTAGTGTGTTGAGCAAGTTCTGGGTGAGGCAGATTCTTCAGAGAGTATGTGCAGACTTGATGGGCTGAATGGCTACCCTTGCACTGTAGGGATTCTATGTTTCTACTGTGATCTCATGTCTGTGATTTGCACATTATGTGGGGAAGCCTAGACATCCTGGTGGTATAGATGATCATGTGCGCAGAGGTGTTTTTCAGCCTTGGAAAATGGTGAAAGTGATAAGTCCTTTGTGGAGGTCAATGAGAGCCAAAAGCCTAGCACTGTGAGTGACCCAGCTGCTCAGGAGTGCAGGGTGAAGTTTGGAAAGGCAATAGTGGACTTATTAGTGAGAGGAGTAGACAGGCACTTCTCTGAACATAGACATGGCTTAAGGATGATGTACTTCTTCCAAGGTGCCAGAGTAAAGGTATGACAGAAAAACAGAGCATTATGAAGGCGGGGGGAGGGTGAACAGCCAGAGGTTGTGATTCATGGTCGGATGAATTACACAAGGAGAAAAGAAATTATGTCCTGGATTCAGACTTGAGAGAGTTGGGTAGGAAATTAAAAAATAGGGATTCAAAAACAATAATCTCTGGATTACTCCTGATGCCAGGCTTCAATTAGTGTAAGAATAGAAGGGTAGAGCAGATGAATGTGTGGCCGGTGAGATGGTGCATGAGGGGCTTGATTCCTGAAACATTGAAACTGTTTCTGGGGAGGTGAGACCTGTACAAGTTGGATGGATTACACCAGAACAGGAATGGGACCAACACTTCCATGGGGAGGCTTGTTACTGCTGTTAGGGTGAGTTTAAACTAGATTCACAGAGGGATGAGATCCTGACAAGTAACTCAGAATAGAGAGAAACTGAGATGGAATTAAAAGTTGAAACGTAAGTAAGGGAGTCTGGAAGGCAAATGAAACATAGGATAGAGAAGAAAGAAATGAGTTTAGCAAAACTAAATGGAACATATTTCTCAGGCTCCATGTATTAATTTAAGATAAACAGACACCAATAAGTAGCAGAAGTGTAATATAGCTATGTCAAAGGCTGAGCTGAAAGTTGAGCAGGATTGGCAGCTCAGCATTCTTAGTTATAGGATATTTAGGTGAAATAGCGATTGAAGAAGATGGAGTGTCTCAATATTGATTAGGGAAACAATTATAGCAGATGATATCTTGGAGGGATCATCAAATGAAACCACTTAAGACCATAAAACTAGGAGCAGAAATTAGGCCATCTGGCCCATCGAGTCAGCTCTGTCATCCTATCATGGCTGATAGGTTTATCAATCTGATGTTCCCACTTTCTCCATGTAACCTTTGATCCCTTTGGCAATCAAGAATTTATTTGTCTCAGTTTTAAATATACTTAATGACCTGGCCTCCACAGCCTTCTGTGGCAATGAATTCCATAGATTCACCACTCTAAAGCTGTGCTCTTGGACCCTCATCTCTCCTGCCAACAGAACCACCTACCCAATACCCACTCTGTCCAAGCCGTTCAATATTCTGCAAGTTTCAACCAGATCCCCCCTCATCCTTTTAAAGGGTAGAGGTAAATAATAGACACAGAATAAACACGTTGTTGGCTTTGTGCTCTAAGTCTCCAACTGTCTGAGAGAGATATGGGATCAAATATGCAACCAAATTTCAGAGAAGGTAAAGATATTAAAACAGTAATGGTTAGGAATTTTAATTACCAAAATATTAACTGGGATTAAGCCCAGGCAGGTGGAACCTCACTCCAACCCTAACTAGATATTCATTTGCATTTCCACATCCTCCAGGACTATGGGCTAAAAGCTGTTGAGTGTGATTAGTGTAATCAGACCTTTGTTAACAGATGTGGACACAATAGCTCAAATGGCTTCCTTCTGTGCTGTAAATGTCAATGAGCCTATAAGAAGCCTGTGTTTGGAGCAACACAAGGAAGGAGAGTAGGTTAGTGAACAAGACTGTTTGGACTGGACCAAGTAAGGCCAGAAGCTGCAGCGCTGACAGGAAGTGAGGTCACTGTGATGGTGGAGAAGCAAGAATACCAGATGATCATAAGTCTGGTGTTAATGGTTTGGGAATCTGAGTAGGCAGGGTGGTGGGTTTATGTGTTCAGATACCCATTTGAAATTGGTTATTTGGACGAGGGCTTCAGGTATTTGGGGGGATTGAATGTCAGGGGTGGGGTTGGTTTTCAGGAGTGATGGCTGGGGATTGGGACTGGGGGACGTTAGGGTGCAGGTGTTTGCAAAACATGGGGTTAGGTATCAACGGGTGGTTGGTGGGTGTCACACACTGGGGTAAATACTAAAGATTTGAATTTAGCCCAGCTCATTGTACAACAGCTGAAATATTCCTCCAATACACAGAGATTGCATAGAGTTAGACAAGATTAAATTAAATTAATTCCAAAAATGTTGAATAAAAGTAATTTAGCTGTTTGGCCAAGTGAAGGCTGCTGTGTTTGGAAATAAAGCACAGATTCTACAGCTGCCAAGAAGTACCAATGCCTGGATCAGGTTCAGCATTGGTCAGACTCCATGCAAAACTCCCAACAATGTGTCTTATTCCCAACCTGAACCAGAGAAATAGAGCATCTTTTGTGAATTGCACATGAGTCATCACCATGGACATTCCAAATGAGAGAACCAGTTCATATGGAATTCTGAGCAATATGCAGCAATGAGTCCCACATTCAGTGGAAAATAATCTGTATCTGAAGCGGATCCTAAGTTGGTGAATCTACATGTATCTAGGAATTATGTACAGTCCAACCCACAATTTGGAGATGGGATCATTTACATGGCCAATGGTTTAAAGATGCCCTTCCCTGATCCAGCTGTCAACGTTGGAATGGTCACCACATTGCTTATCTTTATTGCAGGGAGCAGCAGGGTCTTACCTGGGTAAGCTGACATGAGTCCAAATTATGAGCAAAATTTGGGAAATTTTCTGGGTAACTCCAGGAGGTCCCTGCTCAAATATACCTTGTTTATTTCTTTCTACGTGCCATCTAACATTAGAGAAATTTCAAATGTGTCAAAATCCCAGAGGAATTGGATTTCTTTTCTTGATTTCCTAGCTCCTCTGACTGATTTCCATCAACATTATTGTAGTTGATTAGGGAAGTTCTGAATTCCTGGCAAATATGTTGCGCTGATTTCCAACTTCATACAAGTTGCCAATCTAGCCCTTCTTATCTGCAGAAGTGAATTCAGCATTTCTGAGAAGAGATTCTGCTCCAGAAGTGTGGAGTTGTACTTCCATTCTGATAGTTGTTTCATCATGCAGAACTGTGAGAGGAGAGTAAACCATACATCTATATCACCGTGGGCGGCACGGTGGCACAGTGGTTAGCACTGCTGCCTCACAGCGCCTGAAGACCCAGGTTCAATTCCCGACTGTGTGGAGTTTGCACGTTCTCCCCGTGTCTGCGTGGGTTTCCTCCGGGTGCTCCGGTTTCCTCCCACAGTCCAAAGATGTGCGGGTCAGGTGAATTGGCCATGCTAAATTGCCCGTAGTGTTAGGTAAGGGGTAATGTAGGGGTATGGGTGGGTTTCGCTTCGGCGGGTCGGTGTGGACTTGTTGGGCCGAAGGGCCTGTTTCCACACTGTAAGTCTAATCTAGTCTAATCTAATCACAACAATCAGCTGCAATTCCCAAAATGGAAAGATCCTGACTGCTGGCAAATGTTAAGTCCATTAGTTGTGTATGATATTGGGGTGCTCAGAAGACAGGTACTAGGGGAATAGAAGGCCAAGTGGGCAGGATACCGCTTAGGAAGGAGCAGGTTCCAGGTAGACATGTTGCCAGGTAGGATAGGGTGCCAGCTGGGAAGAAGTAAGATGCCAATGGGAAGATGGGTAGGAGGTAGGATGTCAGGTACGTAGAATGCCAGTTTAGGAGAGGATGGATAATATTCCAACTGGGTAGTGAGAACAGTGCCAGATGGGTAAGATGCCAATTTTAAAAGGGTGGGGTGCTGAGTGGGTAGAATGCCAAGGTACAAGGTGGCAAGGAGGCCAGTTAAATGATGAAATACTTTGGGGCAGTGAGTGGAAGAAATCAGTTTATGGTTGATGGAAAAAATCAGGTCTGTCAGAAGGTGGAGAAGGAAGTTGTTGTGTCTGGGAGAAATCTTGTCGAGTGGTAGGGGGAAGGTGATGTTATATCAGGTTCAGTAGCAAGTGGAAGTGGTCTAGTTCCAACCAGTCTTGCAGGGGAGTGGTTAACTCAGCTAATGTGCATTGGCAATGAATTCAGCTCAGATCATCTAGGGGCTGGGGTGGTCCAGATAGGTCCAGTATGGTGAAGGATTGAGATAATGCATTGCCTCAGTTCTAATAGTTGGCTCTCTGAGGTAGAGTTCTCTGGATGACAAAAGATATAGAAATTAACAATAAAGAAAAAAATGTTTCTGACAGGTTTAAGGCAGAAAGTACAATTGGGGACCAAGAAGGAGATTTAGAGAAAAGATGAAAAAACAAATAACAGCAGTAAAGAGGAATAATGAGAAAAGTCTAGTAGCTAGCCTAAAGGAGAGGGTGGCTCAGTAGCTAGCACTGCTGCCTCACAGCACCAGGGACCCAGGTTCAATTCCAACATGGGGTGATTGCCTGTGTGAGGTTTGCACATTCTCCTCTTGCCTGTGTGGATTTTCTCTGGGTGCTCTGGCTTCCTTCCACAGTCCAAAGTTAAACAGATTAGATGAATTGCCATGCTAAAATGCCCATAGTGTTCAGGGATGGTGCATTAGTTAGGGGAAAATAGGGTAAGGGAAAGGGTCTGGATGGGATACTCTTCGGTGGGTTGGTGTGGACATATTGAGCCAAATGGCCTGTCTCCACACTATGGAATAGGGACAGAAATAATACAAGTGTGGTTAAAGAAAGATTGGGCCCATTAGAGACTAAAGAAAGGATCTACATGTGGTGGCAGGAGTATTGCCTGAAGGATTAAATGAAAATTTGCATTTGTCTTTATAAAAGAGGAGGATGCTGCAAGAGTATAGTGACAAAAGATGAAAAGGGTTCAAAATGATTAATGAAGCAGTCTCAAATAGATTGTTGACACCTAAAGTTGACAACGCATCAAGGACTTTGAAGGAAATGAAGGTAGAAATTGTGGGGATACTGGTCACAATCGTTCTGTCATCCCTATATTTGGAGGATGTGCCAGAAGACTGGAAAATTGCAAATATTATGGTCTTGTTCAAGAAAGGTTGTAAGGATAATGCCAGCAATTATACTCTAATCAATTTAAACTCCATTTTTTCTCCACAGATGCTGCCAAACCTGTTGAGTTTCTCCGAATTTTCTGTTCTTGGTTAAAATTTCCAGTGTCTGCACTTCATTGTTTTATATTATATCATTACTCTACAATCCTGTTAAGGTAGAAATTTAGTAGAGATATATCAGCCAGCTATGGAAATGGTTCCACAATTTGTTGGATTTGTTAACTATAGGTTCAGAGGAAAATTCTTGCCTAATCTGTCACCAGAGTGTGAACTTCTATGTAAGCTCACCACAAAGGATGTGCAGTGGTCCTGAGACACAAAACAAGCAACAGCTTTCACTAGAATGAGCAACCAGATATGACAACATCTGTGCCAAACTGCTTGATTATCATTGACCATGTCAATGATTAAGTGTGATGCCAGTGAGACAGGACTTGTACTTTGAGATTATTGCTGACTAGTTCTTGTACAAAACTGTGATGAATGATGATTATCAACATCATGAACCTTTCACCTTCAATGTATTTGAAAATTCAGAAATATTGTAAGCTCTGCGTGATTTTGTTTTACTGTACCAATTAAAACTTCTACAATTGTGTTATGTCCCATGGCAGAGTCTACATATTCATTTATCTCCTGTGAATAATACTATTGTTCTGCCAGAGATTACAGCTTTCCAAGTACTCTTTGAAACGGATTGAATTTTACAAGAAGAGTCCTTGAGAAAATCAAGAAGACTGCTTACTGATCTCATCAATTATAAGACTGACAGGTACCAATTTTTATTCACAATGATTGTTTTCTCCTAATGGTTTCAAACATAATACAAAAAAAAGTATTAACTCAGCACACTTTGTCAAACAATCACAATTTTTAAAGAAGTGTTCATTTAAATGACTGTAAATATATGTTTCAGTTGTCAATCAATCACTAGCCACTGCATATAATTCACCAATATTCAGTCACCTCAGAAATGTTTCAATTGTGTGGTTAATTCCATGAACTGAGATCTGGATCAGTTTTAGAGGGAGTGGCGTTGGTGGAGAATGGGAGAGCAATTGTGATAAAGAATTCTATTGTGAGGATAACAAATTGATATTTCAGTGAGCACAGATGTGGCAGCAGGATGGTAGCTTGCTTCCTTGATGCCAGGGTTAAAGACATCACTTAGCGGCTGCAGGACATTCTGAATGAGGAGTAAGGTCATGGTCCATGACCGACATCAATAGAGAGATAAGGTCCTGCCAACAGAATATACTGAGTTTTACATTTGGCATCATGCGCTGGAGTGATCAGTAATAGGAGCATAGACCGTATCAATGCATGGCTAGAGAAATGGTTTGGAAAGAATGATTTAGATTCCTGATTCTGGGAAAAAAAAATGGGCAAGGAAGCGAACATTCAAAGGTCTGCAATACTTGGAAAGGACAAGGAAACGGGAAAGAAAGGTAGGGTAGTGTTGTCAGTAAAGGAATGAAATTAGTGCAATAGAGAAAAAGGGTATTAACTCAGAAAATCTAGATGTAGAATCAGTCTTTGTGAAGCTAAGAAACCACAAGGAGTGGAAAATATTAGCAGTTATTGTCTGTAGGTCACTGACCAGTAGTGCAATGGAAGGAATTGACATTAAACAGAAAATTACAGATACATACAATAAGGGTGCAAGAGTTACGATGAGTGACTTTAATTTACATATAACACTGGCAAACTACAGTATCAATAATGTCATAGTGGATATATTACTAGAGTATATAGAAGTTTTTTTTTAAAACTGGTATATTGAAGAATTGATTAGATTTAGTATTGTGATAGAGTTAGAATGAGCGGTGATCCTGAGAATGTGAGATAGCAAATAAAAGATAGTAGCATTTATTTTTGTGCAATGTAGTAGATCACTTATCTTTGTTTTACATTGCTGTGTGTTCTTTTTTAAGCAGGGTACAGTACTAACCCAAGCTGCAGTGTGAATCCATCTAGCTTAGTCTGCTGACACGACGTGCCTCCTGTGGCAGTCATCTGTCCACCAATTCAGCAAAGCCTCCAAGTCCCTGTCCATGTCACATAGAGCAGGCTTCCTTTTCCACTGGGCTATGTGTTCACTGATACCAGTTGAGCATTACAGTGTGAGCTCCAGTTTGGTTTGATGCATCTGAAGTAGTAAACGGCTGGGCATTAACTATGGCAGCAAAGGTATAAATGCTACTTGTTCTTGGCAATGGGGAGCCTTTCTACCTTTCTGTCCGACTGACTCTCTGAGGAAGTCTTGCAACAGCCTAGTTGCAAAATTAATGAGGTGAAGATCAGAAGATTGCATTTGAAAAATCGCTTCAAGTCATGGTAGACTAAATTCCACGAATCTCATTTAACAGGACAGAACAATTCAAAATACAAAATGTGCACCACGTTTAGAATGTTAAACTGATCCAAATGATTGCTACAGAGATGTCAAATAACAATTCTGACAAATCAAGCATGGGCATCGGAAATTGGTGCAAGATTCAGATGATTCAATCTGAACTAGTCTAGCTGTTATTTGGGTAGAAATTTGACTGAAGTGTTTCCATATTTGCTGTAGTCATGTGAACTGTATCATGGGTCATTCACTGTGACCATCCATTTTACAATCAGTTTAATAAATACACACAACTTGTCCCGTTAGTTCATAACATGGCGTCAAAGTGGACTTAAGATTAATTGTTGAAGAAAAAAAATAGGACAGCTGCAAAAAGAGGAACACAGGAATTTTCAGAGCTGTTGAAAACTGCTAAGAGCCACAGTAAAGGAACAAAGAAGCTGCCATGGCTAAATACTCTTGAGCAAGACACAACAAAGACAAATCTTCCTCTCCTTGCATCCGTTGAAATAAAAGATAATATAAAACTCAACTGGGAGGTTTTCCATTCACAATGACAAAACTACAAAATTGTGGGTGGCACGGTGGTACAGTGGTTAGTACTGCTGCCTCACAACGCCAGAGACGCGGGTTCAATTCCTGCCTCAGGTGACTGACTGTGTGGAATTTGCACATTCTCCCCGTGTCGGCGTGGGTTTCCTCCGGGTGCTCCGGTTTCCTCCCACAGTCCAAAGATGTGTAGGTCAGGTGAATTGGCCATGTTAAATTGTCCCATAATGTTAGGTAAAGGGGTAAATGTAGGGGTATGGGTGGTTGCGCTTTGGCGGGTCGGTGTGGACTTGTTGGGCCGAAGGGCCTATTTCCACACTGTAAGTAATCTAATTGTAACAGGATGTTGTTAAGCTTGAGAGGGTGTAGAAAAGATTTACAAGAGTGTAGCTGGGACTGGAAGGTTTAAGATAGAGAGAGAATGAGGTGTGACCTTAAAGAGGTTTATAAAATCATAAGGATTCATTGGTAAGGTGAATAGCCAAGGTGTTTTTAAAAGACTGGGGAGTCCATAACCTGAGGCCATCAGTTTAAGATGAGAGGGAAAGATTATAAAAGGGCTTGAGGGGTAACTTTTTCAAGCAGAGGATGGTGCATGCATGGAGCTGCCAGATGAAGTTGTAGGGGCAGGTACAATTACAACATTTAAAAGGCATCTGGCTGGATTTTTAGAGGAATATGGGTCAAATGCTGGTAAATGGGACTCGGGCAGATTGGGATGTCTGGTCAGCACAGACAAATTGGACCAAAGTGCCTGTTTCCCTGTTGTGTGACTCTATGACTCTATTTAGTTAACAAACCAGGCTTAGCTATGAGTAGTTACATTTTATCTGGTCCAATTGTTACAAAGTATGTATAATCTGAGTCTCTCAAAAGAGCGGGAAAAACAGATTGAATACATTTTGCAAGCATTTAAAGTATGAGTTGAACCCTTGGTGAATGTATGTTAAGAATGGTACATGTCCAATATTAGAGCTCAGGAAGAAAAAGAACATAATGACAGATATTACATTTGATTCCTTACAGTGTGGAAACAGGCCCTTCAGTCCAACCAGTCCACACAACCCTCCAAAGAGTAACCCACCCAGACCCATTTCCCTCTGACTAATGCACCAAAATACTATGGGCACTTTAGCAAGGCCAATTCACTTGGCCTGCAGGAGGAAACCAGAGTACCCAGAGGAAATCCATGCAGACACAGGGAGAATGTGTAGACTCCACACAGACAGCTGCCTAAGGCTGTAATTGAACCTGGAACCCTGGTGCTATGAGCCAGCAGTGCTAACCACTGAGCCACCATGCCACTCAAATATGTGGCACCAGGAACTTGATCTCATAAAGGATAACATTATTTTCGGAATAAGTGGTCCTACTATAATTGTGTGACTGCCAAGGGAAGATAAATTGCATTTCAAACATAGGCCGAAGCTCTGCTTGTAAGTCAACAGCTCCAATTCATGCATGGGAGAACAGATGAGGTTGCCCAGAATGTGAAGCTACAGCCCAGATTTCTGTGTGATGTCTACTGGCAGCTCAGATCTGTCCATTATTTTAAAAAAATCGACCTATATCTTTCAAGATGAGGGAAAGGGCTGTGGACAGGATGAGGCAACTGACCATGGCACCATGGTCCAGACGGCCATTCAAGAGGGGGATACAAAAAGACAAGTAGTTGTTATAGGGGACTCTATAATTAGGAAGACAGATCGTATCCTTTCTGAGCTGGATCGGGAGCCCCGGATGGTGTGTTGCCTGCCCGGTGCCACTGTGCAGTACATCTCTGACCGGCTTGAAAGGATATTGAAGTGGGAGAGGGAGGATCTAGTTGTGGTCCACATTGGCACTAACAACATAGGCAAAGCTGGGAAGATGGGCCTGTTTGGGGATTATCAAGCATCAGGAAGGAAATTGAAGAACAGGTCCTTGAGGGTTATAATCTCTGGATTACTGCCCGAGCCACATGCCAGGCACAGGATAAGAAAATTAGGGAATGGTGTGGGAAAGAGAGATACAGTTTTGAGATCAGGTTTGGAACTGAGGGAACCTGCATCGATGGGATGGTCTCCACCTGAACTGACCTGGAACCAGTGTTCTAGCGAAAAGGATAAATAGGCTGGTCACGAGGACATTAAACTAGTGAATTGGGGGGGAGGGAAAGGGAAAGCGCCAGGGAGTATGGAGTCAACTAGCAAGATAAGCAGCAGGTTAGCATGTGTGCAGGGTTAAGGTCAAGGCTGACTAGAAATGATGCAAAAAGGAAGGATAACTTAGAACATATCATTAGAGATGTTGGAAACCATGTGGTTAAGAAAATTACATTAACGTGCTTTACCTGAATACTCGTATTGTTTGTAATAAAGTAAATGAATTAACGGAACAAATCATCATGAATGATTATGATGTGATAAGCATCACAGAGATGTGATTGCAGGGGATTCAGGACTGGCAGTTAAACATTCAAGGATTTACAACTTATCAAAAAGACTGGGAGGTGGGCAGAGGGCGTGGGGTTGCATTGTTAGTTAAGAATGAAATTAAATCTATAGCACTGAGTGACATCGGGTCAGATGATGGAGTTGAGGAACCACAAATGTAAAAAAATCTATAATGGGAGTTATGTACAGACCTCCTAACAGCATCCCGCAAGATGTACTGGGAAATAGATAGGGCATGTCAGAAAGGCAAGTCACGGTGATTATGAGGGATTTCAATATGCAGCTGGAATGGGTGAATAATGTCAAGATTAGAGTGGTGCTAGAAAAACATAGCAGGTCAGGCAGCATCCAAGGATCAGGAAAATTGATGAAGGGCTTTTGCCTGAAACATCAATTTTCCTGCTCCTCAGATGCTGCCTGACTAGCTGTGCTTTTCCAGAACCACTCTAATCTTGATTCTAATCTCCAGCATCTGCAGTACCCACTTCTGACTGGGTGAAAAATGTTGCTGGTGAATCCAAAGAAAGGGAATTCATGGAATGCTTACAGGATGGCTTTTTGGAACAGCTTGTGATGGAGCCCACAAGGGAGCAAGCTATTCTGGACTTAGTACAATGCAAAGAGCCAGACTTTATAAAATATCTTAAAGTAAGGGAACACTTAGGAGGCAGCGATAATAATATGGTAGAGTTCAGTCTGCAGTTTGAAAGAGAGAAGGCAAAATCGGATATAATGGTGTTACAGTTAAATTAAGGTAATCACAAGGGCATGAGAGAGGAACTGACGAAAATCGACTGGAAGCAGAGCCTAGTGGGGAAGACAGTAGAGCAATAATGGCAGGAGTTTCTGGGTGTAATTGAGGACACGGTACAGAGGTTCATCCCAAAGAGTAGAAAGATTACTGGGGGCGGGTTGCAGAGATTGGACAACTATGGTTGACAAAGGAAGTCAGGAAATGTATCAATGAAAAAGAGAGAGCCTATAAAGTGGCCAAGAGCACTGGGAAATCAGAAGATTGGGAAGACTACAAAAACAAACAGAGGATAACGAAGAGAGAAATAAGGAAGGTGAGGATGAAATATAAAGTAGGCTAGCCAGAAATATTAGAAATGATAGTAAAAGTTTCTTTCAATACATAAGAAATAAATGAGAGACAGAAGTAGAAATTGGGCCACTCCAAATTGATGCAGGAAGGCTGATGTTGGGAGATAAGGAAATAGCTGAAGAATTTAATAAGTACACTGTGTCATTCTTCACATGGAAGACCTGAGTAATATCGCAACAATTCAGGAGAGTCAGGGGCAGAGTTGAGTATGGTAGCCATTACAAAAGACTAGAAGATCTAAAATGTCTAAAAATTGATAAATATCCTGGCCCCGACGGGCTACATCCTAGAGTTCTGAGGGAGGTGGCTGAGGAAATAGCGGAGGCATTGGTTGTGATCTTTCAAAAGTTCCAGATGATTGAAAAATCACTGTTGTAACTCCCTTGTTCAAGAAAGGATCAAGACAAATGATGGAAAATTATAGACTGGTTAGATTAACCTCATTTGTTGGTAAAATTCTAGAATCCATCATTAAGGATGAGATTTCTAAATTCTTGGAAGTGCAGGGTCAGATTAGAACAACTCAGAATGGATTTAGTAAGGGGAGGCCATGCCTGACAAATCTGTTGGAATTCTTTGAAGAGGTAACAAGTAGGTTAGAGCAGGAAAACCCAGTGGATATTATCTATTTAGACTTCTAAAGGTTTTTGATAAGGTGCCTCACGGGAGGCTGCTGAGTAAGGTGAGGGCCCATGCTGTTTGAGGTGAGCTACTGGCATGGATTGAGGATTGGCTGTTTGACAGAAGACAGAGAGTTGGGATTAAAAGTTATTTTTCAGAATGGCAGCTGGTGACAAGCAGTGCCCCACAGGGTTCAGTGTTGGGGCCGCAGGTGTTCACTTTATATGTTAATGATCTGGACAAAGGGACTGGGGCATTCTGGCGAAGTTTGCTGATGATACGAAGTAAGATGGGCAGACAGGTAGTACTGAGGAAGTGGGGAGGCTGCAGAAAGATCTAGACAGTTTGGGAGAGTGGGCCAGGAAATGGCTGATGAAATTCAACGTGAGCAAATGCGAGGTCTTGCACTTTGGAAAAAAGAATGCAGTCATGGGACTATTTTCTGAATGGTGAGAAAATTCGTAAAGCCAAAGTACAAAGGGATCTGGGAGTGCTAGTCCAGGATTCTCTAAAGGTTAACTTGCAAGTTGAGTCCATGATTAAGAAAGTGAATGTAATGTTGTCATTTATCTCAAGACGGTTGGAAAATAAAAGCAGAGATGTGCTTCTGAGACTTTATAAAGCTCTAGTTAGGCCCATTTAGAATACTCTGTCCAATTTTGGGTCCCACACCTCAGGAAGGCTCTGGAGTGTGTCCAGCAGAGATTCCACACAGATGATCCCTGGAATGGTAGGCCTAAGAGAGGAAGCTCTAAAGTGGGCGGCACGGTGGCACAGTGGTTAGCACTGCTGCCTCACAGCACCTGAGACCCAGGTTCAATTCCCGACTCAGGTGACTGACTGTGTGGAGTTTGCACGTTCTCCCCGTGTCTGCGTGGGTTTCCTCCGGGTGCTCCGGTTTCCTCCCACAGTCCAAAGATGTGCAGGTCAGGTGAATTGGCCATGCTAAATTGCCCGTAGTGTTAGGTAAGGGGTAAATGTAGGGGTATGGGTGGGTTTCGCTTCGGCGGGTCGGTGTGGACTTGTTGGGCCGAAGGGCCTGTTTCCACACTGTAAGTCTAATCTAATCTAATAAACAGCTCAGGATCCTGGGATTGTATTCGTTAGAGTTTAGAAGGTTGAGGGGAGATCTAATAGAAACGTACAAGATAATGGATGCCTTAGAAAGGGTGGACGCTGGGAAGTTGGTTCCGTTAGGTGGGGAGACTAGGACCTGTGGGGACAGCGTTGAATTAGAGGGGGTCAACTTAGAATGGAAATGTGGAGACACTTCTTCAGCCAGAGAATGGTGGGCCTGTGGAATTCATTGCCAGTGAACATAGTGGAGGCCGGGACATTAAATGTTTTCAAGGCAGAGATTGATAAATTCTTGATCTTGCAAGGAATTAAGGGCTGTGGGGAGAGTGCGGGTAAGTGGAGTTGAAATGCCCATCAACCATGATTAAATGGCGGAGTGGACTCAATGGGCCGAATGACCTTACTTCCTCCCTAGGTCTTATGGTATTATGATCTTATTATGAACTTTGCAGACTTGTGTAAAATTACACCAGATGGTGATCCAAAAGTGAAACACCCAAGGGTAAGTTTGAGAATCTGAGGTAGAATGTTAATTACCCCCAAAAGACGAATTAGTCTGAGGTGGCAATACAATGACAAGACTGAAGATTTGGAATTACAGATATTCGACACAAAACAAAAACCACTTAAATTGCCAGAAGAAATTTACAGTGGTTCACAGATCACATCAAATGGTGAAAACCAAACTAACAATAAGAGACAGAAAAGGTCTGTCTGCAGGATAGCAATCAAAACCTGATGCCAAGCTCAAAAAGCAAAATGACTGCCTCTCTGGACACAGTTAACATAACTAAACAAAAGAGGTATCTAAAGGAACATTGTAAATCAGCACTGTTAGCTAAACCAGAGAGCACCTGATATCAATCAGCTGATATTGGAGAAAAAGCTAACAATCCAAAAGCATGTTATGCATGTAAAGAGACTGGAAAAAATATGGCTAAATAGGATAACAAGGAGTTTTGCACAGGCATGAGAACAATTATTTACATAGTGGGGAACTACGGTAACTCACAATAGAAATGATAGTACACGCATGATTGGCCCTTTCTTATCAGCAACAGCATTGCAATAGCAAAACAAGTGGAATTTATTATTAACAGGATGCTGCTGTCAAACCAAATACACAGTCTGCCTATCACACAAATAAGCAAAATGGTGCAAGAATTTCAGTGCCAACAAGACACTAGGTATGTAGGCTATATTTCCCAAAGATTGGCAGATTGTATCAAACAGTATGTCCCTTCAGCAGTTTGCAACTGGAAAGGTACTGACTGTATTTGGGAAGCCTGTACTTGCAGAACTCAAAAAAAGTGTCCAGCAGACCTCAAAAACAAACATGACTTCATGACTGAATAGCAATTGTTAAACAATGGAGACTCTGTTAGGAATTACACAAACCAATTTAAGATTGTCAGCCAGTATTGCGTTAAATGGACTTGGCATGTCCAGGAAATTATATCTATTAATACATAAAATCCTGTTCTTTGTAAATAGAAATAATATATCGACACTGCTTCAAATTCAACTTTAACAAATAGGTTATTCTCTTGTTCATTCCTCGGAACACTGCTTGGCCAATCAGAGTTAACTTTCCCATTTTAATCTTAAGGAAAACTTGGCAACTAACTGTCAGCCATTATCCAATTGGTACATTGTATATGACAATTCTTCTAGTAATCAGGGCCCATTTACCAATTGATCAGTACTTTCTTCTCATGCAGTTTACAATGTTATATTCTCTGATGGTATTCGTGCTAATGTCTTGATGAGTGCTAGAGGAAAAAGCTTTGACATAATGTGTCCTCTTTCAGCAGTATGTTCTTGAACATGGGCTATGTGGAAAAGAGATTTGGGTTGGTGGTTTTTATAAAACTTGTTCACAGTATGTACACTTCACTGGCTAAGCCCATATTTATTGTCCATTGGGCAGTTAAGAGTCAACTGCACTGTTGTGGGTCTGGAGTCACATGTAACCAGACCAGGTAAGGATGCTGTTTCCTTCCCGAACGGACATTAATGAATCAGATTGTGTTTTTTTGACAACCAGCAATGGTCATGATCAGATTCTTAATTTCAGATAATTATTGAATTGTATTCTGCCAACTGCCCCGGCAGGATTCAAACCTGGGTCCCCCAGTCATTACCCGGGTCTCTAGATTAATGGTCCAGTGATAATACCACTAAGGCCATTGCCTTCCCTAACATAAGTAGAGAGTTAGTTGACAGACAGGAAACAAAGAGGAGGAGGAATAAAGGTTATTTTCTGAGTCACAGCCAAGTTTGCAGATGACAGAAAGCTGGGCAGAAGGGTGACATAGAGATGGACAAATTCATTCAGTGGGCAAATGAATGGCAGATTAAGCATAATGTGGATAATTGTGAGCTTATGCACTTTGATAGGAAGAGTTTTGAGGGATATGGGCTGGGTGCTGGCAGGTGGGACTAGATTTCTGGTTGGCATGGACAGGTTGGACCAAAGGGTCTGTTTCCATGCTTTACATCTCTATGACTATGACTATGGTATAAAAGCAGGAAGGTGGATCATTATCTGAATGGTGACAGATTGAGGAAGGGTGTGGTACTGGATGTCCTTGTACACCAGTTGCTGAAGGTATGCTTGCAGGTGCAGCATGCAGTGAAGAAGGTACGTGCTAGGCTTGATAGCAAGAGGATTTAAAAACAGGAGCAGGTATGTCTTGCTGCAATTGTACAGGGCATAATGAGACCACATTTGAAGTATTATGTGCAGATTGGTCTCCTTATTCATGGAGGGTGTTAAAAAAAATCACCAGACAGATCTATGGGATGCAGGACTGACATAGATGTTTCACGAAAGGTTAAGTCATAAGACACCAATGATGTTGGAGGTAGCATATTGACATGGATGAAGAATTGTCTAATGGGCTGAAAACAGTGCTTCAAGATAAGAGAATCTTTTTCACTTGTCAACCACTTGGCAGTGGCATTCCACAACTGTTTACAATGTATATTAATGACTTGGAAGAAGGAAGTGATTATACTGTAGCCAAATTTGCAGACAACACAAAAATAGGTGGAAAGGCAAGTTATGAGAGAGACACAAACACTTTCCAGAAAGATATTGTAAGTTAAATGGGCAAATTATAATATAATGGGAGAACGTGAAGTTGTTCATTTTGGAAGGAAGAACAAAAGAACAGAATATTATTTAAATGGAGGAAGAACTGCAGCAATACAAAGAGACTTGAGGTAATTGTACACAAAACACTACAAGATAGCACACCAGGTAATGTTTTAGATTAGATTCCCTACAGTATGGAAACAGGCCCTTTGGCCCAACAAACCCTCCAAAGAGTAACCCACCTAGACACATTCCTTACATTTACCCCTGGCTAATGCACCTAATACAATGGGCAACTTAGCATGGCCAATTCACGTGACCTGCACATCTTTGGGTTGTGGGAGGAAACCAGAGCGCCCACAGGGGGCCCACACAGACAGTCACTTGAGGTGGGAATTGAACCCAGGTCCCTGGTTCTGTGAGGCAGCAGTGCTAACCACTGAGCCACCATGCCACCCTGTAAAGAATGCTAACAAAATTTTAGCCCTCATTTCAAAGTTGTTGGAATATAAGAATAGGGACGTCTTACTGCAACTGTACAATGCGCTGCTGAGAGAAAATCTGGAGGGAATCTTTGGTCTCCTCACTTAAGGAAAGCTATCATTTCTTCTCAGTTCAGAGAAGGTTTACTAGAATGATGCCTAGTATGGAGAGATTATCTCATGAGCAAAGGCTAAACAAGTTGAGACTCTACTCATGATAGTTTAGAAGAGTGAGAGGTGATCTAATTGAAACATAGGATTCTTGAGATGCTTGACAGGGTAAATGCTGAGAGAATGTTTCACCTCAGGGATCAGAGGGCATAGTACCAGAATAAAGGGGCACCAATTTAAGACTGAGACGAGGAAGAATTTATTCTCTCGGAAGTTTGTGTGTCTTTGAAAGTTCTTGCAACAGACTGTTATAGGGCAGGTAACTTGTGTATATTTAATGCTGAGATAGATTCTTGATTAGTCAGGAAATCAAGGTTTATGAAATAATGCAGGAAAGTGGAAGTGAGGAATATGGAATCAGCCATAATTCTGTTGGAGTAGGCTCAAAGGGCCAAACGGCTTACTCCTGTTTCTATTTCTCATTTTTTGTTTGGACTTATAGTCAACATCTGAAGGTGGAACTGGATTGGCTTTAACTGTATTCACTGGAAATTAAAAGAATGAGAAAGAGGAAGATCTCATTGAGAACTATAAAATTCTAAAGGGGAAAAGATTCTAGGTAATCCAAGATGGAGGACAGGAAAACATTGTGGCTGTAAGAGCTGCTCCTTTTTTGAGATATTTTAGGCATTGGAGGTGATTTTGTCAAACTCCAGGTCCATAATTACTGTTTTATAACCTGTTTCATTGCTTTAGAATTTTGGGGACAAAAACATCAAAACAACAGCACTTTAAAAAGGAGGAAGAGAACAAAGGTAGAGACTACATGGTCAGTGAGAGAAAGAGACGTCTGATACAGCAGTGAAGCTGCACAGTTAGAGCGTTTGCTGCTTGAGTTCAAGTATTTCTGAACATCAGAGTGTATCTAAGAAAAGTTAACAATGTGAAATTCACAGTTGACCTTGGAGGAGCTTGTGTGGGAGAGCTCACAGCACAGGAGCAGATAGTGCATGGTTTTTAAATGTAACCTTGCTGGCTTTTTTTTAAAGTAAGTAGAGTGGACTTGTTTTGGTTATTTGTTTTGTTAAGATCATCTCTTGATTAAAATTTTAAAATATAAAACATAGATACTAAGTGCCTGAAGCACTTTTATTTAGAGCAGTAAGACTGTGCTATTTTCTGTAGATAGTTAAGGTGTGAAGATGGCCTTTAGTAGAGTGATGTAGCTTTCCTGTTGGATGTTGGAGATTAGGAAGAATTTTCATGTTACTGATGATTATGCCTGCAGTATGAATTTTGGTTGTAAATCCCATCATATTGCATGGATCAGTTGGAGCAGCAGTTACAGGCAATGAGAAATTTAGGGTGTGTGATGGATGGCACTTATAGGAAGGGAGGAAGATCGCAGATGCAGTCAGGTCGATGGGTTACCACTCGGAAAGGTATGACAGATAGGCAGGTAGTGCAGGAATCTCCTGTGGCTATCCCCATCTCAAAAAATATGCTGTATTGGAATATGTAGGGAGTGATCAACTCTTGGGGAATGTAGCACGAACAGCTAAGTTTCTGGTATTGACACTGGCTCTAATGTCAGGTTGCAAGCGATTGAATGTGAAAAGGGACTTCTCTAGTCAGAGGCACAGACAGAAGTTTCTCCAGCCAACAGCGAGAAATCAGAATGGTGTCAGAATCAAGGATATCTCAGAGAGGGTGCAGAATATTCTCAAAGGGGAGTGGGACCAGCAGGAGGTTGTTGTACACATTGGAACTAACAACATAGGAAGGAAAAGGATGATATTCTGAAGGGAGAATATAGGAAGTTAGGTAGGAATTTAAAAAGGAGGTACTTGGTGGTAGTAATATATAAAATACTCACAACTGTTCTAAGAATTCATCTCGGAGGCACTCCACAAAGTCTCTTTCTTGAGGTCCAATACCATCCTGATTCTCCCAGTGTACCTGCAAGTTGAAATCCCCCATAACAACTGTAGTAACATCTTTGCGACAGGCCAATTTCAGCTCCTGATTCAACTTACATCCGACATCCAGACTACTGTTTGGGGGCCTGTAGATAACTCCCAAGAGGGTCTTTTTACCCTTAGAATTTCTCAGCTCTATCCACACTGACTCTACCTCCCCTGATCCTAGGTCCCCCCGCGCAAGGGACTGAATATCATCCCTTACCAACATGGACACCCCACCCCCTCTGCCCGTCAATCTGTCCTTATGATAGCACATGTAGTCTCGAATATTCATTTCCCAGGCCCTGTCCACTTGAAGCCACGTCTCAGTTATCCCCACAATATCGTATCTGCCAATTTCCAAAAGAGCCTCAAAAGCTCATCCATCTTATTTCTAATGCTTCATGCATTCATGTATAATATTTTTAATTTATTACTGCCCTCACCCTTCCCATCAACTCCTATTTCACTTAACCTTACAGTATGATCCCTTTTTGAGTTTCCTGCCTCATTGATGCAGTTGTCTTTCATAGACAAGAACTTTCAAAAGCTGATTGGGGGGCAGATGTTCAAAGGTAAAGGGACGGCTGGAAAATGGGAAACTTTCAGAAATGAGATAACAAGAGTGCAGAGACAGTATTTTCCTGATAGGGTGAAAGGCAAGCTGTAGGTGTAGGGAATGCTGGATGACTAGAGAAATTGAGGTTTTAGTTAATAAAAAGAAGGAAGCATATGTCAAGTATAGACAGGAGAGATCAAGTGAATCCTTAGAAAAGTATAAAGGCCGTGGGAGTATACTTAAGAAGGAAATCAGAAGGGCAATAAGGGAATGAAATAGCTTTTGCTAATATGGTCAAGGAGAATCCAAAGGGATTTTATAAATACTTTAAGGACAAAAGAGTAACCAGACAGTGAATAAGACCCCTCAAAGATCAGTAAGGCAGCCTTTGTGTGGAACTGCAGGAGATGGAGGAGATACTAACCAAGTATTTTGCATCAGTGTTTACTATGGAGAAGAACATGGAAGATGCAGAATGTGGGGAAAAGGATGGTGAAATCTTGAAAAATGTCCATATTATAGAGGTGGTGGTGCTGGATGTCTTCAAACACATAAAGGTGGATAAATCCCAGGACCTCATCAGGTGTACCCTAGAACTCTGTGGGAAGCTAGGGATGTGATTTCTGGGCATTTTGCTGAGTCACAGGTGAGATGCCAGAAGATTGGAGATTGGCCAACATGGTGCCACAATGAGAAAGGTGGTAAGGAAGAGTCAGAGAAATATAGACCAGTGAGCCTGACATCAATTGTGGGCAAGTTATTGGAGGGAATCCTTTTTTTAATAAATATTCTTATTGAAAACCTTTTTTAAATCTTTTACAAAACATTTACATACAAAACGAACAGAATAACACCATTAAAACAGAAGAAAAGGCAGTACAACATAGCCATGACACAGTATTATTGTTAATGAATGACCTACTATTCTACCAGAACAAACATATCTACTTAAACTAAACTAAAGGACAAACTTATTAAATAAATACTAACTTAAACTAAATTCAAATAACATAAATTAAATAGTATCTCACTACTTTATTCTGTCTCACTCATCACACCTCCCCTGAGGCTCCCTTCCCTGGGTGCACTATCTACAGTACCGTATCCTTTTTCCCCCAGGCTCCTCCTCTTGTGGTCCCACGGGCAGCCATATTGATTCCCACGGCTATACCAAGGCCCTAATTAATATTACTGATAAGTTAGCATCAATATAATTTTAAAAGGGCCAACACATCCTATAAAACTGCTCCATTTTGTGCTACACCATATTTATGAGGTAGTCTTGGGGGAGATGCTCCATTACCAACCTACGCCACCCCATAGGACCTGGTGATTTTTCTGATATCCAATTCAGTAGAATGTTCTTCCTTGTACAATGGGTAAGAATGTTACAGAATCTCTTCCTGTGTTCCCCCAGAGAGGGCAAATTTGGCAACCCCAAAAGAAGAATTACTGGATCCACATTAATTTCAATCCCCAAGATATTCCTTAACTCCCTTACTACTCCAGTATCTCTGGATCTTACAACCTGACTAACAGCAGTGTGTGAGAGTGCCTATACAATTTTACATTTGGAACACCCTGATGACGCTCTTCTTTTGAACTTAGCTAGTCTCTCAGGCACCATTTGAGCCCTGTGTAAGATCTTCAATTGCATAGCCTGTGCTCTGTGAAATACTGAAATTTTCCTTACATTCCCCCAGATGTCTTCCCATACCTACGATGAAATATCCTCTCCAAACTCTCAATTTCATGTCCTACAGAGTCCTTCCAAGTCCCCCAGCGCGCGGCCTTTCTGTAAATGATATAAAGTACTGAGTGAAAGAGCACTGTACACCGGAGTACTCTTTTGTCCACGTCTGAATTGTAACACTGGGCCAAGAGCATTGGTCTTCCTCCGTATATAGTCCCTTATCTGGAAGTATCGGGAAAAGTATTAGACAATCAATATTTCTGACTTAACTGACTAAATAACATCAGGACCTCCCCCTTGAATAAATCTCCCATGCCTTAAAGCTGGCGTCCATTGTCCCATGTTTAAATCCTTGGGCTCCTACCAGCGGGATAAATGGTAAAGTCTTAGACCAATTGCCCTCATCTTGCCTCGTCATGCCTCATTATCCTCCAGGCTTTCACTGTATTTAAAATAATTGGACTCTTGCACTGCTAGGTCACGGATTTCATCTTGTCCATGAATAATAAATTAATTAGAGGAATCTCGACTGTGAGGCTTCAATATCAAGCCAAATTGACTCCAAATTCCCCTGTACCCAGTCACCAACATATGTTAATAGGGCACTTAATTGGTATTTTTTCAAATCTGGAAGATCCACTCCTCCCTCACCCTGCAAAAGCTGTAATTTAGTGAATTTAATTAGAGGGTGCCTGTGGCACCAAATAAAGGACCCTAGCCAACCATTGAGCCTTCATAAAACTTGTCTGGGTAACAACAGGAGCATTCTCATGGGGTACAGCAGTCAAGGAAGAACATTTATCTTAATCAGGGCTATTTGGCCCAACCATGATAACGGTAACTCCTCCCACCACTGCGAATCCTGCTTTATCCTCTCTAGTAGTTGTACATAGTTAGCTTTATAGAGATAGTGGAAGGAAGGTATAATAAAAATTTCCAAATACAAAAAAACCTTTTGACGACAATCTAAATGGGAATTGCAATCCATCCTTCAGATTAGGCACCTCCACTAATCCCCCTACCAGCATGGCTTCCGATTTTGTAAAATTGATCCTGTAACCCGAGAAACCACCATTTAATTAATTGTTTGGATCAGTCGAGGAACAGATTTCTCCGGATTGGCCAAAAACAAAAGGACGTTGTCAGCATATAGGGTCATCTTCTGCTCCTCCATTCTTTGGCGTTACTATTTCAGGATCCCTCGTGATAGCTTCGGCTAACGGTTCAATCGCCAAGGTAAATAACAGTGGTGATAAAGGACACCCCTGTTGACTACCCCTTCCAATATTAAGGATATTTAATTTAATACTGTTTGTAATGACTGCCACCAGAGGATCAGTATACAGTACCACTACCCACCTGGCAAAGGATCCCTCCTAACCAAACCGCTTCAGGATCTCAAATAGATAAGGCCATTCTATCCAATTAAACACCTTTTTTTGTGTCTGGGGAGACCAACAAACCCGGAATCAATCTTTGCTGGCATGCCTGCACTGTGTTCAGTCCTCTCCTGATATTGTTGGAATGGCCTTTAACAAAACCCATCTGATCTTCTTTTTATATCCAACCTCAGAACCAGCATCTTGGATAAAATTTTAAAATCTATATTCAACAGTGAAATTGGTCTGTATGAAACACATTCTTCAGGGTCTTTCCCTTTCTTTAAAATGAGGAAGCTATTAGCCTCCCTAAGAGAAGGCAGCAGACAATCCTGTGTGTAAGAATAGTTGTACATCCCCAGAAGTGGCTCCACTAACATGTTTATGAATTCCTTATAGAATTCAGTTGGGAATCCATCTGGCCCCGGTGCTTTGCCACGCTGGAGATGCTTTATTGCTTCCTGCACTTCCTGTACTGTTATAGATGCATTCAAAAGGGAAGCCTGTTGTGTATTTATATTGGCAGGTCCAGATTTTCAAAAAATGACTGCATTCCCATTGTACCGTGTTTGTACCCCCCCCCCCCGGCACTGTAAAGTATTCCCTAACCTAACATTGATCTTCTTCAATTCACAGGAAATCGCACCAATCTTCTCCCTAACAGACATAATAGATTGGAAAGTCTTTTTCCTCCTTGACAAATAAGCCAGACATCTACCAGCTTATCTCCAAATTCAAACAATCTTTGTTTGGCAAAGGAGACCTCTTTTTTAGCCACTTGTGTGTGCAATTATTCGAGAGAAGCCCAGAGAATTGTGACCCGCTGCAGCTTAATCAATAATGGCCTATTATAATAGGAGAGAGAGAGAGAGAGAGAGAGAGAGCAAGAGAACCTGCACAGTTACCGCCTTTGCTGGACATCGGAGTGCATCTGGGAAAATTAACAAACAGTGAAATTCACACCAAATCTTGGAGAAACTGTTGGGCGAAGTTCACAGCACAGAATCAGATAAGTTAATCGTTGTTTTAAGTCTGTCCAAGAGAAAGGCTGCAGTAGTGGATTCTTTCTTGATTATATGTTTTTTGGAGATAAGTCTCTTGATTAAACTTAAAATATAAGCCATAGCTATTAATTTAACCTTGGGCAGTGTTTGGAGAGGAATAAGACGGTGTTATTTTCTGGGTCTGTAGATTGTGAAAAATGGCCTTTGCAGTGATATGTACTTCTTGTCAGATGTGGGAGTTTAAAGATAGTTTAAGGGATAAAGTGGATTATATCAGCCATAAATGCTGTTGGTTGTGAATCTTATCAGATCGAGTGGATCGATTGGAGAGACAGATAGAAGCGATGAGGAATTTGCAACAGAAACAGTATGTGATGGATGGCGGTTATAGGAAAGGGGGGAAGTCTCAGATACAGTCACATAGATGGGTTAACTCCAGGAAGGGTGAGAGAGGTCGGCACTTAGGGCAGGAGTCTTTAGTGGATATACCCATTTCAAATAGGTATGCTATGCTATTTTGGAAAATGTAGGGGGTAATGGATTCTTAGGGGAATGTAGCACGAACAGCCAAGTTTCTGGTATTGAGACTGGCTCTAATGCAACAAGGGGTACATCGGCTTCCAAGAGATCAATTGTGTAGGGGATTCTGTAGTCTGAGGTACAGACAGACATTTCTGTGGCCAGCAGAGAAAAAGCAGAATGGTGTGTTGTTTCCCTGGTGCCAGGATCAAGGATGTCTCAGAGAGGGTGCAGAATGTTCTCACGGGGGAGAGGGGCCAGCAGGAGGTCATTGTCCACATTGGAACCAACGACATTGGAAGGGAAAAGGTTGAGAATCTGAAGGGAGATTACAGAGAGTTAGACAGAAATTTAAAAAGGAGATCCTCAAGGGTAGTAATATCTGGATTACTCCCAGTACTACGAGCTAGTGAGGGAAGGAATAGGAGGATAGAGCAGATGAATGCATTGCTGAGGAGCTAGTGTATGGGAGAAGGATTCACATTTTTGGATCATTAGAATCACTTTTGGGGTAGGAGTGAGCTGTACAAGAAGGATGGATTGTACCTAAATTGGAAGGGGACTAATATACAGGCAGGGAAATTTGCTAGAACTGCTCTGGAGGATTTAAACTAGTAAGGTGGGGGGGTGGGTGAGACCCAGGGAGACAGTGAGGAATGAGATCGATCTGAGACGGGTACAGCTGAGAACAGAAGTGAGTCAAACAGTCAGGGCAGGCAGGGACAAGGTAGGACTAATAAATTAAACTGCATTTATTTCAATGCAAGGGGCCTAACAGCGAAGGCAGATGAACTCAGGGCATGGAACTGGGATAGCAATTACGGAAACATGGCTCAGGGATGGGCAGGACTGGCAGCTTAATGTTCCAGGATACAAATGCTACAGGAAGGATAGAAAGGGAGGCAAGAGAGGAGGGGGAGTGGCATTTTTGATAAGGGATAGCATTACAGCTGTGCTGAGGGAGGATATTCCCGGAAGTACATCCAGGGTAGTTATTTGGGTGGAACTGAGAAATAAGAAAGGGATGATCACCTTATTGGAATTGTATTATAGACCCCTGAATAGTCAGAGAGAAATTGAGAAACAAATTTGTAAGGACTTCTCAGCTATCTGTAAGAATAATAGGGTAGTTATGGTAGGGGATTTTAATTTTCTCAACATCGATTGGGACTGCCATAGTGTTAAAGGTTTAGATGGAGTGGAATTTCTTAAGTGTGTACAAGACAATTTTCTGATTCAGTATGTGGATGTACCTACTAAAGAAGGTGCAAAACTTGACCTACTCTTGGCAGGGCAGGTGACTGAGTTATCAGTGGGGGAGCACTTTGGGGCCAGCGACCATAATTCTATTAGTTTTAAAATAGTGATGGAAAAGGATAGACCAGATCTAAAAGTTGAGTTCTAAATTGGAGGAAGGCCAATTTTGATGGTAAGAGGCAAGAACTTTCAAAAGCTGATTGGAGGCAGACGTTCGCAGGTAAAGGGACAGCTGGAAAATGGGAAGCCTTCAGAAATGAGATAACAAGAATCCAGACAAAGTACATTCCTGTCAGATTGAAAGGGAAGGCTGGTAGGTATAGGGAATGCTGGATGACTAAAGATATTGAGGGTTTGGTTAAGAAAAAGAAGGAAGCATATGTCAGGTATAGACAGATAGATCGAGTGAAACCTTAGAAGAGTATAAAGGAAGTAGGAGTATACTTAAGAGGGAAATCAGGAGGACAAAATGAGGACATGAGATAGCTTTGGCAAATAGAATTAAGGAGAATTCAAAGGGTGTTTACAAATATATTAAGGACAAAAGGGTAACTAGGGAGAGAATAGGGCCCCTCAAAGATCAGCAAGGCAGCCTTTGTGTGGGGCCACAGAAAATGGGGGAGATACTAAATGAATATTTTGCATCAGTATTTACTGTGGAAAAGGATATGGAAGATATAGACTGTAGGGAAATAGATGGTGACATCTTGCAAAATGTTCAGATTACAGAGGAGGAAGTGCTGGATGTCTTGAAACAGTTAAAAGTGGATAAATCTCCAGGACCTGATCAGGTATACCCGAGAATTCTGTGGGAAGCTAGAGAAGTGATTGCTGGGCCTCTTGCTGAGATATTTGTATCATCGATAGTTACAAGTGAGGTGCCGGAAGACGGGACGTTGGCAAACTTGGTTCCACTGTTTAAGAAGGGCGGTAAAGACAAGCCAGGGAACTATAGACCGGTGAGCCTGACCTCAGTGGTGGGCAAGTTGTTAGAGGGAATCCTGAGGGACAGGATGTACATGTATTTGTAAAGGCAACGACTGATTCAGGATAGTCAACATGGCTTTGTGTGTGGGAAATCATGTCTCTCAAACTTGATTGAATTTTTTGAAGAAGGAACAAAGAAGATTGATGAGGTCAGAGCAGTAGATGTGATCTATATGGACTTCAGTCAGGCATTCGACAAGGTGCCCCATGGGAGACAGATTAGCAAGGTTACATCTCATGGAATACAGAAAGAACTAGCCATTTGGATACTGAACTGGCTCAAAGGTAGAAGACAAAGGGTGGTGGTGGATGGTTGTTTTTCAGACTGGAGGCCTGTGACCAGTGGAGTGCCACAAGAATCGGTGCTGGGTCCTCTACTTTTTGTCATTTACATAAATTGGAGGTGTAGTGGATAGCGAAGAGGGTTACCTCAGATTACAACAGGATCTGGACCAGATGAGCCAATGTGCTGAGAAGTGGCAGATGGAGTTTAATTCAGATAAATGTGAGGTGCTGCATTTTGGGAAAGCAAATCTTAGCAGGACTTATAGACTTAATGGTAAGGTCCTAGGGAGTGTTGCTGAACAAAGAGACCTTGGAGTGCAGGTTCATAGCTCCTTGAAAATGGAGTCGCAGGTAGATAGGATAGTGAAGAAGGCGTTTGGTATGCTTTCCTTTATTGGTCAGAGTATTGAGTACAGGAGTTGGGAAGTCATGTTGCGGCTATACAGAACATTGGTTAGGACACTGTTGGAATATTGTGTGCAATTCTGGTCTCCTTCCTATTGGAAAGATTTTGTGAAACTTGAAAGGGTTTAGAAAAGATTTACAAGGATGTTGCCAGTGTTGGAGGATCTGAGCTACCGGAAGAAGCTCAACAGGCTGGCGCTGTCGGAGGCTGAGGGGTGACCTTATAGAGGTTTACAAAATTATGAGGGGCATGGATAGGATAAATAGGCAAAGTCTTTTCCCTGGGATCTGGGAGTCCAGAACTAGAGGGCATTGGTTTAGGGTGAGAGGGGAAAGATATAAAAGAGACCTCAGGGGCAACTTTTTCACGCAGAGGGTGGTACGTATGTGGAATGAGCTGCCAGAGGTTGTGGTGGAGGCTGGTCCAATTGCAACATTTAAGAGGCAGTTGGATGGGTATACGAATAGGAAGGGTTTGGGGGGATATGGGCCAGGTGCTGGCAAGTGGGACTAGATTGGGTTGGGATATCTGGTCAGCATGGACGGGTTGGACCGAAGGGTCTGTTTCCATGCTGTACATCTCTATGACTCTATGACTCTATGTTTTCTCAGTTACCTCCAGCCGGGCCTCCAGCATCTGTTGCTGCTCCTCCCTCTGCCTCTTTCTAGTCATTGAATATGAAATGATCCGGCCTCGTAAGTATGCCTTGGTGGCCTCCCAAATCATTGCTGGATTACTAGCCATACCTGAATTGATATCCCATAAGGCCCTGAACTCTCGTATACTATACTCAACAAATTAGCTATCTCATAACAACAACGGATCCATGCGCCATGCATCCATTCCACTACCTTAATGGGCTGAGGAGTGGCAGATGGAGTTTAATTCAGATAAATGCGAGGTGTTGTACTTTGGAAAGGCAAATAATGGCAGAACTTATATACTTAATGGTAAATGGAACAATGAAACCTTGAAGTGCATGTTCATGGTTCCTTGAAAGTGGAGTTGCAGGTAAATAGGATAGTGACGAAGGTGTTTGGTATGCTTCCCTTTATTGGTCAGTGTATTGAGTATAAGAGTTGGGCGGTCGAGTTGTGGCTACTGGAAATTGGTAAGTCCACTTTTGGAATATTGTATGCGATTCTCGTCTCCTTACTGTAGAAAGGATGTTGTGTAACTTGAAAGAGTTCAGAAAAGATTTACAAGGATGTTGCCAGGGTTGGAGGGTTTGAGTTAAAGGGAGAGCTGAATAGGTTGAGGCTGTTTTCCTTGAAGCAACGAAGGCTGACAGTTGACCTTATAGAGGTTTATAAAAGCACGAGGGGCATTGGATAAAAAGACAAGGTCTTTTCCCTGGGTTGGGGGAGTCCAGAACTAGAGGGAATAGGTTTAGGGTGAGAGGAGAAAGATATAAAAGGGACCTAAGGGGTATTTTTTTTTCTCGCAGAGGGTGATGCGTGTATAGAATGAGCTGCCTGAGGAAGTGGTGGAGGCTGGCGCAATTATGACATTTAAAAGACTTTGGAGTGGTTCATGAATAGGAAGGGTTTCAAGGGATATGGGCCAAGTGCTTGCAAATGGAACTAGATCATTTTAGGATATCTATTGGCAAAGATGGGTTGGACCAAAGGTCTATGACTCTATGACTTGACAAGGTTAATGCAAGAATGATGTTCCCAATGACCAAGGAGTCCAGAACCAGGAGTCACAATAGAAGGATAATGGATAGGTCATTTACGTCTAAGATAAGGTGAAATTTCTTCACTGAGTGTAGTGAGCCTATGGAACCTTTCGCCATGGAAAGTAGTTGAAACCAAAACATTAAATATTTCCAAAAAGCAATTAGATATAGTTCTTAGGGCGAAAACGATCAAAAGGTAGGGAGAGAAAGTGGGGATAGGAGACTGAGTTGGACAATCAGCCATGTAATATTGAATGGCAGACCAGGCTCAAAGGGCTAAATGGCTAACTCTTTTCCCAATCTGGATGTAGGTTTACTCACTGAGCTGGAAGGTTTGTTTTCAGACATTTCGTCACCATACTAGGCAACATCAACAGTAAGTCTCCAGATAAAATACTGGTGGCATGAACTGCTTTCTATTTATGTGTTTAGATTTCCGTGGGTTGGTGACATCATTCCTTTGGTGACGTCATTTCCTGTGGTGATGCAATTTCCTGTTCTTTTTCTCAGCAGGTGATAAATGGGATCCAAGTCAATGTGTTTGTTGATAGAGTTCCGGTTGGAGTGCCATGCTTCTAGAAATTCTCGTGCGTGTCTCTGTTTGGCTTGTCTGAGGATGGATGTGTTGTCCAAGTCAAATACAGATGCAATCATTCCAACACCCACAAACGAAGCTGCATCAGATCATTATTTCAACAAGCCACCACACACTGCTGCATAGAGGAACTATGCAGAGCAGAGGAAAATCAGAGGAGTACAATGCATTCAAAAAGAACGGATACCCAATGAACACAGTCCACTGATTTCTCAGCAACAAACCCCAACAAGTAGACAAAGCATGGCCAGAAACCCCAGCCACCATCCCCTACATCAAAGACATCTCGGAAATGACTGCCAGACTACTCAGACCCCTTGGCATCATGGTAGCCCACAAACCCACCAACACACTAAAACAGCAGCTAATGAACTTGAAAGACCCTATATAGACAACTTTAAAAGTAATGTTGTTTACAAAATACCTTGCAAGAACTGTAACAAACACTACATTGGACAAATAGGCAGAAAATTAGCCACCAGGATACATGAACATCAACTAGTCACAATAAGACATGACCCACTCGTGTTAGTATCCTTAAGTACAGATGAGGAAGGACACCACTTTGACTAGGACAACACAAACAGAGACATGCACGAGAATTCCTAGAAGCATGACATTCCAACTGGAATGGTATCAACAAACATATTGACTTGGATCCCATTTATGACCCCCAGAGAAAATGAACAGGAAATGACATCAGCACAGGAAATTACATCACCAAGTCAAGGAACCTAAACACACAAATAGAAAGCAGGCCATGCCACCAATACTTCATCTGAAGGCTCACTGGTGATGTTATCTAGTATGGTGACGAAAATGAACCTTCCAGGTCAGCTAGCTTACCTTCGTACAGAACCTCAACCTGAGCTACAAATCTTCTCAGAACTTGCTGTCATTTTTCCATTTTCTATATTTTGATGTACCACATAATATGTAAAATGCACTTGTTCCATGTAAAGCATCCTCTGAACATGATATTGTTGAGATTGTAACTAGAATGCATTATGGCAAGAGGTAGGACATGGCTGGACTATTTTGGTCTTGGATTTGTGATGTAATTGCAGTATAAATAATTTTATTTCCTGCAGGCTTCTGCTTGACGTATCAGATGTGTTTTAAGAACTGAACATGCTGCAGTCAAAACACTTTGTGACATTTGGATTGTGACAAGAAGGAACTCGGGAAAAACATTGTGGGGGAAACAAATAAGGAGAATGTGAATGCTCAATTAAAGTATCAAGCTTTAAGAAAAAAGACTTGAAAAACAAATTCTAGTATTGAGGATGGATCCTTAATGACTTAATTTAAAATTTTCACTAAAGTTTTATATACTGAGACACAAAACAATCAGACATAAGTTAAAGTGACTAAGCAATATTATGCAAATGCTTTAAATATTTTTCACCTAATTTAACACATAGCTAACAGCACAGGTTAAATTCTCATACTGGCTGTTGTAGCTTATGCTCTTCACCTTACCTCAGGCTTGTTGAGTGGTTACCGTCAAGATAAACATGGGCAGCACGGTGGCACAGTGGTTAGCACTGTTGCCTCACAGCGCCAGAGACCTGAGTTCAATTCCCACCTCAGATGACTGACTGTGTGGAGTTTGTACATACTCCCCGTGTCTGTGTGGGTTTCCTCCGGGTGCTCTGGTTTCCTCGCACAGTCCAAAGATGTGCAGGTCAGGTGAATTGTCTGTGCTAAATTGCCTGTAGAGGTGGGTTACACGTCAGTGTGGACTTGTTGGGCCAAAGGGCCTGTTTCCATACTGTAAGTAATCTATTTGTCTGTCTTTAGTGTAGAAAGACACCTAAGGTCATTTATGGTTTTTGCCTCATAATCATTGAACACACTGGATAACTGACCTGGGGCTCATAATTTTATGATTTTACATTTTATTGATTTCAATGGAACATAGAATTGGACAGATTGTAAACTGGTTGACTAGTCTAATCCTATCAGTTTCCTACTGGTTAAAACAATGGTCTAAGTGTTTGTCATGGAGTAGTTGTAACAGTAACTTCAGTCTCAATTTAGCTGCTGTCGCTTGAGCAATTAATCAAGGCTATGTCAATGAAGGAGTGCTGTATTGATATACATGCCATCAGTCAGAATGGAGATGAAATCATGACCATCTACAATTGGATGCAACAGAAACCATTATTTGAAGAGGAATAAAGTATAGAATCCTTCCGTGCCAGGTAAATATGGTGATAATGAAAATATCAGATTCTGATCGCCAAAAAACATTTTTCCTACTTCCCCTTCCTGCCTTAAATGGTAACTTTAGGATCTCACCAGTCAGTGACAATCACCTTACTTCCATGTATTTGCATCTGAAAACATGAACTCAGCTTGCTTGTACGTTTCTTCCAAATCTCCTTCCCCTCCCTATATCTTGGTCCAGTTGTCTATTTTTTTCCTGCAAACAGACAAAGGGGGTATTGAGTATGATGAAAGTGAAAGGAAGTGGATGAATAAACAGGAGAGATGATGAGGTGTCCCTGTGAGTGTGTAGAAAGAGCAGAGGCCAGGAAGGGTAAATAGTTTGGAGGATGAGGTGGCTGCGAACTGATGAGTGGACACAATGCAAGCAATACGGAGATTTGCAACCTATGAGCTTCATTGAGAGGCATGTAAAGTGGCAGAGTTGGAATGAGTGGTGGACTTGTGTGTGAGAGGTAGCAGAAGGAGACAGAGAGAAGGTGGTATGTACCCTTGCGGAGAACAGAAGATCAATAACCTTCCTCCAGTGCTGCTGGGGAATTCAGCACAGTTGGGGCACTACACTGACTTGACTGCAATTTGGATCAAAGTTGAATTGGTCACGCAATGTAGCCACCTGTTGTAGGAAAAAGGGTGGCCCTCCTCTCTGTGCACTTTTGGGACAATAATGCAGTCCGAGCAATGTGACTGCCCCCATTTTTTATTCTGAAGGTCTACCCACAAAGCCTCGTTGAAGTCCCTTCTTCGTGCAGGAAATAACTTCTTAATTAATAAGGCAACACCACCTCCTCTTTCACACCTCTGCTATCCTGTCTGAAGATCCTGTACCCTGGAATGTTAAGTGATAGTCCTGCCCCTCCCGCAGACATTTTTCTGTGTTTGCAAAACTATCATAATTTCAAGTGTGAATCCACACTCTTAATTCATCTGTCTTATCTCACTTACTCCTAACATTAATGTAGATGCCATCCAGCTGCACTTCAATCCTTTTAATTGTAACATGGCTAAGTGCTCTCTGTCCTGGTTCTTTGACTGTATTATGATGTTGACCCAGTTGTTCTAAAGCTCTGTGCCCTGTCCCATTGCTAGTCTAGTTTAAATTCCTTCTAACAGCACTGGCTAACTTATCCACAAGGATGTCTGTCCCATTCCAGTTTACATGCAGACATCCCATTTGCAAAGGTTCCACTGTCCCCAGAAATGGTTTTGGTGATCCAAGAATCTAATGTCCACTCCCACACTAACTCTTTATGCATGCATGTTTCTGCCCTATTCTCTTGTTTCTGCACTGAATAGTCCATGGCACATTGTCTACCAATACCACTAGATACCTGTCTGTGAATCAAGAAATGAGTTTCCTCACCTATGGAAAATGTTCTCAAAAATAATACTCTAAATCTACAGTGTGAGGGTCAGTTCCTGGTTGGCAGGAAGTGGTGTGGAGATGATTCTTTAAATATGATGTAAATTATGTGAGTGTTGTAGGGCCCTATTCGTGTTGACCACGTCCTGCTGACCTGATTCCCTGAGAAAGACATTGGAAAACATTGCTGCCTTATTAATCAGGTCAGAGTGGAAGATTGTGAAAGAGAAATTAATTCAAGCTATGGCAGCCCATGTTTGAGGATCAGGGTCAGGGATGTCACTGAGTTGCTGCAGGGCTGCCTGAAGGGTGAGAGGGATACACATTGGTACTGATGATTTAGGAAGAATGAGGGATGAGCTCTTGCATCAACAATTCAGGGAGCTATGCAGTAGATTGACAAGCCTGACTTTTAAGCTTGTAGTTGCTGAATTACTCTTAGTGCCATGTGCTTCTGAGAACAGATACAGGAGAATAGAAAACATGAAAGTCTGGCTTAGGAATTGGTGCACGAGGGAGGATTTTAGAATCTTGGATCACTAGGAGTGATTCTGGAGAAAGCAGGACCTGTACAAACTGGACTATCTGCACCTGGACGAGAATGGGAGCATCATCCTTGAGATAAGTTTGCTTATGCTGTTGAGAGTAATTCAAACTAGTTTGACAGGAGGACAGGACACAAGGGCATAAGTACAATAGGGACAGGACATAATATAGTGAAAGAAACAGGACAAAGAGTGTTCAGCCAGTTTGTGATTCAAGAGATTAATGTGAGGTTGGACAGCCTCTACTTTGATGTTGGGAATATTGAGTTCTCTAATGGACAATATCAACTTCCTTATCTCCAACATCCTCATCCTTCTCTTCCTCAGAAGACTGGTCCCATTCTTCAGTTCCACAGCATCCACACACACCTTCATTGCCTCCTTCAATTGTACAGGGTCCAACAGGTGAGTATAATGTGTAACACTCTGGACCTGACTGGAGGGCCCACTGCAGATCAGTGCAAGCAGTAAAATTGTAACGTTTGCAAATTTATATTCTGGACTACTCTGGCTAAGGCATGGGTGGCTTTAACCCTGTGCTCCACATTTGTTGGGGATTGTGCAGTGATGTTATGGTCACAGTGGGTAGCCCTTTTTCCTAATAAGCAGGTGGAAAAGAACAAGATGGGCAAAGAGGAACAAAGAGGTTCTGAGATCTCAAAGCAGTCATCAGTGGCATATCTTACAGCTGAAGGTTGAGCACACTTCTCCACAGAGTGAGACATGGTGCACCTGATAATAAGGACAACTTTTCACCATCAACCCACATTCAGGCTCAGCCTGTGGGACAACATGGTGAAGGTGTCACACCAGCTGAGTGACCACATAATGTCACTGGGAAGGGAGGGCCTACAGTGTTCCGACACTGTTCTCATCTCAGATCCATATCAAACAGTCACCCTCTCACTGTATTAAATAGAGACCGTCATTACATTTACATGATGAATAAGGAAATGATGTACAGAGGAATCTCGATTATACAAAGGACACGGGCAGGGAGTATTTTCTTTGGTTAATCAAATGCTGGATAATTGAATGCCTAATATAATAGTTAATCAGGACGTTGCAATCTCGTTTGGATAATCCAAAATTCGATTAATCAAATGCCGGATAATCATGTTTCCCCCACATAGGACCCTTGGATGAGTATATGTTTCCCCTTCTGTCAGCATTGTCCTTGTGCAATGTTATTGCTGCTAACTCTCAAATCTATAAAGTGCCCATGTGCAATTTGCAAGAGCTAATGCAATGTCATATATCACCTTTGACTAAAACCTGTCCAGCATGCACCCTCACTCTGCAGGCCGAGGGAATGGACAATGCAAATGGCTGTAATTTAAATGTAGCTGGGGTTTACAAATGGCTGCTTCATGTTTTAGTTCCTTCAATGTCCCAGCATCTAACAAACATAGATCCCGTACTTTCACCCATTGAAATTACTCTGCCTTCCCTGAGCCGTGGTCCAGCCATTTTCAAGTCGCACTTTGCATCTAAAGAATGGCAACTGATGGCAGGGAATGTAAGTCACAAAGAATACTGTCAGCACAGGACCCTGCATTTTCACTAGTTATTCCCAAAGCCTCATTATTACTTAACATCACACACTACCCCAACAGCCCAATTCCACTCGCATGTGGAGACCAACTGCATTGAATTTCATCGACAGCAGTCCTGTCTGCCTGCTGAACACTAGCATTATACATTGTTGCTGCCCCCATTGCTCATCTATGCTGCACCTGTGGAGGCCTTTGTGCTATTCACTGCAATTAACCACTCCCATGGCTTACCAAATCTTCTAATGCTGTTTGGCACACAGTTTCCCTTGGAACTGTCCTTGTCCCCACTTCTGTAAATTCCTATTAAATCCACCACCAGCCTCTTTCTGGTTTTAACTCCCTTGCTGCTCTTACAATCTCCCTAAACCCGCCTCAATGATCAATGGATGTATCAACTTTAATCAACCAAATCTCTGACTCACCTCTACGAGCAGCCCTTGGACATAATTGACCAGAAACGAGCCCATTGCCTTTGTAGCTCTCTGACCAATGATACACAATTCACCAGACTGCTTATGATGACCATATACAACTGACTACCACGTCCTCTGTTGCTTATTCTGGGACATGGCATACCATAAGATATAGGAGCAGAATTATGCCAATCAACCCATCATTCAATCATGACCCATTTCTCAACCCCCTTCTACAGCCTTCTCCCCACAACCCTTGTTACTCTTACTGATCAAGAACCTACCTATTTCTGTCTCAAATTCACTCAATGATTTAGCATTCACAGAGTTCTGCTGCAATGACCTCCACAGATTAGTCACCCTCTAGCTAAAGAAATTCCTCCTCATTTCAGTTCTGAAAGGTCATCCCTTCACTCTGAGTTTGTGCCCTCAAGTCCTAGTCTCTCCTACTAGTGGAAACATCTTCTTCACACCCACTCTACTCCAGGCTTCTCAGTATTCTGTAGGTTTCAATCAGATTCCTCCCCTCGCCTCTAAACTCAGAGTCCTCAACTGCTCCTCATATGCCAACAGCTTCATCCCAGGTTATTGTTCTTGTAGATCTCTGAAACACCTCCAATGTCAATTCCTTAGTTTTGGGGTTCAATACTGCTCATAATATTCTAAATGTGGTATAGCCAGAGCCTTATACAAGCTCAGCAGCACATCTCTATTTTTGTATTCTAGCCCTCTTGAAATGAATGCGAACATTGCATTTCCCTTCTTACCTGCTAACTGAGTCTGCGTGTTAACCTTAGGTAAGTCCTGAACGAGACTTCCTAAGTCCCTCTGTTTTTCTGATTTCTGAAGCCTTTTCCTATTTAGAAAATACCTACACCTCTATTCTTCCAAACAAAGTACATAACCTCTCACCTTCCCACAATGTATTCCATCTGGCTCGTCTTTCCTGATGAAGAGTTTATTCCTGAAACAACAATTCTCCTGCTCCTTGGATATTGCCTGACCGACTGTGCTTTTCCAGCACCACACTTATCGATTCTGATCTCTATCCTCTGCAGTCCCCACTTTCTCCTTTGACCACCTTCTGTTTGTCCATGTCCTTCTGCAGTCTCCCCACCTCCTCAACACCCTGGACTGTGTGCAAACTGTGCCCATAACTGGTGGTAGTAGGGCCATGAAATCCCCTCTATCCTTTTGACAGGACTGAGGACTGGCCCCCACCACCTTTCAAAATGGCCATTTGTTTGAATGAGTGTACAATGTTTTTGCCACACTGGCTGAAGGTGTTAGATTCACATCTTGGCATGCCGTTCACAAAATATCCTACTGTTTCAGACAGATCCTTACTGATAAGTATGACAAGCCTCCTTCTGCAGTTAAAAAACGCCTGGGAGCCTTTGGCTTTGCTGAAATGCCAGTGCATGAATGGGTGAATGGCAAGGCAATACTAGGCATGTTTGCTGCAAGCATGTAGGTAGGTGCTAAGTAACTGAGTGCTACAAGAACAAGTGAGTTGTCCTGAGATGCAGCCTGCGTCAAATCATGAGCTGAATGCCTATCCATGAATGCAGTGTCCCTGCTGTTGCCTCCAAATGCTAGATGCTGGTATTCCCTGCAATGTGAGTCTTTGCTTCCATGGTGGTCTGGCAGTGTATTGAAGAGGTGCCATCATGGTCCTGAGTTGTTTCCAAATATTGGATGTCAATGTCAGCGAATGAAAAGTGTATGTGGCTGTCATTCATGGATTATTTCCTGAAATACAGATTGGTCTTAAATACCATGGCATTCCTTCAGAGAATTAGTGGGCGGCAAGTGGCACAGTGGTTAGCACTGCTGCCTCACAGCGCCAGAGACCTGGGTTCAATTCCCGACTCAGGCGACTGACTGTGTGGAGTTTGCACGTTCTTCCTGTGTCTGCGTGGGGGTGCTCCAGTTTCCTCCCACAGTCCAAAGATGTGCGGGTTAGGTGAATTGGCCATGCTAAATTGCCCGTAGTGTTAGGTAAGGGGTAAATGTAGGGGTATGGGTGGGTTGCGGGTCGGTGTGGACTTGTTAGGCCGAAGAGCCTGTTTCCACACTGTAAGTAATCTAATTTTTGATGTTTAGCTTGTTGGCGAGTCTGGTGAGATTCAGAGCTGAATATTGATGAGGAAAGTTGGGTCATCTACAAAACATACAACAAGCAATAATCCCAATTAATTAGCAATTTGCTGCTGACTTACTGCCGTACTTCTTGCTTCTCACCTGCTTGGATCCATTGTGTTTATGTGGTGAGTCCAGTTGAGGTTCTGGTCAATGGTAACCCCAAATTGCATATAGCGAGATTTCAATGATGGTAACATTTCAAGGTGCAAAGGTTAGATTTTGTCTAATTGGACATGGTCATTCTCTGGCATTAGTGTGGAAAAAATGTTGCTTGCCACTAGTCATCCCAAGCCTGGATATTGTCCAGATCTTGTTACATTTGAATATGGACTACTTCAGTGTCTGAGGAATCATGAATGGTGCTGAACATTGTGCAATCATTGGTGAATATCACTGATTTCTGACCTTATGATGGAGTGAAGGTCATTGATGAAGCTTTTGAAGATAATGGGGTCTCGGACACTACCTGGAGGGATTCTTGCAGAGATGTCCTATAGCTGAGGTAACTGATCTTCAACAACCACAACCATTTTTCACTGTGCCAGGTATGACTCTAACGAGAATTCAAACATCCAACATTGTACAGGATAAATGCAGCTAGTTGCGGACAGGGAGGAGAAAGTGAGAACTGCAGATCTGGAGATCAGAGTTGAAGAGTGTAGTGTTGGAAAAGCACAGCCTTGGAAGCACCAGGATTCCTGATGAAGGGCTTATGCCTGAAACATCGATTCTCCTGCTCCTCAGATGCTGGTTGGGACAGTCTGGAATCAGGAGACACAACCTGAGACAAACGGCAAGTCACTTAGGACAAACTGAAGAGGAATTTCTCCATTCAGAGGGTGATGAACCTTTCCAATTCTCTGCCTCAGGTTTGTGGATACCTAATTGCTGACTGTGTTGAAGATGAGATTTATGGTTATCTATATGTTAAGAACATCAAGACATGTTACAGGCAAGTGCTTTTGAAGTAGAAAATTAGCCATGATTTCATTAAATAGAGGAACAGGCTGGAAGGGCTACATAGCTTACACCTGCTTCTATTTCTTATGTCTTTTAATCCTTGATGAGAAATCATTATATCCTTGCTAATCTAAGGGTATTGACATGTTGTATTTGATGACTGCTACTCTTGCAATAAGTCTGTATTTGTATCCCCATTATTAGTAAAGATGGGTCTAACCTGACAAATTCCACAATCTCAAAGATCAGTTAAACTTAAAAATATTCTGCATGAAGATTCTAATCAATGCCACATACTTTAAAAATCTCTACCCCACTTTACATTGTCCAAATCATTTCTGAAATGAAAGGAAACACAATTTATTAAAACAGCTTGGAGATAATGAGAACCACAGATGTTGGAGATCAGAGTGGATAAAGAATGGAGCTGGAAAAAGCACAGCAGGTCAAGCAGCATCAAAGGATAGAGTCAATGTTTTCAGGACAGAATCTTTCATCAGGAGTTATTAAAATAGCTTTCCAGTTTTAACACTTAACAGGAATCAGTTGTTGTTGAAAATAAGATAAACAATATGATGCTTAAAAATAGCTTTCTGTCTTCTAAATAAAGGAGAGTGGTTGTTTTAATTCAATGAGACTGCTAATGACTAAATTATTGATTCATTCCGGTCTACATCAAAATTGCTTTTGAGTGAGTTTCCTTTTGGCAGAGACCTGCCTTACCACAAAGATACAGATAAGTGATGACAAGAAAATGCAGAAAAGACTGATTAGTCGACAGAGGTAATAATGAAACTTATGCAGAGCAGAAGTGGGTGAAATATGAATCAAAATCTGAAAATGCAGGCCTCCCTATTTCTATAAAATAAAAAAAACGAGTTGAATACTATTAAACAAGATTTATGGAGTGAATCAAAGTCTTTTCACTTATTATAACACTTCTTAAGTTAAATAATAAAACTATAAAATTGATTTTACCCTCCCATTGCAAACAGTGTTTAACTAATACAGACGCTTGATTCACATTGATTCTTTTATTCTCTAGTGAGAAGTGGACATTTGCTCCTGTTTTATGTATGGGGTTAATAAATGGCGATGTCATGTGAACTGGAGAAGTTCACACATGGTTACAGCTGAGGCCACAGAGGAATAATGATTTTTTTTGCGTGAGGAGTCTGACACTAAATGTTGGGATATTTTATCCTTTACCGCAATGCCAACAAGCTGCCATCAAAAGCTTTTCCAAATCATGCAGTTGCCATTCTGACAAAGAAGGGAGGGAGCAAGGAAATTGACAGAGATCAAGAGGAATGTGTTTTTCATTTATATAAACAATTTGGATGAGAATTTAGGAGACATGGTTAGTAAATTTACAGACGACATCAAAATCAGTGGTACAGTTGACAGTGAAGAAAGTTATCTAAGATTACAAAGGAATATTGATCAATTGAGCCAATGGGCTGAGGAGTAGCAGACAGAGTTTAATTTGGATAAATACAATGTATTGCATTTTGGTAAAACAAAATACAGGCCTTGGGTAGAGTTATTGAACAGAGAAAGCTAGGTACATTGTTCTTTAGAAGCTGCATCACTTAGAAAGTGTTTAACACGCTTTCCTTCATTTTTCAGACCATAGTGTACAGGAGTTTGGGATGTCATGTTAAGATTTTACTGGATGTTGGGAAGACCACATTTGGAGTTCTGTGTACAGTTCTGGTCGCTCTGCTTCAGGAAGGATATTATTAAATTGGAGAGGGTTCAGAAAAGATTTACAAGATGTTGCTGGACTGGAAGGTTTGAGTTATGGGGAGAGGCTGAATAGGCTGGGGACTTACTTCACTGGAGCTTTTAGAGGTTTATAAAAGCATGAGGAGCATAGATACAGTTAATAGCAAAGTTTTTTTTCTCGAGGGCAGTGAAGTTCAAAGCCAGGGAGTGTATTTTTAAGATGTGAGGAAAAGGGTTTCAAAGAACTTGTGGGACAACATTTTCACACAAATGATGGTTTGTATATGGAATAAACTGCCAGAGGAAGTTTAGTGCAGCACGGTGGCTCATGGTTAGCACTGCTGCCTCACAGTGCTAGGGTGCTAGGTTCATTTCCAGCCCTGGGCGACTGTCAGTGTGGAGTTTGCACATTCCCCCTGTGTCTGTGTGGGTTTCCTCCCACAGTCCAAAGATGTGCAAGTCAGGTGAATTGGCCATGCTAAATTTCCCATAGTGTTAGGTGCATTAGGGTCTGAGTGGGTTACTCCTCAGAGGCTTGGTTGGGCCGAAGGACTTGTTTACACACTGTAGGAAATCTAATCTAATCAGGAAGTGTTAGATGTAGGTACAGTGATAACATTTAAAGTCATTTGGATAGGTACATGAATAGGAAAAGTTTAGAAGAATACGGGCCAAATGCAGACATAGGGACTAGTTTAGTTTCGGAAACTTGGTTGGCATACACGAGTCATACCAATGGATCTGTTTCCATGTTGTTCGACTATGACTCTAATTGGGAAATAATAGGCTGAGGGCAGCCATCAGTTAGGTACAACCCATCAAGAAGTATTGAGAGACTGAATAAGTAGAGCCAAGATATATTAATGAATAACATGATAATGCATGAAAACAAGAGACAGAATTGAAATTAATGACCAAAGCTTAAAGAAATATAGAAAAAAAGGAGGGAAAAAATCAATTTATAGAGCACTCGATCTTGGAAAAGTTGCAAAAAATTATTTCGCAGTGTGGATTCCAACAACTGTGAAACAATGATTAGCGTATAACATTTGGCCGAAGAAAGAAGATTGATCAAGTTAATGCATCATGTTTTTTTTCAACGTGGTACACTGCTGACTTGAAGATCACCTTAGTTGAAGGGCAACACTCTCTTGATTCTAAGCTAGTATATAACCTTCAGTAATGCATTCAAACTCCTTGGTAATAAAATTTACCTTAAACTTTATTATGAATGCATGATTAAGACAGTGAAAATATTTGCAAGGAATACTATATTAAGAGTAAAATTATAAAGGACATTTTGATCAATGCACATTGCATACTTCAGTGCAGTGTTAGCAGTGAGAAGGGAAGTGAGGCAAAATACATTCATTCGTAAAGCAATAGAATGAATGTCAAATCAGTTGTTAATGAAGACCTTGGGCAGTTGAAGGCAGAGTGAAATGGGTTTATCTATTGCAGAGAAATAGTAATATCATGGTGTGTTCTAATTTCTGAAGTTTTTAATTCTTTTCCTCTTTTCTTCTCATCAGTTTTACAGGATTTTATACCAAAGACATTGTATGTTCTTCACTGCTTTACCAGAGTAGTTGTTATTCATTTTAATGTGTCAGCAGGTGAATCAATCACGGACATATCATGGCTAAACTCATTCTAATACTTATAGAGTCATAGAGTCATAGAGTTGTACAGCATCGGAAGAGACGCTTTGGTCCAACCCATCCATGCTGACCAAATAACCCAACCCAATCTAGTCCCACTTGCCAGCACCCGGCCCATATCCCTCCAAACCCTTCCTATTCATATACCCATCCAAATGCCTCTTAAATGTTGCAATTGTACCAGCCTCCACCATTTCCTCTGGCAGCTCATTCCATACACGTACCACCCTCTGCGTGAAAAAGTTGCCCCTTAGGTCTCTTTTATATCTTTCCCCTCTCACCCTAAACCTATGCCCTCTAGTTCTGGACTCCCTGACCCCAGGGAAAAGACTTTGTCTATTTATCCAATCCATGCCTCTCATAATTTTATAAACCTCTATAAAGGTCACCCTTCAACCTCCAAAGCTCCAGCCTGTCCAGCCTCTCCCTATAGCTCAAATCCTCCAACTCTGGCAACATCCTTGTAAATCTTTTTTGAACCCTGTCAAGTTTCATAACATCTTTCCGGTAGGAAGGAGACCAGAATTGCACGCAATATTCCAACAGTGGCCAACGAATAGACAATAGACAATAGGCGCAGGAGTAGGCCATTCTGCCCTTCAAGCCAACACCACCATTCATTATGATCATGGCTGATCATCTTCAACCAGTATCCTATTCCTGCCTTATACCCATAAAGAGAAAGTGAGGACTGCAGATGCTGGAGATCAGAGCTGAAAATGTGTTGCTGGAAAAGCACAGCAGGTCAGGCAGCATCCAAGGAGCAGGAGAGTCGACGCTTCGGGCATGAGCCATAAACTTTGAATCCACTATCCTAAGGGCTCTATCCAACTCTTTCTTGAAAGTATCCAGAGACTTGGCCTCCACAGCCTTCTGGGGTGGAGCATTTCACACACCCACCACTCTCTGGGTGAAGAAGTTTCTCCTCAACTTGTTCTAAGTGGCCCTACCCCTTATTTTTAAACTGTGTCCTCTGGTTCGGGACTCACCCATCAGCAGAAACATGCTTCCTGCCTCCAGAGTGTCCAATCCTTTAGTAATCTTATACGTCTCAATCAGATCCCCTCTCAGCCTTCTAAACTCAATTGTATACAAGCCCAGTCACTCCAATCTATCAGCATAAGATAATGCCGCCATTCTGGGAATTGACCTCGTGAACCTACGCTGCACTCTCTCAATAGCCGTTTATCACTACACTTTGTTCTGGCCTCCTCTACATTGGGGAGACGGGCCGCCTACTTGCGGAAAGCTTCAGAGAACACCTCTGGGACGCCCGGACCAACCAACCCAACCACCCCGTGGCTCAACACTTTAACTCTCCCTCCCACTCCACCGAGGACATGCAGGTCCTTGGACTCCTCCATCGGCAGAACATAACAACACGACGGCTGGAGGAGGAGCGCCTCATCTTCCGCCTTGGAACCCTCCAACCACAAGGAATGAACTCAGATTTCTCCAGTTTCCTCATTTCCCCTCCCCCCACCTTGTCTCAGTCGGTTCCCTCAACTCAGCACCGCCCTCCTAACCTGCAATCTTCTTCCTGACCTCTCCACCCCCACCCCACTCCAACCTATCACCCTCACCTTGACCTCCTTCCACCTATCACATCTCCATCGCCCCTCCCCCAAGTCCCTCCTCCCTACCTTTTATCTTAGCCTGCCTGGCACATTCTCCTCATTCCTGATGAAGGGCTCTGGCCCAAAACGTCGAATTTCCTGTTCCTTGGATGCTGCCTAACCTGCTGTGCTTTAACCAGCAACACATTTTCAGCTCTGATCTAACCCCGCCCCCACGCCGACTTTCGCCACCACATGTAACCCCGCCCCCACGCTTACTTCCGTCACGACGCATGACCCCGCCCCCACACTTGACCCCACCCCACACCGAGCAACGTCACCACGTCTAACCCCGCCCCTACGTCGATCTCTGTCCCCGCCCCTAACCCCGCCCCCACCCCCAGCTCCAGTCCCACACCAGGTCCTAGCTCCCAACCTTGCCGGATCTTCACCAACCCTCCAGACCTCCCCCTCTCTGAGGATGAAAGATCAGTCCTCAGCAGAGGCCTCACCTTCATTCCCCTAAGCCCTCGGATCAATGAGTTCCACACGCGGTGAGATATTGAACAATTCTTCCGCCGCCTTCGCCTCCGTGCCTACTTTTACAACCAAGACTCCCGCCCACCCTCTGATGACCCCTTCTCCCGCCTCCAACACACCCCATCCACCTGGACACCCCGTGCTGGCCTCTTACCCGCCCTCGATCTATTTATAGCCAACTGCCGCCACGACATCAACCGACTCAACCTGTCCACCCCTCTCACCCACTCCAACCTCTCACCCTCAGAACGTGCAGCCATCCACTCCCTCTGCTCAAACCCCAACCTCACCATCAAACCGGCAGACAAGGGAGGCGCGGTAGTAGTTTGGTGCACCGACCTTTATACCGCTGAGGCCAAACACCAGCTCGCAGACGCATCCTCTTATCGCCCCCTTGACCATGACCCCACCTCCCACCACCAAACCATTATCTCCCAGACCATCATTAACCTCATCACCTCAGGGGATCTTCCATCCACTGCCTCCAACCTCATAGTCCCACAACCCCGCACTGCCCGTTTCTACCTTCTGCCCAAAATCCACAAACCTGACTGCCCCGGCCGACCCATTGTCTCAGCCTGCTCCTGCCCCACCGAACTCATCGACACGGTTCTGTCCCCTTTAGTCCAAGAACTCCCCACCTACATTCGGGACATCACCCATGCTCTCCACCTCCTCCATGATTTTCGCTTCCCCGGTCCCCAACGCCTTATCTTCACAATGGACATCTAGTCCCTGTACACCTCCATCCCCCATCACGAAGGACTCAAAGCCCTCCGCTTCTTCCTTTCCCGCCGCACCAACCAGTACCCTTCCACTGACACCCTCCTTCGACTGACTGAACTGGTCCTCACCCTGAATAACTTCTCTTTTCAATCCTCCCACTTCCTCCAAACTAAAGGAGTTGCCATGGGCACCCGCATGGGCCCCAGCTATGCCTGTCTCTTCGTAGGATATGTGGAACAGTCCATCTTCCGCAACTACACTGGCACCACCCCCCACCTTTTCCTCCGCTACATCGATGACTGTATCGGCGCTGCCTCGTGCTCCCACGAGGAGGTTGAACAGTTCATCAACTTTACCAACACCTTCCATCCCGACCTCAAATTCACCTGGACTGTCTCAGACTCCTCCCTCCCCTTCCTAGACCTTTCCATTTCTATCTCGGGCGACCGACTCAACACAGACATCTACTATAAACCGACTGACTCCCACAGCTATCTGGACTACACCTCCTCCCAACCTGCCCCCTGTAAAAACTCCATCCCATATTCCCAATTCCTTCGTCTCCGCCGCATCTGCTTCCAGGAGGACCAGTTCCATTACCGTACAGCCCAGATGGCCTCCTTCTTCAAGGACCGCAGATTCCCCCCAGACGTGATCGACGATGCCCTCCACCGCATCTCCTCCACTTCCCGCTCCTCCGCCCTTGAGCCCCGCTCCTCCAACCGCCACCAAGACAGAACCCCACTGGTTCTCACCTACCACCCCACCAACCTCCGTATACAGCGTATCATCTGCCGTCATTTCCGCCACCTCCAAATGGACCCCACCACCAGGGATATATTTCCCTCCCCTCCCCTATCAGCGTTCCGCAAAGACCACTCCGTTTGTGACTCCCTCGTCAGGTCCACACCCCCCCACCAACCCAACCTCCACTCCCGGCACCTTCCCCTGCAACCGCAGGAAATGTAAAACTTGTGCCCACACCTCCTACCTTACTTCCCTCCAAGGCCCCAAGGGATCCTTCCATATCCGCCACAAGTTCACCTGCACCTCCACACACATCATCTATTGCATCAGCTGCACCCGATGTGGCCTCCTCTACATTGGGGAGACGGGCCGCCTACTTGCGGAACGCTTCAGAGAACACTTCTGGGACGCCCGGACCAACCAACCCAACCACCCCGTGGCTCAACACTTTAACTCTCCCTCCCACTCCACCGAGGACATGCAGGTCCTTGGACTCCTCCATCGGCAGAACATAACAACACGACGGCTGGAGGAGGAGCGCGTCATCTTCCGCCTGGGAACCCTCCAACCACAAGGAATGAACTCAGATTTCTCCAGTTTCCTCATTTCCCCTCCCCCCACCTTGTCTCAGTCAGTTCCCTCAACTCAGCACCGCCCTCCTAACCTGCAATCGTCTTCCTGACCTCTCCACCCCCACCCAACTCCAACCTATCACCCTCACCTTGACCTCCTTCCACCTATCACATCTCCATCGCCCCTCCCCCAAGTCCCTCCTCCCTACCTTTTATCTTAGCCTGCCTGGCACATTCTCCTCATTCCTGATGAAGGGCTCTGGCTTGAAACGTCGAATTTCCTGTTCCTTGGTTGCTGCCTAACCTGCTGTGCTTTAACCAGCAACACATTTTCAGCTTTGTTTCCTGTCAGCCAAACAACTTTCAATCCATGTCAGTATTTTGCCCCTAATACCATGTGCCCTAATTTTGCTCACTAACCTCCTATGTGGGAACTTTATCAAAGACTTTCTGAAAGTCCAGGTATACTACATCCAATGGATCTCCCTTGTCCATCTTCAGAGTTACATCCTCAAATAATTCCAGGAGATTAGTCAAGCATGATTTCTCCTTCATAAATCCATGCTGACTCTGAACTATCCTGTTACTGCTATCTAGGTGTGTTGTAATTTCGTCTTTTATAATTGACTCCAGCATTTTTCCCACCACTGAGGTCAGAGTAACTGGTCTATAATTCTCTGTTTTCTCTCTCCCTCCTTTCTTAAAAAGTGGGACAACATTAGCCACCCTCCAATCCGCAGGAACTGATCCTGAATCTATAGAATGTCCTGTACAGCCGCAACATGACCTCCCAACTCCTGTACTCAACACTCTGACCAATAAAGAAAAGCATACCAAATGCCTTCTTCACTATCCTATCTACCTGCGACTCCACTTTCAAGGACCAAGAACCTGCACTCCAAGTTCTCTTTGTTCAGCAACACTCCCTAGGACCTCACCATTAAATGTATAAGTCCTGCTAAGATTTGCTTTCCCAAAATGCAGCACCTTGCATTTATCTGAATTAAACTCCATCTGCCACTTCTCAGCCCATTGGCCCATCTGGTCAAGATCCTGTTGTAATCTGAGGCAACCCACTTCACTGTCCACTACACCTCCAATTTTGGTGTCATCTGCAAATTTACTAACTATACATCTTATGCTCACATCCAGATCATTTATATAAATGACAAAAAGTAGTTTCCCCAAAACTCATCATTATGAACTTATTCCTTGAAACTGTCCCCACTTTGATGATGTTCATTTGCTTTAACTGCAGTGGAAACAATATGTAGGTCCAGGCCAAAAGGTTTAGATTTTCTTCTCGGATGGTCCTTTTCCAAAAGAAGCTCATAATCATCAACTCTATCCCGCACAGGTGGTCAGAGCAGATTTTCTGGCTTAGTTTAATGGCGTGAATACAGACAAATATAATTTGTCATTGCCAACAAGCAACCTTCGCTAATTGTAGAAAATTCACACTGTGCAATTACAAAATTCAAAGAAATTCTTTATTTTTAATTGAGTGAGATGGGAGTGTGGTGCTGGAAAAGCATAGCCAGTCAGGCAGCATCCGAGTAGCTCCCATTTATCTCTCAGCCCCCGGCCCACAAGCTTCATTCCTGATGAAGGGCTTATGCCCAAAACGAAAGTCCCCACTTTCTCCTCATAGAGTGAGACACCAAATTAAGAGAAACTCTCAAACCAGTTCAGTTACATAGCTGACTATACCTGAAAGCCAAATTTTTAAACTTGAAAATTGAAATTTAATTAGAGTAAACCTAATACATTCACTTTTAGGAGTAAAATATCTAAATGGATTCTCCAATCATAAGAACAATCAAAATAATCTGTGGAAAGTTATGGCAGTCTGATTTTAATACTGGGAATGAGCTGACTCAACAGTTTATTCAATGTTGAAAATTTACTTTGCATCTGATCTCTTGGATTTGGAACTCCGAAAAAGTGCTTCACAACATGCACAAATCTTTTGCTTTCAAGAAACACTTAGATGCTGCAGTTGACTAGGCCTCAGAGGGAGCTACAAGTATATTCAATGGATAGGAGGAATGAATTTGGAAATTGGGATGGGATGAGGAAGCTTCCATCTCTCACCATGAGTATAAATTCTAATGGTGGGGTCATGCAATAAACTTCTTTTTGAATTCATTCACAGGATGTGGGTGTCACTGGCTAGACCAGCATTTATTGCCCAGAGAGCAATTAAAAGTCAACCACATGCTGTGGGTCTGGAGTCACATGTTGGTCATACCAGGTACAGATGGCAGTTTCCTTCTCAAAAAGCAATTAGTGAACCAGTTAGATTTTTCTCAACAATCAGTAATGGAGTCATGGCCATCATTAGACATTTTATTCCAGACATTTTTTATTGGATTCAAACTCCACCATGGCAGATAGTGGAATCTGAATCCAATAAAAAATGTCTGGAATTAAATGTCTAATGATAGCCGTTAATCCCTCGCCAATTGTTGGGAAAAATCTATTTGGTGCATTAATTCCCTTTAGGTAAGGAAACTGCCATCCATACCTGGTATGGCTGACATACAACTCCAGACCCACCGCAACATGGTTGACTTTTAACTGTTGTCTGGGCAATAAATGCTCAGAAAGCCTCCAGTATCTGCCATGGTGGGATTTGAACTCATGCTCCCAGAACATTACCTAGGAAGGTCTGGATTAACAGCCCACCGATAAAACATGAGGCCATCACCTCCTCCATTGAACGCATTCACTGGATTTGGAATGGCATGAAGATGAGGTGAAATGTCGAGATTGCAAGTCTAAATTTTGACTGTGGACTGTGGATTGCGGTGTTCTTAATGTGAATTTGAACCAGTACAAAATCAAAAGGTGCTACGCCATTACCTTAAAAAGGCATTAAACACATTCTGATCAAATTTTAAATTTGAGCTGTTCCTGAATAAAATTAGCATTAATAAAAGCAGAAACTTTACAATATAACCCAATTTATATTGAAAGGACTGGAAAGGTTTAAAAGTACAATTTTTAGGTTGTCCAATATTTCCAATTTATGAGGTTGTTACTGACTTGAAGCCTCCCCCGCCCCCACCCCACCCCCACCCCAGCATCCAATCTGTGTCCTTGTCACCCTCAGTGTATCTAATGCGTTCAACATTGAGAATGCTAATTTATTAGCTGAAAGGTTATGGGTGAGCAAGTGATAACAAGCAGAGGCTTTCCTTATCCATATGTGACCTGATTCCATGAGACTTTATCAGTCAATGATCAGGGTTCCTTGGATGTCTGTTTCCTTATTTTGTACCACACTGCCACCAATTCTGGATGGGTGGAATGAGGGATTTGGTCCTGCTAATGTGTCTGCACATTCCCTGTATGGCGGCATCTGGGATATTGACTGTGAGATATGATACAGTGAGTGTGATTATGAAGCATATCAAATAGAGTGGATGTGGGGAAGCTCTCTGAATTTTAGCATAAGACCCCAGGTAATGGTGCAAAGGATTTTAGAGGATACATTGGGCAGGTGTGCTGTCATCTTTCCTGCTGCTACATCAATAGACAGCAGTCCATTTCTTCCTTCTACTTTTTCGAAGCGTTTGATACAACTGACTTGCCATATAGGCCATCTCAAAAGGAAACAAACAGTCAAACTCGATTTGTAATGGATCATTTAGCTTTCTGATCTTTCTGAGCTGAGATAACACGATCCTCTGTAAATCTAATCAATGCATATTTACTTTCATTTATGTGTGAACGCTGCCCACAGAATTCCATCAAATGTTAATTACTTTAAATGACTATCAGAAATTGTATTTTTCTAAATTTAGTTTCAAGGATTATAAACAAAATCAGATTTTGTAGCATGCATATGTCATCCTGTTAAGTTATGCTATTAAATCGACAACACTACTCATATCAAGCATGTCTTTCAATTTTAGATCTCTCTACAATATATTGTTATTGTGATGTACAACTTCAACTCTTCAGTCTTGAGGTAAGACTTGAGAACTTGAGGTAAGTTCTAGAATAGAATAGTTCTAGAATAGCAATATATTTTAAATGTATAACTCTGTTCAAATTAAATACTTCCACACATTGTCAATTTTGAACCTATACACAACTTAAATGGAAATCTAAAACTTTGGATTTGTTACAGAATTTCCATCTAGAATTTACAAAATCATTGCGAAATCATCTCAGTCATGGTATTATATTTACTCAGATGTTTTATGTTATTTTTGTAGAAATTTACCATCAGTATCCAAGGTAATTAAGATTGCAGTGGATATAAAATATTATGAAAATTAGCTGGAGTCCAATAAAAGAGGATTGTGTCGAAGATCAATTCCTGAAGCCTTGAATGTGGCTGCTGGAATTCCTCAGACCAGTATCCTTTGTCAAAATATCTGTAGTCGCATTGTTTGATCCCTTTATAATAAGGCCCAGAGTGAATCCAATTGGTGACAATTAATAAATTTGAACTGAAAATGCTAGTCTAATGTTGACCCTGAAACCATTATTGATTGGTATAAAAACCCATCTGGTTTCTTCAGGAAAGAAAGATTTATCGTCCTCACTTGATCTGGTTTACCTGTGACTAAAGCTCCACAGCAATGTGGTTGACCTTTGCTTAACTAATTTATTGGAAGTTCTTTGAAGGAGTAGCATGTGGTGTGGATAAAGGGGAGCCTGTGAACATACTGTTCTTGGATTTCCTGAAGGCATTTGACAAACCAGTACATCAAAGGTTACTGCAGAAAATGAAAGTTCATGGTATACGATGTAAAATATTAGCATGGATAAAAGATTGAAAGACTGGCAGAAAATAAAGGTGCAAAAGGGAGGTCTTTCACTAATTGGCAGGATGTGATGAGTGCTATCTCACTGGGGTCCATGCTGGCCCCCCTGGTCAGATGCTGTGAAGAAAATGGATATAAATATGTTGAGCAAGTGAAGAAAAATCTGGCTGATGCAATATAGTATGGGAAAATGTAAAGCTGTTCACTTTAGCATAAATAACAAAAAGGCAGAGCATTGATTAAATCAAGGATGCTTGCAGAATGATGCAGGTGATGCAGAGGGATTTAAGTGTTCTGGAGCATGAGTCACAAAAAGTTAGTATGCAGGTACAGGATGTAATCAAGAAGGCGAAAAGATCCCACCATTTATAACAAGAAGATTTCAACATAACAGTAAGGATGTTATGCTCCAGTTATCCAGGGCAATGGTAAGATCGCATTTCACAAATGGTCTACTTCTGTTCCTGTTTCAAATGTTCCAATGTATTTTTAAATGTTCTTTGAAATTGCTTAGCAAGCAAACTATTGAATGATTGCAGACAATTAAACACTTCACTCGTAGAGGAGACTTCACAAGTACCTCCATTCTTAATATTAGAGGAGACCAACACATCAGTCACAACTGAAGCATTTTCAACCAGAAATGCCAAATTGATGATCTCTCTTGACTTCCTCCTCAGGTTCTTACCATTACAGATTCCAGCCTTTAACCAATCCAATTAACTGTAAAAACTCACCATGCCTACTTCAACAGTATCTCTTTACCCCTCTCCTTCTATCATCAAGAAATACAAGAGTACAATCATCTCCAAATTTCCCGCTAAGGTTCCTCCTGTTCCCTAGAAATGTTTTGCCATTTCTTATTCATTTTAGGATCAAAATTCTAACAGTTCTGTGTGGTACTGGGAAGGAAGAAGGGTAGAGTCACCATCAGCATAACGACCACAGGCATTTGAGAAGGTGAACACTAATAACCAATCAGGGAAATCAGGGATAAACAATAAAGATAGTCTGACTAGCTTCATCAAAATTGTGTAAATGAATTCAAAAAACAGATTGTTTGATTTGCTGTTGAAGGAATACTTTGATTTTTAAAAAATGCTTTTGTACTTAAAAGAATGAATCGCAACTATTGTCACAATGGCATTAATTTCCTATTGCATCCATTTAACCTTCTTATAGCTTTGTTGTAAAAACACCAAATACTTAATTTGCACATGCAGATTGTCCTTTAAATATTGAATTTGGGATTGTATCATCTCATTGTGTTCACTGATATCTTTTGGTCATTACACAGAACTATGACTCAAATGAACAGGCTGAATAAAAAAAAACACAGACAGTCACACCAAATATGCTTTAATGTTGCATACATGGTATCAGAGAATCCCACCCCCCAGCTTGCCTGGTGGTAGGTCTTGGGGTTGTGGTGCCCTTGATATTAGTCACAGCATCTGGTATCACCAGCCACCCCTTAAGCTGCCATCTCTACAGCAGACATTAGAAGGCGAGGGTATAGAAGGGTAAAAATGAAAAACAGGAAGCGCCGTTCCCCCACTTCCTCTGCAACCTGCCATTTATATGCTCATTGCCATTTTTTATACATGTCGATTTTGAGTTTCCTATGTTGAAGTGATGGAACTCCTCATTCATATACTTAAATCAATCACCTCCAATTCAGAGCCTAATTCAAATGTAATAGTTGCCTTGCTGCAATGCACAATAGTTTTTTTCTACCTTGCAAACTCTCAACCTTCTCAATAATCTCAGGATCTTTGATTCACTGTCACATCAGATAGAAGTAAAAAAGATAAACATTCAGATTTCTCTGTCATGACTCTTAGTATTGAATGTCAAAACCGAGTTATTCCGAAAGTGTGCTGTGAAAGTGTGCCTTCACTGCTGGTTGCACTGTTTGTTTTATCTGTAATTCAAAGTCATCAACTAAGGCATTTCTAAAGTGTCATTACAGATTTTAATGCATTCAATTGTAAGATCAACCCAAATTACTAAAAATCAAACATATAAATGCTTCTTTCAAAGTTTCCAACAAGCACATATGCAAGTGATGTTTGTTTTTATTAATGAGAAATTAGATCATCTCAATGATCACTGCACGATTTATTTAAGAAACATAAAGGATGAATTCAAGCATTCGGGTTAAGTCTACCACCTCCTTGAATTTGCAGTCTCGTGTTTATTTGTTTGTCCTTTTGCTTCCTTGGAGCAAACTTTTCCAGTCTCCTTACACCCTCCAGTGCTATTCTTTAATGTAGCTGTTCCTGGAAAACTCATGAGTCTGAGTAAATGCCATGCTCAATTTGAGTGATAGCTGACAATGATACCAATGGAAAAATCTATTCTTAAATTCAACTACATTTTTAAATCCCAACTGTTAAATCTTTATACCATCTCCCCACCACTCAACACCCATACCATTATTCACTGCATTTGTGCAAATACTGGTCTGCTCAACTGTATCCCAATAGCAGTTTTCCTTTCTCTTTACCTGACTGTTTCCCTTGCTATGGTATTCAGTTCCCTTTAGTCCAAGGGATCCAAACTTGAAAATATATGGCAGAAAATTGGTATCACCATCCACAGCTGGATCTGGCAGGCCTATATAAAATACTGCTTGATTCTGCACTTCTCTGCTCAAACTGTTCATTATTTCAGGATTGTTCTGGAATACAATGATAACCCCTGGCCTTTATTGCAAAACCCTCTTCCCCTTTTTTCCCCACACTTATCTGTAAGAAATATGAAAAGCACACAGATTTCTTTGTCAGTAACTTTGATATCATCTGCTCTGATGAAGAGCTTATGCCCGAAATGTCGATTTTCCTGCTCCTCAGATGCTGCCTGACCTGCTGTGCTTTTCCAGCATCACATTCGCAACTTTGATATCATCTGCTCAATTGTCTCTGCGTCTCTTTACTGTCACTGGGTCAGAATCCTGGAACTCCCCAACACGAGAATTGGTATACCTCGATCACAAGGTTGTTCAAGAGGGCGGTTCATCCCCACCTTCTTGGAAGCAACATCCCCACCTTGTTGTCAGAAAGGATCAAAAACAAAGAAAAATGCAGTAAACTGAAAATGGAACTTTCCAATATGTTCATGCTTTAAATTATTTTTACTCCTCTGCCTGCTTTCAAACACACATTCTCTTCCTGGCGAAAAATACTCCAATATGTCGATTTAACATTGAATTTTTTCGACATATATTAAAATCTGAAGTAAGGTGTAAATGTTCATTACAATATTTCAGAAATAAGGTTTATATGAAAACATATACTGTATATTTATGTATAACCTTTTATTACACATATCACACTAAGGGTAATTTATGACTACCCAGAAGGTTGTAAGGTTTAGCAGAAATTAAGTTTTACACTCTGTGAGGATTTTACATTATCTGCCAAAAAAAAGACATGTAAATTGCACACCTCAAAGGAAAAATTGAATTCAAACTTGCAAGCAATTATAGACTCACAGAATAAATTATTCATATATTAGCCTTAAGCTTAATAGGGATTCATATTTGGGAGTGTTTTTTGGCCAACCCAATGATAAACTAGTTCAGATAAACTTTCACAACAAACTTATGATTAAAATATATTAAAATAATAACCAATATGAGGGATCTTATCCGTGCGTTGGATATTTCAACCAGTTTATGTGTTAAAAACACTTTACCTGAGCACACTTGTCAGTGAGGCAGACAAAGGGCACAGAATTTGGTTTGGAGTTCAACTCGATTTTATTAACAAAGTATTCCTCATTAAAAACACCATGTGCGCGTTTCCCAAATTCCCACAATACTTACTCTCTATCTAGCTCTATCTGTCTGAGAAAGGATATTACCCACAACAATCCACGTGTTTGAGCTGGGCCAAGGTGGAACCTCCTTCCTCTCTGAAACATGGCTTGCTTTCTTCCATGAAGATAAGTCTCACAGTCAGGTGCACCTTCTCCTTGGATTTCCTGGTGTGTCGCATGGTCTTCAGTCATGGGTCTTGCTGTGGGTCTTCATTGTGGTAGTGATTTCCAGGTTGTGTTCTTATCCCACTCACTCCTGATGTTCCTGAATATTCTTTGGCCTTTGGCCAATTGATTCATTAGCAGGGTCACGGATCCAATGAGATTGCATCACCTTCATTGTTGCCATGCCAGGGAGTTGTGAAATGCAAATCCTTAGGCACAGGCTGGAAGTCAAGGCAATGGAAAGTCTGATCAATACTTCTCCAATACACAGACTGGTTGTAACTGGTTCCCCTTTAACCTTTGTGACTCCTTTGATTTTGGTTTCCTCTGTTCTCTGTTGCTGGCTGCTGTTTAATTTAGTTTGACCTATTTTCTGTCAGACCTGCTTTCTCTGGCCATTTGTCAATTAGAGAATATCCACATTGTCGCTTGACCACAATATTATATCAAGAAAATTATCTAATTCCTTATTTTAAATATTTGATGCAGACTGCTTTTTAAAAAATATCCTTTGAGCTGTCAATAGAATTAATTTTGTAATTCAATTTCAGGCTTCTATTGCATAAATCCCTGTGACCAGATCAGGTGTTTCCCAGAATTTTGTGGGAGGCAAGGGAAGAGTTTGCCTGGGTCTCTTGTTGAGATATCTGTATCATCGACAGCCTTGAGTGAGGTGCCAGAAAACTGGAGTTTGACTAATGTGGTGCCATTATTTAAGAAAGATGGTGAAAAAAAACCCAGGGAACTACAAATTGGTGAGCCTGATGTCAATGGTGGGAGGGCAGGACATTCTGAGGAACAGAGTTTACAGGTCAATGTTGCAGGACATTCTGAGGAACAGAGTTTACATTATTTGGAAAGACAAGGAATGATTAAGGATAGTCAACAAGGCTTTGTGCATTGGAAATTGTGTCTTACTAACTCAATGGAGTTTTTTGAAGAGATGACATAGAAGGTTGATGAAGGCAGAGTGGTAGATGTTGCTTCTATGGATAAGGTTCCGCATGCTAAACTAGTTAGCAAAGTTCGTTCACATGTAATCCGGCGGTGGGGAGCTAACCAATTCAATACAAAATTGGCTTGAAGGTAGGAGACAGAGAGTGGTGGTAAATTAATGTTTCTCAGTCTGCAGGCCCTTGACCAGCTGCAAGGATTGGTGCTGGGTCCAATGCTTTTAGCCATTTATTTCAATGATTTTGATGTAAATATAGAAGTTGTGGTTAGTAAGTTTGCAGATGAGACTAAAATAGTTGGTTGAATGGACAGAGGAGAAAACTTTCTCAGGGTACAATGGGATCTTGATCAGATAGGCCAATGGACTGAGGAATGGCAGATGGAGTTTAATTTGGGATACACGCAAGGTGTTGCATTTTGGTAAAGCATACCAGGGCAGAATGTATACAGCGATTTTTGAGAACATATACAGTTCATGGTAGGGCCTGGGTACAGGTGCATAGTTCCTTGATAGTGGTTTTGCATGTCGAGACAGTAGTTGAAAGGCATTTGGTATGCTTCCCTTCATTGATCAGTGCATTGAGTATAGGATTTGGTATATCATGTTGCAGCTGTACAGGACATTGGTGAGGTTTTCTTTAGAATATTGCATGCAACTCTGATCACCCTGCTATGCGAAAAATGGAAATTAAGGGCCATGCCTTGGTGCAGATGAAAATGACTGCAGGGTTAACCTCTGTGGAAGTAATAGTCTGATCAATGCACTGGCAATTGATAAGGACTAATGTCTCATATTTCTCTGTGATGTTTTGAATTAAGAATAGTTTATCAACTGTTCAAGCAATAGGTTTTTAGAATTCACCATATTTCATTATTTTTAATGCAAACACTCCTCATGTCGGTTATAGTAATATTTCATTCTAGGTGGTGATTGGGGTAGAGAAGGAATATGGGCGATGGAACAGAAAATATTCAAAGAGTATGTATACAATTCTAAATATGACTCTTAAATCTCAAGTTAATATTATTCATTTTATTTCTCCTTTCAAACATTGTTGAAGTTTTAATGAAAAGGTTTGGAAAAAAGCAAAACTTAAACATTCAGATATTTGAAGCTTGTGGGCATACTGTTTTCTCCAGATGGTCCCAACACTTGGTCCTGTGTGCTTGCACAGACAGCTCTCACTTACGATATCAAGTAGACATTTGTGCATGACCTGAGAAATTACATTGGCTTGGAGGCTAAATGAGATGGGGAATCGTGTGCATTTGTCTCCTAGGTGATCAGACACTCAGCTTCCCAATTACACGAGAAATGCTGTTGTAAATTAGACTGGGCAGGTTACATTAAGGCTTCTGGCTAAACAAGCTCTGTGGAAAGTTCATGTCTTTGGTATGACTACACCGGACGCTCTAGTCCTTCCCCTCACTGATTAATTTTGCCAAAAGCAAAAGACTGAAGATATTACAAACATGAAAAAAAACATAGAAAATTCTAGAAGTAGCCAACAAGGCAGGTCACATTACTGGAAAGAGGAACAGTTAACAGTTCAGATTAAAGATCGGAATTCAGGAAAGATCTGTGTGATTAAACATCTGATTTACTCCTCTGTGATTTCAGACTGGTCAAGTGTTTCCAGTATTTTGTATTTTAGACAAGGCATGTCTAATTTAAAGTGGAACAAGATTCAGGTGGGAGGCATAGAAAATGAGCCAAACACTGCCTAAATGACTTCAATCAATCTCACATGCAATTGCTATGTCTTTCATATTCCCTCAATTTTACACAATATTTTAAAAGGAGTATTAAAGATAAAGGCGGTTAGGATACTTATCAGGCTGACAATGAATCTGTTTCCTTAAACACCAAAGAAAATTGAAATGTGTTAGCCTGTCCCAGTACTTGATAAATATCTTTTGCCCGAAACGTCAATTTCCCCGCTCCTTGGATGCTGCCTGAACTGCTGTGCTTTTCCAGCACCACTCGAATCCACAATCTGGTTTCCAGCATCTGCAGTCATTGTTTTTACCTCAAGGTATTTTACAGCAAAGAAATATTTTTGAAGTGTAGCCACTGTTATATTGTAAGAAAGGCAGCATTATGTATGTGCACAGCACATTCCCACAACAGCAATATGATAATGACCAGATAATCTGAATATTTGCAATTCTGACTGAGGGATAGATATTGGCCAGGACCCCTGGAATAACCTGCCTGCTTGTAATTGAAACTCTATTCACCCAAGCAGCAGATTGAGTGTCCTTTTCACAGTTCATTCAAAAGACAGCATCTTCAACATTCCTTAGTGCAGCACTGAATTGTCAGCTTTGATTTTGTGCATAAGCCTGAGAATGGGACATAAACCCAGAATTTGTGACTTAGATGATGCAATTGAGCCACAGCTTCAACATAAATATGACTTTCAGATGACTTGCAAGTTGGCTTAATAAGGCTAAAACAGACAGAATTGCTATGCAAAAAACAGAATTGCTATGCATGTCTCACATCCTTGAAGACTGATTTTACAATCTGAGAATCTATTATTTTCCTTATTAAGTATTCAATAGCATAAATGCTATTGAATAATTAATAAGCATAGATGCTCTTGAAAGGTTTAAGGATGTCAGTCAACAATTTGTCATTCCATTGGTCAAGTGTTCCAAATACTGAATATTTAAAATATCAGTGGGCAATTACTCATAGTCATTCACATTCTTTTAATGAGTCAGCTATTGAGAAAATTATCACGCAAGCAGAGCAATGCACAGCAGTAACATGTGAATGACCTAAATCTGCCACCTTGAATTTGAGATGTTGCATCAGCATTCTACTTCTCAAGTTAGCAATAATTCCGCATTAAATGAAAACAGCTTACCAGAATTCAAGCTTTGGATAGCCATGGTATTGTAACAGCAAGATTCATAATCAGGACATATCGCAAGAAATGCTAATGTAAAGGGAATACAACATTTATAGATGGCTTTAATTTACAAACTTAAATAAAGGGGCCAAAATCTAAAGCCATTCTGATTAAACAATGGACTGCAGTTCCTTCTTTGTGACAGGATTAAAGGGTTTTCAGGACCTTTGTCCAAAAGTTTACAAATTTACGACAAAGTTTTGTTGCCTCTTGGTAATTACAGGATGATTTCTGATCAAGATGTTTACAAATTAACATAGAATTGATTGCAAACTTCAATATAGCTGTAGTTGGAGTAATTCAATTCATTGCATATTTGTAGTATTGGATGATCAAATGAGACTACTGCAAATTCTTAAGCTAAAGAAACTCTTTGACTAGAGTATGATGTGAACATAGAAATCAGTCTTAGACCAACCTTTGTAGGAAGCCTATGAACAATAAAATCCGGGCCAAGCGTCTGAGCAAATTAAATAAACTGAGGTGAATGAGGCCAGTGATGAGGCTATGACCATGGAAATGGTAGAATTAGATGTTTGCAGATTGCAAGGGACTCAACCTCCTGCAGGGGAGGTCCACTAGATTTCAGGAAGATCTTTTTATGATTCATGCACTAGGAAACCCAGATCCCTCTGCATGTCATAGTTCCGCATTCTCTCACCAATTATTCTTTTAAAAATTGTTCTTGATGTATGTTTCACCAGCTGGGCCAGTATTTATTGCTGGTAGTGGTAAGTTACCTGCCTGAACTTCTACAGTCCATTTGGTGTAGGTACGATGTGATTTTAGAAAGGATCTTCCAAGATTTTATGTGGCAACACTGAAGAAACGGTAATATGTTTTCAGGTCTGGGTGGTGTGTTGGGTTGGAAATTACAGGTGGGATTACAAGTTAGAACACCGTCCAGAAAGCCAAGGAGCTAGTGTGAATGCCTTGAGCTGCTTTCCTGACGTCAAGAGAACATTTCACTGACTGCATCATCAAGGAGCCTTAGCACAACTAGAATCAATGGGAATTGGGGGAAAACTCTCTGCTGGTTGAAGTCATAAGTAACATAGAAGAAAATGGCTGTGGATGTTGGAGGTCAGTCATCTCAACTACAGAACATCTCTCCAGATCAGTGTAGTGTCCTAGGCCCAATCATTTTAAGTTCCCTCCAGCATAAGGTCAGAAGTGGGAATGTTCATTGATAATTGCAGAATATTCAGCATTCCTCGGAGACTGAAACAATCCACGTCCAATAGTTTCAAATCTGGACAGGATCCACATTTGGGCTGACAAGTGGCAAATACTATCCAGTACTAGGCAGTGATCATCTCTAACAAAAGAGAATCTAACCATTTCTTCTTGACATTTAATGGCATTATCCCCCATCATCAACATCTTGGGTATTATTATTGACCAGAAACTGAATTGCACTAGACGTTATAAATATTGTGGCTATAAGAGAAGTTCAGAGGCTAGAATTCCTGTAGTGAGTAACTCATCTCCTGACTTCCAAAGTCATTATCGAAAGATATAATCAGGACTGTGTGGAATACATCCCACTTGCTTGGATGAGTGCAGCTCCAAGAACATTCAAGAAGCTTAATGTGATCCAATACAAAACAGCCTGCTTGACTGACTCCAAATTGACCAACATTCACTTCTTCTAGCATTGATGCACTATAGCATTAATATGTACTGTCTATAAGATTCACACAAGAAATTCACCAAGGCTCCAAAGACAACTCCTTCCAACTCACACTCACATGAAGGACAGGGACAGGAGATACATAGAAATATCACCTGTAATTTCCAATCCAACACACCACCCTGACCTGAAAACAAAGTACCATTTCTTCAGCATTGCTGCATAAAATCTTGGAAGATCCTTCCTAAAATCACATTATACCTACACCAAATGGGCTGTGGAAGTTCAGGTGGGTAACTTACCACTATCTGCCATCCAGGGGAAAGAAACTAGATGTCAGGAATTCTTACTTGAAAGACATGGTGGATACCTGGTAACTCCAGCTTGCTGCTTGCTCCTCCAGGCGTCTGTTTTGGACAATATCTCAGGGCACAGTCAATGGGCAGCAGATGCATCCCATACCCATGAATGCCAGCCCCTCTGCACCATCATAGTTCACCTCCAATCCACTTTACAGTGCATTATTATACTACGCTTTGAATCACACCACAACTATTGTTGGATTGCAGCTGCAATGACACTTTACATGCAGGGACAAGTACCCAACTCACAGACTGGACCAAGCTCTATCCCCAGGCTTCTTGCTTGCTTTCTTAGCGCTCACTCACACACAATGCCTACACTGTTCAGAGCATCCCTGCCTTGCCTTTTATTGCATTGTCCTTTCAGCCAGAATTTACAGGTGCACAGTCTGCTTTGACTTGCTATTTAGCACAGGCACAAGGCTAGGACGTTTGTCCTGGTTGTCAGAAGTCATCAGCTAAGAGGGTGGACATGTTGCAGTACAACACCATACTTTGTCAGTTTCATAGAAAGTTCTTTAGAAGTGTAGAGAGAGAGAGAGAGAGAGAGAGAGAGAGTAACCTTTGACTGCCACCAGGAGTCACTCTTATTCCAGATCCCTCTATGCAAAATGGGGTGCCAATTTTTCTTTATCTGACATGTCACAAGTCATGTAGAGCAGCTTTGGATTGTCAGTGTATGACAGGGTACACATAGCTTTTTAAACTATGATGCCAGGAATCTTGGGGTTTTTTGAGTATTGGTGAGTATTTATAGCTACAGTGATTGGGAAAATTGAGCTAACATCAATCGAGAGAAGTGTGGTGGGATATGTTTTGTTTCATTCACTCATGGGACTTGGGATGGCCATGTTATTGTCCATTCCTAGTTTCCCTTGAGATGGTGGTGGTGAGTTGCCTTCTTGAACCTCTGTAGTCCCAGTTTGATCAGTAGACCCACAATACCCTAAGGGAAAACATTCCAAGATTTTGACTCAATGACAGTGAAGGAATGTGAAGGTATTTCCAAGTCATGGTGAATGGCTTGGAGAGGAGATCGTAGATATTGATGTTCCCATGTATCTGTTACCCTTGTCCTTCTAGATGGAACTAGATGGTCATGACTTGTTATGAAATTGAAGATGTTGTCGAAGGATCTTTGATCAATTTTTGCAATGTTTCCTGTGGAAAGTGCACACTGGAATTTCTAAATATCAGTAGTAGAGGAATTAGATGCTTGAGGATGTGGTGTTAATCAAATGGTCTGCTTTGTCCTGGATGATGTCAAGCTTCTTGAGTGTTGTTAGAGTTGCACATATCCAAGGGTATTCCATTACACACCTGCCTTGTGCCTTATAGATGGTGGACAGGCTTTAGGGAGTGAGAAGATGAATTACTCACTGCAGTATTTCTAGCCTCTTACCTGCTTTTGTAGCCAGTGCGTTTATGTTGCAAGTCCAGTTTTGGTTCTGATGAAAGGTAACTCTCAGGATGTTGGTAGTGGGGGATTCAAAGATGGCAATACTATTGAATATCAAGGATATTGATTAGATTTTGTCTTACTGGAGATGATCATTGAGTGCATTTGCGAGATGCTAATGTTATTTGCCACTTGTCAGCCCAAGCATGTATATTGTTCAGATCTTGTTGCATTTGAATTTGGTCAAGAGTGTGGTGCTGAAAAAACACAGCTGGTCAGGCAGCATCTCAGGAGCAGGAGATTCTCCGGGTCCTCAGATTCTGCCTGACTGGCTGTGCTTTATCGGCACCACACTCTTGACTCTGATCTCCAGCATCTGCAGTCCCCATTTTCTCCAACTGCATTTGAACATGGCCTACTTCAGTTTATGAGGAGTCATGAAAGGTGCTGAATGTTGTGCAATCATTGACAAGCATCTCCACTTGGGACCTTAGGGTGGAGGGAAGGTCATTTGAAGATGTTTGGGCCTCGGATACTATTCTGAGGTATTCCTGCAGATGTACTAGAGCTGAGATAATTGACCTCTAACATCCACTGACCATTTGCTTATGTGCCAGGTATGACTACAACCAGCAGAGAGTTTGCCCCCAAAGTCGATAGATTGTAGTTTTGCTCGGGCTCCTTGATGCCACATTAGGTTCAATGTGGCCTTGATGGCAAGGGCTTTCACTCTCACTTCACCTCTAAATTTCACCTCATTTGTCCATTTCAGCTCTGTTTGAACCAAGGTTGTAATGAGGTCACAAGTTGAATGGCACATTTACATCCCACAAGCTCCAGACATGTGTTGTTACATATCTGAACAAGTTGGTTAAAAATATCTAAAATAGTTCACCAATTCCATGTGCAGGCTCAATAGAGCTGAGTGCAAATATAATCCATTAAAATGGACCTTGCAGATGTTCTGTGTTTTGCTGAACCAGCAATTGAAGGTCTACTAGCCATGACATCATACTTATAATCCATGGAATCAGAGGCACAGCATAATCTGCCGTAGGCTTTTCAAGAAACACTTTGAGAACGGAACGTGGATAAAAAATAAAATGCTTTACTTCCTTTCTGAACTAATAGAGATAAAATCTCATCTCATCTCTCTGTTGTAGGGAGGGATACACAATTCGAGAAAATAAGTGGAATCAGCTACAACATTTGTAGAAAAGGTTGCTGCCTTACAGGAAGATCTGGACCAAGTACACATAAAACAGATCAGGCTCGACTGGAGCAGCTACAGAAACATGGGCTTGATCTTAAACAATGATGAATAAAATGACAAATCTGCAAAACCAGTTAGACATCACAGAATAAAGCAAGAAACTGAAAATTACTTACAAGACAGTTCTTTCAGAAAAAAAATATACTCTCATGAAAGAACTTAAATATCTCACAGAAGAAACTGAACAACCACCAAAGCACCAAATGGAAGGTTTGTAAGAAAGTAAAAAAGGAAACAAAAAGTTGATGGTGGCCAGACAGTTATTGCAGCAGGTTATGAAGGTGAACGATGGACTGCACAATGGAAGACTCAAACTTTAATTGAATTAGAGGAATACACATTGAATTAGAAGCTTCAACATGAGTTGGAAACTCTCAAAGAACAAAATAGTAAATTCTAAAAAGATTTGAACAATGCAACAAGAGAGATCAGCCAATTTTCTGGAACAAAACCTAGTTCTAGTGCTTCAGAATAAAAAAATTCTGGAACATCAGCTGCAGTTCATGAAACAAAAACTTGATTAAACAAGCAACTGACTGGCAATTGACTGCACCTTCAGACAAAGCTACATCATGACATCAACAAATTATCGATACTTTTTAGAGACAAACAGACTTATTATTATAAGCAATTAAACTTTATTTTGGAGGATGATTTTACACATACATACTTTGTCTTTTAGACAGTTCCCTTTCAGTTCTTCTGCTCTGCATATACAGTATTGCGACCCTGCCTATGGATTTGCAAGAAATCGGTTGGTTACTGTAATGTCTGTTTCAAAATGTAAAATGTGTTTAACTGTTTTAAGTAAATTAACCCATGGAGTTAACTAATCCCTGATGAGTAATTTATTATTATACCATTATCTGTCACGTGACATGCTGCTCGTCCTGTTAATATTTATCCTTGAGACTAATTGATAATATTTTCCCTGGTGGCTTTTCTAAGTGAAACATTGAGACATATATTTAATGGTCACTGACATCTTGGATTGCTGTTGTGGAATCAATGAGAGAATCCCATATAGAGTGCATATTTTAAAAATGCAGTAAAAATAACAAAGATATTACTGACCCATTCATTTGAGTTCAGTTAAAGACAAGTTTAAGAATGCTTAAAGAATCAGGACTATATGCAGTACTATTCGCCTGACTTACATTGTCAAAGATCCATTATATTCATGACAAAATCAGGAACCTTGAATATGCAGTCTAAGTAACAGCTACACATTTTGCAGTATTTACCAATCAAAATAAATAGACTATTGTGAAATATGCTGGTATAGATTTTCTTATGATGAAACAGTTAAATGAATGAATGAATGAATATTTATTGTCACATACATTTTGGAAAGTGCAGTGACAAGTGTTTTGGTGCCATTTTGAGTTTACAATAAGGATAAAAGAAATTACTTAAATAAGTGTTCTTTTTCTGTTCAAATTGGGATTGCAAGCAAGGCTTCAGGGCTTTTGCAAAGTCTCTGCAAGGCGTTCCGGTCCTCAAGGAGCCCTAGCCCAGGAACAGCAATGATGTTGCCGATGCCCCAGAGACCTGGTTCTGCTGCCACTGTCACCACCAAAACTCGAGAAGCCAGGACTAATGCTGTCAGGAGACCCATTCTAGCCCCTGACACCACCAAGAATCCAGGCTCCAGGCCTACCGCTGCCAAAAATCCGGTTCCAAGCATTACCATCGCCAAGAATCCAGGCTCTGGGCCTACCACCACCAGGACTCCAGGCTTCAGGCCTACTCATTTCGGGCACTACCATAACCAAGAATCCTGGCTCTGGGCCTACTGCTGCTGGGAGGCCAGGGTCCAGGCACTGCCACCACTGCCAGAAGTTTCAGTCCATGCTGCTGACGTTGCAGCCACCGCCCGACCAACACCGCTCTGGCCTCAAAGATGAAGAAGAAAGGAAGAAGAAAAGAAAAAAGATGAAAAGTAGGTAGAAAAAATTATTTTGCTGGCCTGAAGCAAATGGGCTTCGAAGGGCTTGAATACTCCCAACCATGCTGCCATCACTTTGATTCCAGTGAATACTCCCAACCAATCTGGTGTCTTCTTGGTTCCAGTGAATACTCCTGACCATGCTGCTGCCATCTTGGTTCCAGTGAACACTCCCGACCATGCTGGTAACATCTTGATTCTCGTGAATACTCCCAGTGAATACTCCCAGTGAAACCTCCTGACCATGCAGGTGCCAACTTGGTTCCAGTGAGCATTACAGCAAAAATGTTCTGATACAGTTGAAACCCAAGTTCTGAGATGAGCCTTCAAACAGAATTAAAAGGAAATACAAGCACAAATATTAACTTAGTCAACAGGGAATTGGACTATCAATATAGGGCTTTCAGATATGAGCTACTCATCGGATTGTATTCTGAGTCAGAAAAGTGGTGGTTGCAATTCAGCCTTCAGTTGTAAATCTGGTCCAACGTTTCTTTCAAATGAAGACAAGGGAAAGGAAACGTGGTTAGGATAACTGAGTTTCTCCAGTGCGTTGTTTTATTTCATTATAAGAAGCAGCTGATTCCTAATGATCTGCTAGAACTACTGGCAATATTGCATTTTCTACCCAGAATCAAAAGTCCAAGTCTGGATTTCAACAGGCAGCGTAATCACACCAGTAGATGTTGTTTGAAAATTGCACTGAAATAAAACTGAAAGTTAATGACAGCTCAGCAATCAAGTTGCAAGTTTTTCTGTGGCTGATAGGCAAGGGATAAAAGATTCACATGTCAAGTTTAACAGAATGGATTAATCGAGTGACAATGCAGCCCAACAGTCAGCATTTAGATTAGATTAGATTACTTACAGTGTGGAAACAGGCCCTTCGGCCCAACAAGTCCACACCGACCCGCCGAAGCGCAACCCACCCATACCCCTACCCCTACATTTACCCCTTACCTAACACTACGGGCAATTTATCATGGCCAATTCACCTGACCCACACATCCTTCGACTGTGGGAGGAAACCTACGCAGACACGGGGAGAACGTGCAAACTCCACACAGTCAGTCGCCTGAGGCGGGAATTGAACCCGGATCTCTGGCGCTGTGAGGCAGCAGTGCTAACCACTGTGCCACCGTGCCGCCCACATTTACTTAATGACCGCTCAAGAAAAAAATGGTATATGATGATACTGCATGAGGAACATTGTCATTTCTGCTATTCTATTGCACTTTCACCATAGCAGAATGCTTTCTGGGAAATAGAGTCAGGCTGAAGGCAGCAGTATTAATGATTCTGCTGACCAATGGATATGATCTATATAGACTTCAGTAAGGCATTTGACAAGGTTTCTCATAGGAGACTGGTTAGCAAGGTTAGATCTCATGGAATACAGGGAGAACTAGCCATTTGGATGCAGAACTGGCTCAAAGGTAGAAGACAGAGGGTGGTAATGGAGGACTGTTTTTCAGAATGGAGGCCTGTGACCAGTGGAGTGCCACAAGGATTAGTGCTGTGTCCACTACTTTTTGTCATTTATATAAATGATTTGGATGTGAACATAGGAGGCATAGTTAGTAAGTTTGCAGATGACACCAAAATTGGAGGTGTAGTGGACAGCAAAGAAGGTTACTTGAGAATACAATGGGCCAGTGGACTAAGGAGTGGCAGATGGAGTTTAATTTAGATAAATGTGAGATGCTTTGTTTTGGAAAAGCAAATCTTGGCAGGACTTACACACTGCTGAAAATGTATTGCTGAAAAAGCGCAGCATCCAAGGAGCAGGAGAATCGACGTTTCGGGCATGAGCCCTTCTTCAGGAATGAGGAAAGTGTGCCAAGCAGGTTAAGATAAAAGGTAGGGAGGAGGGATTTGGGGGAGGGGCGTTCGAAATGCGATAGGTGGAAGGAGGTTAAGGTGAGGGTGATAGGCCGGAGTGGGGGTGGGGGTGGAGAGGTCAGGAAGAAGATTGCAGGTTAGGAAGGTGGTGCTGAGTTCGAGGGTTGGGACTGAGACAAGGTGGGGGGAGGGGAAATAAGGAAACTGGAGAAATCTGAGTTCATTCCTTGTGGTTGGAGGGTTCCGAGGCGGAAGGTGAGGTGCTCTTCCTCCAGCCGTCGTGTTGCTCTGGTCTGGTGATGGAGGAGTCCAAGGACCTGCATGTCCTTGGTGGAGTGGGAGGGAGATTTGAAATGCAAAACTTGCGCCCACACCTCCCCCCTCACTTCCCTCCAAGGCCCCAAGGGATCCTTCCATATCCGCCACAAATTCACCTGCTCCTCCACACACATCATTTACTGCATCCGCTGCACCCGATGTGGCCTCCTCTATATGGGGGAGACAGGCCGCCTACTTGCAGAACATTTCAGAGAACACCTCTAGGACACCCGGACCAACCAACCCAACCACCCCGTGGCTCAACACTTCAACTCCCCCTCCCACTCCGCCAAGGACATGCAGATCCTTGGACTCCTCCATCACCAGACCATAGCAACACGACGGCTGGAGGAAGAGTGCCTCATCTTCTGCCTAGGAACCTTCTAACCACAAGGGATGAACTCAGATTTCTCCAGTTTCCTCATTTCTCCTCCCCCCACCTTGTCTCAGTCCCTACCCTCGAACTCAGCACCACCTTCCTAACTTGCAATCTTCTTCCTGACCTCTCCCCCCCAACCTCACCACGGCCTATCACCCTCACCTTAACCTCCTTCCACCTATTGCATTTCCAACACTCCTCCCCCAAGTCCCTCCTCCCTACCTTTTAACTTAGCCTGTTTGGCACACTTTCCTCATTCCTGAAGGACTCATGCCCGAAACGTCAATTCTCCTGCTCCTTGGATGCTGCCTGACCTGCTGCGCTTTTTCAGCAACATATTTTCAGCTCTGATCTCCAGCATCTGCAGTCCTCACTTTCTCCTAGAGGACTTGTACACTTAATGGTAAGGTCCTAGGGAGTGTTGCTGAACAAAGAGACCTTGGAGTGCAGGTGCATAGCTCCTTGAAAGCAGAGTTGCAGGTAGATAGGATAGTGAAGAAGACGTTTGGTATGCTTTCCTTTCTGGTCAGAGCACTGAGTGTAGGAGTTGGGAGATCATGTTGTGGCTGAACAGAACATTGGTTAGGCCACTTTTAGAATATCGTGTACAATTCAGGTCTCCTTCCTATCAGAAGGATGTTGTGAAACTTGAAAGGATTCAGGAAAGTTATGCAATGGTGTTGCCAGGGTTGGAGGATTTGAGCTACAGGGAGAGGCTGAATTATGCGAGGCTGTTTTCCCTGGAGCATTGGAGGCTGAGGGGTGACCTCATAGAGGTTTATAAAATCATGAGAGGCATGGATAGGATAAATAAACAAAGTTTTTTCCCTGGGTTGGGAGAGTCCAGAAGTAGAGGACATAGGTTTGGGTCAGAGGGACCTAAGGGGCAACTTTTTCATGCAGGGGGTGGTGCGCATATGGAATGAGCTGCCAGAGGACGTGGTAGAGGCTGGTATAATTACAGCATTTAAAAGTCAATTGAATGGGCATATGAGTCGGAAGGGTTTAAAGGGATATGGACCAGGTGCTGGCAAATGGGAGTAGATTAATTTAGGATATCTGGTCAGCATGGACAAATTGGGCTGAAGGGTCTTTTTCCGTGCTGTACAACTCTGTGACTCCATGACTGTATGACCCTCCCACTTGCCTAGCTGCATGCAGCTCCAACACTGAAGAAGTTTCATGCCATACAGGACAAATTAACCTACTTGATTGGCACTGAATCCACAAGCATCCACTCCCTGCACCATCAACACTCAGTAGCATCAGTGTATCCTATACACAGGATTCACTCAGAAATTCACTAAAGGCCCTTAAAGAGCACTTTCCAAATTCACAGCCATTTCCATCTAAAAGGACAAGAGCAGCAGATACATAGCAACACCACCATCTGCAAGTTCCCGTCCAAGCCACTGACTGTACTTACTTGGAAATATTTCACCATTCCCTCACTATTACTGGATGAAAATCCAAAATTTCCTCCCTAAGGGCAAAGTACACCAGATGGACTGCAGCGGTTGAAGAGGGCAGCTCCTCATCACTTTCGAAATGGCAACTAGGGATGAGCAATAAATGCTGGCCAGCTAATGATGCCATGTCACATGAATGAATAAAAAAAGACTTACCTCCCTGATGTTGGAGTCAAGGAAGTCTCTGAGTGGCTACAAAACATCACGTCTCATGATACACATGCATAAACAATGGACAAGGTCCTCCAAGCAGAAGATCGGGAGCTAAGAAGCAATCTGAAAAATAGGATGTCAAAGGTAATGTTCTCTGGATTACTACTGGTGCCACATGCTAGTCAGAATGTATTGGATGAACACCTGATGGAAAAGGTTCAGAAGAGATTTACCAGGATGTTACCAGGTATGGAAGCTTTGAGTTATAAAGAACGTTTGAAAGGCTGGGAATTTTTTAACTGGATTGTAGGAGATGGAGAGGTGACCTTATAGAGGTTTATAAAATCATGAAGATTATAGAAAGGGTTAGTAGTCAGGATCTTTTCCCTAGAGTGGGGGATTTCAAGACTAGGGGGCATGTTAAAGTGAGAGGAGAGAGATTTAATAAAGACATGAAGGGGCAATTTTTTTACAGAGGGTGGTTTGCAGGAAATGAAGCTGCTGAGGAAGACATGAATATTGGTACTATTACTACATTTAAACCACATTTGAATATGTACGTGAATAGGAATGGTTTGGAGAGATATGAACCCGGAGCAGGCAATAAGACTGGATTAGCCTTGGATTATGTTTGGCATGGACCAGTTCAACCAAAGGGTCCGTTTCCATTGTATATGACTCTATGAGGACATATGGGTACAAAAATGGGAAAGTTGGAGGGTTTCAGAGTTCTGAGACATTGGGACTGGTTCTGGGGAGGTGGGATCTGTACAAATTGGACAAGTTGTCTTTGTGAAGGGCTGGGGCTGATGGGATGTGTTTGTATGCATAGAACGGTTGTGAAGGATTTAAACAACATCTGTAGGGAAATGAGAACCTAGACAAGGAGTCAGAGAAACAAGGATGAACAAAATACAGAACAGGGAATAAGACAAGTGACAGGCAGAGGAATCAATGGCCAGAATCAAACAAGATTTCAGCAAAAAAAAGAGTGGAAATGGGACAAAGTACGTTAAAAAGGCAGGTCTTAAGACTTTGTATCTGAACACACAGAGCATCTAAAATAAAGTGAATGAATTAATCACGCAAATAGGTGTAAATGGATATGGTGCAGTTGGGGTAACAGAAACAAGGCTGCAGGGATGAGAACTGAACATCAGGGGTATTCAGTATTTAGGAAGGACAGATAAAGTTAAAGGTGGTGAAATTGCATTAATGGTTAAAGAGGGTATAAACACAATATTGAGAAAAGTTATCAGCTCAGACGCTGTAAAAACTGTGTGGGTAGTATCGAGAAATACTACGGGGCAAAAAACATTCATGAGGGTAGTATATAGACTACCAAACTGTAGTGGTGATATTGGGCAATGACATTAAATGGGAACTCACAGATGTATGTGGCAAACAAACATCTGTAATTATGGGTGACTTTAATTTTCATTTAGATTGTGTAAATATAATTGATCGTTGTACCATAGAGGAGGAATTCTTAGAGTATACATAGGATAGTTTCCTAATACATTGGGGAACCAAATAGAGAACTCAACTCAGACTGAGTTTTATGCAATGGCAAGGAACAATTGGTAATACATTTGTGAGAGACCCTTTGGAGATGACAGACAGATGTGATATAGATCATGTGATATCCTGTCAGATATGATAGAATTCTCCATCAAGCTGGAGAGTGAGGTGGTTGATTTTGAGAGTAAGGTATTGAATCTTAATAAGGGAAGTTATGATAGTAACTGAGTTGTCCATGATGGATTGGGAAATGTTACTGAAAGGAATGACAGTGTATAAACAAAGGCAAACATTCAAAGAGAATGAATGACCTACATAAATTGTTTATTGTTTCTGGCACAAAGGTCCAAAGAGAACAGTGGCTTATGAAGGAAGTTAGAGACAGTCTTAGATACAAAAAAAGAGCAACACAAATCATCAAAATAAAAAGACCTGAGGATTGGGAACAGTTTTGCAAAGGAGGACCAAGGAATTGCTTAAGAAGAGGAAAATAGAGTATGACAGTAAGCTTGTTGGGAATGTATTAAATGACTGTAAAAGTTTCCATAGGCATGTAAGGAGAAATAGATTGGTGAAAACTAATGTAAATCTCTTGCAGTCAAAAATCGGGAAATTTATAATGGGAAACAAAGAAATGGATGATGAATTAAATTTATACTTCACGCCGTGAGTACTGTACCAGAAATGATAGGGAACACAGGGTTTAGCGTGGGAGAGGAACGTGTGGTTTGTGTTTGTTCATGTGGTTGAGGAGGGTTTAAATTAGTTTGGCACGGGGGTGGGAATCAGAGAGGTGGATAGTTGTAGATGGGGCACTGAATCTCTTGGAAAGCTTTTTCACGTGATGAAACAAGGGGATCAGTTAAAGTGTGTCTGCTTTAAAGCAAGGAGTGTCAGAAATATGAGTATGATCAGTACTTGGGACTATGAACTTGTGCAGGAAAAGCACAGCAGATCAGGCAGCATCCGAGGAGCAGGAAAATCAATGCTTCATTTATCTCTCCACTCTGCAAGTACCCTACCTCTATTCCTGATGAAGGGCTTTTGCCTGAAACAATGATTTTCCTGCTCTCGGATGCTGCCTGACCTGCTGTGTTTTCCCAGCACCACTCTAATCTAATCTCTGATCTCCAGCATCTGCAGTCCTCACTTTAGCCACTATGATGTTGTGGCCATAACGGAGACATAGTTTCACAGGGGTAGGAATGGTTGCTTGATGTTCCAGGGTTTAGAACATTTAAGAAGAACAGGGAGGGTGAAAAAAGAGGAGGGGGTGCAGCATTGCTAATCAGAGAGTGCATCACAGCTACAGAAACAAAGGTTGTTGAGGCAGGTTTGTCTGCTGAGTCAGTATGGGTAGAAGTTAGGAATAGCAAGGGAGCAGGAACCTCATTGGGGGTTTTCTACAGACCCTCTTTTACTAGTAGGGAGATTGAAGAACTCATAGGCTGGCAGATTTTGGAAAAATTAGATGTAGCAGGGTTGTTATTATGGGTAACTTCAACTTTCCTTTTTTGCAGCAGAGAGCGGCGGGAGCTGGACGGAAGTGAAGTTGGAGCACAGAGGCTGTTGGGAAGGTGTGTGAATGTTACTTAAGTAGATGTGTTCTAGGCCCCAGGTTCTACACAGTAGACCCTCCCTCCCACCCTCCTCCTCTAACCTAAATTAAACACAGACTTGCAACAAAACACAGGGGTCAAGGGAAGTTTTTGTTGAGAAAAGAGTGAGTCGTTGGCTCAAGAATCTTCGACAAAGATGTTGAGAGAAGTGATTACGCCACAGTTGAAGAGGGTGAAGACATGACTGCCAAGCTGATTCAGTGTACTGCGTGCATGATGTGGGAGGTCAGGGACCCTGGTGTAGCTGGCTTGTATAACTGTGGAAAGCGTATACATGTTCAGCTTCTGACAGAGCATATTGCAGCACCGAAGAAAGAGCTAGATGACCTCAGGCTCATCCGAGAGAACAAGATCTTTGTGGACAGGATCTTCAGCAAGGCTATTACACCGAGCATACCAGAAGAGAGAAGAAGAGAGAAGTCTTTCACAGTCTACCCTATCTAATCCTCTGATCATCTTGTATGTGTCTATCAAATTCCCTTTTAGCCTTCTTTTTTCCAATCAGAACAGACCCAAGTATCTCAGCCTTTCCTCATAAGATCTTCCTTCCAGACCAGGCAACATCCTAGAAAATCTCCTCTGCACCTTTTCCAATGCTTCCATGTCCTTCCCAAAATATGGCGACCAGAACTGTACACAATATTCCAAGTGTGCTGCACTAGCATTTTGTGCAGTTGCAGCATAATATTGCAGCCACAGAACTCAATACCTCTACAAGTGGAACATACACACGGTATGCCTTCTTAGTAGCACTATCCACCTGGATGGCAACTTTCAGGGATCTATGTGCATGGACTCCAAGATCCCTCTGCACATCCACAAATGTTTCATTGACCCGGTATTCTACCTTCTTGTTATCCTAGCTGCACTGAACTCCATTTGCCACCTCTCAGCCCAATCCTGTAGTTTATCCAAGTCCCCCTGCAACCTGTAACGTTCTTCCAAACTGTCCACCACTCCACCGACTTTAGTGTCATCTGAAAATTTACTAATCCATCCACCTATGCCTGTGTCTAAGTCATTTATAAAAATGACAAATAGCAGTGGTCCCAAAACAGACCCTTGTGGCAAACCATTAGTAACCAAACTCCAATTTGAATATTTTCCATCAACCACCACTCGCTGCCTTATTTCAGAAAGCCAGTTTCTAATCCAAACTGCTAAATCCCCCTCAATCCCATGCCTCTGCATTTTCTCCATCAGCCTACCATGTGGAACCTTATCAAAGACTTTATTAAAGTCCAAGTATACCACATCAACTGCCCTACCCTCATCTACATCCTCGGTCACCTTCTCAAAAAACTCAATGAGGTTTATAAGACATGACCTGCCCTTGATGAAACCATGTTGACAATCCGAAATCAGATTGTTGCTTGCTAGATGATTATAAATCCTATCTCTTATAATCCTTTCCAAAACCTTTCCTACAACCAAATTAAGGCTCACTGGTCTATAATTACCTGGGTCATCTCTACTGCCCTTCTTAAACAAGGGCACAACATTCGCAATCCTCCAGTCCTCTGGCACTAAACCTATAGACAATGACGACTCAAATATCAAAGCCAAAGGCTCTGCTATCTCCTCCTTAGCTTCCCAGAGAATCCTCGGATAAATCCCATCCAGTCCAGGGGACTTGTCTACTTTCACTCCTTCTCGAGTTGATAACACCTCTTCGTAACTAATTTGATCCTTTCTAGTCTAATATCTCATATTTCAATCTTCTCCTCTACAATATTCTCCTTTTCGTGGGTAAAAATCGATGAGAAATGTTTGTTAGCACCTCTCCGATCTCCACAGGGTCCACACTCAACTTCCCACTTCTGTCTTTGACTGGCCCTATTCATACCTGAGTCATCCTTTTATCCCTCACATACCTATAGAGAGCTTTAGGGTTCTCCTTTATTCTATTTGCTAAAGACTGCTCATGTCCTCTCTTTGCTCTTAATTCTCTCTTTAAATTCTTCCTAGCTGATCTGTAACTCTGCATTGTCTCATCTGAACCATCTTACCTCATCAACACATAAGCCTCCTTAGAACATAGAACATAGAGCAGTACAATGCAATACAGGCCCTTCAGCCCTCGATGTTGCACCACCCTGTCATACTAATCTGAAGCCCATTCCACCTACACTATTCCATGTACGTCCATATGCCTGTCCAATGACGACTTAAATACACTTAAAGTTGGTGAATCTGAGTAAAGAAACTACCTCTGATATCTGTCTTATACCTATCTCCCCTCACTTTAAAGTTGTGTCCCTTCATGTTTGCCGTCCCCATACTTGGAAAAAGGCTCTCCTTGTCCACCCGATCTAACCCCCGATTATCATTTTGTTTCCTTCTTTCGCTTAACAAGAGATGCAATTTCTGTAGTAAACCATGGTTCCCTTATTTTATCACTTCCTCCCTGCCTGACAGGGACATACCTATCAAGGACACACAATATCTGTTCCTTAAACCAGCTCCACATTTCCATTGTCTGCATCCACTGTATTTTGTTACCCGATTCTTGGCTAATCGCATTATAATTGCCCTTGTCCCATTGATAACTCTTGACCTTTCCATCGCTAAATTAAACATAACTGAATTATGGTCACTCTCTCCAAAGTGCTCACCTACAACTAAGTCAAACACCTGGCCTGGTTCATTACCAAACACCAGATCCAGTGTGGCTTCCCCTCTTGTTGGCCCTTTGACATACACATTGGACAAAAACTGATCCATCCAATGTACTAGAGTTATAGCATTTCCAGTCAATGTTGGGGAAGTTAAAGTCCCCCATAATGACTACCCTGTTCCTTTCACTCCTACCCAGAATAATTTTGTTAATCCTCTGTTCTGCCTCCCTGGAACTCTGTGGAGGCCTATAAAAAAACTCCAAGCAGTGTGACCTCTCCTCTCCTGTTTCTAACCTCAGCCCACACTACCTCAGTGTACGGGTCCTCGTAAAAAGTTCTTTCAGCCACCGTTATATTATCTTTGACAAACAAGGCCATGCCTCCCCCTCTTTTACTGCCTTGCCTTTTCTAATAAAAGATCTAAACCCTGGAACCTGCAGCATCCATTCCTCACCCTGCTCTATCCATGTCTCTGAAATGGCCACAACATCGAAGTCCCAGGTACCTATCTATGCTGCAAGCTCACCTACCTTATTTCAGATACTCCTGGCATTGAAGTAGACACACTTCAAACCAGTTTGCTGTCTGCCAGCATATTCCTGTGAAATTCTGTCCCTGTCCTCCCTACTCTCATCCTCCTGTGCACTGCAACTACACCTCAGGTTCCCATCCCCTTGCTGAGCTAGTTTAAACCCACCTGAATATCACCAGCAAATTTCCCACCCAGGATATTAGTACTCCTCTGTACAGGTCCCACCTTCCCCAGAATGAGCCCCAATTATCCAAGTACATGAAACCCTCCCTCCTGCACCATCTTTGCAGCCACATGTTCAATTGACATCTCTCCCTATTCCTGGTCACTCTATCACGTGGTACGGGTAACAAGCCAGAGGTAACAACTCTGTTTGTTCTAGCTCTCAGCTTCCACCCTAGCTCCCTGAAATCCTGCCTTACTTCCCAATCCCTCTTTTTACCTATGATGTTGGTACCTACATGGACCATGCCTTGAGGCTGGTCACCCGGGTCCCTTCAGGACCCCAAAGATATGATCTGAGACATCACTGACCCTGTCACCTGGAAGGCAACACACCAACGGCGAGTCTCGTTCGCTGCCTACAAACCTTCTATCTGAGCTTCTAAATGTTGAGTCCCCAGTGACTAACTTTCTCCTCCTTTCCCTCCTTCCCTTCTGTGCAACATGGACAGGCTCTTTCCCAGAGACCTGGGCCCCAATGCATACCCCTGGTAAGTTGTCCCCCTCAACAGTATCTAAAATGATATACATGTTTTTCCAGGGGAACAACCATAGGGAATCCCTCCACTGACTGTTTTCTCCCCCTTCGAACAGTCACCCAGCTTTCTTCATTCCTAGGAGTAACTACTTCCCTGTAACTCTTATTTATCACTGCCCCTGCCTCCCGAATGATCCAAAGTTCAGCCAGCTCCCACTCCACTTCCTTAACATGGTCTTGGAGGAGCGAGAGTTGGATGCACTTCCTGCAGATGTACTTGGATGGGACACTAATAGCATCCCTGACCTCAAACATCATGCAGGAGGAATATTCCTCTCCCTGAACTGCCATCCCTGCTCGTCCTCTTATCACAAAGTAAAAAAGAAGAGACACTTACCTAATGTGTCCCTGGTCTTGAGGGTTAGAGGAGGTGGTTGGGTGGGAGGCCCTACAAAGGTAGGGTCTCAGGTTTAGAAAACACCCACTTATATAGCTGGACGGAAATAAAAAAAAGTCCTTCCTTTCCCAGAAACCTCTGCTGTCTGATTTCAAATATAAAAGCTGAAATCAGTCATTCACCGCTCCCAACAGGCCCCTTGTCCAAACTCCCACCCTTTGGACTGCTGCTGCTGCTGCTGCTGAAAAACAAAAATGGAGGACTCCCATGCTCGAGGTAAATTTTTAAAGGTTCAAATCAGTGACTCATTGGAAGCAGTTGGAGCAGTTGTTGCAAGTCTTGCACAAGTTTGTTCCTCTGAGACAGGCAAGAAGGGGTAAGATTAAGGACCCTTGGATGACGAGAACAGAGGAGTTTCTCTCATCAAAAGGAAGAAGGCAGCTTTTGTAAGGTGGAGGAAGCAAGGATCTAGCACAGCTTTAGAGGACTACAGGCTTGCTAGAAAGGAGCTCAGACATGGACTGAGGAGGTCTGGAAGGGTGCATGAAAAAGGCTTAGGAAGGATTAGAGAGAACTCAAAGGCATTTTACTCATACATGAGGAATAAAAGAATGATCAGGGAGGAAGTAGGGCCAGTCAGGCATAGCGTAGGGAACTTGCGCGTGGAGTCTGAGCAGATAGGGGAAGCCCTAAATGAGTTTTTTGCTTCGGTTCTCACTAAGGAAAGAGACTTTGTTGTGAATGAGAACTTTCAATAGCCAGTAAACACACTTGAACAGATCAAGATTGATGGAGTTGACGTGCTGGAAAGTTTGGCAAACATTAAGATTGATAATTCCCCAGGGCCAGACCAGATTTATCCCAGGTTGCTCTGGGAAGCGAGAAAGGAGGTAGCTAAGCGGCTGGTGAAGATCTTTGCTTCCTCCGTGGGAGTCGTACCGGAAGATTGGAAAGAGGCGAATGTTGTTCCTCTTTTCAAGAAGGGAAATAGGGAAATCCCTGGCAATTACAGACCAGTCAGTCTTATGTCTGTGGTCAGTAAAGTTTTGGAAAGAATTATGAGGGATAGGATTAATGACTATTTGGCAAAGCATAGCGTGATTAAAGGCGGTCAACATGGCTTTGTGAGGGGCAGGTCATGCCTCACAAATCTTATTGAGTTCTTTGAGGAGGTAACCAGATAGGTCGATGAAGGTTGAGCAGTGGATGTGGTGTATATGGACTTCAGCAAGGCATTAGGTTCCCCATGGTAGGCTTATTCATAAAGTCAGGAGGTATGGGATACAGGGAGATTTGGCTGTCTGAATTCAGAATTGGTTGGCTGACAGAAGGCAGAGAGTTGCTGTAGTTGGAAAGCATTCTGCGTGGGGGTCAGTGTTGAGTGGGGTCCCTCAGGGCTCTGCTCTTGGGCCTCTGCTCTTTGTAGGTTTAAATGGGATGAGGAGGTTGAGAGGTGGATTAGTAAATTTGCAGATGACACAAAGGTTGGAGGTGTCATCGCAGCCATTGCAGGCTGCAGCACGACATAGACAGAATGCAGAGCTGGGCTAAGAAGTGGCAGATGGAGTTCAATCTGGATAAATGCGAAGTGGTGCATTTTGAAAGGTCGAACTTGAATGCTAAATATAGGATTAAAGACAGGATCCTTGGCAGTGTGGAGGAACAGAGGGATCCAGGTGTGCAAGTACATAGATCCCTCAAAGTTGCCACCCAAGTGGATCGGGCTGTTAAGAAAGCGTATGGTGTTTTGGCTTTCATTAATGGGGGGATCGAGTTTAAGAGCTGCAAAGTTTTGCTGCAGCTCTACAAGAACCTGGTGAGACCACACTTGGAATATTGTGTCACGTTCTGGTCTCCCTATTATAGGAAAGATACAGAGGCTTTGGAGAGGGTGCAAAGAAGTTTTACCAGGATTATGCCTGGACTGGAGGGTTTGCCTTATGAAGAGAGGTTGACTAAGCTTGGGCTTTTCTCTCTGGAAAGGAGGAGGAAGAGAGGTGACCTGATTGAGGTATATAAGGTAATGAGAGGAATGGATAGAGTCAATAGCCAGAGACTTTTCCCCAGGGCAGGATTGACTGGTGCGAGGAGTCATAGTTTTAAGATATTACGAGAAAGGTATAAAGGAGACATCAGAGGTAGGTTCTTTATGCAGAGAGTTGTGAATGTATGGAATGCATTGCCAGTGGTGGTGGTGGAAGCAGAGTCAGTAGAGACATTTAACTGGGCAAATGCATGCCAGCTACAGTATAATGTGGATAAATGTGAGGTTATCCAGTGAGGTAGCAGAAATAGGTTGGCAACTTATTATTATTATTTGAATGGCTGTAAATTGAGAGAGGGCAGTGTTCAACAAGACCTGTGTCTTCTTGTGCACAAGTTTCTGAAAGTAAGTGTGCAGGTGCAGCAAGTAGTAAAGAAGGTAAATCATATATTGAACTTCATAGTGAGAAGATTTGAATAGAGGAACAATATGTCTTGCTACAATTATACAGGGCATTGGGGAGGCCGCACCCAGAATATTGTATGCAGTTTTGATTTACTCATCTGGATGCTTTTGCTAGAGAAGGAGTGCCATGAAGCTTGGGCAGAATCCAACGAGCAGTGAAATCGACGTTCGGGCAAAAGCCCTTCATCAGGAATAAACCTTTTGCCCGAAACATCGACTTCACTGCTCATTGGATGCTGCCTGAACTGCTGTGCTCTTCCAGCACCACTGATCCAGAATCTGGTTTCCAGCATCTGCAGTCATTGTTTTTACCTCGTGCCGTGAAGCTTACCAATTGATCCGTGGGATGGCAGAAATTTCATATGAGGAGGAATTGAGTTAGTTAGGATTGTATTCACTGAAGTTTAAAAGAATGATAGTAAGCCTCATAGAAATCTAAGGTTAGGGTTTTCAGCTTGATGATCAGCTATTGATTGGTGGAGCTGGCATGAGGGGTTAAGTAGTTTACTCTTGTTCCGGTCGATGTTTCTACCAGTGGCCATCAAGATAAACCTTCTCCTAAATTTCTACATCAATGAATCATTCCAGTGGAAGCTGGTGACAGTAACAACACCTCACAGTTTGCTGTCACTCACTACACCAGGGAGATGATAATCACCCTGTTGGAAGGAAGGAGAACTTCCTTACTTTCTTGCTAACTCGAGACAGAGGAGCACAAAGCTTTGCCAGACTTGGGATATGCCTAGTGCTGAAAGATGCACTTATTTGTATTAAAGTGACTTCTAGGTCCCATGTGATAAAGGGAAGATTTCCCATTATCAAAAAGGATTTGTCTTGTGATTGTGATGAGAAAAACCTTTGGGTGAATGCATGCTATCTTTGAAGAAGCCACCTTGGTCCACCCTCTCTTTTCTGTGTGAATGCCAATCAGGGTTGTCCTGTTTGCTATCTCTTTGTAATCATGGTTTGAGTTGTATATAGATCTATTGAGTTGTATATGACCTAGCCTCTGTGTCACCGGTCCAAACACTTTCCTTTCCCTGATTCTATACACTCAGTATCAATGACTCATCACGTAGGACCTTGACTCTATGTTAGTCTGAAAAATTAGTGGTGCGTCCATGTACAAGCAGGCACCTGCAAATCAACTATCAAATGACTGTCCTTCCTCACCAGAAACGTGCTGCAGATCGAGTTCTTCATAGTGAGCAAGTGACTAGCCACAGGGTGAATTTTTGGCTGCACAAGGGAACAGCGATGGGATGGAAAGTAAGAGATCCATAGTCACATCTGCTACAACTTCCACTTCATGGATTTGCAAAGGTGCTAGAGGCAGGAACATGTCCTCATCCAAATGTTCTCGGTGACAAGGATGTAACAATCAATTATGTGCTGCTGAGGGCCATCTTCTCCAGTAACCCCTTGTTTTGCAGGTTTGCCTATCACCTGGTCAGCTCCCTGCAGTTATGTGTCAACTTGTTACATGTGAGAGTAGCAGAATATCAGTGATTATGGTACGGTGTTGTTGGGGGTGTACCTGTCATTGCTGTCATAGAAGGTATGTGTGGACAGTGAGTGATGGATGTCAATTTGGCAACAATGGTAGGTGTACGAAGTAGGGTGGATTATATAAAGGTTATGCACAAGTCCTGATTTCCCTGAGGGAGTCCTACCCATCATGGAAACATTACATCGCGCTTCCTTTCTGTGTTGAATATTTGCCTGGTGCTGAAAATTGATCTTATCAAACTTTCTCCCCATTTTACTTAGCCTGTTCTTTAAATAAACCTCCTTGAACCCACATTGTCTAATTACTCTACATGCCCATTTCACTGGTGGATAATTCAATACACAGTTGATGCTTTATGAATGATGGTCCTGAAGGGGTTCATATTACCTCTGACTCTCCCCATTCTACTGATATATACACAGTCTGTGGATGCAGCTGAGATGTTCTGTTCCACTTACTGGAAGGAGCAGATATATGTATATATAAAATATAGATGCACAAGCTCCCTAAGGTCACTGTAATTATGTCTGACCAAACACAGTTGTTCTTTTGCCATCATGCAATAAACCTGCCTGTAAGTATGCTTTTTTTTGTAATTTCTTACATTGGTGTATCCCTTCCCCAATCACTGGAAAGACCCAAGACAAAAAAAAATTCAGCCTATATCACATATTGCTAGAGATGGCAAATACCACAAAGTGCTAGGTGTGGGTACCTGGGAAAATGCCACATGTATTTAAAGGTCAGGAAATGCACAATGTCCTGACTCAGCAGGTTATTCATATGAAACTCCCACCAATGTTAGATGAGCATTTTCATTGCACGGGAAATTATTGTAAAAATTGTGGTGGGCTCTAAATTGAACAGCTTTCCAATTGAGTAGCATTCCAGTTTCTATTTTCCAACTTGGGATGTTTGCTTTAATACAGCAAAAGGTGCTACATTAATCAAACATTTTGTTATTTCTACTTGTACAGTAGATATTTTTTTAAAAATAGTGACAAGTTATGTAAGACCAGAAGTGATAGTAGAGGGATTGTTATTGCAATACATGACAGCTTGACAATTCTGTCATATTGTAAAATCATTGACACATCCAGTTCCTGTGAAAATCACATGGAATGTTTGATCCTCCATCAGTGAATATGAGGTTTTTCGTAAACAGCCACTTCTAGCTTTTAAATCAAATTTGAATATGTGTGCTCCTTGAATGGATGAATCAATAAAAATAATTTCATTATAGGACTTCCCAATTTGAATTTAAATATGATTTGAATTCTGCATGCCTTTCAGACATCCTTTACAGAAGTGGAATGCTCATTGCTTTAATGTCAATGGAATAGCATTACAGAAAGATTTGAACTTGTTACTAAATCATTCACTAGAGATTCATTGTGCATAAAAGCTGCAAGCAGCAAAGACTGTATTATAATACCATACTCTGTTGCCTAGTAACAGAAAAAGCTAGTGCATTTTTATTCAAGGAGAAACAAGTAACTAATAGATAGCTTTCTATTTCCTTTTCTGTTTTTTTATCTTATTCATCCTGTAACTAAATTGTTCTTTCACTGTTTTATGTGCTGTAGATTCTTTCATCCATTCCCAGATTAAAAATACATTAAGTAGCAAACGTGATGGCTAAAGAGTTCATTTGTGCCACATCTGTATTACTTAAAATAGAACGTTCTTGAGCACATTTGAAATCAGAGCAACCAGTAAGATTGGTAATGGCTCCCCGAAATGCAACAAGGATCCCCACCTTAATTTGGCATTGGACACTTTGTCTGTGTAAATAGGGGATCCAATGCCTGCTTTCTGGTTCTTCTTCCAATATTCATTCGTAATTGCACTGCAAAGGCTGTCATCAGTATCCTCAGGGACTTGGCAAGGAAATCCACTAATTGTATTCCTCTGCCTGTGGCTGAGGAAGACTGTGTGTAGCATTAACTTAATATTCAGAATCTTAAAATCAGAGAATTGTTTCAGTTCAGCAGGAGGCCATTTGTGTCCATGCTGCTTTATTGCAAGAGCAACTCAGCCAATCCACTTGCCCTGCCCTTTCACTCAAATCCTGCAATTTTCTTCTCTTCAAGAGCTTTTCCAATTTTTTTTAATGAATGCCATGATGGAATCTGCTTCCTGCTCAGACACAAACAGTATATTTCAAATGTAAACAAGTCACTATATAAAAAACATTTTTCCTCATGTTATTGCTGATTCCTAATCATTCACCTTAAATCTATCCCCTCTGGTTCTCTGATCTGCCAATGAGAAAGTTTCTTGAATGTTTGTTTCTAGTTTGCTCATGATTCTGAATGCCTCTATTAAAACTCTTCTCAAACTTATTATCTTTAAGGAGGGCAACCACTATCTTATTTTCAGACACCACCACTGTCACCTTGTGTCATTCACTGCCACTACCACATCCACTCCCTTCTCTATGTTGAGCCGAAGATCCTTGTAATTATAATTGGCAGAGGATAGACTCGGATAGACTCCCCACTTGTCTTACAGGAGGGAATTTATTGCATTACAAGAATATCTGCAGTTTACATTAACTTGCTAGATATAATTACTCAGGAGCTGTACAGAATATGCCTGCTTCCTTTAGGTACTCAAGTGGAACTCAGTGGTCTACATCCAAAATCTGTATGTCATCAGATTATTAAGGGTTTAAATGCAACATGAGCATGAACACTTTTAAAACCATTACGTTATACGACATCTTCCACCAAGTTCTGTACCACACCCCCCCATAGTTCATCATTAAACATTTATGATTAGAAATAAATATAAAGGTATTATATTTGGCATCGGCCCCATTCCCCGCCACCCACCCCCCACCCTCCCCCACCCCCCACCAGGACATGCTGTCTGGATTTAGAGAAATGGTTGATCGTTTGCTTGACAGCGGTTGATCTTTATTCTGATTTGTCGCTAATTTATCTGCTGGAGAATATTTTACCTCCTGGATACCTTAATTGAGGAGTTGTTTTTCTTAATACACCAAGTTATTGGTCAATTATCTTCTCTTTTCTGAGTTTCCTCTGTACAGGAAATTTTCCCTGTTAACTCGTGTATTTGCCCCACAACATGATCTGAGGGAGCTTTCAAATTTTACAAGTGGCCATCACGGATGATGGTTGCTCTGTTGAAACAAATACTTTCTTCCTTAAATACCTGAATTTTTGGACAGGCAACATCCTTTTAATTAGAACTCGAGCTTTTTTTCAGCGTCTTGGATTTTCACACCATGCAATTTCTTTTTTTGGAATCGTTGGACATTGTTCTGACTTCCTCAGACTTGTAAGCAGTTCATCTTTACTTTGCTGATACATCTTGGCTGAACTGTACGTGTTTAAATTCAGCTTGTGACGTCTGTAGCTGTTTGATTGGTGAGGTCACACCTGCTGTCACGTTAGTAGAAGACTGCTGCTCACTCAGCATTTTCTTTGTCGGTGTCATTGAGTGCCAAGTTTTTGAAGACAGAGAATTACAAATTCCCATCAGTCCTGTAAAGCCTGTGGCTTCTTTCCTGCTGGTACTATGGAACAGTTCTCTTGTATCTATTTGGGTAATCTTATAAATTCTTTTGTCTGTTTGAGTTCCACTATTAATCCAGGACGCCCAATGAAATCTTCCACAGTTGGTCAATAAAGGTTTATTCTGAACCCAAATGTTGTGCTTACCCTAGTCAAATTCCCTCTGTTAGGATTAAGCCCTCCACTACCACCTGATGAAGGAGCATCACTCCGAAAGCTAGTGTGCTTCTAATTAAACCTGTTGGACTATAACCTGGTGTTGTGTGATTTTTAACTTTTTCCCTCTGTCATGACAGGGATGTTGAAGTCAAGATAACCCATGTAGGTTCAAAAGTAAAAAAAACATTGATTGTGAACCATTTACATATTTACCATTCCTATGTGATGTTTGTGTTGTGGTGTCTTGAAGAATTCCACTTGAAGCAGACAGGCTCTGGAAACATGTGAAAACAGCAGGGTTGTTGTGATGGGTGATTTTAACTTCCCCAAGATTGACTGGGACTCACTACATGTGAGACCTTGGATGAGGCAGAATTTGTAAGGGCCATTCAGGAGGGTTTCTTGACACAGTATGTAAACAGTCCAACCAGGGAAGGGGTTATGCTGGACCTGGCTTTGGGAAATGAGCCCAGACAGATGAATAAAATTTCAGTGGGAGAGCATTTCAGGACTTGTGACCATAATACCGTGAGTTTTAAGATTCTCATGGATAGGGGTAACAGCAGTCCTCAGGTGAAGGTATTAAATTGGAGGAAGGCGAGCTACAACAATATTAGACGGGAACTGGAGCATTTTGATTCTCGGCAGCTATTTGAGGGTAAAGCCACATCGAACATGTGGGACTATTTCAAATGTCAGTTCAGGAGTGGCACGTCCCTGCAAAAATGAAGGATATATATGGCAAGTTACATGAAACTTGAATGATCAGGGATGCGATGACCTTGGTCAAAAAGAGAAAGGAAGCATACATAAGGTCTAGGAGGAATGGAACTGATGAAGCCCTTGAAGTATATAATGAAAATGGGAAAGAACTATAAACAAGGAGTTAGAAGGGCTAAAAGGGATCATGAAAAGTCATTAGCAAACAATTTTAAGGAGAATCTCAAAGCTTTTTATACATATATAAACAGCAGGAACATTTCCAAGGAAAGGGTTGACTCACTCAAAGAAAAAGGAGGGAATCTATGAGTGGAGCCAGAAGAGGTAAGTGAAGTCCTAAATTAATGCTTAGTGTTGGTATTCAACAAAGAAAAGGAATTGGTGGAGCATGTTCTCAGGGAAGAGTTTACTGAATCTTGAAGCCAAGTTGCAATTAAAAAGAAAGAAGTGATGTGTGTCTTAAAAGTATATTAAGGTAGATAAGTCCCTGGGTCCTGATAGGATCCATCCAAGACTATTGAGGAGAAAATGATTTGATTCCCTTTTGGCCACAGGTAAGGTCCCAGTGAACTGGGGAATAGGTAATGTACTCACATTGTTTCAGAAAGGTAGCAGGGATAATCCAGAAAGTTACAGGCCTGTGAGTCGCATGTCAGTGGTAGGGAAATTATTAGAAAAGATTTTCAGGGACAAGATCTATATGTATTTAGAAGCAAATGGATTTACTAGTGATAGACAGCATGGTTTTGTACACTGGAAGGTCATGCCTCACTAACTTGATTGAGTTTTCTGAGGAAGTGACGAAGACTATTTATGAGGAAAAAGCAGTTAATGGACTTCAGTAAACCCTTTGACAAGGTCCCGCACAGAAGACTGATACAAAAGGTAAAGTCACATAGTAGCAGGATGAGCTGACAAGATGGATACAGAACTGACTTAGTCATAGGAGACAGATCAGTGTAAAGATGCTTTTTAGAATGGAAGGTTGTGATTAGTGGTATTCCACAGTGATCAGTGCTGGGACCTCTGCAGTTCATGGTCTACATAAATGATTTGGAGGAAGATGTAGCTGGTCTAATTAATAAGTTTGTGGCTGATACAATGATTAGTAGAGTTATGGATTGTCAGAGGATACAGCAGAATATAGATCAGTTGGAAGCATGGGCAGAAAAATGGCAGATTGTGTATAATCCAATCAAATGTGAGGTGATGCATTTTGGATGGTTAAGTACAGGTGAAAATTATACAATGAATGACAGAACCATTTGAAGTATTGATATGCAGAGGGATCTGGGTGTGTAGGTCCACAGATCACTGAGGGTGGCTGCGCAGATAGATAAGATGGTAAAAAGGCTTATGTCATGCTTGCCTTCATTGGAAGGAGCACTGAGTATAAGGATAGACAAGTTATGCTGCTTTACAGAACTTAAATTAGGCAACACTTAGAATATTGCATACAGTTCTGATCAGAGCTGAAAATGTGTTGCTGGAAAAGCGCAGCAGGTCAGGCAGCATCCAAGGAGCAGGAGAATCGACATTTCGGCATGAGCCCTTCTTCAGCCCTTCCTGAAGAAGGGCTCTTGCCTGAAACGTCGATTCTCCTGCTCCTTGGATGCTGCCTGACCTGCTGCACTTTTCCAGAAACACATTTTTAGCTCTGATCTCCAGCATCTGCAGTCCTCACTTTCTCCTACAGTTCTGAGCACCACACCATCAGAAAGAAATGAGTGCTTTGGAGAGGATACAGAAAAGGTTTGTGAGAATGTTGCCTACATGGGGGATTTTAGCTATGAAGAAAAGTTGGATAGATGGATTTTTTTTTCCCCACTGGAACAGAAGAGGTTGAGGGGGTGACCTGATAGAAGTTTATAAGATTGAGAATAACATAGATAGAGTGGAAGGTCTGAGGATTTTTCCCAGGGTAGAGGGGACATAGGTTTAAGGTGTGGGGGCAGGAGGAAGTTTAAAAGAGATCTGTGAGGGAAGTTTTTTACACAAAAGGAGGATAAGTGACTGGAACACACTGCCAGAGGAGGTGGTGGAAGCAGACACAATGGCAGCGTTCTAGAAGCACCTGGACAACCATATGAATAGGAAAGGAATAGAGGGATAGTAGGGAAGGGCAAAAGCTGTTGATGCAGGCTTGGCGGGCCTTTTCCTGTGCTGTATTGTTCTTTGTTTATACCGTCTTCCAGGCAAAAATAAACAACAGTTCATCACTAAACTCTGTTTCCTGTCACTCAACCTACTGAGCATCCATGCTGCCACTCTCCCTTCTATTCCATGGATTTCTACTACTGAGTGGGCCATGCAGTTAGTGACCCATATTTCTCCAAGGGCAGTGGGGAGTGATTCAAAATTTACATAAATCTGCTGCACCTGGCATCATGCCACTCATCCTCCAAGGATTCCAGCATTCAGAAGAAAACATTGTTCCCTTTAGAGCGGGGGCGTTTAAAGGGAAATTGAATAGAAGTGTTCAAAATGATGGGAAGTTATAGGAGTCTAAACAAGGAGAAACTAGCAGAATGTTCAATAACCAGAGGATACAGATTTAAGATAATAGGTAAAAATGCCAGAGGGAGAAACCAGAGAAGAATCCTTTTATCAAGTTGTTGTCATCTCAAAAGTAATGCATTAAGAGGCTTGAATGAAGTGAACAGATTCATTAGTAACTTTCTAAAGGAAATGGAAAATGTACTGAAAAAGGAAATATTTCAAGGACAATAATGAAAGAGCAGACAAGTGGATTGAACAATTTTTCAAAGAACAGAACAGATAAGATGAACCAAATAGTCTCTTTCTTTCTCCGCTGTATCATTCTCTGATTCCGTTTGTTATCATCTCCCTGAATGCACAAGCATTTATCCTGTAACGTCACTTTTGAGAATCAGCAATCAAGCTTTTGTCCTTCATACTGCCAATAATGGTTTTATTCAATGTCACAAATGTTTTCCTATATCATTACAACCTTGGTAAATTGCCTCTCCTCATCCTTAGCACTCTTCCCATCAGATCATGTAAAAGAAATACCTAATAATTTGTGAAATTGTACCATTATATGTGGACCTCTTGGCTTCTTAATCTGCATCAGTTATATTTGCTTTCTGATATTTTTGAAGTTTTGAAACTAAACTGATTGAAGTTTTGTTCCTTAAATGTATAAGTATGCTAAACACAGAATCCCTTCAGTGTGAAAGTAGGCTATTCAGCCCATCAAGTCCACACAGACCCTTTGAAGAGAATCCTACCCAGATGCACCCTAATCCTGTAACCTTCCTGCATTTCTCATGACTACATTTCCCCAGCCTGCACACTATGGGCAATCTAGCATGGCCAATCTACCTAACTTGCAGATCTTTGGACTGTGGAAAGAAACTAGAGCACCCAAAGTAAACCCACACAGACATGGGGAGAATGTGCAAACTCCACACAGACAGTCACCCCTTGGAATCAAACTCAGTTCCCTAGCATTGTGAGACTGCAGTGCCAACCAATGTGCCACTGTATCATTCCAAATATGATCCTCCCTGGCAGGAAATTGAACCGGAGAGTCCCATGTAATCGGTGGGGATACTAACAGCTATGCTACCAAGAAACATGTCTGGGAGAATATTTGTATGAAAGTACAGTTACATGAGCAAAAGCATTCTACATTCTGTTAGTGAATGCTGGATGTTTTCTTCAAATGGTAACTATAGAAACACAGGCCATGAATAGTTGAAATAAAGCATTTTGAGAAGTACATTCCTCTGAGTTAGATATGAAATCATCTGTTAAATATTTGATCAGGGTATGAAGATGTAAAGAAAAGTCATTCAAATAAAAGAAATTATGGAAATAACCATAATGAGAATTGAGAGGAGTATTTGGCAGTGGGTGCCCTAATCCTATTATTATTATTCAGCATGAGTCAGATCGGAATCTGGCACTACTCTCGAACCTCATTTTTTTCTGCTCCTTCATTTATTGTCATGCTGTTCATTGTCACCATTGCTGCTCTTATACGCAATTTACAACCTTGCAGCGAATAATGATCTTACTCTCAGGTTGTGCTAGCCATCACAAGAGCTGAAAAAAGCAGACAAAGAATGAAAGTCCAAAGATGTGAGAGAAGCTGAGGGAGGAGAGATTGATTGACATAGAGTGAAACAGATGAATGCATAGAGAGACAGAAAGGCCTAAGATTGTGAAAACTGAAAAGATTAGACATTTCAGAGAGAACTGAAATGACGAAGTGAGCTTTAGAAAATCTGAACTGGGAGAAAGACAAAGTTTGAGGAACAGAAAGACAGACTGAGAAAGTGAAGCTCCTTTTTAACATTGAGTGTGTGTGTTGGGGGTGGGGGGTGGGGGAAGGCGATGGAAAATTGGTGTTAGTGGATTAATCAGACATTTTGCACACTGACTTTATTTTTTTGCCTTGATGTCAAGGGCTGGGTACATAACAGATGAAGTATGGCATAGCAGAAGAAAATAAAAAAGCGAAGGGTTAAAATTCAGATGAAAATATACATTAGAAACAGAATTAGGCCATTACTTAATGTATAATAGTTGAGTGCACGAAATAGCAGTGAGAAATGTGTGGGTATGTAAGGGAGGTGTATAATGAAAAGGCACAGAATAACAAGTAGATAAGAGATTGATGTATAATAGGTGGGTATCTAATAAGCAGGTATAGAACATGTGGGTGCATAATAAGTGGGATTGAAATGGGAGTGTGGAGAGAGGGCTAGTTTAATTTTCTTCCAGTCCAATGCTAGATCCTCACACTCTGCCACAGATGATTTTTTAATGCTCAGAATGTCATACATACATTCTGTTTATACTTGGCCTCCACCTGTGTCTGTAGGAGATGTTTAAAATCATTGGCTTCTGCATGGATACTCTCAAGTTTGGGTGGTCTTGGGCAAAAGATTCCCATCAGTGTGTGGGAATATTGCATTTGTTCAGGGAGGTTTTGAGGATGCCCTTGAAGCACTTTGTCTGCCTTCCTTGTAACTGCCTATTGCGATGTATCTCAGAATAGAAAGCTTGGTTTGAGAGTTTTGTACAAGACATGTGCACAATGCGGCCCATCCAATACTGCTGACTGACTGCAACCAATACCTCACTATTTCAGAGAACACACTGATATTGGAGATCTTGTCCTGCTATTGGATTTACAGAGCCATTGCTGGTGATATTTCTCTTAGGGCTTGATATGTCTGCTATAGATTTTTCATATCTCATCCATACTAAAGAGCAAGTAACACTGCCACTCTGTTGACCACGAGCTCGTTGCTGCATTTTTGAAATCTTTGTCATCAAACAGCCATCTCCTCAGATAGCTAGCACTTGCACTGCCACATTAGAGGCAATGTAGAATTTCATCATCAATGTCTGCTCTTGCAAAAAAGTGGTTCTCAAGGCATGAGAATTGATCTTTGTTTTCCAGTGGCTCACCAGGAATCTGAATAGCTACAGAATAGTATTATGTGGTGAGAGCAGGCTGGAAGAAGATATTTGATTCTCATTTCACATGATGCACTTAGTAGAGAATTGGAGCAGTAAGAATCTGGAAGGAAAGACAGATTGGAGTGAAAGATAAGATTTGATTTTTAATGTGGCTTTGAAGACACAGGTTTTGAAGAAATGAGGTTAATTGTCCTGCATTTGTCAGAAACAGGATAAGTTCCAAACCCAAGGCAAACCAATTTTTAGCTAATGGCGATCCTGCATCAACAAAGATCATTATTATTAATATTAGACTTACTAAAACGTGCATTAAAAAATTGAGAGATTCTATGAAAATAGGCAAAAGTTGGAATTATGCCAAAAAGGCAATAAGCCAATGGAGCACTATATTTCAAGTATTGACTTGGGCTGGTATGAGGCTGGGGCCAGATTTAGCACTGGGTTTCATATAATCACAACGTCAAGTTACAGATGCCAATTGAACATCTTGAATCAGGTCCTTGTTAATAATTGCAGTAAATTGGACCAACTGCCAGAGAATTAAACCTGGTATGGACACTGTTTTGTAACTTTCACTATTGAGAAAATAGGTGCACCAATATGCAATTCCTCTCCTACAATGTGTACTTTCCTGACAATGATCTTTATAGAGCAAAACAGCAATAGCAGCAATTTCTGTTCATATGCAGCAAAACCTGGATAACATTTAGGCTTGGGCTGATAAGTGATAAGTAACATCTGCTTCAGAAAAGTGCCAAACATTGACCATCTATAATCCAATCTGCACCCATTGACAGTCAGTGGCATTAACAATACTGAATTCTGCCCAGTGTCAATGTCCTGGGTGTTACCATTGACCAGAAATTGAGCTGATTCCTGATAAAGGGCTTTTGCCCGAAACATTGATTTTCCTGCTCTTTGGATACTGCCTGACCTGCTGTGGTTTTCCAGCACCACTTTAATCTTGACTCTAATCTCCAGCATCTGCAGTACCCACTTCTGCCCAAAAATTGAACTGGTCTAGTCAAAAATAAATACTGTGGCTACATGCACAAGTCAGAAGATAAGAAATCTGCAGTGTGTCATCCACCACCTGACTCCTGATAGACTTCCACTATCTACAAGGCACAAGTCAGCAATGTGCTCGAATACTTTCCACTTGCCTGGATGAGTGTGCCTCCACCACACTTAAGAAGTTTGATTTCATCCAAGATAAAGCAATCTATTCAATTGGTATCCCATCTAACAACTTAATTATTTATTCTCTCCTCAACTGATACATGGTCACAACAGTGTGTGCCATCTCTAAGATGCACTGCCCAAATTCACTATGGCTCCTTTGACAACGTCTTCCAAACCTCTGACCTTTACCCCCTAGAAGGACATGGTCAATATAAATATGGGACCACCCACTGAATGAAGTTTCTCTTTCAAGCCTGACTTGGAACCTTAATGCCTTTCTTTCAGTGTTACTGAGTTAAAATCCTAGAGTTTCCTCTTGAACAGCACTGTTTGTTTCCGTATACCAAATGGTGGTTCATTTACCACAGCTGACCACTCCACAAATAGACATGGGCAATAAATGTCAATCACTTACCAAAGCCCACATGCCCTGAATGAACTAAAGAAAAAGGATGATATCAGAAACAAGTAGACTCCTCGGTTTATATTTCTGTTCCTTCACCCCACAGACAATTGCTAAATCAATCCATGCTACATTTCCAATTAAAAAGCTGTAGATGCTGAAATTTGCCTTTATGTCTAAGAGACTGGCCTTTACGTCTGAGGGTATTTAAACATAGGTTTCAATCATTAATGTTGCATTCCCATTTTGGAATTTGATTTGTTATGAATGAAATGAATAGTCTTCTTCTCAGTTATTTCAAACAAGCAGCTTTTTCTTGGCCCCCAAATTTTTCTTCTACTGTATTCAAGTCGCATGTTCTGCTAAGATTATAATGATCACTTTATTTTATGCCTGATCACTTCTTATCAAAATAGCCGAAAATATTCAATTTGTTGCACCATGTAGAGAAATAGTTTCGATCAATATTTAAAAAATAATCTTTTGCAATGTGATAAATTCCAAGTGACCATTATTTTGGATGGAAAGGTTCTCTATCTCATTACTGCAATCCAAAACCAGTGTTTCTTTTATTTTCACCCTTTTCTCTTCATATACTTATGAAGTATGTCTACCATTTGTTTCATCTTTCTCTAGGTACACCAGCATATTTTTTTCATATTTTAGCATTATTTAGCTACTGTGAAAACAGAGCAGCATAAAGTCCATTGTATCAAAATCCATTGTATAATGCAACGCTAGAGCTTTTTTTCAGGTTATACGGAATTACTGTACATCATTATTTGTTTATGATCTTGTCTGCTGCATTTTTCAATATAACTTCTCACATTTCATCTGGCCTACTGTGACAATTTCTTGGTTTTTGTCTACAAGTCATTTCACTAAAAGTGAGCAGCCTGTGTGTTTGAGAGTAAAAAGGACAAATCGCTCCAAAGACTTTTAAAATTGAAAATAATTATATTCTTCAGTCACAACAACACTGATATAAAAGTAGGTGAAAGTCAGAGTTTAAATTAAATAATCTTTTGAAAGAATATATTCAAATCATCCTTAAGTGACTTAAATGACAAAATTTGTATGACTCCAGTCGAATGCCAGCAAAAGCAGAAAAGCAATATTTGTAAACTGTGGTAAATGAGCTTTGCGCAATGTTTCATAAGCATTGAGTAATTGTATAGTGAATCTGCCAATTTTTTTGTTGAATCATGAAAGATATACGTTTCGCAAATTGTTGCAGACAGAACACAGGACCATGGCAAAAGAACATTAATTTGTTTATGATGGCGCAAAGTTTAATGACCTTTTGGAAAGATTTATATGGTAATCTGAAAAGTTTTTTTGTCAAGAAGCAGATGGTTTAAATTAATACTGAAGTTATTTTATTTAGATGATCTGAATTCATACCAGAACATGTAAAGGTCATTGTGTTTATTGTGGCACCAGCCCTACTTCCAGCAAATATTTTGAGAACGAAGTATTTTCTATTTTTAGTGCCTAAACATCAATATTTATTTAGTTGAGTGACACTTGACATTTAAACATGACAACTGTAGAATCTTCCAATATATCTACATATAAATATATAGTTATATCTACATAACTACAACGCCACACACCAGGTCTTGTTACCAGATGATCTGCCATTACATACAACCCAAAGTTAGCTGCTAATAGTCCCCATGAATAGCTGTTCATTCTCCTAGGTTGATTATTGCCCACTCCTTTGAATATCCAACTCTCTATCTCCAACTATAATTTACTTCCCCGCCCCATTTTGTGTAGAAAAAAACAATTCTTTCCTAACTACCATCAGGTTCTGAGGAAGAGTCACTGGACCTGAAACATGAACTCAGCTTTCTCTCTATAGATGCTGCCAGACCTGCCGCACGTTTCTAGCAGTTTCTATTTCTTTTCCTGATTTCCAGCATCTCCAGCTCTTTTGGTTTTTATTCTCCACAACTACATTTTTGTATTGGAATACCTAAATATCGGAATTCATGTTTCTATTTTACAATGATTTATTGCTTGTATAAAATTAAAAATAGAAATATCTAGTCCAAAATTGCTGTGCATGGATATTTTCCAAATGTAAGATTAAACAAAAACGTAATGATGCAGAGAGACAGTTTGGAAGGTGAGGAGGGGAGATAGGAATGGAAGGCAAACAGTCCAGTTCCTTCTCAACCTAGTTTACTGGAAGTTGTAGAATTGACTAAATCCAGTTTGGATTTTGGGAAACAAACCATAACTTCAAGATCATTTGATAGAGTCATTTTTAGTTGGAGCCTTCAGTCCAACTCATCCACGCCAAACATGTTTTCCAAACTAAACAGTCTCACTTACTATGATTGGCCAATATCCATCTAAACCTTTCCTATTCATCTACCAGTTCAAATGTTTAATGTTGTAATCGTCACCACATCCAACATTTCCTCTGGCGGTTCATTCCACATATAAAAACCACACTCTGGTTGCCCCTCAGAGCCTTTTTAAATTTTTCTCTGCTCACCATAAACCTATGCCATATATTTTTGAACTCCCCCACCCCAGGGAAAAGATCTTTGCAATTTACCTCATCTCTGCCCCTCAACATTTTACAAATCTCTATATAGTCATCGCTTCAGTGAAAACTTCCCAGCCTATCTAACCTTTCCTTATCATTCAAACATCTTTGTCATTTTTTTCTGCACCCTTTCCAATTTACCAATACCCTTTTTATAGTAGGGCAATTAGAACTCCAGAAATGACCTCCCCAACATCCTGTAGAATCTTAATATGACATCCCAACTCTTGTACTCAAGTGTCTGAGCAATGAAGGCAATGGTGTTAAGTGCCTTCTTAACCATCCTGTCTACTTGAGATGCAACTTTCAAAGCACCCTTAGGTCCCTATGTTTGGCATCATCCAAGGCCCTATCATTAACTACATAATGTTCTGCTCTTGTTCATTTTACTAAAATGCAATACCTTGCATTTATCTAAATTAAACTCCATCTGCCACTCCTCAGCCCATTGGCCCAATTGATCAAGATCCTTTTGCGACCTTAGATAATTTTCTTCACTGTCCAATGTACCATCAATTTGGTATATCTGCAAACCTACTAACCATGCCTCCTAAATTTACATCCAAGTTGTTTAGAAAAATAACAGACAACAATGAATGCAGCACCAATCCCTATGGAACACAGCTGATCAGACATCTCCAGTGTGAAAACAACCTTCCACCACCACCATCTGTCTCCTACCATCAAGCCAATTTTGTATCCAATTTGCAAGCTCTTCCTGAATTCCATGTGCTCTAACTTTATATGTAGTAAATAATTCGTGAACAAAGAAACAAACGGACAGTTGGCGAAAATCAAAAATAAGTTCGTAAAGGAGACTGTAGGAAAGAATGACCATAACATGCTTACGTTTTGGAATTGTTGTAGTTCAATCTTACAGTTAAGCAACGGAAACAGTGAATATATAAGCTAAGAATTGGCTTTTGTGGATTGGGAAATTTAAAAAAAGGTGAAATAATATGACAGTAGACTGGCAATAGTTAATATTTAAACAAGGATTCCATCATTTAAAACAGAAATGCATTCCTTTAATGTACAAGAACCTGGCAAGGAACATGTTTTAATTATTTCGAACAAAAGAAATCAAGGTCTGTATTAAATCAAAGGAGAAAGCCTTTAGCATTGTCAAAGAATAATAAGTCTGAAGATTGGAAAGATTTTAGAATTCTGCTAATGAGAATCAAGGTAAAGAAAGGGAAAGGGGAAGTTTCTTATGTCCTCATTACAACACTCCCACCTATTTTTGTATGATCAGCAAATTTGGGCATATTTCACCTGACCATGTTCTCCCAGGTTATTAATTTACATACTTAATAATTATGGATCTAGGACTGATGCTTGTAGCACTCCACTAGTCCGTTCTTTCCAATCTGAAAATGAACCCCATTACTCCCACCTCTTCCAAAGAAAACAAATCCAGCCCTATCCAGTCTCTCTTCTAAACTGACACTTTTCATCCCAGATAACATTCTAGTGAATCTCCTCTGCACCCTCTCCAAAGCAATCACATCCATCTGTGGCCTGACTAATATTTTAAAAAAATGTAACAATTGAAAATCGTTTAAATAGAGAAAGACTCCAAAGAAGGTGCAACACAGAAATGTGCATGAAATACAAACTGTCCTTGTACAGGCACAACCAGTGACTAATAAGGCTAATGGCATTTTGATCTTTATTGCTAGTGGGTTGAAGTTTACAATTAGGGAAGCCTTGTTACAACAGTACACTGTGTTGGTGAGACCACGCCTGTATAATATTTTGGCCTCGGTGTTTTAAAAAGGATATACTAGCATTGGACGTTGTTCAACTGAGTTTCACTAGGTTGATTCCTGGGATTAAAGGGGGGATTTATCAAGAATAGCTAAAAAACTGAGACTTTTATTCATTAATGTTTAGAAGAATGAAGGGTGATGTTATCAAAATGTAAAAGAATCTGAGGGGCCTTGAAAGGGGAGATGTTGAGAAGATGTTTCCCCCAGTGGAGTATCTCAAATTCTGGGACATAGTTACAGAAGAAGAAAACAGTTAGTTAAAATTGAGATGCAAAGGAATGTGTTTTCATGATTGTAGGGAATGTCTGGGAATTCTCTGCCCCAGAGAGTTGTGGATCATTGAAAGTATTTGAAGAGGTAGCTAGATGTTTAAAATGTCAGACACTTAAACAGCAATGCTGAGCTGTTGTGAAAGAGGAGTCGAAGCTTGAATCAGATCAGCCATGATCTTGTTGAAGGGTGAGGCAAGCATAATGAGCAGAATGGTCTATTCCTGCTCCTATTTTTAGGTTCTTTTGCTGACTGTTTTCTATTCTTTATGTGCTATTATACTCTTCCTCCTGAGTGTAATTACATAGGGAAGCAGAAACTATATTTAAGCTAAAAGCCATAAACATGAAAGAGAAAACATTTTAGAGCATTTTAAAGAATGGTACCATACATTTAGAAATAGATGTGTATTTCTATATTTCTTCAAGGCATAGAACACAAAGGCTGGTGAAAAGGATGTTGGAAAATAATTTAAATTTACTAACTCCAGGACATTTCTTTTCTATGTTAGCAGTTCTACTAATGCTGCAACATCAATGGATTTCAGGGTTCATGGCCTACTTACTTACTCCAGTGATAAACGGGCCAAATATCATAACAACCTGTTAGAAGTCACGACTTGTATGTTGCCTTGGAACTGAAGGCCAGCATAAATTTGAATCATTTCTAGGAGACATGTCCAAGTTAATGTTTAAGTGTTCTTGAAAAATACTTCAGAAAAAAGTGCAATGACTGAATGATGCATGCTTCACGAGACATATCAGAGAACCCATTACAGTAAGATATCTTAAATATGTGCCTAAATTGTGTAGGTACAGTACTTACTGGAAGACAGGGCCATTTCTACCTCAAAGAGAAATGTGTATCTCGTGTTCTAAGTGAGGTCATTTTACTAAGTTGTGCTGATTGTTGCCAGTGAAGTTTGACAAGTGTACACCATCGTGTATCAGTAAAGCATCTTTTAAGGAATGCTCAGTTAAAATCATGGGCGGTGTTGACACTAAAGCGCACTCTAGATGATCATTTCTTTATTTTTTTCAGATGTTGAGCAGACACTGGATGATTTCATTGTCCATCAAAGGGATAATGCAGAATATGCAAAAACATGCATAACACTCAACAACACTCAAAAACATTCAACATGCAAAACACAATTCATAGCTCAATTGATAAATTCTGATTCAAAGTATCTGAAACTGGCTTTCTAGAGCACAGTGACAACAGCTTTAATAAAGCTAACGTACACTGGCATCAAAGCAATTTGAATACTCCCAAATTCTGTGAAATGTGAAAGAATTGCCATTGTTCCTCAATATTCAAAATTAGTAGAATAGATTTGTTATTAAATACTTGATAATTGTGGAGCTTCTTCAAAAGTTACTGTGCAAATTAGCCCACTGGAAATGGGCAATTAGATAACCAACAGCATTTCCTATTTTAAAGATGAAGGTCACATCTCTGATAGCCCTTGTGCAGTTCAGCCGCTCAAAAGAATATTGGATGAGAGTGAAACCTATCATGGTGGAAGATGGTTATGGTTGCTGGAAGTCAATCATCCCAGTCCCAGGACATCACAAGAGTTTCTCAGGGAAGTGTGTTGCTGGAAGGACACAACAGGTCAGGCAGCATCCAAGGAGCAGGAAAATTGATGTTTCGGGCCAGAGCCCTTCATCAATTCCTGATAAAGGGTTCTGGTCCAAAACGTTGATTTTCCTGCTTTTCGGATGCTGCCTGATCTGCTGTGCTTTTCCAGCAACACACTCTCAACTCTGATCTCCAGTATCTGCAGTCCTCACTGTCTCCTTTCTCAGGGAAGTGTCCTGAACTATCTTCAATTGCACTCTCAAAAGATTTTGGCCCTACAAGTCCACATTGACCCTCCAAAGAGTATCCCAGCCAGACCCATTCCCTCACCTCTGTAACTGTATATTTCTTTTTTCGAATGCACTTACACATCCCTGAACACTATGGGCAATTTGGAATGGGCTATTCACCTAACCTGCAATATATTTAGACTGTGGAAGGAAACCCACACAGGATCTCTGGCGCTGTGAGGTAGCAGTGCTAACCACTGAGCCACTGTGCCACCCACAGATGCCACAAGATTTGGACATAATATTCAGATTTGGACTGATAAGTTTTAAACAAAATTTATACCATGCAAGTGCCAAGTGTCACAACAAATGTGGAATGAGAATGAATTTATATAATGACCGTTCTTCCCCTCTTACACCCTGGACAATGATGGATTATTTGATTACCTATTTTCCTTTTTTATGTCTGTGGCTTACTGAAATAGACCAAGGGGTATTACCCAAACCATTGTTTTTTGAGGTTGCAGTCTAAAAGAAAAGGGCGGCAAAATCCATTAAGATGATGAACTTAACATATTATGGAGATAGGGCAGGAGGTTGGGACTAGCTGGGTCACTCTTTTCTGAGCTAGTATAGGCATGATGGATTGAATGGTCTCCTTCTGTACTGTAAAACTTTATAATTCTACAAATTCAAAGTTAGGGCCTATGTTTAAAAATAAATTCAAGCACGGATGAATTGCTTTGCAACTTCACAGAGCAGAAAGAAAGAGAGGGAAGGAAGTTGTGAATTAAAAAAAGATTTATGTGGACTGCGAGTCCAGAGGGTTAATGTCCAACTGACGGTGCGCAATAAAGGTAAAAGTTCAGCATTATAGTCCTAAATCTCTAAAGCAGGGAGTCCATTCTGAACTTTACCTTGAGGCTGGAAATCAGTGCTGGGCTTCCTTGGGCACACAAGTCTGCACTGGGCTTCAAGGCCAGGGAGTCTATGCTGGGCTTCAAGGCTAGGAGTCTGTGCTAGGCCTCAAAGCTGGGAATCTGCGGTGGGCTTCAAGACTGGGAGTCTGCGGTGGGCTTCAAGGCTGGGAGTCTGTGCTAGGCTTCAAGGCCGGGAGTCTGCACTAGGCTTCAAGGCTGGGAGTCTGCACTGGGCTTCAAAGCTGAGAGTCTGCGCTGGGCTTCAAGGCCAGGAATCTGTGCTGGGCTTCAAGGTTGAGAGTATGCGGTGGGCTTCAAGGCCGGGAGTCTGTGCTGGGCTTCAAGGCCGGAATCTGCATTGGCTTTCAGGCTGGGAATCTGCACTGGGCTTCAAGGCTGGGGATCTGTGTTGGGCTTTAAGGCCGTGAGTTTGCGCTGGGCTTCAAGGCTGAGAGTCTGAACTGGGCTACAAGACCGGGAATCTGCGCTGGGCTTCAAGGCCGGGAGTCTGCACTGGGCTTCAAGACCGGGAATCTGCACTGGGCTTCAAGGTTGAGAGTATGCGGTGGTCTTCAAGGCCGGGAGTCTACACTGGGCTTCAAGGCCGGGAGTCTGCACTGGGCTTTAAGGCCGAGGGTCTGCAGTGTGCTTCAAGGTCGAGAGTCTGCGCTGGGCTTCAAGGTTGGGGATCTGTGCTGGGCTTCAAGGCCAGGAGTCCGTATTGGGCTTCATGGCCAGGAGTCTGTACTGGGCTTCCTTGAGGAAGTTGGGAATTTGTGCTGGGTAGCAATAGGCAGCAGGCAAAGTGTCTCCAAGAATTAAAAAGTTATCAGTGGACATCTGCATTGAGTTCTGAAGAAGTGTCACTGAACTCAAGATATTATCACTACTTTGCATTGATGCTGCCAGAGCTTCTCCAACAGTTTCTGTTTTTGTTTCAGATTTCCAGCATCTATAGTTCTTTGGGTGTTTTGTTAACAAACTTACTGTGTTAAATTCCAAACTCTGAAGAGTAACAGTGGCCCTCTGGATCTTGCTCCCCTCCACTTCCCTCTGAATCTATCACTTCATCTAATTCCACATTTTGTTGTGCCCATTCACCATACACTCTGACCTTCCAGCTCAGATGCTGAATGATCTGTGCTCAGCGAAGGACATAATTGTATCCATTTACCACCTGTCCCTACCCCCCCCCCCCCATTTATATGTATCTTGACCCCCACAGTGGCCTTGGTGTCATTATCTGGTTGTCTTAACTGAAGACTTTTGACCTGGGGTTTCTGCTTTTATCTTCTGCATTTTCATCTTCCTACCAGACTGGAATAATACAATATTTTTCTATTAATCTCCTCATTTGGGAATGATTTTAGATAGGCTATTTTCATCTGTGTTTCTGACTCCTCTATTCCTGGTTTCTTCTAATGTTCCTCAACTGAGTACAATTTGTTTTTGCTGTCAACAACACCAATCTCTTTAGCTTATCTTTACAGAGTCTTCACCTCTTTGAAGTCTCCCTTGGAGGCTGGGTTTTCCATTAGCTGAAGTATCAAAAGCCAATGACATTTAAATGATCTTATTCAATATCTTTCAAATTCAACTTATATTTAACAGGTACTATTGCTAAACTCCAGTCTTAACTTAAGAAGGAACCAAAAATTATTAACATTAATTTAGAATATAAAAATCAGCAACTAGGAAAAGGCAAACTGAATCTGCTAATTTTTTGGTTAAAAAGCTTAAAATGATGACATAATTATGGATAAAAGTAATCTGAAACCATCTCCTTGCTGACACCAATCACAAGTCACAGAGGAAACTAATCCTCTCATGCATCTCTCCTGACTAAAATAGAGTCATTTTCCCACAACTATCCAACAGAATAATTTTTCAAAAAATGCAATTATCATCCAAACATTTCATATTTCTCAAAAAATAGATGTAATAATAGATCATTTATATCCTTTTGAATACACTGGATCCTTTACATAGTTAACAGCAATGACATGCCTTTACACACTAATTCGTTTTCTTTAAGAATAACCATGGAGTTAATTGAGTGTTCACTTCGCCTGAAAAATGTAAGTGCCTATGGCTCTCATGTCTTTTTGGATAAATTCATAGTTACCCTATCACCAAGTGACAGGACTCGAGCTTCAATAATAAGCAGCAACTTTGCCGCAGTTAAAACTCGTTCAGCAGAAGAAAACATGATCCATTAAGACCGTAAGACCACAAGCTATAGAAACAAAAATAACCATTTAGCCCATCAAGTCTGTTCCACCATTCAATCACAGTTGATAAGTTTCTCAATCCCATAAACCTTACTAATCAAAAACCAATCTATCCATCTCAGGCATTCAAGGCATTCAATACTTAACCTCCAGTCTTTTATGGCAATGAGTTCCATAGATTCGCCAACCTCTGACTGAGGAAACACCTCTTAATTTCAATTGTAAATAGTCATCCCTTCACTCTGCTACTGTGACCTCAGGTCCCAGTCTCTCCTACTAATGGAAACATTTTCTACACATCCACCTTATCCGGCCTCTCAGCATTCTCTAAGTTTCAACCAGATTTCCCCCTCATCCTTCTAAACTCCAATGACTATAGACCCAGAGTCCTCAAGTGCTCCTCATATGACAAGCCCTTCAGCCCTGGCATCATTCTTGTAAGCCACCTCTGGACCCGCACCACTTCCAGCACATCTTTCTTCCGATACGGGGCCCCAAACTACTCACAATATTTCAAATGCGGCCTGTCCAGGGCCTTAAACAGCTTCAGCTATGCCTTTGCATTCAAGCCCACTTGAAATGAATGGTAATATTGCATTTGCCTTCCTAACTGCCAATTGAACTTCCTAACCTGCAGACTAACCTTAAGAGAATCCTGACTAGGACTCCCAAGTCCCTTTGAGCCTAAGGTTTCCAAAGTCTTTCTCCATTTAGAAAATAATTTATTCTCTATTCTTCCAACCAAAATGCAAACCTTGCACTTTCTTGCATGGTATTCCACCTGCCAATTGTTTGCCTGTCCAAGTCTTTCTGCAGCATCCCTGTTTCCTTAAAACTATCTGTCCATCCACCTATCTTTGTGCCATCTGCAAATTTTGGAAATGTGGGAATGCATGGTAAAACAGAGCTGAGCCAGTGCATTTACATAAAGAGGAGCTCATGCCTGACAAATCGATTAGAATTCTTTGAGGATGCAAGAAACAAGTTAGGCAAAGGAGAGCAGGTAGATTGCTGCAAATTTAGCAGCAATGCTTTCCATTCCTTTGCCAGGTTGTTAATGTACAAAAAAAAATAGTTATGCTCCATACACTGACCCCTGCGGAACTTCACTGGTCATGGCTGGCATCCTGAAAGAGATGCACAAGGACTGTACAAAACACTACATAGGACAAACAGGAAAACAACTAACGATCCGCATCCATGAACTCCAACTAGCCACGAAACGACACGACCAGCTATCCTTAGTAGCCACACACGCAGATGACAAGCAACATGAATTCGACTGGGAAAACACTACTATTATAGGACAAGCCAAACAGAGAACAGCCAGGGAATTCCTAGAGGCATGGCATTCATCCACAGATTCAATCAATAGGCACATCGACCTAGACCCAATATACCGGCCACTGCAACGGACAGCTGGAACTGACAACCAGAAGCGGCAGATATAAATCACTATAAACGCCGGAGGAAACATCACAGAAGCGCTTCACAGGAGGCTCCCAAGCACTGAGGATGTCACCTAGACAGGGGACGAAACGTCTGCAACACAAATTCCCAGCTTGGCGAGCAGAACCACAACAAGAAAGAGACCTCTTGAAACCCACTCTCTGCCTTCTACCAGTCAGCCAATCCGTTCTATGCCAGTACTTTGTCTCTAACGCTAATAGTTTGAATCTTATTTAGCAGCCTCTTGTGCCGCACCTTGTCAAAGGTATTCGAGAAAGTGAAATAGATCACATCTACCTGCTGTCCTTTGTCTAACTTATTTCTTACATCCTCAAAGAATCCAATAGAGTTGTCAGGCATCATCTCCTCTTCGTGAAAATGACCTGGCTCAGCCCTATTTTACCATGCACTTCCACATTTCTAAAATCTCATCCTTAATAATAGACTCTAAAATCCTGCCAAAGACTGAGGGAAGGTGAACTGGACTACAATTTCCTGTCTTCTCCTCCCCCCTCCCACCCTTCTTAAACAGGGCATTATGTAGCCATTTTCCAGACCTTTGGACCCTCTCTGACTCCAATGGTTCCTGTAAGATTGCCACCAATGCCCCAATAATATCCTCAGTTATCCTTTTCAAAACATGGAAGTGTAGTCCATCCAGTCTGGGCGATTTATCCACCCTCAAAGTTTCACTTCACTGCACCTTCTCCTTAGTGATGGACACTCCCCGCATCCCTGACCCCTGCCTCTTGAAGTTCTGGTACACTGCTAGCATCTTCCACCATAAAAGCTAATGTCAAGTACCTAATGACTTCCTCCAATATTTCTTTGTTTCCCATTACTAAATTGCCAGTCTACTTTTTCAGTGATCCAATGTCCACTCTTGCATCTCTCTTACCTTTTATATATCCAAAAACCCTTGTACTCTTTTATATTACCAGCTAGCTTACCCTCATATTTCATGTTCTCCTCCCTTATTGCTTTTTTATTGCCCTCATTTTTCCCTTGATACGTTTCCTTTTCCTTGGGATGAATTTCTGCTGTGCCTCCTGAATTATCCCTAAAAGCTCCTCCAATTACTGCTTCACCTTCTTCCTTGCTGGGGTCCCCTTCCAATCAACTCTGGCAAACTCCTCCCCCATGTGTTTGACATCACCTTTACTCATTTATAACAGTTGCCATAGTCCACGTGGATGCTAATGATACAGGGGGAATAAAAGGTTCTGCTAAGGAAATATGTGCAGCTCAGGGCTACATTAGAAAGCTAAACCAAAAAGGTGGGTATCTCTAAATCACCTGAGCCTTGATCAAATTGGCACAAGGTCAACAAAATTAACTAGCATCTGATTCAAGCTCTCAAAATGCAGGGTGAAATTTATCATATTATGGCCACTGCCCCTGAGAGGTTCCTGCACCTTAAGCTCCCTAATCAAGTCTGCCTTGTTACACGTCACCACATCTAGAATTGCCTGTTTCATAGTGGGCCGTACCACAAGTTACTCCAAAAAGCCATCTTGTAGACATTTCACAAAATTATTTTCTTGGGATCAGCTATCAACCTGATTTACTAGTCCACCTGCAGTTAGAAGTTCCCCATAATTCTAGTAACACCGCCTTTCCTACATGCCTATTCTATCTCATGGTTTATTTTTTCCCAACATCCTGACTACTGTACTTAACTCCCATCAGCATCTTTTTTCCCTTTGCATTTCCTTCATTCTACCTAGCCAGAGTCTATGGCTTCTGACTGTATATCCCTCATGCAATCTGTTTAATTCCATTTCTTACTAATAAGGTAACCCCTTTCAACCACCACCATAATAACCGCCAATCTGCCCATTCTTTTGGTAGGATGTGTGTCTTCGGATATTTAGTTCCCAACCTGATCCCCCTGCAGTTTCTATGATACCCCCAACATCGTATCTGCCAATTTCAATCTGTGCCACAAGCTGGTTTGGTTTACTATGTTCATTGAAATCAATGTCCCCAGTACTGTGTTGACTGCCCCTTCTTCTCATTGTTGTCCCCTTATCTGCTCTGCCTGAAATTAGATTGCTAAGCCTTTCTATACTCTGTCATATTACCTGTTCTGGAAACTTTAATAATCTCCGCTGAACCCTCTGCCTCTTTCATAAATTTCCATGCAACTGAACCCAGCCCCTCCTCTATTTAGTTTAAAGATCTATCCAGTGCCCTAGTTCTGCAATTTGCCAGGGTTCTGGTCCCAGTATGTTTGAGGTGGAGCCTATCCCATTGGGATAGATCACCCCACCCCCTTCCCCAATACTGATGTCAATGTCCCATGAATTTGAACCTTTTCTCTCTCACAAATCTTTGAGCCAAGCGAATACCTAGTTAATTTTGTTGACCTTGTGCCAATTTGATCAAGGCTCAGGTGATTTAGAGATACCCACCTTTTTGGTTTAGCTTTCTAATGTAGCCCTGAGCTGCTCATATTTCCTTAGCAGAACCTTTTATCCCCCTGTATCATTAGCATCCATGTGGACTATGACAACTGAATCTTTCCCCTCCCTCTCCAACTTCCTCTGCAGCCCAGATGAGATATTCTGAAGGTGGGCACTGTGCAGGTAACACAGCCTATGGGACTCTCGCTACTGGCCATAGAGAATGTACAATCTCTGTTCCCCCTCTTGAAGGCACCCTGTACCATGGTGGGATGGTCAATTTGCTCATCCTCCTTACAGCCCCCACTCTCGTCCACACAGGGGGCAAAAATCGCAACTTTTTAGACAAGCTCAAAGACTGAGGCTCCTTCAGCACTACCTCTGGGATCCCTCTTCCTATCTTGCTCATAGTCACACCCCCCTGTGCCTGACAACTGACCAAGTTCGAGGTAGTTAATCTTAAAAAGTGTGACTGCCTCCTGAAACAGTGTCCGAGGAACTCTTCCCCTCCCTGATGTGTCACACTGTTCAAAGCTCAGAGTCCTGCTCATCAGCTCTGAATCAGAATTCCTCAAGAAACCAACACTTGTCACCGATGTGGTGACTATAAACCATGATGGGGTCCACCAGCTCCTATATTACATAGGTACAATACATCACCTTGCCTGCATTTCAATTTTATTTAGATATTTCTTAAATTGATTTTTAAAACTTTGGTCTTTTAGCTTGCAAAATGTAAATATTTCCGTTATTTATCTTCACCTGAAAGTATCAAAATAGATAGTCAAAATAGTTGCTAATCCCTACCAATGAACTTTCAGTTCTCCTGTGATGTCACTCTTTCTTTTGTATTGGGTCCCCTGGGCTTCAATTAATCCTGTAAAAGGACCTTACAAACTATGAGCCAAAAAACAAGCAAAAAAGCACCACTTCTCCTCTGCACCTAATTTTGACACTATGCTCACTCGAGCTGTGTTTCAGTCTGGATATGATCTGTCCATCCTGACTCCTCACAGCCTATTCTTCCTTTTCAGACTGCATGGTATATGGGCCTTGCTTAAAAATGTACCAAAATCGAGACCAATTGTTTCAGTATCAAGAATGATTTTTCTGAATTCTTTCCACTAATTTGAAAGCTTTAAACATCATCAGATTACAAAGAGAACAAAGAAAATGTACAGCCCAGGAACAGGCCCTTCGGCCCTCCAAGCCTGAGACGATCCAAGTGTACTGTCTAAACCTGTCGGTTAATTCCTAAGCATCTGTATCCCTCTGCTCCCCATCTACTCATGCATCTGTCCAGACGCATCTTAAATGAATCTACCGTGCCTGCCTCCTCCACCTCTGCTGTCAACGCGTTCCAAACGCCCACCACTTGTCGCATGTATCCCCTTTAAACTTTCCACCTCTTAACTTGAAAGTGTGACCTCTTGTTATTGAATCCTTCTCCCTAGGATAAAGCTTGTCTCTATTCACCCTGTCTATACCCTTCATGATTTTGGAAACCTCAATTAGGACCCCTCAATTTCCTTTTATCTAATGAAAACAAACCTAACCTACTCAAACATTCGTCATAGCTAGCACCTTCCATACCAGGCAACATCCTAGTAAACCTTCTCTACACCCTCTCCAAAGTGTCCACATCCTTTTAGTAATGTGGCGACCAGAATTGTACACAGTATTCCAAATGTGGCTAAACCAATATCTTGTACACTTTTAACATGACTTGCCAGCTCTTATACTCAATACCCCTTCCAATGAAGGCAACATACTATATGCCTTCTTGACCACAGTATCCACCTGTGCAGCAACCTTTAGGGTACAATAGACCTGCACTTCCAGATCTCTCTTCTCATCAACTTTTCCCAAGGCTCTTCTGTTCATTGTATAATTCACTCTAGAATTAGTCTTGCCTAAGCCCCTCACATTTGCCTGGATTGAAAACCATCTGCCACATTTCTAACCAACTCTCCAGTCTATCTATATCCTCCTGTATTCTCTGACAGTCCCTTATGCTTTCTGCTACTCCACCAATCTCTGTGTCATCTGCAAACTTGCTGATCATACCAACAGTGCCCTCTTCATTTATGTATATCACAAACAACAGTGGCCCCAACACTGACCCCTGTGGAACACCACTGGTCACCTTTCTCCATTTTGAGAAATTCCTTTCAACTACTACTCTCTGTCTCCTGTTGCTCAACCAATTCTTTAATTTATTTGTTTGTTGGCTATTCTGGAATCTAGTCTAGTAAATCAAAACTCAACTGGCAATGATAAGGGAATCAATAATTATGAGATTTCGCGTGAAGATAGGGTTAGAACATACTCTGCTTTGAAAATAGTTCTATGCAAAGTGACAAATTTTGTGCAAACTGTTGAAAAGCAAATAAATAATGGCATCTAAAAGAGTTATTGTCAAAATAGACTAGTTAATGATGATTAAAGAAAGTATTAATTGTCTTATGTTGATATTATAAATACACTGGATCAAAACTTCAAAATGGGGAGAGGCATCGAACAAAACATATATCACTGATGTATGTAGGTACCCTAAGAAAGCCTTCATGGTAAGATTCTTGGTAGTGCAGATGAGCAGAGAAATCTTGGTGCCCATGTACTTAGATCCCTGAAAATTGCCACACAGATTGATATGGTTGTTAAGAAGGCATATGGTGTGTTAGCTTTTATTTGTAGAGGGATCAAGTTTCGGAGCCATGACGTCATGCTGCAGCTGAAAAAAATTTTGATGTGGTTGCACTTGGAGTAATGCGTACAGTTCTGGTCACCACATTATAGGAAGGATGTGGAAACTTTGGAAAGGGTACAGAGGAGATTTGCTAAGATGTTGCCTGGTATGAAGGGAAGGCCTTACGAGGAAACGCTGAGGAACCTAAGACTGTTTTCACTAGAGAGAAGAAGGTTGAGAGGTGACTTAATTGAGATGTAGAAGATAATCATAGAGTTAGACAGAGTGGACAGTAAGAGCCTTTTTCCTAGGATGGTGATGACTAGCACAAGGAGACATAGCTTTCAATTGAGGGATGACGATTATAGGACAGATATCAGAGGAGTAGCAGGGGTGCGGAACAGTAGTAGACTCGTCAACTTTTAGGGCATTTAAATGGTCATTGGATTGACAGATGGATGAAAATTGAATGGCGTAGGATAGGTGGGCTTCAGATTGGTTTCAAAGGGCTGTGCAACATTGAGGGCCTGTACTGTGCTGTCATGTTCTATATATAATTCCATGTGTGTACATATATGGGAATTTAAAATTCTGAATGCTAGATTTAGCCTGACCCATTGCTGTTTGATTTCAGTGACAGAGGGATCAGAATGGTGACAGCCATGCAGACTTGTGCTGTCCATTCTATAATCATCCTAGTTTTCACATGGATTCGCTTGGTTTTCATGATGAATGGAAAGCCTGCTCAGAGGCATTACTATAAGTAAATCAGTTGGCAATGATCACCCAGCCTTTCCCATCAGAGCAATGTTCACGCCCAACATTATGAATAGTACTCATAACCTCTCCTTCCGTGCTGTACCCACAAGACTTTGCTCACTCACGATCCCCCCTCCAATCTGCTGCCCCCTCCCCCCTTCCCCTCGCCTTTCTCTGTTTCAAACTGTCAAAGGAAGTTGACATTGTTAGGAGTATTGGGAGATGCTGGAAATGTGGGTGGGAAGGTAATGTTGCTGGGGGTGAGGGAGGGGTTTGGACACATTGGGCAGGAAGGGGATGTGAGTGAATAGTGAACGCTGTTGGGAGTGAGAGTGAAACAAACCTCTAATGGCCATGTGATAATTTATAAGTTCATAACCATTTAAATAAAACAAATAACAAATAATTATTTAAAAGTTGTGAAGAGAAGGCAGTATTTTAAAAAATATCTTCTAATGTGAAACAGATGAAAATGCCCTAGTTAACCACGCTTTTTTGTCATCATTTAATAGTCTGTTTTGACAATTACTCTTTTAGATGCCGCCATTTATTTGTTTTTCAATCTTTTGCACAAAATGATTTGCATAGAACTATATAGCTGAAGCTTTGGGACATTCAAAGTGTTGACAAAATATGGCAGCTCATACTGTAAAGGGAGGCTTGGCTTGTCTTTCCTTGACAGTCCTGCACCAGAAGATTAAATATTATCGGGAATGTATAGTTGAGATTAAAATCTGATCAGTTATAAACTTATTAAATGGTGGAGAGGCTCCAAGGTCTGAGTAGCCTCATCTTGTTCCTTCTTAAAAGTTCATGAAATTTCAGGAAAGCACCGTATTTCTGAAAAAGCCAAGTTGGGAAGCCCACCCAGCCCAGCTGCAGTTGCAAAAAAATAACATGACTGCCATTTCTCCAAAGTTTTGGACCTTAATTAATTAATTTTTTTTTGAAATGCTGTAAATAACCTACTAACCAGAAAGCACCTGTGGGAGAGAGAAAAAGCGCTAATGTTTATGTTAGAAATGTAAAACGCTTTGAGCAAATTAATGGTTAGAGGGAGGAAGAAAGAGCATACGGAAAGTCTCCGAAAGGTGAGAAGCAGAAAAAATGAAAGGACAAAATGGTTTGTGTTAAAAAGGAGTGCTGAAGAGGTTTACCAGGATGTTGCCTGGTCTGGGGATTTTAGCGATGAAGAAAGTTTGGATAGACTGGGTTTGTTTTCACTGGAACACAGGAGGTTGAGGGGAACCTGGTAGAGTTTATAAGATTGTGAACGGCATGGATAGAGTGGAAAGTTTGAGGCTTTTTCCTAGGATGGAGGGGTCAATTAGTAGGGAATACAGGTTCAAGGTATGAGGGATAGAGGGAAGCTTAAAAGAGGAGCAAAGAATCGACATTTCGGGCATAAGCCCTTTGTCAGGTAATGTGTCAACATACAACGCTTGTGTAATCAGAAAATCTCTAGAAACTATGCCATTTGTCTATTATCAGCTCCTGGATTAAACTTTGTTTTCTTCAACCTATTGGCAGTGTACTTCTCAATTATCAAGCTCAGATGGTTCTTCTTTATATAAAAATAGAATCCCCACAGGGTGGAAACATGCCCTTTGGCCCAATGAGTACATACCGACCCTCCAAAGAGTAATCCACCCTGACCCATTACCCTATCATTAATCTACATTTACCCTGACTAACACACCTAACCTATACATCCCTGAATGTGATGGGCAATTTAGCATGGCCAATTCACCTAACCTGCACATCTTTGGACTGTGGGAGGAAACTGGAGCACCAGGAGGAACCCATGCAGACACAGGGAGAATGTGCAAGCTCCACACAGACAATCACCCAAGGCTGGAATTGAATTCGGGTCCCCGGAGGTGTGAGGCAGGAGTGCTAACCACTGAGGCACCGAGTTGCCCCAAATAGATATGATTCCAACCAGCTTTAATTTCAATTTTAATTACAGTTACCTTGGAAAGTTAAGGCTCAGTTTACCTTCCAGTTAGGATTTCATTGAAATAATACAAGCGTTGATAGAGGATCAGTGTGGCCAGAAGAATATTAGTCAAATCATGTATTCAAACAACTGCTTTCACACACATCCCCTACTGACTCCCGAACACAGAAATTCTGCCATAACCACTCCACAGCAGACTTCATTTGAGTCCCCTGCAGCAGAGCTTATCTGCAACTTCAACCTCCAGTGAATTGGCACAAGTACTATCATTTTCCTGAGTCTTGCTGCTGCCCACTTGTGCCGCATGAGTCACTACCTGCTGATTCTATGCTTTCTGTAAAGCTCACAGAATGCTGATATCTGATTTGATGCCAGATCAAGTAATAAATCGGATAACACAATTTCTTCGTCCATGTTGAGCTGTTGTTTTCACTCTCCCTCTTGAAGCTGTTGTGGCTGAACTGAATCAAACAAAGTATAAAATCAGCAGTATGGATGTGCATGCGTGCGTGTGTCGAACAGAAAGAGGGCGAGATTAAGAAGTGAGGTGGTTTGGACAGGAAGAGATGAATGATCACATATTTAGTGGCAGAATATGATGTCAGCTGAAAAGAGGTAGAAAGCAAGAGCACACTGTCATTCTCAATGCTTTCACCCATACTGGATACCAAGGGCGCTCTCACAGTTGGCTTTGTCACAGTTGATCAGAAGAGCCATTTCGAACAAAATCAAAGTATTGCAGATGTTGGAGACGTGAAATGAAAACTGAAGGTGCTGGAGAAACTCAGGTCTGGGAGCACCTGTGCAGAGAGTATCATCATTAGCATTTGAGTCCAATTAAGTTTCTCCAGCAATTTCTGTTTTCTTTTGTTGAAGAATCATTCCCTCTGCAGAGTACAGGGGATATAAATGCCCTTGCTCCCCTCTATGCACACTATAGAGATGTACAGCATGGAAACAGATTCTTTGGTCCAACTCGCACATGCTGACCAGATATTCTAAATTAATGTAGTCCCATTTGCCAGCACTTGGCCCATTTCTCTCTGAATCTTTCCTTTCCATGCACTCATTCAGATACCTTTTAAATATTGTAATTGTACCAGCTTTCACCACTTCCTCTGGCAGCTCATTCCGTACATACATCTTCCTTTGCATGAAAAGTTGCCCTTTGGGTCCCTTTAAAATCTTTCCCCTTTTACCATAAACCTATGCCTTCTAGTTCTGGACTTGCCCAACCAAGGACTAGTAAGGAAAAGATCTTGTCTATTTATCCTATCCATGTCCCTCATGACTTTCTAAACCTCTATAAGGTCACCCCTCAGCCTCTGATACTTTAGGGAAAACAGCTCCGACCTATTCAGCCTCTCCCTGTAGTTCAAACCCTCCAATACTCTTCAAAATCTTTTCTGAATCCTTTCAAGTTTCACAACATCCTTCCAATAGCAGGGAGGCCAGAATTGCACACAATATTCCAAAAGTGGCCTAACCAGTGTCCTGTTCAGCTTCAATCCTGCTATGGTCCTGGAAGAATAGGTCTCCTCTCCTGCAACAGACAACAGAATGTCAGTGATTCCACTGCACCATGTTGTGAGATGTGCTAGTCACAAGTAAAATAGCTGGAACTTTGTGGCAGCACAAGTGGGTGTCATTGGAATGGATGTGAGAATGAAGTTGAGGATCTGGTGAAGTGCTCAGTGCTGAAGGTTAGGGACTGCTGAATATTAGAGGCATGGAATAAAGTGTTAACTAACCTTTACTCAAAGAAATGGCTACTCAACATGGTTCAACCTAATGTTGAGTGTACATTTCTTTTGCACCCTTGTTGAGTTGTCAGGAAACCAGACAAAAAGGCCCCGCTCAGGACAATTTAAAATTGTTTAAATGAGGAAGCAGATTGCTCTGTTGTGTACTTCATCAGGAATGAGTGAGGATAGGTTGAAAAATATGAGCCTTAATTACTTTTTTGCTGATGAGCTAAATGGTCTTTTGTCAATTTGCAGTTTCTCACTGTCATAAATATTGAAAATATTTAATCTGTAAATATGGACTTTTGAATATGCATAGCTCATAAGAACAAAAGAAACAGGAGCAGGAGTCAGCTATCTGACCCAGTGAGCCTGCTCCACTTTCAACAAGACCTTTTCATGGACTCAACTCCACTTACCTGCCTTCTCACTATAACCCTTAAATCCTTCACTGTTCTAAACTCTGTTCAAAATGTCTTAAAAACATTCAATGAGACAGGCTCATCTGCTTTACTGGGCAGGGAATTCCACAGGTTCACAACCCTCTGGGTGAAAACCATCCCCCTCAAATTAATCCTAAAAGTGCTCCACTTCATTTTGAGGCTATGCCCACTAGTTCCAGTTTTACCCACCAATGAAACAACTTCACTGTTTCTATCTAAGCTATTCCTTTCATCATTTTAGATTAGGTTAGATTAGATTCCCTACAGGCCCTTCGGCCCAACCAGTCCACACCGACCTTCTGAAGAGTAGCCCATCCAGACCCATTTCCCACTGACTAATGCACCTAACACTAGGGCAATTTAGCATGGCCAATTCACCTGACCTGCGCATCTTTGGACTGTGGGAGGAAGCTGGAGCCCCCGGAGGAAACCCACACTTACACAGGGAGAATGTGCAAACTCCACACAGACAGTTGCCCGAGGTTGGAATCGAAACTAGTGCTGTGAGGCAGCAGTGTTTACATAAGATCCCCCATCATTCTCCCAATCTACTAAATATCTCCTCTTAAGCCAACCATCCCAACTTCGGAATGAATTAGTTGAACTTCCTCCAGTGCCAGTACCTCCTTTCTCAAGTAAGGAGACCAGAACCGTGCACAGTACCCCAGGTGTGGCCTCACCAGCACCCCATACAACTGCAGCATAACCTCCCTATTTTTAAACTCCAGTATTCTAGCAATGAAGGACAATATTCCTTTTGCCTTCTTAATTATGTGCTGCACCTGCTTAACATTTTTTTGTGATTCATGTACAAGGAAACCCTGGTGCCTCTGCACAGCAACATGCTCCAATTTTCTCCTGGTAATAGTCCATTTTGCTGTTATTCCTACCAATATTGATTACCTGACATTTCCCAACATCATATTCCATCTGCCAGACCCACACATTTAACCTATCTAAATCCCTCTGCATACTTTGGTCTACCACTCATCTTACTGTCATCTGTGAACTTTGACACTCTACACTTGGCTCCCTAATCATCTATGTAAGCTGGAAGGAGTTGTGGTCCCAAGACTGATCCCTGAGGAAAATCATTAGTTACTGATCTCCAACCAGAAAAACACCCAATTACCCCTATTCTTTTAGTTAGCCAATCCTCTATTCATGCTAACACAGTATCCGTAATGCTATAATCTGTATTAAGGATATTTACAGTTTAATGCCTAAAGATGTCAGAAGATAAAATCATTTATGTCAGGGTGTTTGCAATGGCAACTACAAACCTTGTAAGATTGATAGCATGTTAGGAAATGTTCATGAATAGCTTTTCACACAGTAAAGTAGATAAACTGATGTTTAAACTTGCCCAGGGCACGGGAACCTGTAGGAAAGTCAGGTGAGGCTGTGATAATCAACTCACCTATTTATTCATCCTCTCTAAATTCATTCCATCAAATATTACTTCATCTGAATGGTCTATCAATCATAAAAACTCTACCACTTCTTTTCCTTGATAAGTTTTCTATTCCTATGATATTTAATCTTCTGGGACTTTGATAAACATTGACATTTTAAAAACAATTCTGAATGGAATAGTGGGTGGTGCATGGGTTCTGCTGCCTGCAAAATTATAGAAAAAGCTAAATGCAGAGGAGCCTGGATCGGGACTTTGATGGTTGACGATCATGCCTCAAATGGAAAGACAGATCCTGATGCGGTGGTGAGGGAGGTCCCCTGGCATCTGTGGTGGCAAAAAGAGCAGGCAGCCTGAGGTCTCCCAGAGAATGGGACAAAGCGCAGGAGATTGAGCCATTGTAGGGAGTACAAGCTCAGCATCGCTAAGCACTTTAGAAAGACTGTTGAGCTTTTAACTATATTTTTCTATTTAATGCTAAGAGGGACTGTCATGTTTCACTTTTAACTTTGTTTCTTTATCTTTCTACTTGGTGCTTAAGATTTTGTCCCGAGCTACCTTTGAATCTAAGATGGTGCTGGGAATGGAGGCATTTTGATTATTAAAGTTTCCAGAACAAGTCATAAAACATAGAGTATGGAAAGACTCAAGAATATAACTTCAGGCACAGAGGCTAAAGGGGGCAGTTAACACAGGACTGAAGGCATTGTACTTAAATGCATGCAGCATATGAGAAAAGGTAAATGAGTTTGTAGCGCAGATTGAAGTTGGTGGGAGGAAGTGAGGACTGCTGATGCTGGAGATCAGAGTCGAAAGTGAGGTGCTAGAAAAGCACAGCAGGTCAGGGAGCATCTGAGGAGCAAGAGAATCAATGTTTCAGGCTAATGAAGGACTTATGACCGAAAGCTTGATTCTCCTGCTCCTCGGATGCTGCCTGACCTGAAATTAGTAGTACAATTTTTTTTTATTACTAGATTACTTACAGTGTGCATACAGTCCCTTTGGCCCAACAAGTCCACACCAACCCTCCAAAGAGCAACCCACCCAGACCCATTCCCTTACATTTACCCCTTCACCTAACACTACGGACAATTTAGCATGGCCAATTCACCTAACCCGCACATTTTTGGACTGTGGGAGGAAACCGGAGCACACCCACGCAGACACAGGGAGAATGTGCAAACTCCAAACAGACAGTTGCCTGAGGCGGGAATTGAACCCTGGTCTCTGGCGCTGTGAGGCAACAGTGCTAACCATTGTGCCACTGTGCCACCCCAAAGATACCCATCTTATGGGTATCTTAGACCTCGCTGCAAGGGGATTGGGGCTGAGAATTAAATATCCAAGGATTCAAGTCCTATCAAAAGAACAGTGGATTGGGGGATGGGGATGTTGCCCAATTAGTTAGAAATTAAATTGGTAGCAGGAAGTGGTATTGAGTCAGAAGGTGAAAAACTGTAAAGAGAAAAACACCCTGAGGGGAGCTATATACAGATGTCTAGGCATGAGTCAGGATGGAGCAGGGGCAGAAAATCAATCAGCAGATAGAAAAGTAGGGCAAGCACTGCTGCAACAATCATGGGGGACTTGTGATGAGTGGGAAGCCAGAGGATTGGGAAGACTTTAAAAACCAGTAGAAAATAACCAAAAAAAAAAGAGGGGAGATGAAATATGTGGGTAAGATAGCTGCTAATTCAAAGGAATGTCAGAAGAGTTTTTCAGGTATATAACAGGTAAGAGAGAGGCAAGAGTGGAGATTAGATGGCTAGAATGAGAAGCTTTAGAAGTAGTAATGGGAAACAGAGAAATGGCAGAGGAACTGAACACGTACTTTGCGTCAGTCTTCACAGTGGAATAAAATCTTCAAGGAAGTCAGGGCTCAGGGTTGAGGATAGTGGCCATCACTAAGGAGAAGGTGGTGGGGAAGCTGAAATGTCTGAAGGTGGATAAATCACCCAGACCAGGTGGATTACACCCCAGGGTTCAGAAGGAGATAGCTAAAGAGAGTACGGAGGCATTGATGGTGGTCTTTCAGGAATCACTGCAGTCAGAGAGGGTCCAACAAGATTGGAAGATAGTTAATATAACACAGCTGTTTAAAGGAGGGAGGCAGAAGACAGGGAAGTATAGACTAGTTAGCCTGACCTTAGTTCTCGGTAAGATTTTAGAGCTCATTATTAAGGATGAGATTGTGGAGTATTTGGAAGTGCAAGGGAATATAGGCTTGAGTCAGTATGGTTTCATCAAAGAGAGGTCATACCTGACAAATCTGTTAGAATTAGTTGAGGAAAGACAAACAAGAGCCAATGAACGTGATCTATTTGGATTTCTAGAAGACTTTTGACAAGGTACCACACAAGAGTCTGCCAAATAAGACAAAACCTTATGGTGTTAGGGGCAACATACTGGCAGATAGCGGATTGGGTGACTGACAGAAGGCAGAGAGTAGGTACAAAGCGGTCTCTTTCAGGCTTGGAGCTGGTGCCGAGCAGAGTTCCACAGGGTCAGTGTCAGGAGCAAACTTATACACGTTGTACATGAATGATCTGGACGAAGAAACTGAGGGTGTTGTTGCTAAATTTGCAGATGATGCGAAGATAGGTGGATGGACAAGTAGTTTCCTGTTGAAGGGGTTTTGTCTGAAATATCGACTCTCCTGCTCCTCGGATGCTGCCTGACCTACTGTGCTTTTCCAGCAGCACACTCTCGACTTTAATCTCCAGCATCTGCAGTCCTCAATTTTGCCTGGATGGACAAGTCGTGTTAAGGAAGCAGAGACTTAGGCAGGCTAGAGGAGTGGGCAAAGAAGTGGCAGATACAATGTAGGGAAATGTGAGGTCATGCATGGTGGTAGAAAGAATAGAGGAGGCATAGACTGTTTTCTAAATGGGTAAAGACTCCGTGGGCGGCAAGGTGGCGCAGTGGTTAGCGCTGCTACCTCACAGCGCCAGAGACCCGGGTTCAGTTCCCGCCTCAGGCGACTGACTGTGTGGAGTTTGCACATTCTCCCCGTGTCTGCGTGGGTTTCCTCCGGGTGCTCCGGTTTCCTCCCACAGTCCAAAAATGTGCAGATTAGGTCAATTGGGCATGCTAAATTGCCCGTAGTGTTAGGTGTAGGGAATGGGTCTGGGTGCGTTGCGGGTCGTTGTGGACTTGTTGGGCCAAAGGGCCTGTTTCCACACTGTAAGTAATTTAATCTAGAAATCTGAAACACTATGGCATTTAGGAATCCTAGTTTTCTTATGGTCTGCAGATTCAACTGACAGTTCGAAAGGCAAATGTAATTCATTTTGAAGGGGCTAACAGAACAGAGTTGTATTGCTAAGGATGTGTAAGAATCTGGTTAGACCACATTTCAAACAATGTGAGTTGTTTTGGGCCCTGTATCTAAGGAAGGATGTGCTGGCATTGGAGGCGGTCCTTAGGACATTTACAAAAATGATCCCAGGGATGAAAAGCTTGTGCTATGAGGAGTGATTTGAGACAGTGGGGCTGTTCTTGATGGAGTTTAGAAGGAAGAGGGGCAAATCTCATTGAAACTTTCTGAATTTTGAGAGGCCAGGATAGAGCAGAGAAGATGTTTCCACCAGCAGAGGAGACTGGGAGATGAGGGCACAGCTTAGCGAGAAAGGGTGACCCTTTAGAACAGAGATAAGGAGGAATGTCTTCAGCCAGAGGGTGATGAATCTGTGGAACCATTGCCGCAGAAAGCTGGAGAAGCCAAATCATTGAGTGTATTTAGGACAGAGATAAAAACATTTGTGATGACTAAGGGAATCAAGGGTTACAGATAGAAGGAAGAAGAATGGTGTTGAGCAACATATTGGAATATTAGAGCACACCTAATTGGCTGAATAGTCTAATTCTACTCCAAAATCTTATTGTCTAATTGCAATAGAGCTGCTTCTCTGAAAAAAAACTGAGGAACCCAAAATGTTTGTATGTCAGTCAGGTCTTTCTAGTTTCTTCTGTAGCCCACGAGCTGTCAGAATGTATTATTTATGAGTGCTCTTGGCAAGTTGGTATGTTATTCAGGAAGGCAGGTCTGCCTGTCAGTAAGTGGGAAGCTACATGCAGCAAATCTCAGGATCGAAGAAATGTATCCACGTTCTGAGTCTACCATGCATATTGATAACCTGATCCAGTTTTGGGAGGTTTTCCATTGATAATTTGAGAAGAACTAATGCATTTTCAGATATTAACAAGTGTACAAACTGTGTGCTAAGATAACCAAGCTGCTCAGCTTCATAACTGTTAATGTACTGTGCAATTTATGTAAGAATGGTCTTCTCAGTTGGTACAAAATGTTGCTCAAGTCTGTTTATTTTATAGTTTTTCAATGCAGACTTTCAATCTTTGTGGCATAATTATACATTTCTGCCAGATAGTTCAATTATTCTGGGTTTAATGAGAATTATGGGAACAATACATCATGGGAAATCTTACTCTTTCTTACAACTTTTATGGATATTTAATCTTCTTTTCGAATTAAAAGATTCAAATGTTCCAAAGAGATTAGGATGCAGAGTGAAATACTTTGAAAATAACATTTTACCATAAGGGTGTAAGTAAAGTCATATTTTGTCAAAGACAACATCGACCACAACACCGTACAACCCTGGCATGGCAACCACTGCAAGACGTGGCAGAATGTCGACATGGATAGCTCCTCGAATGCATTCTTGACTACCACATTACACATTTGGACACCACCTACTAAGTAAGCAGCAGGTACTCATGTGACTCAGTCAACATTGTCTATCTCATATACTTCAGGCAAGGATGCCCCAAGTACATTGGTGGGACCAAGCTGATGTTATTACAATGGATAAATGGACACTGCACAACTGCCAGACAGGAATGCTCCCTCCCAGGCAGGGAACACTTCAGCGGTCAAGGATATTCGGCATCCTCCAAGGCTGACCATCCTCCAAGGCTGATTTTGGGACATGCAACATCGCAGAGTGCACTAACCAAGTTTGGTACCCATGAGGATGGCCTCAACCAGGACCTTGGGTTCATGCCACACTACAGGTGACCCCACTACACCACACACACACACACACACACACACACACACACACACACACTTACATGCTCACACATTCATGCTGACCCTCTCTCATATGCATACTCTCTCTCAAACACACACATGTTCATCCCCCACACTGACACCCATGCACACACCCTCTCACAGACTTATACTCCGTCATACTTGATGCAAACACTCTACCAAGCACTCTACTCTATGTACATTCGGAAAAGCAGACTCTTACATGCACACACTCACATGCACAGACTCACACTCTCTCCCACCCCCCCCCCCCTCTCTCTCTCTCTCTCGCTCTCTCTCTCTCACACACACACACACACACACACAGGTGTACGGGTGAATTTGCATTTGCAGAATTGTAATTGCCTATACATGCATATTTTGCTCAAAAAGCACACAATCTGCAGGCAGTCAATCCATATAACATTTTATAATTTTCTACATTGGAAATAGAACCAGTCTGACTCAAGATTGGGATACAGACAGACTCTAACCTCACACCTTCAATACATTTCCTGAGCTGAGATGTCATATTTTTTTATAAAACCTTAAGCTATGTCGAGAATGTGACTTTAAAGAAGTTCTGGGATTTACATATTAATGAACTGAAACCTTGTAACCCATTCTAAAAGATGGAAGACTTAACAGCAATCTAGCTGTATTCCTGATTAAGGGTTTTTGCCCGAAACGTCGATTCTCCTGCTCCTCGGATGCTGCCTGACCTGCTGTGCTTTTCCAGCACCGCTCTAATCCAGCAATCTAGGTTTGTTCAATTGATCATTTCAGTTGCATGACACAGATCTTTTGCTATAAATTCTATGTCTTATGGTCCTGCCCTGCAGCTACCTAATGAAGGAGTAGCACTCCGAAAGCTAGTCTTCAAATAAAGCTGTTGGACTATAACCTGGTGTTGTGTGGTTTTTATCTTTCTAAGTAACAATAGAATTTCTTACTATTTGTTGTTTTTACATTTCTTTCCAATTCAGTTCCGTATTCAAAACTGTCCTTCATTGTAAGTTTGTTAAACATCCACAATTGTTTATAGGAGCATAAGAGTAGTTGTAGGCAATTCAGTCCCTTGACCCTGCTCTATCATTCAATGAGATCATTGGTGATCTATGGCCTAACTCCATAAGCCTGCTTTTGGTCAATATCCCTAACTTCCTTTGCTTAACAAAAAAAATCTATCTCTGATTTAAATGTAACAACTGATCTAGTTCCGTTACCATTTGTGGAAGAGAGTTCCAAACATCTACCACCAACTGTGTGTAGAAGTACATCATAACATCTCTCCTGAACCAGCTGGCATCCCTGGTCATAACAACCACTCAATGCCACTTCATCCATTTAAGGTTTGCTTAGATCAGTAATTTAATTGAATTACTTTCTAGGTCAGTTCCCAAAGGAAAACACCTGTCTTTGTTCTCTTCTCTTTTAAAGCAAGTTGCTATTCAATGTTCAATTCTTAAGTTTCAATTCACATTTCCAGATTTTAAAAAAATGGGAAAAATAAAATAAAAGTAGTGATGGTCTCTGCACCATGAAGGCCAATGCAAATTATTTATTCGACTCCTTGACCATTTTCTAGTTCACCAATAATAGCATGGTGACACTGCTGTTTCACGGTGTCAAGGACCTGGGTTTGATTCCAACTGTCTGTGTGGAGTTTGTACATTCTCCTCATGCTTGCATGGGTTTGCTCTGGTTTCCTCCATAGTTCAAAGATGTTCAGGTTAGGTGGATTGACCATGCTAAATTGTTCATAGATGTGCAGGCTAGGTGGGTTAGCCATGGGAGATGCAGGCTCACAGGGATAGGAGGGGGTTTGTGCCTGAGTGGGATACTTGTCGGAGGGAGGAGTGATGTGGACTTAATGAGCTGAGTGGCCTGCTTCCATACAGTAGGATTCTTTGATTATTATTTTTCATCCTCTTCGAAGCCTATGTTCACTTTGGCCTCTGTCTTCCTTTGTAAATATTTAAAGAATTCTTGCTATCATTTTCATATTACTTGTAAGTTAACCCTCCAAGTTTATTTTTTCACTCTATTATTTTTTTGATTATCTATTGTTAGTTTTTATAACTTTTCCAAATGTCTGGCTTTGTCAGAATCTTTGCCACATTGCATATTTTTGTTTCAATTTGATACTAATTAACTTTCTTGGTTATTTCACCGCCATTCAAGAATCCTTCTTTTTCACTGGGATATGCCTTTGTCGTTAGTCATGAACAATTTTCTTAGATGTCTGAAATGAAAGTAAGAAACTGTGCTTGTTGGAAATCTGAAACAAGCACAAAAGATACTGGAGAAATGTAGCAGATCAGGCAGGACGAATTGTTTGGAACAGAACTGATGTCCTGAAGAAGAGACATACTGGACTCAAAGTGTTAAATCTGTTTCTCTCTCCACCAAGGCTGCCAGACCTCACACTCACTCTGTGGTTGTTACTGGGCCCACTTCCTGCCAACTCTATCAAACTTCCTGTTGAATGCAAAATCTTCCCTAACTCACTGTCACCTGCTCCAACCCATGACACCACTAACCCTGCATGCAGTCTGCACTGCCAACTCATTTTCTCAGGACACCTTTCCACCTCCATCAAAAAGAATAGGTATGCCACTCTTTTCGTCTCCCTTAATATCTGCCTGAATTACAATCCATGAGGAAACAAGCCCTGAATAGCACAGGAACTATGAAACACAGAAACACAGGAAACACAGAAGCTATGGGCTAAATTGCCCATTGTGTTAGGTGCTTTAGTCGAAGGGAAATAGGTCTGGGTGGGTTACTCTTCAGAGGGCCAGTGTGAACTTGTTGGGTCAAAGGGCCTGTTTCCACATTGTAGGGAATCGAATCTAATGAAAATACTCAAGATGGGGAATGGGATGACCAACAATTGGCTCCTCACCCATTCTGTGGGGAGCCTTCTAACAATGACTGCTCTGAACAGCTAATAGAGCATTTCCAAACCTTGAGACTGGTATCAAAGACTGCCTTTGACTTAGTGTGCGAGAACCGCCTGAGTGGTGGCCATCTTCCTTGTTGTGACTGCAGACTGCTGATAACCATGACAAGTTTCCTTGTTCTGTGCCTGCACAAAATAATAAGGCAAGGCATCTGTAATATGGGCCTGGTATCTCTGGCTGAAGGGGAAGACAGAGATACTGTGAGTGCCTCAGGTAGGTTCAGATTGAGTGAGCAACAGTGAGTAAAGAGCCTAGAGACACAACCTGGTCCAGTATAGAATCTGGGTATGTGTCTCTAAGCAAACAGTGTCCTTGCAGCTGCATTTGCTGCTGAAGTGTATAAATGTCTTTTAAGTAAGACATACATGATGAGGGTTCTTAGATGCTGGCACATGTTGAATGCCAATGTTCATGAGCATGGGTGTGTTTGGACAGTACCCATGGGGGCATGCTCTGAGATATTGTCCAATGTCAAGTATGGAGATCCTTTGGAGGAAGCAGTGAGCAGGTCTCACTAGGTACCTGATTTGACACCCAGTCAGGAATTCTCAAAGTCTAACTTGTTTGGTAAGACAGGAAGCTGAATATTAATGAGGAAAGTTGCTGTGCCAAAAGGGCATTTTACAAACAATAATCTCTCATATGTCCAAATATGTGCAGGTTAGGTGAGTTGGCTATGCTAAAATTGCCCATAGTATGCAGAGATGTGTAGGCTAGGTGGATTAGCCATGAGAAATGCAGGATTATAGGGATATGGTAGAGGGTGGGTCAGAGTGAGGTATTCTTTGGAGGGTGAGTGGGACTCAATACACAACTTGCTGCTGCCTAGAGAAAAATATACCTCACAGCTTATCAGAAATATAAAATAATACAGACAATGATATAGTGGCATTGTCACTGAAGCTAATGTCTGGTTCATTCCCACAATAGCAAATGGTGATTTTGAATCAATTAAAATCTGAAATTAAAAGTTAGCCTAATGGCAGCAATGTAATTTCTGCAATTGTTGTAAAAAGCTATCTGGTAAAAATCTATCTTGTCTAAACCCATGCCTTTTAGGGTTGTCCTGCCTAAATGTGACTCTGGACTTCCAGCAATGCAGTTGATTGAAATGTCCCTAGTAAGCCAATCAGTTCAAGTGGCAATGAGTTATGGGCAATAAATGCTGATACTGGTAGTCCATGATCAAATGTAGCCAGACCGAGACAATATCCAGGGTTAGGCTGAAAAGAGGTGGGTAATACCCCTGTCACAGAAATGCCAGACAATGTTCAACTCCTAAAAGAGGCATTTTATTCAACATCATTTATATTCTAACCAACACCCTTTGACATTCAATGGCATTACCATCACTGAATCTTCCACTGTCAACATGCTGGAGAGCTCAACTGGATTATCCAAATAAATGCAATGGCTCCAAGAGGGGGTCAGAGGCTAGGAAAACCGTAGTGAGTAAGTCACCTCCTAACCCCCCAAAACACTGTGCACCATCTATATGGCACAAGTCGGCCATGTGCTGGAATAATCCACATTTGTATGGATGACTGCAAGCTCCAAAAACACTCAAAAAGCTTAACACTATCAAAGACAAAAAAGCCTTTTCGATTGGCATCACATTTGTGCTCACTCCCATGACAAGCAATCCCAGTGTATACCATCTACTGCAGAAGATGCGTTGTAGAAATTCACTAAAGCTCTAGACAGTACCTTTGAAATTCATACCATTTTCATCCAAAAGGATTAAAGCAGAGGATACATGAGACCACCCCCTGCAAGGTCCTCTCCAAGCCACTTCCTATCCTGACTTGGAAATATATTGCCATTTGTTCAAAATCTTTGCATCATAATTATGGATTTCCTCCCATATGACAATGTCAGTACATGGACTGCAGCAGTTCAAGAATGCAGCATGCCACCTCTTTCTCAAGGGCAACCATTCCACACGGATAAAAGAAAATCAACAGCTTTCATTCATTAAACTAGTGGTTGAGATAAGAAGCAATGTTATCAACAGTGTTTTGAAAGGGCAAAGAGTATGGGGAAGACAAGGCAAGCCAAGCCAGATTTTGAATTTCTATCTAGTCCTTCTAACCGTACACTAAATGAGCTTGGAGTGGGCACTGTACATTTTGATCTTGGTTCATTATTAATGAAAAGCTTTGTAAACGCAGGGAGTAAATATGAGATATTTTCTTTTCTAATTTCTAATGCCACCATCAGCTTCAAACAATAACAGTCCCAGAATGATGATTCAAAAGTTCCCTTATCAAGTTCAAGCCTAGGGGCTGAAGAACACCAAGGAGGTGGAAGTACGAGCAAAGACAGCCACCTGAATTTTGATTTTATTTACACTCAAATTGGAAATATACCTTAACTATAGCGTATAATTTCTGTTCAAGTGCTCCCAATGAGTTTTTGAAAATCTAAATGCAGACATTTAATTTCAAAGTTTGGAATATATTAGAATGAGTGCAATTTGGTTTTAAGCAAAAAGCTAACGAGCTTTAAAGCAGCAATGGAATCCCCAAATGATGATAAGTCTCACCCTTGACAGTGGCACAGAAAAATGTGAAAACAAAGAACAACTTCTGAGGAGTTGATAATTGTGCGTGTCATTGTAAGATAAATGTTTGGTGAAAAAAAATGGATTAATCTCAAAAGAAACTGACAAACACTAAATTGATTTTGTGTCATAGACATGGTTTTGCAGTGAGTTGATGAACTAAGTGGCAATGGCTTTCCTATACAACCTAGGCAAAAATGAGGACTGCAGATGCTGGAAACCAGAGTTTAGATCAGAGTGGTGTGGAAAAGCACAGCAGGTCAGGCTCCTGCTCCTCGGATGCTGCCTGACCTGCTGTGCTTTTCCAGCACCACTCTGACCTAAACTTCCTATACAACCTGATGAACATTGCAGAAGTGTCCCATTTATTCACCATTGTTCAGCACATGTAGGGTAAGGAAATAAATTTTAAAAATCTGTTTTACAAGGGCTCAGAACAATAGCAAAGTTCCGTGTTATTTTCAAAAGGTTGAGTGATTTTGTTACTTTATGATTTGAACAGAAATTGGATGGGCAAATTAAAACGTTGCTTGCAGTAATGGAACTAAAGGAATGAAAAACATTCTAGTTTTGTGGAAAAAATAAAAGCTGCCTCACCTTATGCTATTTGGACACATTAATACGTTATGTTTTCTATCATGAAGTGCTCACTCAAAAAGATATTGTACTCAATCTACACAGTATTTTGAACACAACAGTAACACTTGTTGGTTTTATTAAATCCACAGCAATAAACTAGAGGTTGAGAGGAAATAGGTTCAATGTATAAATCTATGCTCATGCATATAACAGTGAAATGACTATCTTAAGGCAAAATGATTTCTTGCGTTTGTCATCAAGAAATTGCTATTTTTTAAAATACAATTACTGATAAAATAATAAAATTGCCAATGCACTGATTGATGACGTTCAGTTTATTAAAATGGGATAAAACACAGAAAACTAGCAAATATGTGATCAGAAAAGCTTAGAATCAAAGAATCCCTATAGTGCAGAAAGAAGCCATTCAGTCCATTGAGTCTGCACTGACCCTCTGAACAGCATCCCACCCAGATCCAATCACCCAACCCAATTCCTGTAACCCCACATTTACCATGGCTAATCCAGCTAACTAACTCTGCACACTACAGAGCAATTTAGAATGGCCAATCAGACTATCTGCAAATCTTTGGACTGTGGGAGTAAACTGACGCACCTGGAGTAAATGGGCGCAGACACGGGGAGAATATGCAAACTCCACACAGAGAGTCGCCTGAGGGTGGAATCAAGTCTGAATCAAGTCTGGATATCAAACCTACAGCTCAGCGAGCAAACCTACATTCTGAGTCTGTGGTACTGTGAGGCAGCATTGGTAACCACTGAGCCACCTTGGTGTTCTCATTTGGACTGTTGTCCCTTATTTCGATGGGTTTGGTGGATAAGAATAGGCATGTCTTTCTGCAACTGTACAATGTGCTAGTTGTGACTACATCTGGAGTACTGTGAATAGTTTTGGTCCCTTATTTAAAATGAGCCCCTGTGGAAGCAGACAATTCAGCCTATCAAGTCCACACTGACCCTCCAAGGAGTATCCTACCCAAACTCACTCCCCCCTGTAACACTGCATTTCCCATGGCTAACCCAACTGACCTAAAAAGTGAGGTCTGCAAATGCTGGAGATCAGAGCTGAAAATGTGTTGCTGGTTAAAGCACAGCAGGTCAGACAGCATCCAAGGAACAGGAAATTCGACGTTTCGGGCAAAAGCCCTTCATCAGGAATGAGGAAAGTGTGTCCAGCAGGCTTAATTTCTCCAGTTTCCTCATTTCCCCTCCCCCCACCTTGTCTCAGTCAATTCCCTCGAACTCAGCACTGCCCTCCTAACCTGCAATTTTCTTCCTGACCTCTCCGCCCCCACCCCACTCCGGCCTATCACCCTCACCTTGACCTCCTTCCACCTATCACATCTCCATCGCCCCTCTCCCAAGTCCCTCCTCCCTACCTTTTATCTTAGCCTGCTGGACACACTTTCCTCATTCCTGATGAAGGGCTTTTGCCCGAAACGTCGAATTTCCTGTTCTTTGGATGCTGCCTGACCTGTTGCGCTTTAACCAGCAACACACTTTCAGCTTTAACCCAACTGATTTGCATACCCCTGGACTCTATGGCCAATTTTAGCATAGTCAATCCACCTAACCTGCATATCTTTGGACTGCTGGTGGAAACCAGAGTACCCAGAGGAAACCTATGCAGACATGGGTAGAATGTATAAACTCCACACAGACAGTCGCATGAGGTTGGAATCAAACCTGGATCCCTGGTGCTGTGAGGAAGCAGTGCCAACCACTGAGCCACCGTGCCGCCCCTTTCCTTATTTAAGGAAAGATATCATTTAATTGGCAATTCAAAAAAGGTTCACTAAGATGATCACTGGTATCAAGAGATTGCCTTCTGACCAAAGGAAAACAGGATGGGACACTATTTACTGGAGTGTAGAAGAATGAGAGGTGATGTTGTTGAAATACATAGGATTCTTGAGGGGCTTGACAGTAACATTGTTTCCCTTCATGAGAGTGTCTCGGACCTGATGGCATATTCTCAGAATAATAGGGTACCTATTTAAGATTGAAATGGTGAGTAATTTCTTCTCTCAGCGGGTTGAGAGTCTTGGAATTCCTTACTACAAAGCACTGTGGTGGCAGAATCTTTAAGGCTGAGTAGTAGTGAACAGTAGTGAAATTAAAGGTTATGGGAAAAATGCAGAAAAGTAAGGAATGTCGGATCCACAGGAACCTTTTGTAGGACTGAAGGTATACTCCTGTTCCTATTTCTTACGGTCTTGTGGGATATATTGCAGATATATTCAGTCAAGTGATAAAAATTGAATAGATTTATGCAAAACGGAACAGCGATGTGGATTTATTTAGCACATTTACCGTGATCAAAATGCCCCAAGATGCCTCATGGAGGAAGAGGTAAGAAAGACTAGTGAGGGTAATGCTATTGATGTGGTATACATGGATTTTCAGAAGATGTTTGATATACAACAGAGTTGTGAGGAACGCTATAGGTCTGGGTACAGAAGGGAATATTAGTGACATGGATTCAAAATTGGCTGCGTGACAGGAAACTCAAAGAAATGATCAATGGCTCTTTTTTAAGCAGGAGGAAGGTTTGTAGTAGAATTCCCCAAGCTTGCTTTTCCTGATAACTATGCTCAGCAAGCAATTTAACAACCTCATCCACAACCTGAGCTACAGATCTTCTCAAATCTGTGAATTGTCCAGAACCTGGTGTGCTGTGGGCAGTTTCAATGTTTTCAGATGACAGGAAACTTGAAAAAATTGCATAATTGTGAGGAAGACCGAACGGAATGAGGAGGTTGACTTAGTGGGAAGATGGGTGGTAGATAAAGATCAAAGCAAAGATATGTGAGAGGATGTTTCCTCTCACAGGAGAGTACAGGCACTTGGCAGGAATATCACTTAAAAATATAAAATAGCAGCTACAATTCGAAAGGAATATCACTGAAAAACATAAAATAGCAGCTACAATTTGAAAGGGGTTGCAGGATCAGAGGGACCTGGTTGTATGTGTTTCCAGATTAGTGAAGGTGGCAGGACAAATGGGAAGACTGGTTGATAAGGCATGCTGTGTGCTCAGCTTTGTTAATAGGGGCATAGAGTAGAGTTATCAATTTGAAAACTCATCTTGGGATCAAAGACACATGGTTGCAAGTTTTCCCATTCAACCTTAGATGGCTGCCAAGGAATGAGATGGAATTGGCCGTGAGGAAGCAAAGTTTGGGGCAGGGATGATAGGCGATCATGTTGGTCTTTCTGATATTTAATTGAAGTAAATTTCTGTTCATTCAATGCGAGATGCAACAGACTGATCTTAGAAACAGTTGAGATTTTAAGATAAATGGTGCTGAGGCGAGGCTGAGTATTGTCAACTTACACATGGAAACTGATTATCTTTTCCCAGCACAAAAGGATTGATGTGTTGTAAAGGAAACAGAAAATCAGGAAAGTTCTTATCTCTGGGGAACGAAAGTTAAGTTTGAGCTCCTATATGCTTTCATTTAAGGAAGAAAATTGTATTTCATGTAATCAAATCACAGCTGGTAGTGAACATCACTGGTCCACACAGAAAAAAATTAATAACTAAGAATTGACAACAGCTCCATACCTTTGGGCTACAAACTGCTTTAGTGAGAATATTGCAGCCGAATATCCTCCTGATACCCCATCAAAACAATTAAAAGAGCTCATTGCCATTTCATCTGACAGCTCCCACAGAACTCTCTCAGAAATGCTGTTGGAGTCACTTTGGTGTGGATGTGCTGATGAATTGATCATTGCTTCCTCTGAAGTGTTTGGGTCCCACTTACTGCAATTGACTTTTGAAAGCTGGATTTTCTTCTGTTATATCACTGAAAGATAAGCAAAGATGAGCTATCACATGTGCACTTTCTTGTTAAAAATATGTCGTCTCTTGATAGAATTACTGTTCAGCACCAGCAACAACATTTACATTAAGTGAAATAACAAGTAAATTGCTTAATTCTATAACCAATCGTCATGCACTAAAAACACTCCTTGTGCTACATGTGTAAGTCTCTTAAGCAAGGAGTCTAATTGCCGTGTCAGGTTTTTATCCCATACTTTTGATATTAATGGAAAGAAACAAGCTTTGGATGCAATGTCCATTTTATATTGTAACACTAAATTTAGTCTTAAACCATAGCATATATTTACAACACCAGTTACTTTCTGAGATCTAATGAACAAAAACTTGTTACTGGGTGTTCACAAGGCCACTCAATTTCCTACTTGTCTTCCGATGACGGACAACATGCCATTTTGGAATTGTAGGAATTCTAGAGTGAGAAAAGAGACCATTTCACTCATCAAGTCTGCACCGACCCCTTGAAGAGCATCCCACCTAGATATAGCACTCCTCCTACCCCATTCCCGTAATGCCACATTTTTCATTGTTAACCCACCTAGCTTGCACATCCCTGGGCAATTTAGCATAGCCAGTCCACCTAACCTGCATATCTTTGGACTGTGGGAGGAAACCGGAACACCTGGTGGAAAGCGCAGGGAGAATATGCAAACTCCACACAGACACCTAAGGCTGGAATCAAACCCAGGTCCCTTGCACTGTGAGGTAGCCGTGCTAACCACTGAGCCACCATGTCACTCCCTGGCTTCAGCCATGATGTTGTTGAAGGTATACCTCTTTCTGATCCTGGTCCCCAACATAGCAAACATTGCCTTATACTGGGTCATCTGATTGGATTACCAATCTCAGAAAGTTTTTAGATTAGATTAGATTAGACTTACAGTGTGGAAACAGGCCCTTCGGCCCAACAAGTCCACACCGACCCGCCGAAGCGCAACCCACCCATACCCCTACATTTACCCCTTACCTAACACTACGGGCAATTTAGCTTGGCCAATTCACCTGACCCGCACATCTTTGGACTGTGGGAGGAAACCGGAGCACCCGGAGGAAACCCACGCAGACACGGGGAGAACGTGCAAACTCCACACAGTCAGTCGCCTGAGTCGGGAATTGAACCCGGGTCTACAGGCGCTGTGAGGCAGCAGTGCTAACCACTGTGCCACCGTGCCGCCCACAAAGTTGTGCCCTACTATCCAGTTTGAAATAAGAATATTGGTCCAATTCACATCTCGTTACAGTTAAGTCATGTAAATGCAAGAAGAAATACAAGACACATTAAAAAAAGTCAAAGAAAAGTTTTTTATTGGAAAATAGTAGAAATGCACAAAATATTAAAATTGCATTCTCCATTTTCTCTTGACCAGCGAAGGCTGATGGGAGACTTGATAAAAGTCTATAAAATTATGAGATGCATAGATAGGGTTGATGGTCAGAATCTTTTTTCCTAGAGTTGAAATGTCTAAAACTAGGGGACAAGCATTAAGGTGTGAGGGGAAAGGAGATGTAACAGGCAAGGGTTTTACGCAGAGAGTGATAGGAGTCTGGAACATGCTGCCAGGGGTGGTGGTGGATGTAGCTATGATAGGGAATTTTAGGTAAGCAAATGAATATGCAAAGAATGGAGGGATATGGACCAAGGGCAGGCAGAAAGGAACAGTTTAACTTGGTAGCATGTTTGGCACATCATTAAGGGCCGAGGGCTCATTCCTGTGCTGATCAGTTTTATGTTCTATATTCAACATGGAGTCCCCATATTTTTTCACAATATTGAGGGGGCTTCAGAAGTACAAAAGGTTGAGAACCTTTGTAACATATCATTCTGACAATGATTCTTAGTCATCCAAAACTTCCTGTTTATCTACTGTTACTCTAGCTCCATCTTCCATCTTGTGATTAGCTTTATAAAATTTGCACTTGAATTTATTTCCATCTTGTGATTTGCTTTGAAGATGTTCCATTGGTGCCAAAAGTATATCAGTTTTCAATGTATAAATGATAGTGAAAATTAACAAATTTGTTTTACTGTAATAGTAAAATTTCATTTTGATCAAAAACATAAAAATGCAAAACAAAAATTCCTCAAATATATCAACAACAAAGACTAAATAATCAAACAGAGAGTAGCTTCCAAGAAGTAGATACCATTATGTTACTTTTTGTGGAAGCCATGTTCCTAGCTATGGCTTCCCTCCTGGTTAAGGAACCATTTTGCTTCAGTGCTTCTCACCCCAGCAAAACGATTCACTCAGCATGTTAGCTGTGGCTGTCTCACAGCCCCCTCGTGTAGCTCTCACTTTGATGTAATGTAGAATGTGTAGCTTCTCTGTTCAGAGGTGTCTTAACCTACCTGCTAGCTGCTTTCTCACTGTAATGTATTGCTAGTGACGTAGTTTAATTGCTCAAACACGCCTCCACTTGTCAATTAGCTTCTCTCTCTTTACGATAGATTGCTAATGTGTGTTGTTCTTAGAAGTAAGGACATCTATACAACATTTGTTATGGATCTTTGTAAAAGAACATGTTCGTTGGTAACTGTCTGCTTGTGGAACGTGTAGCAATTAATTAGGGCTGACCCTGAGAGCTGACCTCTGATTCGGTACCTCCTCGGACCATTCTAAGGCTTTGTAATTAATGGTTAGCCTTGAATCTGATTTCTATATAATCCTGTAACTTTTACTGTACTTTGGAGTCCGACCGAGCCACTATTAGGTTGGAGGATCTCCTCATGATGCATCACGTATAATAAAAAAATCAAGATCTGTCTCCAAACATTTTCTTCAACACTTGCCCCTGCCATGGATGTTTTATTTGAGTTAAATTTATCTTCCAATTATTGAGGAGCTTGTACTATGGCAGATATTGGAAAATCTTAATGAATATTTTAACCTTTGTTGAACTCAAATGTACAATGCCAGTTGTCAAGAAATATTAAAGTCTAAACATGTCTGAGATGAACACTATGTACTCTGCACAAAGTTATCACACACACACACAATTTATTAATGATTTGGAGATGCCGGTGTTGGACTGGGGTATACAAAGTTAAAAATCACACAACACCAGGTTATAGTCCAACAGGTGTAATTGGAAGTACGCTAGCTTTCGGAGCGACGCTCCTTCATCAGATGGAAGCTAGTGTGCTTCCAATTAAACCTGTTGGACTATAACCTGGTGTTGTGTGATGTTTAACAATTTATTAATGTATTCTTGAGGAGTAAAGGCAGTTAATTCTAGATCTTCATACCTTTTGGAGGGAAGTCATAACATAAGGTGAAAAGCTAGTCGTAGGCCTTAATAGAAAGAAGTGAAAGGAAATATCAGGAAATTAAATCAAAGACAAAGAAATGCAAGACAAAACTCTACTAGCATCACACGATGGGTAGGGAAGGGGACCGGGGGGATAGTAAACTGCAGAGTGTTCCATTGAGATTGAAGGTGGACAGGCAGGAGTCTGGAGAAACACAGCAAGCCAGGCAGCATCAGGAGGTGGAGAAGTCAAAATTTCGGGTGTAACCCTTTTTCAGGACTAGGTGGTGATAAGAGGAGCTGCAGATAAAGGGAGGGTATGGGAAGGGTTTTCAGTGGGGAGAGGGGCAGAGTGGCGAGGTAATGATAGGTGAACACAGGTAGGGGGAAGGCCAACTCTGAGATAATTTCATTGAAGTGTCAAGATGTTGTTTGTTTTCTGCCTCAAAGTTTGGCAGTCAATTAGCATAATTAAAGGGCAGCTTTATGGGACCACCAGTACTTTGTGAATGGGGGAGTGAGCTACGAGATTAATAGGATTTGACATCTCTCAGAGGCCCATTGGACCTTCAGAGTTTCCAGCACCCTAAGAGATGACAGAGAGTAGGCTGGCGGCCTGCATAAACACAGTGATCTCAGAATCAGAATCTCCATTCAGCTCATTGTGTGTGCACCTGCGCTCCAAATGAACATTTCACCTAATTGCCCCTTTCATGCCTTCTCTGCATCACCATCCACATTGTTTCTTTTAAAATAAATATTTCTTCATCCTGAGCTGTCTGTCAAGACATTGGGTAACATTTTTTTATTCTCATAAATTAGTGAGGATATTGTATTTTTTAAAGGGAAGCTTTGAGGTATGGGCAAGCAACCACAGGCTCAAAATTGAACATTCTAATTTGGGCCTGAGAGAAAATCAGCAAAAATTAAATTAAACAGCAGCCAGCAGTTTTTGGCTGCAGAGAACAGTGAAATGCAAGATCAAAGAACAAGTTAAAGTCAGCCTAAGAGTCTTGTCTTGAAGAAGTCAGAGTGTGAAAATAGACAAGTCCCCTGGGCTGGATGGGATCTATCCTAGGATCGTCTGGGAAGCAAGGGAAGAGATTGCCGAGCCTTTAGCATTGATCTTCAAATCATCATTGTCTACACGAATAGTGCCTGAGGACTGGAGGATAGCAAATGTGGTTCCCTTGTTCAAAATTACAGAGCAGTGAGTCTCACATCAGTTGTTGTTAAAGTGTTGGAAAAGGTTATAAGGGATAGGATTTATAACCATCTAGAAAAGAATAATCTGATCAGGGACAGTCTGCACGGTTTTGTGACGGGTAGGTCGTGCCTAACGAATCTTATTGACTTTTTTGACAAAGTGACCAAATGGGTAGATGAGAGTATATGGATTTCAGCAATGCATTCGGTAAGGTTTCCCACAGTAAGCTATTATACAAAATACAGAGGAATGGGATTGTGGGTGACATAGCAGTTTGGATCAGTAATTGGCTTGCTGAAAGAAAACAGAGGATTGTAGTTGATGGAACATGTTCATCTTGGTGTCCAGTTACTAGCGGCGTACCGCAAGGGTCGGTGTTGGGTCCACTATTAGATTACTTACAGTGTGGAAACAGGCCCTTCGGCCCAACAAGTCCACACCGACCTGGCGAAGTGCAACCCACCCATACCCCTACATTTACCTCTTACCTAACACTATGGGCAATATAGCATGGCCAATTCACCTGAACCGCACATCTTTGGACTGTGGGAGGAAACCGGAGGAAACCCACGCAGACACAGGGAGAACGTGCAAACTCCACACAGTCAGTCGCCTGAGGCAGGAATTGAACCCGGGTCTCAGGCGCTGTGAGGCAGCAGTGCTAACCACTGTGCCACTGTGCCGCCCACAATTCGTCAATTTTATAAATGACTTGGATGAGGGCTTAGAAGGGTGGGTTAGTAAATTTGCGGACAACACTAAGGTCGGTGGAGTTGTGGATAGTGACAAAGGATGTAGTAGGTTGCAGAGAGACATAGATAGGATGCAGAGCTGAGCTGAGAGGTGGCAAATGGAGTTTAATGTGGATAAGTGTGAGGTGATACACTTTGGATGGAGTAATTGGAATGCAAAGTACTGGGCTAATGGTAAGATTCTTGGGAGTGCAGATGAGCAGAGAGATCTCGGTGTTCATGCACACAGAACCCTGAAAGTTGCCACCCAGATTGACAGGGTTGTTAAGTAGGCATACAGTGTTTTGGCCTTTATTAATAGAGGGATTGAGTTCCGGAACCAGGAGTTTATGCTGCAGCTGTACAAAGCTCTGGTATGGCCACACTTGGAGTATTGTGTACAGTTCTGGTCACCACATTATAAGAAGGATGTGGAAGCTTTGGAAAGGGTGCAGAGGAGATTTACTAGGATGTTGCCTGGTATGGAAGTCTTACGAGGTAAGGCTGAGGGCCTTGAGACTGTTCTCATTAGACAGAAGAAGGTTGAGAGGTGATTTAATAGAGACATACAAGATAATCAGAGGGTTAGATAGGGTGGACAGGGAGAGCCTTTTTCCAAGTGTGGGGACAGCAAACACGAGGGGACACAACGTTAAAGTGAGGGGAGATAGGTATAAGACAGATGTCAGAGGTAGTTTCTTTACTCAGAGAGTAGTAAGGGTATGGAATGCTTTGCCTGCAACGGTAGCAGATTCGCCAAGTTTAAGTGCATTTAAGTCATCATTGGACAGGCATATGGATGTACATGGAATAGTGTAGGTGGGATGGGCTTCAGATTAGTATGACAGGGCGGTGCAACATCGAGGACCGAAGGGCCTGTACTGCGATGTAATGTTCTATGTTCTATGTTCTTCTGGCATCTTAACAATCCAAGTATGTGCTGTTTAGACATTCTGGCATGACAACAGTAAAGTATGTTGGCACAACCCCATTGGATGGTTTGAATTCAGCTCATGACCCCACTGGGCAAGGCAACAGGACATTCCGGAAGATCCAAGTTGAGGGGGAGTAAAAATATATTCCAGGAAGCCACCCAATCTGCAGGGAAGATTTACAGCAAGACTCATGGGGGAGTGTCATGAAGTCATGCAGAAGACCGTACGGGAACCCAAGAAGACTGAGGAGTCAATCCAACCTGACCTGTGACACACACCTTCATGAAAGAGAGCTAGCCCTATGTCAGAGAGGAAGCCCATTTCAAATATTTGGATTGTTGTAGGTAATCTCCCTCTCAGATAGAATGGAAATTCTCTCAAGATTTGAGATACCTCTTGTACAGTGGCCATTCCTCTGCTGCATGCAGAATAGCTTTGCAGTCCATGATCTTGGTGCTGGATTTGAGGTCTATGTTCCTCAGATGGCCAAAGGCACACTGAAACTAATATCTGTCCCACTGACAGAAGGCACAAAAGAAATGAGAAATGGTCCGTATTGTCCAGTGGCTCACCAGGGATCTAGGTAATTTGTGATAGTATTTCATGGTAGAAATGAGCTGATAGAAAGCCTTTGTCTTCCATTCTCTCCTAAACCTTGATGAATGCATTGACAATGGCTTGGAGATCAGACTAGATGTCCACGCACAAAACTGTCATCTTCACAGAGGTTGGGGTGGTCTTTCTTAGATTGGTGACATTGAAGGTTGAATGGCTTCCTGCTTGTTCTGTAGAGAGTTGAAGTGAGAAAGATGGAGAAACATGACACAGTCTTGCTTTGTGGTGATTGATTGTTGAGGATCATGGCTTGGATGTTTTCATGCAACTCGCAGAGGCTGCTGCTATGTTTCTATAAGCAGCCCAATCTGAGGAGATCGCTCCATAACCTCTCCTGGTTAACAGAACCAAAGGCTTTTGTGGGGTTGAAGAAGACGACGTGTGAAGATTGCTGCTGCTTTCTATACTTTTCTTGGATTTGTCTTGCTGTAGGATTATGTTCACTGTGTCTCTTGATGGACAGAATCTGTATTGTGACTCCAATTAGAAGCTCTTCAGCCACTGGGGAGAGGTAATTAAGGAGGATTTTTGTGATGAACAGCAGAGTGGAGATCCCTCTGTAAGTGCCTCAATCAGTCTTAATGCTCTCCTCCTTCTGATGATGATGACATAATATATTCACTTTAAATGCTTCTCCATTATTTTTCAGTATTTTGGCAGCCTTGCTGTTCCTCAGCTATCAGGTGAACTTTTCAAACACATATTGGGCTGAGGTGATGGTGACTACCATGCACAAGAATGTAGTCAAGGGCTGAGTCTTAGTTAAGAAGATTCTTAAAATGCTTCTTCCAACGTGCACTGCTGCTTCCCTAAGACAAAAGACTAATCTAATTCCCTTTTGAACCCTTTGATTGAACCTGACTCCAACACGTTCTCAGACAGTGCAGTCCACACTTATCTCCTTGCAGCGTTTCCCATTGGCACCTCATTCTTTTACTTTCCTTGTTTAAACTTACCTGGACTAGCTCTGCAGGTGTCCTGTCTGCCTCTGAATTGTGAAGCCTCATTGGCACCGTAGGTCCTCTTGAGCTGATGAGCATTCACATCTGCTTGCATGAAAAAAGGCCAGGAACATCAGGAGTCCACTCATTGTCCTTTTAATGAGGCCACTGCCTGCAACTGGGATTTGGGACCTGTTTTTAGCTCCAGCATCAAGCTCCCAATGCAGCAGTAAAGTTTTGTCCAATCATTTTTGGGTAGTTTGAATCATAATTAACTTTACTTCTTTTATATCAATGGGTAAAGTTTCTTCTATAATGATATTTCGGGGGAAATGCCAAGTGCTTATAATTAATTATGATATAGGATGTTTTATCATTTCTAGAGACATTTAATTTCCTGTAGTAAATGTGGTGGTAATCATTAGAAAATTGACTCTTTGACAGATCAAATAATATTAAGATATAATGTAGCTGGAAACAGCAAGAAAGTATGAACATCAGGGTATATTATGAAAAGAGATTGCACAAACTAGCATTATACATTTAAGATTAAAGGCTGATGCAATTTAAGTGTTTAAATGGTCAATTAATTTGAAAGCACAAAGTTAAAGAAATTATTTCCTTTGATGAGTGAAGCCAAACAAGAGACATAACTACATTTCAGAACTTGGCTGTTCAGAGATGTCATCAGGAAGTACTTCTTCACCCAAAGGATAATGAAAGTCTGGAATTCCCAGCCTCAACAATCTATCAGGGCTATGCCAAATTAGCATTTGAACATCAAAAATCAGTAGATTGTTTCAGGCATTATGCAATTGAATGGCAGAACAGACTGAGGTAGCAGAATAGTCTCTTCCAGTTCCTATTTTCCTACAGTTCCCAAGTTAAAAGACAGCAAACAACTGAAAGAGGAGGGTGGGTACCAATGCGATTCCTGTTGCCAGCAATTTTACAAGAGTGATTGGAGAAACTGGGAAGGTCATGAGCACCCCCACACAGTATTTCAAATCTTGTTGGCTCCATTGTGGAAGTTGTTATTTAAGCCATTTGCAATTTTGATGGAGTCAGATTGACTTCCAAAGGCAGTGTGGTTCGTGACAGTTCAGCAGGGAATCTTGACGCAGTAATTCAGTAGAATATCATTATGTTTGACTGAGCTCCAAACTCCCCTTTAGATTCATCTCAGCATGGTTCATGCAAGTGGGCCGCACGGTGGCACAGTGGTTAGCACTGCTGCCTCACAGCGCCTGAGACCCGGGTTCAATTCCCGACTCAGGCGACAGACTGTGGGGAGTTTGCACGTTCTCCCCGTGTCTGCGTGGGTTTCCTCCGGGTGCTCCGGTTTCCTCCCACTGTCCAAAGATGTGCGGGTCAGGTGAATTGGCCATGCTAAATTGCCCGTAGTGTTAGGTAAGGGGTAAATGTAGGGATATGGGTGGGTTGCGGGTCGGTGTGGACTTGTTGGGCCGAAGGGCCTGTTTCCACACTGTAAGTCTAATCTAAAGATCCACAGAAGAGTATTGCTTGTTTGTTTAGCTTATGACCACTCTAAAAGATATTTTAATTTGGTTCATGAATTATTGTTTGCTTACCATTAAAGTTTAAGACAACTTGAGAAGATTATGGTTATTGAGTGTGTTTTGAATTATTACTTGTTTTTTAACCTTGACATTTTTATGAGCATCTCAACAACCTGAATGCTATTGTAAAGGTCAAGAGGTCTATAGAACGTGAATATTGGATGACTGAATCAGGGAGAATTACAATGGTATAGGAGAGGACAAGTGGACATATGGGGTTATGAGGATGGGTCTGTGGTCATGAGGATGAGAACTAATAGGGTGGTGACTGGGCATGTTGTTGAAGTGAAGAAGGAGCATAGCAAGAGCAGAGAATAAGCAGCATATGAGAATCCATGAGGGTGAGGGTTGTACGACAGAGCAAAGGATGATGAGTAGCTGAGGGGTTGGTGGTGCAGAATAGAGGCCAAATCCCAGTGAACAGAAGTAGGCCTTGTGAACTGCCCACTTCAATGTCCACTCTGTTTTGCAAATGTAGTGACCAATGGGTCCAGCTGCTCCCAATGCTGCATAGGTGAAAAAAAGATGGATGGACATGCCTACTAAGCAGGCAGGATTACAATGTTGGGAAATGGCCTAATCCCTGATTTCTCCCTCAGGATGGAAAATCTGGCTCTTCTAGACTTTCAAAAGAGAAACAAAGAAACCATTAAAGCTAGAAATTTTATACAATCACAATTCCACGGAATGAGATAGCATAGATGAAGCATGACTAATGAGTTTACTTCAAATAATATTTCAGGCTGTATACTTATCCTTTAAGACTTTCCTTTCTATCAGTTTTGTTGATTACTGGATACTTACTGAAAAGCTATTTTTAAATCCTGAATTTTAAAAAAAAGCTGCCGATGTTGAAGATCTGAAATAAAACCAGAAAGTACTGGAAAACTTCAACTGCTCTGGCCACATCTGTGGAGAGAAAATCAGAGTTGAAATTTTAACTCCATTTTTATCTTTCCATTGATGTTGCTAGGACTGCTAAATGTCTCTAACACTTTATGGTTTTATTTAACATCCAGAAGACTTTCATTGAGGATTAAATATATTATGACAATTATGTATTTTTCGCACATATGCACTGTATTTTTGATGAGAATTCTAAATATGTTAATTGTACTCCAGCCATAGCAGTATAGGAGATTGTCTATGTACATTAGAGTTACAGTATCCAAATTCCCTCTGGCATGATCTCACTAGTTACACCAGAATTGTGGAAGTTTGGTGTTCAGACCTTTGCAATCACTTTTACATCTGTGTCTTTTTTCTATAGGGCTGGCTGTCATTTGATTCTAGGTGTAATGAGATTTCTGCTGGGAATTTCTTTATGAAAGGATTAAAGGAACAATGGGAGGATTAGAACGGAAATGGGAAGCTGTCACATTTTTTCATTCTGCAATTGTGACACGACATCTATCCACACGTAAACATAGAGGCAGAGATCCACATACCTTATTTTTCAGTGAAGCAATTTGTCAAAGGCTTCTCTTTACAAAGGAGACAGTTGTTGAACTGTAATATATTCTTCAAATAGAGCTACAGCCCACCATCACAGCATCATGTCTAAGGTACCCATTGCTCAAAGCTTTTATACAGTGGACTCATTCTAGGTTGTCACTGGGGACAACAATAACATTGATCAATCAACTGTAAACAGATCCCTAAAGCAAGTTAGAAATATATTGTTTCACTAGAGTAAGAAATTTCATCCTCCTCCTCATCAAGAATCAGTGATAATATGAAAGGAAGCTGCAATTTTACTAAGTAGGAGGATTCATAAAGGCACGAGGAGTCAAAGACTGAACTTACTGCATGCCATGTCTTACATCACTAGAAAACATTTCATTCAGTCAAAATGTATTTTATATTCAGACTTCAATGATTGTATCTGGGCAGATGTTATGGAATAAAGATTTTGAATAGAATTGAGAGGAGTGAATAAGGTGAGACACACAAAGGAAGAGGAAGTGCTAGAGAGGCAAGGAATCAGTCCTAGGTGCAATCTAGAGAGAAATAAAACACTGCTATTGCAATGATATTACCATAGCAAGTTCTGAAAAATATATCAAGTACAGAAGCTATATTTAGCAAAATTTGTCTTTACAATATAAGGCCTTGTCAATTCATTGTCATTCTGTTATCCAGAATAAGTCCATGGATGGTAAGGGATTTGTTTGTCAGTGAATAGATATTTTGGGAGGGGACGCATATAGGGGCGCTGACAGCTGACTCCACTGCTAGAGTTCACAGGGTAAGCATTGGGAAAAGTGAGCTGGATGTTAGAGAATATAAGATTAGCCTCAATTCACTGGGCAGGATGTGCAGCAAGTAAGATGCAGTCAGAGTTACTATCTGTAATGGTCTTTGATGAATTGTTCTGACAATGTCAAATAAAGCACATGGAGGAGATCTGATCTTACTTAAAAGGAAGTTCAGCCTGGATGCAGACAGGAAGGTATAATCTAGGACTATATTCATACCAAGCAGCATGAACAACATGTTATAGACAGAGCTAAGCAACAGTAGATCTCAGAAATCGCAACAAATCCTACACTGAAAGAAGGTGGATAATTAAACAAATAACTAGGGCAGGAGGTTCTATAAACACCTCCAAAATCAATGATGGTAGGGATCAGCATATGCAAAAGACAAGACATTTGCAACTGGATATGCTGAGTCGATGGCCCACCTCAGCCTCCTGAGGTCCCCAGCATTACAAATCATAGTCTTCGCACAATTCAACTCATTCCGTGTGGTATCAGGAGATTATTCAAGGCACAGTATATAGCAAACATATGAGCCCTGACAGTATTTTGGCTGTACATTACAAAAGGGTTCTTCAGGACTAGTTGCACACATAACTAAACTGTTCTAACTAAATAAGATAGAATACAGGCCATTTCCTAGGATGAATGCAACTTAACAACCTCCATGATTTAGTCAGTAGCCCATCCACTCCCTTAAATATTTACTGCTTCCACCACTGACAATGTTATATGCAGCTAATATTCAAAATGAACTGCAACAATTCATCAAAGCTCCTATAAAACCAGGAGTTCAGAAGAGTGAGGGTGATTTGATTGAAATATATACAATCCTGAATGGTCTTGACAAGGTGGGAATGGAATGGATGCTTCCTCTTTTGAGGGAACTGATTAAAAATTAGGGGTTTATCTTTTAGGACAGTGATGTTATTTTTTTCCCAAAGCATTTTCCAGCTTTAGAACTATATCACAAAGGCAGTGGAAGCTGTTGCATTGAAATCTTCTTACACAGAGATAAATAGCTTCATGTTAGCTAAGGAAATCAAAGACTATCAAAGCTAGATGGAAATGTAGAAGTTGAATCACAAACAGATCAGCTATGATCTGACTGAATGGCAGAGCAGGCTTCAGGGACTGAATTGTTTTCTCCTGTCAAAGGGCATTGTAGGTCTACATGGACTGCAACACCAACATCACCATCACCTTCTCAAGGGCAACTAGAGAATGACAATAATGCAGGCCAGCCAGTGTCACCCACATCCTATGAGTGAATATAAAAGTTCTAAACTCGTGGTTGCTGTCCCCTGGAAGAAGAGGCCAGCAGAAGCATGGGAAACACCAACACCTGAAAATCTACCTTCAAGTCATACACGATCCTATATTGCTAGGACAAAATCCTGGAACTCCTTCCCTAAGAACCTACCCACAGGAACTGAAGTTAGCAAGAATTAGGTGGTTGTTTGTCACCAACTCAGACTCAATTGGCTGAAGGACCTTTTTCTGTGCTGTAGCTCTCTATGATTGTATGACTTTAATAATTTTTGACGGCTGCTATGTTTACTCCTGTTCATATCTGACCCATGTTACAGTCTAACAGTCATTTTTTATTTAACTGGTTTATTGAGTGAACTCTGTAGGTCATTAGACCTTTTACAACTACAATATTGTTGAGCTTCTCGATGAGACAAAGAGCAGAACAAATGGGAAAGCCAAGGTGGCACACCTGCTACTGGCAAGGACTTCTCCAAGAATAATGAAACAGCTTGAGTGGCATTTGGAATTCAAAATTGTAAATTGGGCTACAAATTTGCCTTATTGGAACATGATTGGTGGATTGTCCAGATCAAATGACAGACAAAGAATGATATTCAACTATAAAGGCCTTCGCAGCTACTAAGATAATCCTCCAATTCTGAGCATTCACTTCACACATCTCTGCTTCAAAACATCAAACCCGTATTGTACAGTAGAGACTAAATTTGATTGAATCTTTTTATAGGTATTGTTTTTGTTTTCATCTCTAATTAATTTGTGTATGGCTGAGCAAGTATGAGTGATCCAATTTCTTTAGTAACCTCCAGAACAAGAATGAAATGGACAAACCCTTTTTAAGTACATAAAGATTTTGCTGTTGGATTGTGTGAAATTATCTCACTCACTTGAAGGGTTAAAAACATGCAGGCATAAATGCATTGAACATGGACATTTTTGAGAAACTACTCTAAAACCAAACATGATATTCATAATAATCAAAAAGCAGACCACCAGTTCGTGTTGCTGCAATGTGAAAAGCCTCTTCTGTACATGCAATCTATCATAACGCACTGTGCATTGTTAGCATATCTGTTACGTATGGGTCATCAGTCAATGAATGAGCATCCATTAGCAAACATGGAAGCATGTGTCTATTCTCTGAGTGTACCTACTCAATGTCATTCCATTATCAGTAAGGCTATTTGAATTCCAGGGCACATATCAAGTTCATTTATTTATTGAAACAAACTATTTTAAAGTATTAAAGTAACTATGACATTGAAATGTATTATGTTATCGAAGAAAGCACAGCCGGTCAGGCATCATCCAAGGAGCACCACACTCTTTGACTCTGATCTCCAGCATCTACAGTCCTCACTTTCTACTATGTATCATTTTTCGCAAGGTTAAATTAGTGACTTTTAAAGTAAACCGACAGGGAAAAGGGTTTGATAATATAAAATCTGTCACTTGGGTGGAGAATGCCTTAAGTACCACATTCTCCAAAGATTACTTCGCACAAGGAAATAGCAAAACTTTCAAAATGTAAATGGGCAGCAAGTGGCAATTTATAGGGCCACATGGAAAGGACGAAAGGTTATGAGTAACCAAATTGTTCTTATAAAGAACTGGCACAGAAATTATATGCTGAAAGGCCTCTTTTGGTGCTGCAGACATTATATGAATCTATGAGTTCTGCTCTAGAGCTTACTTAAGTTAATTAATGGGATGGCCTACAGAAAAAGGCTGATAGGCAAGCAGAACAGAATAGTTGGCCCTTTAATGGCCTGGCAGAAAGCCTGCAGTGAGTTATTGTCAAGAGCATAGATTGTCAAACTCCAACAAGTCACAGGGCTTTGTGGGAAACTTCAAGCCCATTCTTTATTGTGTGAAGTATTGGCTGATTCCAGGAGAATACTTGAGTACCTGACTGTGAAGTAGCAAATGATACCTGATGTCAATATTAAGAACCTAACCATTGAGTGCTGCAATGGAAGCTCGGTCTGAGTTGGTGAAACATCAGCGTGCTGCTAGCACACATTACTGCCATCATGGTCATCAATACCAGGGCTTCAAAGCTCTTCACCAGTGGGTAGCTGGCAGATTTAGGAGGTTAGCAGGTCTGCTGAGTCAGCAACCAGGAAGTGGCTGTGCCAGATCACAAATCTGCTGTCTTCTGTCAGGTTGAGATAATTTTATTTCTACCACAGTCACTCCACCAGTGCTTTTGTTGTTGCTTTGTAACCAGTCAGCAGAGACTGCTGCCATCGATGGCAAGTTATAGTCCAAAGATGAGTGTTCAAGACTGACTGCCACTCAAGGGCATCCTGCTCAGCCAACTGCAATCTCTTCCTTTGAAAGTTATTGGCCTTTTATGAACAATGCTGCAACTACTGGGCTAACACAATGTGATAATACCCGATCTTTAAAAATTCACTCATGGGCCCTGGGTATTTCTGGTTGGCCAGAGCTTTGTTTTATTCATTCATGGGATGTGGGCATTACTGGCTAGGCCAGCATTCATTGCCCATCCTTAATTGCCCGGTGGAGAGTGAACCACTTTGCTGTTAGTCTGGAGTTGCGTGTAGACAAGAGCAGGTAAGGATTGCAGTTTCCTTCCTAAGGGACATGAAGTGTCCTTTGTATTACTGTCTCTAGTTGCCCTTGAGCAGGTAGTAGTGAGCTGCCTTCTTGAAATGCTGCAGACCACCTGTAGTATGTAGACCCACAATGTCCCTGGGAGGGAATTCTAGGATTTTGATCTAGCATCAGGATGGTGAGTGGCTTGGAGGGGAACTTGCAGGTGGTAGTGTCCCTATGTATCTTCTGATCCCTGTCCTTTCAGATACAAGTGATCATGAGTTTGGAAGGTCAGTCAAAGGATCCTTGGTGAAGTTTTGCAGAGATCTTGTAGATCATGCACACTGCAACTACTGAGCATCAGTAGTGGAGGGAGTTGAAGCTTGTTGATGTGGTGTCAAACATGTGTGTTGGTTTGTCTTGGATTGTGTTAAGGTTTTTAAATGTAGTTGAAGCTGCACTCATCTAGGCAGATGGGCAAGATTCTACCACACTCCTGACTTGTGAACTGAGGCTGTTGGTCAGGGTTTGAAGAGTCAGCAGGGCAGTATTCCTAGTCTCCGACCTGCTCCTTGTAGCCACTGTACTTATATGGTGACTCCAGGAGAGATTCGGTCAATGGTAATCCAAAGGATATTGATATTGGGGGATTCAGTGATGGTATTAATATTGAACATCAAGGGGCAGTGGTTAGAATGTTTCATTTGGAGATGGCCATTATATGGCTTTTGTGTGACACAAATATTACATGCCACTTGTCAGCTCAAGGTTGGCATTTGAACATGACTGCAGCAGTATCTGAGGAGCTACGAATGGTGCGGAACATTGTGCAATCATTGGTTCTCATCCCCAATTCTGACTTTGTGGTGGAGGGAATGTTATTGATGAAGCAATTGCCCTGAGGATCTCTGGCAGGAATGTCCTGGAGCTGCGATGGCTGACCTCCAATATCTTCCTATGTGCAAGGTATAGAACATAGAACATTACAGCACAGTACAGGTCCTTCGATCCTCGACGTTGCGCCAACCTATGAAACCCATCTGAAGTGTATCTAACCTAGACTATTCCATTCTCATTCAAATGGGAGACAATGAGGTCTGCAGATGCTGGAGATCAGAGTTGTGAGCGTGTTGCTGGAAAAGCACAGTAGGTCAGGCAGCATCCGAGGCGCAGGACAATCAACACTGCAGGCCAGATCCTGATGAAGGGCTCCAGCCTGAAACATCGATTTTCCTGCTCCTCGGATGCTACCTGCTGTGCTTTTCCAGCAACACACTGTCATTCTCATCCATAGGTCTATTCAGTGACCATTTAAATGCCCATAAAGTTGGAGAGTCTACAACTATTGCAGGCAGTGTGTTCCATGTCCCTATTACTCTCTGAGGAAAGAAACTACCTCTGACATCTGTCCTATATCCATCACTCCTCAATTTAAAGCTATGTCTCCTTGTGTTAGCCATCACCATCAAAGGAAAAAGTCTCTCACTGTCCACCCTATCTAACCCTCTGATTATTTTAGATGTCTCAATTAAGTCACCTCTCAACATTCTTCTCTCTAATAAAAACAGGCTCAAGTCCCTCAACCTTTCCTCATAAGATCTTCCTTCCATACCAGGCAACATCCTAGTGAATCATCTCTGAACCCTTTCCAAAGCTTCTACATCTTTCCTATAGTGCAGTGACCACAATAAGCCAAGTGCCGCCACACCAGAGTTTTGTACAGCTGCAGCATGACCTCATGGTTCCAAAACTTGATTCCTCTACTAATAAAAGCTAACACACCGAATGCTTTCTTAACAGCCCTATCAACCTGAGTGACAACTTTGAGGGATCTATGTACATGGACACCGAGATGTCTCTGCTCATCTACACTGCCAAGATTCTTACTATTCCCCCAGTGCTCTGCATTCCTTTTACTCCTTCCAAAGTGAATCACTTCACACTTATCTGCATTAAACTCCATTTGCCACCTCTCAGCCCAGCTCTGTAACTTACTTTTTGGGTTTGCTGTTGTGGAATGAGCCAGGCCATGAGATAGATGTTACAGTGAGGGATTTCTTTGGGAATAGTGACCACAATACTCGCGGGTAAAGATGACAGTGGTCCCCAGGGACGAGTACTAAACTGGACCAAGGCCAATTATATTGAAATTAGGCATGAGCTGGGAAATGTAGTTTGGACACAGCTATTTGAAGGGAAGTCCACAGCTGATTTGTGGGAGGCTTTCAAATATAGATTGAAGATAGTGCAGGATAGACATGTCCCTTTGAAAACAAGGGATAGGAAAGGCAAGATGCATGAACCGTGATTGAGAGGAGAAATTGTGCGACTAGCCAAGAGGAAAAGGGAAGCAGACATAAGGTCCAGGCAGCTAAGAACAGAACGGGCGTTGGAGGAATATCGGGAGAGTAGGACCAATCTTAAACAAGGAATCAAGTGGGCTAAATGGGGTCATGAAATAGCTTTAGTTAGCAGAATTAAGGAGAATCCCAAAGCATTTTAATCTTATATAAGAAGCAAGCGGGTAACTAGAGAAAGGATTGGTCCACTAAAAGATAATGAAGGAAGGCTGTGTGTCGAACCTGAGAGAATGGGTGAGATTCTGAATGATTACTTTGCATCAGTGTTCACTGAGGAGAGGGACATGAATCTTGAGATTAGAGATAGAAGTTTGATTAGTCTGGATCATGTTGGCATACGTAGGGAAGATGTGTTGGGTATGATAGAGGTTATTAAGGTGGACAAACCCCCAGGACCGGATGGAATCTATCCCAGGTTGCTGAGGGAGGTGAGAGAGGAAATAGCTAGGACCCTGACAGAGATCTTTGTGCCATCCTTAAATACAGGTGAAGTGCCAGAGACTGGAGAGTTGCTCACGTTGTCCTTCTGTACAAGAATGGTAGTGGGGATATTCCAGGTAACTACAGACCAGGGAGCCTGACATCAGTGGCGGGAAAGTTGCTGGAGAAGGTACTGAGGGATAAAATCTATTTATTTGGGACAAGAATTGGTTTATTAGTGATAGGCAACATGGTTTGTATGGGGGAGATCGTGCCTTACCAACTTAATAGAGTTCTTTGAGGAAGTGACCAAGTTGATAGATGAAGGAAGGTCTGTAGATGTCATATACATGGACTTTAGTAAGGCATTTGATAAGGTTCCCCATGGTAAACTAATGGAGAAAGTGAAGTCACATGGTGTGCAGGGTGTTCTAGCTAGGTGGATAAAGAACTGGTTGAACAACTAGTTGAAGGGAGTTTCTGAAAATGGAGAAAGGTGACCAGTGGTGTTCCACAGGGGTCAGTGCTGGGGTCGCTGTCATTTGTAATTTACATAAATGACCTGGAAGATGGGCATTGTTGGTCTGATCAGTAAGTTTCCAGATGACACGAACATTGGTGGAGTAGCAGAAAGCATAAGGGACTGTCAAAGAATTCAGGAGAATAATGGGCTGAAAAGCGGCAGATGGGGTTCAATCCAGGCAAATGTGAGGTGATGCATTTTGGGAAATCTAATTCTAAAGCCAACTATACCTTAAACAGAAGACCCTTAGGAAAAGTTGATGAGCAGAGAGATTTGGAAGTTCAGGTCTATTGTACCCTGAAGGTGGCTGCACAGATGGATAGAGTGGTCAAGAAGGCATAGGGTATTCCTGCCTTCATCGGACGGGGTATTGAATATAAGAGCTGGCATGTCATGTTAAAAGTGTACAAGATAATGGTTTGGCCACATTTAGAATACTGTGTACAGTTCTGGGCGCCACATTACTAAAAGGATGTGGACACTTTGGAGAGGATGCAGAGAAGGATTACGAGGATGTTGCCTGGTATGGAAGGTGCTAGCTATGAAGAGAGATTGAGTAAGTTAGAATTGTTTTTATTAGAAAAGAGGAGATTTGAGACTTGATTAAGGTTTATAAAACCATGAAGTGTATAGACAGGGTAGATATAGGTAAGCTTTTACCCAGGGTGAGGGATTCAATAGCGAGAAGTCACGCATTCAAGTTGAGAAGTGGAACGTTTAAAGGGGATATATATAGCAAGTATTTTACACAGAGGGTGGTACATGCCTGGAACGCATTGCCAGCACAGGTAGTAGAGGCAAGCACGATAGATGTTCAGAAATTGGACAATAGGTTTAGACAGAAGATTTTGATTGGCTCAGTCTTGGAAGGCCGAAGGGCCTGTTTCTGGGCTGTAAATTTTCTTTGTTCTTTGTTCCACTCTCCACAACTGTACCGACCTTAGTGTCATCCGCAAATTTACTAACCCCATCCTTCTGTGCTCTCATCCAGGCCGTTTATAAAAATGACAAAGAGCTGTGGACCCAAAACAGATCCTTGCAGTACACCACTAGTAACTGAACTCCAGGATGAATATTTCCCATCAACCAACACCATCTATCTTCTTTCACCTAGCCAATTTCTCATCCAAACCACTAAATCACCCTCAATCCCATATCTCTGTATTTTGTGCCGTAGTCTACCATGGAGAACGTTATCAAATACCTTACTGAAATCCATATAGACCACATCAACAGCTTTACCCTCATCCACTTGTTTGGTCACCATCTTAAAGAACTCAATAAGGTTTGTGAGGCATGACCTACCCTTCACAAAACTGTTGACTATCCCTAAACAACTTATCCCTCTCTAGATGATTATAAATCCTATCTCTTATAACCTTTTCCAACATTTTAACTACAAACAAAGTAAGGCTCACTGGTCTATAATTACCAGGGTTGTCTCTACTCCCCTTCTTGAACAAGGGAACACCATTTGCTATCCTCCAGTCTTCTGTTGCTATTCCTGTAGACAATGATGACATAAAGATCAAAGCCAAAGGCTCGGCAATCTCCTCCCTGGCTTCCCAGAGAATCCTAGGAAAAATCTCATCCAGCCCAAGGGATCTATCAATTTTTACACTTTCCAGAATTGCCAACACCTCCTCCTTTTGAGCCTCAATCCCATCTAGTCTTGTCGCCGATTTCTCAGTATTCTCCTTGACAGCATTGTCTTTATCCAGTGTGAATACTGATGAAAAGTATTCATTTAGCACTTTCCCATCTTCTCTGACTCCTCAATTTCCCAGTACTGTATTTGATTGGCCCCAATCTTACACTTGTCATTCTTTCATCCGTTATATACTTATAGAAGGCTTTAGGTTTTCCTGGTCCTATCCGCCAACACCTTCTCATGCCCCCACACCCCCCCCCCTCCCCCACCACAACCCCTTTAGCCCTCTCTTTAGGTCTTTCCTGGCTATCTTGTAATTCTCAATCACCCTAACTGAGCCTACACATCTCATCCTAACGTAAGCCTTCTTCTTCCTTTTGACAAGAGATTCAACTTCCTTAGTAAACCATTGATCCTGCACTGGACAACTTCCTCCATGTCTGACAGGTACATACTTATCAAGGACACACAGGTAGCTGTTCCTTCAAAAAGCTCCACATTTCAATTATGCCCATGCCCAACTTATGCATCCTAAGTCTTGTCTAATCTCATCGTAATTGCCTTTCCCCCAGCTGTAGCTCTTGCCCTCTGGTGTATACCTATCCCTTTCCATCACTAAAGTAAACATAACTGAATTGTGGTCACTATTGCCAAAGTGCTCACCTACCTCCAAATCTAATACCTGCTGAGTTCATTACCCAGTACCAAATCTAATGTGGCCACACCCCTTGTTGGCCTGTCTACATATTGTGTCAGAAAACCCTCCTGCACACAATGGACAAAAACTGATCCATCTAAAGTACTTGAACTACAGTATTCCCAGAAGAAAGTGAGGACTGCAGATGCTGGAGATCAGAGCTGAAAATGTGTTGCTGGAAAAGCGCAGCAGGTCAGGCAGCATCCAAGGAGCAGGAGAATCGATGTTTGGGGCATGAGCCCTTCTTCAGGGTTCCTGAAGAAGGGCTCATGCCCGAAACATCGATTCTCCTGCTTCTTGGATGCTGCCTGACCTGCTGCGCTTTTCCAGCAACACATTTTCAGCTACAGTATTCCCAGTCAATATTTGAGAAGTTGAAGTCCCCCATAACAACTACCCTGTCACTCTCATTCCTTTCAAAATCATCTTTGCTATCCTTTCCTCTAAATCTCTGATCTATTTGGAGGCCTACAGAAAACTCCCAACAGGAGAATCTCTCGTTACTGTTTCTAATCTCAGCCCATACTGCCTCAGTTGATGAGTCCTCAAACATCCTTTCTGCAGCCGTAATACTGTCCTTAACTAACAATGCCACATCCCCACCTCTTTTACTATCTTCTCTTACCATGATTCCATCTAGCAGAGAGTTTGCCTCCATACCCATTGATTCCAGTTTTGCTAGGGCTGCTTTTACACTGAATCAAATGTGGTCTTGATGTGAAAGGAAGTCAATCTCATCTCACATCTGGCATTCAGCTGTTTTGTCCAGCTGTTTTGATACAACAATCTACAAAGTTGTAATAAGATCAGGAGCTGAGCTGCCCTGGTGGAATCCTGGGCATCATTGAGCAGGTTATTGTTGAGTAGGCGCTGTTGATGGCACCACCCATCATTTTACTGATGATTGAGGGCAGACTGATAGGATGGTCATCAGCCAGTTGATTTGTCCTTCTTTTTTGTCTTCAGGACAAACCTGAGCAAGTTTTAGCATTGCCAGGTAAATGCCAGTGGTGCAACTGTATTGTAACAGTTTGTCTAGGGTTGTGGCCAGTTCTGGAGCACAAGTCTTCAGTACTATTGCTAGAATTTTGTTAGTGTCTATAGCATTTGCAATATCTAGTGTCTCCAACTGTTTCTTGATGTACACTGAATGAATCAATTTAGCTGCAGACTGGCATCTGTGATGCCAGAGGATGCTGAGATGGATCATCCACTCTGCAAATTCTTCAGACTTATTTTTTGTACTGATGTGCTGGGTTCTTCCATCATTGAGGATGGGACTATTTGTGTAGCCTCCTCCCACAGTAATTCTTTTAATTGTTTCATAGTCAGACACACAAAGGCAGGAATGAATGTTCTAGTTTGCACATTGCCAACTATATTTCCTTCTATAGCAACAATGCTTGTACTTCAAAAGTAATCCATTGATTACAAAGCATATGGGACATGAGAAGATACAGCAATATTGTAAGCTCCTTCTTTAGCAGTAAATAATAGGCAGGCATTACAATATGAGAAGTGCTGCCAGTAATGGCATGATCTGTAAAGAGTTAATTTGAAAGAACCATAGTAAGATAGCAGCAGATTGATTAGTAGCCAAGTATAATAATTGAAATACAGTAGTAGGTAATGATAGGTGATACGATACTGAATGAGCCATCATACTGTGAAAAATTGAATAGAACTGTTTGTGCATTGGACAGATTAATCACATAAGTGGATATCCTCTCAATCAATGTCTTCCTGGCTGCAGGTTGTCTTCCTACAATTTCTTCTTCTGGTTTTGCACTTTAGATATAGAACTATGTTTGGAATCTTGTAAGTAATTCCCATAATGACCTTTTTTTTATGTCCTATCGAAGTTAAAACTAGTAAATATCAGAAAATCAGATGTTTAGCAGGCATTTAAATTGATTTTTTGGATGTTTCTTTTATTTAAGCTATGTGGAGAGTTCAAATAGGAATTTGCAGGAGAATGAATGCATATCTGAGGAGAAAAATATATTTGCAGAAAAATTACTACAGAGAAGGAAGGGAGATTTGAGGTGGCATACTAATTTGCAAAATCAGACTGGGTAACAATGATCATGGCAACTTTGAAAGAAAATAGGGTCCATTTAAGAGAAGGGACCAATCACAATGTCAACTGATGTGAAGATGGGTGTAGATAGTATCTATAGTTATTAACTATTCAAGTTATGAATGTTGTCATGAAATTGATTGCTTTGAATACTTTGTGATCTAAAATTCAAAATGCTGTTGAAGTCAATATTGGTTTGCATGGGAAACTGACGACAGATTATGTGGAGGTACTGGACAAAATATGACCTTAGAATCACAATGGAGATTGAGCCTGTATATAGTCTGATATCACAAGCAAAATGAAAAGTCAGCTCAGTTTTTTAAATGTTATTTTTAACAAAACCGGCTTACTGTCATTTCACTTCTAATTTTGGCACAAGGTGAATGACATCAGATGTGATAAGGATCTACATGATGTGCTCTACATGATGTGATCTCAAACTCAGAAATTATTTAGAGTTTGGAGGAATTGTGATTGAGAAGGAAGTCCGGGAACTAAAACTTGGATTGCACCATTATGTAGGCATGGGTCTCATAATTTACAAATTGTTTGGGATGGTTTCTATAAAGGTTGGGAACTGCCTCCTTAATAAATGATATGGCACGCAGCTCAGCATAAGATGTATTGTTGGCTTATTCTTATCCCCAACACTGTGCGGTCTTATATAGTAACCTTTTATGTGACACGTTATCTAATTTTTTTTTGGAAATGTGCATGCACTACATCTATTGACTCCCTCCACTCTGCTCATTACATCCACACAGGAATCCAATAAATTTTCATAAAATCATATTAGCTCTGCTGGATTGTATTATGATTTTTTAAAAATGATGCTGCTACTTCCTTAATAAAAATTTTGAACGTTTACCCAATGTTCAGATATAGGGTTAATTTGCCTAGTTTCCTGATTTCTGTCTCCCTTCTTTCTTGAGTAGAGGTGTTATACTTGTAGCGTTCAACCTACTGTGCTGTTCCAGAATTTGGGAAATTTTGAATAATAACAATCAATACATTCAATATCCCTCCAGCAACTGTATTGAAGACCCAATGATGGAGGCCATCGGTTTTAAGTTTAGTCCCTTAACTTTACCTGTTGGCTTTTTCTAGTGATAGTGATTGTTTTAAATTCCTCACTCCCCCCCCCCTCCCCCACTTTGATATTCACTGTTCCTGAGTGCATTTTTGTATATTCCACAATGAAGGCAAAGTCTCTGCCATTCCCTCTGTAATGAGCACTCCAAGGCTCATGGGGAATCAGTAATTAATCTCCTCATGGAGCTCATCGAGTATGAGTTCCCTTGGAAAAAGGCAATGGTCAACTAAGCTGGAACTCACCAGCCCAACTGAGCCCTTTGCGAAACAAATCCTTAGAGGGCTCTTGTGGTGCACTGGTAGCATTTTGAGCCTGGAGACGTGGGTTCAAGTCCCACCTATTCTAGAGGTCGCTGAACAAGTTGATTAGAAAATAAACTAAGAGAATAAAGAATCAGACCCCTTCCGACTCCATTTTCATTTAGACTCCTCCCCTCCCTCTACCTCTCCCTCACATTCGATGGTTTGCAATAGTCTTAATGGGCTTTGCATATAAATATCCAATTGGCTACACAGGTGACTTACTGGTGGCGGTTGATATTTCAAAACAAAAAAGATGTCACGATGATTTTGTGATTGGAGAAAAGCCATTCGGTTGAGTGTGATAGCACTTTGGATATGAAGAAGGAAAAAAAGAAAATAAAGCAGACCCCGTATGAAAATAAAAAAAAGGCCCCCTCCATCTCACCTGTTAATGGTTTGCTTTCCCTTAACAGACTTTGCATCAAAATATCCAGATGGCTGCACGGGTGATTTACTGGTAGTGGTTAATAGACAATGCAATGGTGGTGGGAACAATCAATTTTTGGTTGTGTAATAGAACTTCTGTATATATAAAAAAGCAAACCTCATACAAAAGTAAATTCAAAGTCTAAAGCAGACACTTTCCCCCTCACCTTTTAAAGTTTTGCATTGCTCTTAATGGGTTTTGTGTGTAAACGTCTAATTGCTACATAGGAGACTTAACGGTTAATAGATGACAAAAGAAGTGTCACAGTGATTTGGTGATGGAAAAAAAAATGTTCAGTTGTTTGTAAGAGCACTTGTGGATTAAAAAATGTATGTGAGACCAAGAGGACTCTTTTGATGCAGTGGTAGTGTCACTACTCTGGCTAAGTGGCCTGGGTTCAGTCCTACCTACTTCAGAGATGTATAATAATACCAGAGCAAATTGATGACAAAATACCTATTAAGTAGACCAATGATCAGTCTGCAGATGTATCTATCCTGGGATGGGACAAGCCTGTGATAGTGGCTCTATTTTGATGTTCAACAGTAAATGATGTTTTTTCACAGTCAGGCTTCCTGTGTTATTATTATCATTAATAATTCCAGAGTCTCTAACTTTAATGGATTAACTTTTTCTTCTACTTTATTTTCTTTTCCTCAATTTTTATATGGGATAAGAGCATTGCTGGCAAGACTAGCAGTTGTGCCTCATCCCTAGTTGACATTTAAATGAATAGCTTGTCAGCTCATATTAGAGACCAGTTAAGAGTCAACCACATTTCTGACATGTATATCAGACCAGTTAAGGTTCTCCTTCAGGATGTTACCAAAACAAATGTACTTTTACAGTAATCAATACATAGTCATCAATAGACTAGTGTTTTACATAATTTAAATTTCACCACCTACAATGGTGGGATTGTATCCACATCCCCAGAACATTTGTCTGGGACTCTGGATTACTAGCCCAGTGACATTCCCACTACACCATGATCACCCACTGAGTCACTAACTAATATTTCCCTTTTTATATACTTCTTGGTGGCCCCTATCTACACACAGCATCCTGGATTATTTGATGGCTGCCAAGCCAGGATTTGTGCGATAGTCTTGAATGTGACAGGAAGGAATAGAATGTTCAAATATGATTGCACAAGCAAAAAGAGTCAAGGAAGTGAAAAATCAACTAAACGTTCTTTATTTGAATGCATGTGCATCATAACAAGATAGATGAATTAATGACAGAAATCAAAATAAGATAGTGCTGTTTGGTAACATTTATAGAAACATAATTATAAAGTGACCACGACTCTGGTAGTCAAAGGTATATTTGATATTTCTGAAGGATAGAAAGAAAGGGAAAAGATGTCTGTTAATGAAGGGTGAGATCATATTCTAATTCCTCCCCTATTTTACTTTCCTTAGTACATTGTTGGTTTCTAGAATTTTTCAAATCTTTTGATTTACCACTACCCTTTGCAGGATTGAATACCTTGTCTTTCAATTTAATATCATCAGTCAGACATAGGTGGTATATTCTGCTCATTTCCTCAATAGCGTACATATCTGTTGAGTTTTGTAATAGCTCCTTAAATGCCTTTAACTGCTTATCTATTAGCTTACCTTTTGGCCTATTTTTCTGATCCACTGCAACCAACTGAATTTTCATAAACTTAAACTGCAATTAAAAGTGCATGACATTATTTTCAGATATAGAATTTTTACCTTCAAGCTAAATGTGAAAATCTGTCATTATTATCACTTTTCTTTTTGAGATCATGAGTTAATCTTATTTAATACATGTTCCCAAATCTAAAATAGTCTGTATCTGGGTTGGTTTCAGAATGTATCGTTCTGAGAAAGTGTTGCAAATACGCTGTAGTCTCCAGACTAACAATGCCAAATTAATTTTTCCAATCTCTACAAAGTTCCTTTCTCCATTATTTTATACCATTTATTATGTTTCATAATATAACCATTCTTAGAAAATTTATATAAATAAAGTTCTCCCTTAGTGGTTTATTTCTTTCACCGTTTATTATGCTTATTAAATTGAACCTATACCTCAATTATCCAAGCCAAGATCATTTTCAACTATAGTACTGATCTCATCCTTTATTAACACAGTTATCTAGCCTCTTCTTTTCTTCCAATCCTTCAGAAATGTCAAATACTTTAGAATTTTCAGTCTGCAACCATGCCTCTGTAAAGGTTAACAATACCTGAGCAATTTATTTCTATCAACTTACATTGTTATCAGCTCAGCAATCATGTTATAAATACTGTATGCATTCAAATGTTTTATTATTTTTTTCCTTTGACCCTACTTTCTGGTACACTCTTAAGTAAATGCTCTGCTCCTTCCTGTCACATCCTAATTACCACTGCGCATATCGCTAACTTGAAAAGGCCTTTTCCTTTCTCTTTAACTTGTGAAATCTCCCCTCATATGAAATTTTCCACAGCTTAATTATATTATTCATCAAGACCTGAGTAGTTCACTTGAAGGTCACCGTCATGAACATCACCTCTTTCCACTGTACTGATGCCAGTGCCCATGGATCAAAACTCATTTCTTCCTGCAAATAGTTAAACAACTCATTCAACTCTTTTGATCTTACTTACAGAATGCTATAAAATTAACAAACTGCTACTTGTAAATGTATGCTTTCTTCTATTGCAACAGAAGAGCAAAGCATGGGGCAGCACGGTGGCTCAGTGGCTAGCACTGCTGCCTTACAGCACCAGGGTCCCAGGTTTGGTTCCAGCCTCGGGCGACTGTCTGTGTGGAGTTTGCACATTCTCCCCATGTCTGTGTGGGTTTCCTCTCGGTGCTCTGGCTTCCTCCCCCAGTCCAAAGATGTGCAGGTTAGGTGAATTGGCCAAGTTAAATTGATTCCTGATGAAGGGCTCTGGCCCGAAACGTCAAATTTCCTGTTCCTTGGATGCTGCCTAACCTGCTGTGCTTTAACCAGCAACACATTTTCAGCTCTGATCTCCAGCATCTGCAGACCTCACTTTTTACTCCAAGTTAAATTGTCCATAGTGCTTTATGCATTAGATAGAGGAAAATGGATGGGTTACTCTTCGGAGGGTCAATGTGGACTGGTTGGGCCGAAGGGCCTGTTTCCGCACTGCAGGGAATCTAATCTAATCTAGTCAAAAAATACGAGGGAGAGAGAAAGAGACAGTGAGATAAAGATAAAACATGAAGAATGTATTTTGCAGCTCACTACTGTGAAGTCATTGGAGCTAAATGGTATTTTGGCACTGCTACTCATGGGAAATTCCAACCATCCCATATCTTATTCCAATCCCTCCAAATTCCGATTTTGTAAGAACATACTTGCATCAATTTGATGGTCAGTCCTGTCAGCCTTGTCATTGTTCAATGTTTTTATTCACATTGCATTTCTTTCAGTCATCTTGGACACTACTTTGAATGTCTGGTTTAACTTTCTGTAATCTTTGGGCTATCCCCTCATTGACCTGGCGATCTCCATCAATGCTGTGGTGAGCTCAAGAAGACAGTCCAAGAGAAGGGGTGGATTTCATACAAAGAGGAGATAGTGCAGAAAAAGCATATGGATGAGTACTGGCAGCTATTATAATGAAAATCCAGCTCAGGAAAGTAGTCAGGCTATTTCCATTTATCCTCAGGTGACAAAGTACACAGATGGTCATGCAGAGTATGAATGAACTATTCACACTATCTAACACCTTCTGGGTGATGGGGTGCTAAAATACTTGCCAATGCCATAGGTGTTCCAAAGCTATTATACAAACTCACTCTTGATGTTGTGCCCCTGATCACAGTGAAGCTGACATGGAACATCAAAACAGCAAACACTGCTATAGCTAGACCTTGACATTCAAGGAAATCTTAATGACTTGGAGATGCTGGTGTTAGACTGGGGTGTACTAGTTTGTGTGGTGAATTTGCACTTGCAGAATTACATTTCATTTTGCTCAAAAACTGCTTCAATCCATGTCGGATTCTGTAAATCCCTTTTTTAGATTAGAATCAGTCTGAACATTGGGCCACAGACAGCCTCACACAGGGCACCTCACATCTTCAATGCATTGTTTGGGCCAAGATGGCACCTATTGTTAAAGTTCACTTGAGAATGTAACTTGATGAAAGTCCTGGAATTTACATATGAAAGAACTGAAACCAGCCTGGTCCTTCTAAAAAATGAGAGACTTAACAAACAACCCAGGTCTTTTTTAATATATAATTTCAGTTACACCACACTGTAAAGTTTTGCTATAAATTCTATGTCCTATGATCTTGTACTCCACAATCACCTGATGAAGGAGCAGCACTCCGAAAGGTAGTGATTCCAAATCAACCTGTTGGACTATAACCTGGTGTTGTGTGATTTTTAACTAAGGAAATCTTTGAATGACTAGACACCATTTTAACCCATTTGTGGTACTTTAATTTGAAAGACAAATTAAATAAGTGTCAACTTTTCCAGAGAAAACAATAATGTGAGCTCTTCATTAACAAAGATAGCATTAATTTTTATGATGGGAAAATCCAAATAACACAGGAGTAGCTACAGCCTAAGATGGGGAGGGAACTGCAGGGATCTCTTTATCAAGTTGATTTATATTGGAGTGCACAGTTCTTTGATTGATAAATCAATTTTTTGATTTATTGAGGAATCCTGACAATGCTGTGTGAACCAGTGAGAAAGGATATACAAGGCCTGATATTTCATGGAGTATCAAAAGATGTTGGCACCCTCAAACAGAAGCTTATCTTAGCTACCCAGATTTCCATGCCTCTTTTATTCTAGAAGTGCAGCCCAGTTTCCCTGGCTTAGAAGTGGCACTGTCACAAGTTCAAGAGTAGTACAGAATGGTTATCATCAACATGTCGATGGCTTGTGATTTGTCATTCATTGTCATCAACAGTCCGAAGCCTTGATATAGTTTACCTTATAGGGACTTTGTTTCCAATCTTTGCAAAGTCAACTATGAATTCCTGAAGCCCCATTGGGAAAAAATTGCCTTTTAATTTTAAATTCACTGGACATCTAGTGAAGCTGCAAGACCATAAAACCATAAGAAGAGGAGCAAGCCTTTCGGACCCTCGAGCCTGTCCTACCATTCAAGGGGATCGTATCTGATCCACCATTCCTACATCAGCTTTCCTGCCTTTTCCCCTCACCCTTGATTCCCCTCCTGATGAATAATTTTTCTATCACATCCTTAAATATTTACAAGGACTTTGCCTCCCCACCCCCCCCCCCCCCCACCTTTCTGTGTCAAAGAGTTCCAAAACTCACAACTTCTGAGAAGAGAAATTCCTCATCTCAGTTTTAAATTGATGTCCCGTATTCTGAGACTATGCCCTCTGGTCCTGAACTCATTCCCAAAAGGAAACACCCTTTCAGCATTCAACCTGTCCCAAGCTTTTCAAGAATCCAATATGTTTCAATGAGATCATTTCCATTCTCCTAAACTTGAGTGAGTAGAGTCCCAACTTGTTTATCCTTTGCACAAAAGCCAATCCCTCCATCCCAGGGATCATCCTTGTGAACCTTGTCTGAACTATCTCCTATGAAACAATATCTTTCCTTAAATAAGGTGACTAGAACTGCTCAGACACAATTTCCCTTTCATGAAGTTATGCTGACTCTACTCAATTAGAATAAGATTTTTCAAATGTGTTTCTAATACTTCCTCAATAATTTTTGCCAGCAGTTTTCTGATAGTAGGTTAATTGGCCCATTGTTATTCATTTTGTTACTCCCTCCTTTTTTGAATAAAGGTGTCATATTGGCAGCTTTCCTGTGCTTCTCTGTAATCCAAGGAATATTGGAAATTACAGCAATGCATCCACTATCTCTGTAGTTACTTCCTTTAGGATCCCAGGTAAAAGCCATCAGGGCCTATCTGCCTTTAAATGCTTTAGTTTGTTGAATACTACTTTTCTAGTGATTGCGATTTCTTCCTTTCCATATTTTTAAATGAGCTCTTATTGACAGTTTTTATACTGTTTGCTAGTTTGCCATCCATAGTTTATATTCTTTTCTCTTTGTGATCTTTTTAGTCTTTTTTTTGGATTCTGATTTTTTCCCAGTCTTTGGGAGAATCACTGATGCTGACTCCTTTCTCCTTTCAACTTTACACTGTCCTTAACTTCCATGGTTAGTCATGGACAGTTTGTCCCTCTATTAACATCTAGCAGATTCCTTGAGGTAATGCTCTTCTACTCTGTTTTCCATTCCTCATTTTTTTCCTTACTTCATCATCCTTTCTTTATTACCTTTTTCATCCTTTTCTCCTCTCAGCTTTCAATTCCCATTCTCTTAACCTCCTCTACTACTTGTTGCCTTGGTGATTCAATTCTCACTCACTTGTTTTCCTACTTCACTTTTACTTTTGTTCCAGTTTTTATGCCTTGACCTGCCATTCTACTCCTCCACTTTTAGATCCCTTTTAATATTCGCTTTTTGCTTGTTCTTCTGCTTTACTCATGCATAAACTGTCTGCTCAGTTCAAAGGTACCATTTTCATCTGTGAGTCAAAATATCACAAGTTCACAGATTCACACTGGCTGCCTGTATTACTTGCTGTGAGGTTCAACTACAAGCAGCATGTGCTAAGCTGGTATTCTGAGACAGCTCACTGTTGGAGAGACTGCTAAATTGGTTGGTCCCAAGTGGAGCAGGCTAAGAATCATGAATGTGATTTGAGCACTCTTGCTTTACTTAGTCTTATAAAATAGAAAAATGATATTATTGATATTAAAAGATATCATTGATCAGACATTAATTTCAGTAGGCATCTTCTAGTTACATATCTAGTTATATTTTTCACCCAGATTGATCCTCTGCCAGGCACTAGAAAGCAAGGATTTGACACCATTTTTCATTTCAGATAGTCAGAGTCAAAGAATCGAGAGTGTGGTGCTGGAAAAGCACCAGGCAGCATCTGAGGAGCAGGAGAATCAAGTTAGAACTGCCCCTGGTTATTTCCTGAGCTCTCATGTTGCTTAGTTGCATCAAGCAAATTGGGCTATTCAACACCATTCTGACTTGCATCCAAGGACCAGGAGAAAGGTCAACTCTCCTGCTGCCTGACTGCTGTGCTTTTCCAGCACCACACTCTTGACTCTGATCTCCAGCATCTGCAGTCCTCACTTTCTCACTGACTCATAGATTTTCCACAGTGCAGAAAGAGGCCATTTGGCCCACAGAGATCCATCTCCCAACTCCATCCCTGTTCTTCCAAGTTTACCATGGCTAATCCACCTACCCTGCACATCCCTGGACACTATGGGGCAATTTTAGCATGGGGAATCCACTCAACCTGCACATCTTTGACTGTTTCAAGGAATTGGAGTAACTGGCGGAAACTCACAGAGGCACAGGGAGAACATGCAAACTTCACAAAAACAGTCACCCAAGGCTGGAATCAAACCTGGGCTCTTTGTACTGTGACGCAGCTGTGCTAACCACTGTCAAACTAGCTTTTGTGAACTCAAAAGTCAGCAATGAATATACAATAAAGTTATCTACTTTGTTACAATTTTACAAGGGACCAATAATCCTTTTCTTGTAAAAGTAGATAAAAGCAAGATGCAGGGATTTATGTAAAGAATAAAGTGATAAGTTTGCATAGTTTTGAATAAATTAAAATGATGTTCCATATACAACTTTAGATCAGTAATGCAATCTATAATATATAACAACATGGTTAACCATGGTATACTATAATTTATATAGCATACCAGATTATCAGGTGGTAAATATGGATAGGAGACTGTGATTGTACACCCCTCCTCAGCATACACTAAATAGTAAATATAACAAAGACAGATCCACAGATTTAAATTCCATTCGGGTTTATAGTTCTTCACTTTTGTCATTTGGCCTTAAAGCTCATTTTCAAGAGCCATTCCATCATGCACTGCCTCAATGACTGCTTCTGTAACCATTGATCACTCTCCCTCCCTGGGATCAAGTTCCCCTGGCCTCTAGAAACTCTCACAGGTACAATGCTAGTTTTTCACTGACACCTACTTTCACTAAGTTAGAACTGCTCCTGGTTTTTTCTGAGCTCTAATGTTGCTTAGTTACATCAAGCAAATTGGACTATTCGACCCCATTCTGACGTGTATTGGCATACAGCCTCTTCTTGAGCATCAACAACACCCAGGACTTTTAGAACTTCTGCCTGACTTTTTAAAGCACAGGGATCGCTAACTGTTCTTGAGACTTCTCTGTAGTCCAGTTGTAGCACTACAACTAAAAGCGTCACTGCTAACATGGAGTTCACTTCTTACTCTCTCACAAGCAGACACATAATCACTGATTTCCCCAAATACCTGTCTTAACTGTCCAGAATGACCCACATAAAACTTTGCAAATAGCCCCATTCCTATATCAAGACAGAACAGCATGTTACTAAATTTTGGAGAAGCTGAATATAACTCTTTCAATGCTGGCTTCTGCAGCCCAAAGAACCCGTGAAGTTGCAAGATGAACTCTGCAATGATATTATTTAAAGTAACTTTGCAAAGTGTCTGAAAACACTCAGGTTTGTTTGATGAAGTGAAGGGAGTTCCTTTATTGGCCGGAGCATAGAAAGCCATAGATGGCCTCACAGAGATGGAAGAGGAGTTGATGACCTGTGCGGCAGCAAACAGAGGGATAACAGATTCTGTGGGAAAAGGGTAAGATGGAGTAAAGACTTTAGAGAACGTAAGCTCTGTGCGATCCCTTTGGTCAGGTTCAGTTTCTTGACAATGGTGGGAGATGGCCTGACAGGCAGTCAATGCATCAAGTAGCTTGCTGTGCATGTCTATTTAGCTGTCTCCTATAGATCACCTCATCAAGGTCCTCAGGTGAGTTCTTTGTGTACTTGTGTACTTCTACCTCATTCTTTGATGAGCTGACAAATAAATCACCCTGCTTAATGATGCCCAGTGACTTGTGATACTCTGTACCAGTCTCCAAGATAATTACAGTGCCAGTATCTGAACTGTTCCTATAACATCAGATTAAGTAAATGCTCTCTTTCCTGCTGTACCAATGCTTTCTCTTTCCTGCTGAGACTCTTTAGATTGGGATGAGGCACTGTGATATTGGATGCCACAGCCCAATGAGTGATGTGAGCTCAGTGGTAAACCATACCCTCTATAGAACTCAGTAGATACTTTTGTTTACTGCCATTTTAGCTCTGTTTATGTCTACAGTAACTTATCCACAAGAAAGAAGACAGAATGCCAGCGATTTTTCAACACTGTATTCACATGATGTGCTGGCCATGCTGAAGTAGCTCGAGAAATGTACTGCATATTGTGTGTGAGGTGAGGAGTATTAGTAGGATTGTCTGGAGAAGGAAGAGATCCTAATTGTTAAACATGAGCTGTATGTGCTAGAGATAGCTTCTGGTTGAGTGTGATGCTTTGAACAACACGAGAAGCTAGGAATATGTTAAGTAGAATATATCATGTGAAGATGTACTTATTTAAGAGCGGCACAGTGTCTCAGTGGTTAGCACTGTTGCCTCACAGAGCCAGGGACCTGGGTTAAATTCCGGCCTCGGGCAACTGTCTGTGTGGAGTTTGCACGTTTTCGTTGTGTCTGCGTGGGTTTCCTCCAGGTGCTCCGGTTTCCTCCCACAATCCAACGATGTGCAGATTAGGTGAATTGGCCATGCTAAATTGCCGATAGTGTTAGGTGCATTAGTTGGGGATAAATGTTGGGTCGGGGAATGAGTCTGGGTGGGTTACTCTTCGGAGGGTCAAGGTGGACTTGTTGGGCCGAAGGGTCTGTTTCCATACTGGATGGAATCTAATCTAATTTGGGTCATTAGAACTTTTGTGGTACTGCTGCCAGGCCTTGTGTTCCAAATCAATGAGGTTAACATTTCTAGTCATCGTCTCATACACCCATTCTAAGGATGGTATTTTAGTGTTTGTTGCTATTCACAGAGGACAATTCCATCCCTCCCCTTGCTCAGTTGGACCACATTGGCTCCAGGACTGCAACTATCTGCTGGATACCTCTGTCTGCCTTGGTATTCAACTTTGCAGAATACTTTTTACACTTCCATCAAATTTTTAGACTTTTTAGGGAGGTCTCCATGTGCTACCTATCCCGAAGGAGTTGGTGAACCACCTGTTTGAACTGCTGCAGTCTGTGATGTGTACCTACACCACAGTGCTATTAGTCCTATACCACAGTGCTATTAGTCCATGATGTGTACCTACACCACAGTGCTATTAGTCCTATACCACAGTGTTATTAGTCCAAGATGTATACCTACACCACAGTGTTATTAGACCATGATGTGTAGCTACACCATTGTATTATTAGTCTTATACCACAGTGTTATTAATCCGTGATGTGTACCGACAACACTATGTTATTAGTCCGTGATGTGTAGCTACACCACAGTGTTATTAGTCCGTGTTGTGTAGCTACACCGCAGTGTTATTAGTCCATGATGTGTACCTACACCACAGTGTTATTAGTTCGTGATGTGTAGCTGCACCACAGTGTTATTAGTCCGTGTTGTGTAGCTACACCACAGTGTTATTAGTCCATGATGTGTAGCTTCACCACAGTGTTATTAGTCCTATACCACAGTGTTATTAGTCCGTGATGTGTACCTACACCGCAGAGTTATTAGTCCGCGATGTGTACCTACAACACTGTGTTATTAGTCCGGGATGTGTACCTACACCACAGTGTTATTAGTCCGTGAAGTGTACCTACACCACTGTGTTATCAGTCCGTGATATGTAGCTTCACCAAAGTGTTATTAGTCCGTGAGGTGTAGCTACACCACAGTGTTATTAGTCTGTGATGTGTACCTACACCGCAGTGTTATTAGTCCGTGATGTGTACCTACAACACAGTGTTATTAGTCCTACACCACTGTGTTATTAGTCTGTGATGTGTACCTACACCACTGTGTTATTAGTTGTATACCACAGGGTTATTAGCCCGTGATGTGTAGCTATGCCACAGTGTTATTAGTCCTATACCACAGTGTTATTAATCCATGATGTACACCTACACCACAGTGTTATTAGTCCGTGATGTGTACCTACACCACAGTGTTATTAGTCCTAGACCATAGTTTTATTTGTCCGTGATGTGTACCTACACCACAGTGTTATTAGTCTGTGATGTGTACCTACAACGCTGTGTTATTAGTCCTATACCACAGTGTTATTAGTCCAAGACGTGTACTGACAACACTGTGTTATTAGTCCTATATCACAGTGTTATTAGTCTGTGATGTGTACCGACAACACAGTGTTATTAGTCCTATATCACAGTGTGATTAGTCTGTGATGTGTACCTACAACGCTGTGTTATTAGTCCTATATCACAGTGTTATTGGTCTGTGATGTGTACCTACAACGCTGTGTTATTAGTCCTACACTACTGTTATTAGTCTGTGATGTGTGCCTACAACGCTGTGTTATTAGTCCTATATCACTGTGTGATTAGTCTGTGATGTGTACCTACAACGCTGTGTTATTAGTCCTATATCACTGTGTTATTAGTCTGTGATGTGTACCTACGCCACAGTTTTATTAGTCCTATACCACAGTGTTATTAGTCCGTGATATGTATCTAAAATGCTGTGTTATTAGTCCTATACCACAGTGTTATTAATCCGTGACATGTAACCTACACCACAGTCTTATTAGTCCTTGATGTGTAGCTACACCACAGTGTTATTAGTCCGTGGTGTGTACCTACACTACAGAGATATTAGTCCGTGATGTGTATCTACAACACTGTGTTATTAGTCTGGGATGTGTACTGACACCACTGTGTTATTCGTCCTATACCACAGTGTTATTAGTCCGTGATGTGTAGCTACACCACAGTGTTATTAGTCCTATATCACAGTGTTATTAATCCATGATGTTTACCTACACCACAGTGTTATTATCTGTGATGTGTCTGTACAACACTGTGTTATTAGTCCGTGATGTGTACCTACACCACAGTGTTATTAGTCCATGTTTTGTACCTACACCACAGTGTTATTAGTCCTATGCCACAGTGTTCTTAGTCTGTGAAGTGTACCTACACCACTGTGTTATTAGTCCGTGATGTGCACCTACATCATAGTGTTATTAGTCCATGATGTGTACCTTCACCACAGTGTTATTAGTCCTATCCCACAGTGTTATTAGTTCGTGATGTGTACCTACACCACAGTGTTATTAGTCTGTGATGTGTACCTCCAACACTGTGTTATTAGTCCGTGATGTGTACCTACAACATTGTGTTATTAGTCCGTGATGTGTACCTCCAACACTGTGTTATTAGTCCGTGATGTGTACCTACAACATTGTGTTATTAGTCCGTGATGTCAACCTACACCACAATGTCATTAGTCCTATACCACAGTGTTATTAGTCCGTGATGTGTACCTACACCACAGTGTTTTTTTGTCCGTGATGTGTAGCTACACCATCGTGTTATTAATCCATGATATGTACCTATATCACAGTGTTATTAGTCTGTGATGTGTACCTACAACACTGTGTTATTAGTCCATGATGTGTACCAACAACACAGCATTATTAGTCCATGATGTGTACCTACACAACTGTGTAATTATTCCGTGATGTGTACCTATAGGACAGTGTTATTAGTCCTGTGCCTCAGTGATCTTAGTCCGTGATGTGTACCTAGACCACAGTGTTATTAGTCCGTGAAGTGTACCTACACCACTATGTTATTAATCCCATACCACGGTGTTATTAGTCCGTGATGTGTACCTACAACCACTGTGTTCTTTGTCCGTGATGTGTACCTACACCGCAGTGTTATTAGTCCTAGACCATAGTTTTATTTGTCCGTGATGTGTACCTACACCACAGTGTTATTAGTCCGTGATGTGTACCTACAACACTGTGTTATTAGTCCTATGCCTCAGTGTTCTTAGTCCGTGATGTGTACCTACACCACAGTGTTATTAGTCCTAGACCATAGTTTTATTTGTCCGTGATGTGTACCTACACCACAGTGTTATTAGTCCGTGATGCGTACCTACAACACTGTGTTATTAGTCCGGGATGTGTACCTACACCACAGTGTTATTAGTCCGTGATGTATACCAACACCACTGGTTTATTAGTCTGTGATGTGTGCCATCACCACAGTGTTATTAGTCCGTGGTCTGTACCTACACCATAGTATTATTAGTCCTATACCACAGTGTTATTAGTCCGTCATGTGTAGCTACACCACAGTGTTATTACTCCTATACCATAGTGTTATTAGTCTGTGATGTGTACCTAAACTACAGTGTTATTTGTCCTCTCCCACAGTGTTATTAGTCCGTGATGTATACCTGCACCACACAGTTTTTCGTCCGTGATGTGTTCCTACACCACAGTGTTATTAGTCCTATATCACTGTGTTATTAGTCTGTGATGTGTACCTACACCACAGTCTTATTAGTCTGTGATGTGTACCAACACCACAGCATTATTAGTCCTAGACCATAGTTTTATTTGTCCGTGATGTGTACCTACACCACTGTGTTATTAGTCCGTGATGTGTACCTACACCACAGTCTTATTAGTCCTCTCCCACAGTGTTATTAGTCCGTGATCTGTATCTACAACACTGTGTTATTAGTCCATGATGTGTACCTACACCACAGGGTTATTAGTCCTATACCACAGTGTTATTAGTCCGTGATGAGTACCTACACCACAATGTTAGTAGTCCGTGATGTGTACCTACACCACTGTGTTGTTAGTCCGTGATGTGTACCTACACCACAGTGTTGTTAGTCCATGATGTGTACATACACCACCAAGGTTTTAGTTCCTACACCACAGTGTTATTAGGCATATACCACTGTGATATTAGTCCGTGATGTGTAGCTACACCACAGTGTTATTAATCCGTGATATGTACCTACACCACAGTGTTGTTAGTCTGTGATGTGTACCTACCACACTGTGTTATTAGTCAATGATGTTTAGCAACGCCACACCGTTATTAGTCCGTGATGTGTACCTACAACACTGTGCTATTAGTCTGTGATGTGTATCTACACCACAGTGTTATTAGTCCGATATCACTGTGTTATTAGTCTGTGAATGTATACCTACACCACTGTGTTATTAGTCCGTGATGTATACCTATACCACTGCATTATAAGTCCGTGATGTGTACCTACACCATGGTGGTATTAGTCTGTGATGTGTACATACACCACAGTGTTATTAGTCCTGTACCACAGTGTTATTAGTCCACGATATATACCTACAACACTGTGTTATTAGACCGTGATGTGTACCTACACCACTGTGTTATTTGTCCGATACCACAGTGTTATTAGTTAGTGATGTGTACCTATAACACTGTGTTATAAGTCCGTAATGTGTACCTAGACCACAGTGTCATTAGTCCGTGATGTATACCTACACCACTGTGTTATTAGTCCGTGATGTGTACCTAAGCCACAGTGTTATTAGTCCGTGATGTGTACCTACACCATTGTGTTATTAGTCCATGATGTGTACCTACACCACAGTGGTATTAGTCCGTGATGTGTACCTACACCACAGTGTTATTTGTCCTCTCCCACAGTGTTATTAGTCCGTGATGTGTACCTGCACCACAGTGTTATTAGTCTGTGGTGTGTACCTACAACTCTGTGTTATTCGTCCGTGATGTGTACCTACCCCACAGTGTTATTAGTCTGTGATGTGTACCTGCACCACAGTCTTATTAGTCCTCTCCCACCGTGTTATTAGTCCGTGATCTATATCTACAACACTGTGTTATTAGTCCGTGATATGTACCTACACCACAGTGTCATTAGTCCTATACCACAATGTTATTAGTCCGTGATGCGTACCTACACCACGGTGTTGTTAGTCCATGATGTGTACCTACACCACAGTGTTGTTAGTCCGTGATGTGTACATACACCACCAAGGTTTTAATCCATGATGTGTTCCTACACCACAGTGTTATTAGGCCTTTACCACTGTGTTATTAGTCCGTGATGTGTAGCTACCCCACAGTGTTATTAATCCGTGATATGTACCTACACAACAGTGTTATTAGTCTGTGATGTGTACCTACCACACTGTGTTGTTAGTCAGTGATGTTTACCAACACCACAGCGTTATTAATCTGTGATGTGTACCTACAACACTGTGCTATTAGTCTGTGATGTGCACCTACACCACAGTGTTATTATTCCATGATGTGTAGCTACACCACAGTGTTATTAGTCTGTGATGTGTACCTACACCACAGTGTTATTAGTCCTATATCACTGTGGTATTAGTCCATGATGTATACCTATACCACTGTGTTATAAGTCCGTGATGTGTACCTACACCACGGTGGTATTAGTCTGTGATGTGTACCTACACCACAGTGTTGTTAGTCCTATACCACAGTGTTATTAGTCCATGATGTGTACCTACACCACTGTGTTATTCGTCCGTGATGTATAGCTACACCACAGTGATATTTGTCCGTGATGTGTACCTACAACCCTGTGTTATAAGTCTGTAATGTGTACCTAGACCACTGTGTTATTAGTCCGTGATGTGTACCTACACCACCGTGTTCTTCGTCTGTGATGTGGATCTACACCACTGTGTTATTAGTCCAATACCACAGTGTTATTAGTCAGTGATGTGTACCTACAAAACTGTGTTATAAGTGCGTGATGTGTACCTAGACCACAGTGTTATTAGTCTGTGATGTATACCTACACCACAGTGTTATTAGTCCTATTTCATGGTGTTATTAGTCCGTGTTGTGTAGCTACACTACAGTGATATTAGTCCGTGATGTGTACCTACACCACGGTGGTATTAGTCTGTGATTAGTACCTACACCACAGTGTTATTAGTCCTATACCACAGTGTTATTAGTTCATGATGTGTACCTGGACCACTGTGTTATTAGTCTGTGATGCGTACCTGCACCACAGTGTTATTAGTCCTATACCATAGTGTTATTAGTCCATGACGTGTACCTATACCACTGTGTTATTAGTCCGTGATATGTAGCTACACCACAGTGTTCTTAGTCCGTGATGTGTAGCTGCACCACTGTGTTATGAGGACCATTTGGAGTTCCAGAGTTTGATGTTTTAACAGTGATGGAACAGTGACACAGGTCCAAGTTAGTTTGGTATGTCAGCAGGGGGTAATCTGTGGGTAATGGTGTTCCTGTCTATCTGCTGCCTTTTCCTTCTCGATGATAGCATCCATAGATTTGGAAGGTGCTGTTGAAGGCGGCTCAATGAGTATTCATGATATCTTCTAAATGATACATACAATTGCCAATGTGCATCAGTGATGAAGGAAGTGAATATTTAAGTTAATGGTTAAGTTATCAAGTTTAATCGCAAATCATTGGGTACAAATGAATTGTAACCTGAGTAAAATTAGGTTGGGCCAACTCGGCCCATATTCTAGATTCTACAGTGCCACCTGAGATGGTCCAAGTGAAGTTTTAAATTGAAATGCAGGTTTAGCCTGCGTTTTGTGCAAAATGGCATCCTGGTAAAGAAATTGAAGTTTGCATTGAGAACAGCCTCCACAGAATTGTTAATTGATCAACACTTAACTTGCCTGTTAATGTTCATTAATGAGGCTGAACTAATTTTTTTTAGATTAGATTCCCTACAGTGTGGAAACAGGGCCTTCAGCCCAACAAGTCAACATCGACCCTCCAAATAGTAACCCACCCAGACCCATTTCCCTCTGACTAATGGACCTAACACTATGGGACAATTTAGCGTGGCCAATTCACCTGACCTGCACATCTTTGGACTGTGGGAGGAAACTGAAGCACCCGGAGGAAACCCACACAGACACAAGGAGAAAGTGCAAACTCCACACAGACAGTCACCCGAGGCTAGAATCAAACCTGGGTCCATGGTGCTGTGAGGCAGCAGTGCTAACCACTGAGCCACCATGCCACCCTGGTAATGTTGCATAAAGCTTCATCAAACTGTTTCTGTTAATAGCAACCAGTTGATGAAGAGAAAATAGATCATTGCAGACAATGTCAAGTGCTTATTAAAGATATATTGCCGTTTAATGTTCACTCGCTTTGAGAACTTTGAAAAATATCTTTGAGACATATCAAACGAACAGTTGAGACACTTTTACAAAACTTAATTAACAATAAAGTACATGTTTTCTGCCTATTCTGAGGATTTCACCTAGAAGGGAGTGCTGCACCACTCCAACATGTCACGTACCTGACAAGAGAAAGGAAATGCTTGGTCATGACATTTTGCTCAGAGTTCCTCTTGATCTCTTAATGGAACAGGAGAAAGAGACAAAGTCAGGCGGAGCAGAATAAGTGACTGCAGAAGAGACAGACAGATACTTAGAGCTTTATTCGGCCACATTTGGAATATTGTGTATAGTTCTGGTTGCTGCACTACCAGAAGGATATGAAGACATTGGAGTGGTTTACCAGGATGTTGCCTGGTTTGGAGGGCATTACTTAGTAGAAGAAATTCAACAAACATGGTTTGTCTCACTGAAACATTGAAGGGTGAGGGATGACCTAATAAAGCTTACAAAATTATGAGAGGCATAGATAAAATTGGATAGTTGGAGTCTTTTTCCCAGGGTAGAATTGTCACTTATGAGAGGACATAGGTTTAATGTAAAAATGGGTATGTTTAAAGGAAATATAAGAGGCTGGTGTTTTATACAGAGGGTGGTAAGTATTTGGACTGTGCTGCACGAAGAGCTGGTGCAGGTGGATAGAATAGCAACATTTAAGTGGCATTTTGATAAATATGCGAATAGGCAGGGAATAGAAAGATATAGACCACATAAAGGTAAATGGTGTTTAGTTTTGGAAGACATCATGTCAGAGCACAGTGGGCCATAGGGCCTGTTCCTATGTTATATTATTCTTTGTTCTTTGTTCAGAGGAAGAGGGATGTTGGGTTCTTTACCTCTCTACAGGCCTTGATTTTCTTCTTGACTTCCTCCCCCTGGAGATTTAATGCTGTGTCCATGAGTCTGTGTGTCCTCTCACTTGATTCTTGAGATACCGTGGAATGTGGTACAACATGTCAGCCGTATACTTAATACCTGCAACTGACATGGGTGAATAGGACTCAGCCAAATCACTCAGTAACAATGATATCTCATCAATGGTTTACCTGCAAATCTACTCAGTTTTGACAGAAAAAAATATAATTTATATAAAATTATTAACCATATTTCATTTTAACAGTTGATCATTTGGTGCAAACAATATAAGGAAAATTAAGTAGATGGGGGCAATTTGGTATATGTTTTACTACCTCTGGACAAATTCAAGCAATGGAAGCAACTCAGGACAAAAGCTGTCTGCCAAAGCCAAACTTTTGATATCACAAACTCTTGTTATTCGCACAAATTCACCCTTTTATTAAAGTCACCTCCGTAAGGATTAGTAGTGGGCCCAGGCCATATTAAAAATCAATCAGCAACCAAGAACTATAATTTAGTAGAACATTCTGCTCTTTGCAATTTTATCTCAAAGTCTCAAAATAGTGCAATCTGACTGCTTGTGTTAGTTACCTCGGTGTATGAGAGTAATGATCAGTCTTTTCAAACAATTTTGAAATATTCCCAAACCACTAAGGGAAAGCTTGTCAGATAATGCCCATTTTCTACACTGGAATGATCAAGGAGATTAGTTCCGTATTCCTAAGAGCACCAAAGAGGATTGAATAAATTAAATAGAACAGATGGACCTGTCAGGTTAGAATTAAAAATCACATTAACGTGTTGTTTTAAAGCATCAGTACCTGTCAATCATATTTTCCTGTCAAAGACACCAAAAGTCCATTGAGACATTTTTCAAATGGCAACATTCCTACAAAGAATCAACAATTAAAGCAAAATAAAATGTATTAAGGAGTGAACACAACATGCAAATGAAACAAATTAAGTCAAATTACATGTACTCCTGCTCACATATTCATTATGAACTGCTAGGACACAGATCTATGTGATTAACTGTATCTGCTTTGTTCCTATTACACATTTTCTATTGCCCTTGTCATCTGCACTTTCTGTCCCATTCCCTTAAGGTGAATAATGCCGACTGTTGTGTTATGTCTCACATCTATTATGTAAATATTTTTAAGAAACATTCTCATGATATCACCATGATACTTAGTATAATGTGACAGTATAAAGGTTTTAGTCTCAATCTTAAATTGGGCCACTTGAAGCATGGCATGCTGATAGAAGTGTGCTACTGTTTGTAACTGCATAGCTCAGGATTATTCCAGATGCTGTGACTGTCAAGAGATGTAATAATTTTTTATTGAATCTTCCAGTACCAAGTCACCCATGTCTAGTTCTTGTGTTACAGAGCTAACATAAATATTCCTGATGAAGGGCTTTTGCCTGAAACATTGATTTTTCTGCTCCTTGGACGCTGCCTGACCTGCTGTGCTTTTTCAGCACCACTCTAATCTAGACTCTGATCTCCAGCATCTGCAGTCCTCACTTTTGCCTAACATAAATATTGCCTCACCAGTCAAAAACCCACCTCACGGAGGCAGGGCAATGACAGCCATATGCTTTATGTACAATGTTTCTTGAGTCAGCAAAGTGCACCAAACCAACAAGAGCCATCGGAGATGTAGTTTCTTGTGCCCACTCTAAAGCTGATTTGCTTATCATCACATCTGCAAAGATGTCATTGGGTTCATACAGGAAATTGGGTTTCAAAAGCCAAACCAAGTTGCAGAATAGAACATAAATGAGAAAAAAACATGGCACCACAATGCCACTAGCAGCCTGTACAAAACAGAAACATATCCATGATGTGCACAATCAAATGAGCAAAAGGCAAATTTCAGAAAATGACTAAACTTTTCGCTATATCAACTATATCAACAAGACAATCAGCAGGGTGTTCCCTTTTCCATTTTGATTTGATACCATAAGACTTAATAGGGTCTGGAGTCAACATCCTCCCAACTGTGTACCACTTTGCCACCACTTTTGCTGTCAGTGTGACAGAACATTAATAGGAATAATAATGCTGTTGATTAGATCATCGTCAAGAGTAAATTGAGGTGTATGACTTGAGGTTATTAATGACACGGTCTGTTGTTCATCTGTGAGACAGCCTTGCCAATAAAGGAGTACTTTTGCACAGTGAACAGTGCTAGGTATATACCAATGTCATTCTATTATGCAGCCAGATCAGGTTTGGACCACAGGAATCACTTCTGGGCTTATTACATTAGTTTCATTGTGGCCATTATTGGAATTCACTTTTGAATTTCAGCCTTATTAAATAATTGCATTTAATTTCCATCATCTGTTATTGTTATATTTAAACCCATGGTCCAAAACCAATACCTTGGCTCTGTGCATTGATGCTCCAATGACATTACCAACACGCTACTAACGACCTTAAAGTTTCTACATCTTGTAATCCTCTCATCTTCAAAAAAGCTGGAGGCAGCCTAATCAAATTTCTGCATCATAGTTAAATTGCTCTTTGCCGACTACTTACGGCTTTTTGAGGTTGTGAAAGCTCAGCCAAAAGACTGCTCCAAAGGACAGTTTTTCTCATCACCCAATAATGCAGCATGTTGAGTCCTGAGGAATAGTAGGGAAATGGATGAGAAGTAAAAACACAAAGTAGAGACCCTCCCACCAAGTCCCCTGTCATAGCCCAACCACAGTTCATTATTAACCCTGCACAACTTAGCATATTATTGATCATGGGGCACTGCAAAGCCAAATTCAAGCTATCACTAATCAAACATAGAAAAGTACATGCTGAGGTTTATGCTATTCAGCCCAACAATTTAGTGCCAGCTTAAAAAGAGCTATCCAGTCTTATCTACCTTCCAGTTCTTGGTCTGTACAATTAAGGTGGATAGGCATCCAATTAATAGACTGCTTTTTCCAAATGGTGTTGAGCTTCTTGAATAGTGTTGGAGCTGCAATCATCCAGGCAAGGAACAGGATTCAATCGTATTCCTGATTTGTGCATTATCGGTCGTGGATAGATTTTTGGGAGTCAGGAGGGGAGTTACTCACTTCAGAATTCACAACTTTTGATCTGTCTTATCTGATTGATTTTTCTTTGCTTTGTCCTACTCTGTGGGCTGGATTTTTTCAGCTCCCAAATTAAAACATGAGATTCTCTATGTCAAGGAAGAAAAACATTCAATTTTGCAACCAAGGATTGAATGGTGAGAAAAGAACCTTGCTATTGAGCAGTGAAAAGCATATTTGCATGTATTTATATCCCATTACCAGCTAATCTCACTTCACTTCAACATAGTTTCCTCTTCTCTCATGTTGGGAATTGATGTTTTCTAATCTTTCTCCTGCGCATAGAAGTCAAAGTGGGTACCTGACTATTCCAATTCATCACTTTCTCCTCCAGGTCTCCACCTCGGACAGCAGTCCCCACCAATCAGCTTGTACTTCACAGGGAGCAGCCGAACTGCTATCCACGGTGGTGGCATTGGATATGCACTGACCCAGCACTCCTGACTCACTCAGGTTGCAGTTGCCCATTTCAATATTGCATTTGGGATCAGCACCTCAGGGCCCTTCACTTTCTCTTTTAATGTTCGCTCAATTTGACCCTATTTGGATGTTTGCTGTATCTCTGCCTTGCCTTGCCTTGCCTATTAACACATTGAGACCTCATTCAGAACTTAAAGTCTGAGAGTACTTTTGTATGATCTTGCCTTTTAGTGCAGATATAAACCAAGCAATTTGTCCTAGCTATTAGCAGTGATTGATGAAGGGTGAACATGTTACTGTTTGGCATCGTGACACAATATATCACACATTGTACTGCATGTGCTTCAGCAAAATGGCCATGCTTCAAAGTATAGGGGGTATCATCCCCAGTCAAATCAAGTGGAACTCACATTAGTCAGGACCCCATCACAGTCAGTCAAGGGCAGCATCCAATCAAAGTCCAGGGATTGGGACATGGGACCAGTGTTGTCGGATGGTTGGCATGATTAAGTGGCAGTGCTGAGGTTAGGTGGGAACATAGAAGGTCTATGCTGATGGGGTTTATAGGGAGTGTAAAGAAGAAAGGAATATGAATGCTCAGGGGACTCCAACCAGTCTGAATCTGTGGCTCACTTGTGTCAAGCGCAACCTGTATTGTCTGCCGTCCTCATTCGCACATGACTGCAGCCACACTTGGGATAGGTGGAGTAGGTGTTTGCTTTGAATGCCCATGAAGGCATAACCTCTGGTCCTAGATTGTCACATGAGGGGAAATATCCTCTCATAATTTACCCTGTCACACCCTTCAAGAATCCTATATATTACAATTAGATCATATCTCATTATTCTAAACTCCAGTATGTAGAATCCCAACCGGTTTAGACTCTGCTCATGAGTCAATCCCTCCACACCCAGGATCAATCTAGTAAACCTTCTCTGAACCACCTCCAATGAAATCTTTCCTTAAATAAAGAGACCAAAAATACACACAATACTCCTGATGTGGTCTCAGAGGAACCTTGTATAGCAGTAAGATTTCCTTACTCATATCCTCCAATTCCCTTGAAATCAGGGCCAACATTCCATTAGTCTTCCTGATTCCCTGCTGTATCTGCGTGCTAGCTGTCTACATTTCATCACAAATACTCCTAGTCATGGAGTCACTGAGTTACTGTTCTATTAATTATTCCTAGTTAGTTTGGCTGCAAAGTTTTATTTCTTTGTCTTTTCTATCTTTTTAGTACTTCTGTCTGGATTCTGAATTTATCCAGTCATTGGGGCTGTCACTGACTTTTTCTTCCTTATCTGGTTTTTCTTTCAACTTATCATATTATGATCACTACTTCCTCAGGAATCTTTTTGTCAGAGGTCATTTATTAAACCTGCCTCATTCCCCATAACAGGATAATGCTCCCTGGTTGGACTAATAAATGCAGGTATGCCATATGGCTTCTTAACTACTTTATCCACCTGCCTGGATCCCTTAAGTGCCCAGTATCCATGCACACCAAATGATCCTCAGGGCTTCCCAGGGTTCTAACATTCACCAAGTTTTCCCTTGTCTTGCTTGCCCTTCACAAATGTATCACCTAACATTTGTCCAGATTGAATTCCATTTGCCACTAATCAGCCCATCTGTCCAGCCTACCTTGATGTCTAAGGCTATCTTCATCACTTTATTTACTGTTTTACCAATTTAAGTATTGTTTGCAAACTTACTGATCAACCCTCTTACATTAAAGTCTAAATCATTTATATAAACCACAAACAGCAAGGGTCTTGTGGGACTCTATTGAACACAGATTCCATTCATAAAAAAAACCCTCAACCATCATCCTCTATTTCCTGCCACTTAACAAATTGTGGATTCAATTTGCCACATGGATCTCATGAGCTCTTTGCTATCAGTTTTCCATGCAGAACCTTATCAAAAGCCTCACTGAAGTCCAGGTCGGCAACGACTAGATGGTGGCACACTATGACGCTTCAGCCCAAGCTTTCACTCTGTCCATTTCTTTCTTTTTTCTTTTCTCTCTTCATTCTCTCTTGGTGTTTCTTCCTGGCCTCGCGTGGACCGGAACCATGGCAGTGTCTCGGCAACACATGGCCTGGTCTCTCAACAGCTTGTAGCTGTGTCTTGGTCTGGTCTCTTGGCTCAGTCTGCGAGTGGGCCCTGTCTGGGCATATTTTGGAGGGATCAGGGGAGGTGGCAGCTTCAGAAGCAGCAATGTTGGCATCATAGCCCGACACGGAAACAGTGAGCAGTGAGGGTGGTCCCTCAGTATCTGCAGTGGCAGCATCAAGAACAGACAGCTGGGGTCTGCCAAAGAGTGAGGTAAGTGGCAGACCCATCAAAGAACTTTTCACTAAATTCCTTTATCTTTCTAGTTTAAATTAAAAAGGATCTTAGTGTTAATGATTACCTCAGTTCTTTATTTTTCTACTTACTCTATGAAGATAATGCTTACTTTATTAACTCTGATCACTTAATACTTTGCACCTATGTTTGTTGTACCTAGGTACCTTGTACTGAAGATAGGACCATGTGTAGCGACATTATACACTTTTCACCATACTGTGATATTTCTGAGCTTGAGTACACATGACAATAAATATATATCAAAATCTAAATCAAAGCACGGCTCTCATGTGCACACCTGGGCACCTTTTTTGAAAAGTTCAGGCATGTTGACCAGACATGATCTTGCCTTAACAAAACCACACTGGCCGCTTGGTTAATCCCTGACTCTCCAAATGCAGGGTATTTTGGCCCTTAAAATTGCTTCCAATAGTTTTCCCAACACTGTGGTTAGACTGGTTGACCTATGGTTTCCCCATGTATCCCTTGCCCATTTCTTGGATAATTGTACCAATCCTCTGTCACCTTTCCTGTGGTCAGAGAGAAATTGAAAATCTTTGCAAGTTCCTCTGTTATTTCTTTCCTTGCCTCACACAGCAACCTTGAATACATTTCATCCACCCCTGGAAATTTATCTACTTTTTGATCTGCCAGACTACTCAGAACCTCATCTCTGTTCATGCTAATTGTGTCACAGATCTTCTCCCGGATTTCTATTCAGTGGTGACCCCGGAATCCGAACGCTCTATTGTTCGAACAAATCGGAATCTGAACAATTATTTCGAGAAAGTTTTGCCCTAAAATCCGAACACATTTTCAGAATCCGAACACCACGTACCGTTCAGGTCACAGATTGGTTTGTTCAGTTGGTCCCCGGGAGGTAGTCGTGAAAGCATCCATCACTAGTTTACCTCGTGATTTGTGCTGGTTTTTTAATTATCACCCTTGTACATTCACCATTAGCACTCCTCACTAAGGTAAATGAAGTTATTTTCATGTTAGTACATTTATTTCTTGCTTTTATTAAAAGTGTCTTGAAAATGTTTTTTGGAAATGGATTAATTCACTTTCCATTCTTAATTCACTTTCACTCTCTTAAGGGGAAAGTAATTTCGGAATCTGAACTTTTCCCAATCCGAATAGCCTCCTGGAATGAATTATATTCGGATTCCAAGGCACCACTGTATACACGTTATCGCTCTCACTAGCAAACACTGACTCAAAGTATTAACTTACTGCCCTACCTATGTGCCTGGCTCCTTGCACAATCACTGCCGTGGTCCTAATGTGCTCTATTCTTTACTTTGTTATGCTTTTACTTTCAATACACTTAGAAACCAGTTTAGGATCTTCTTTTATTTTACCTGCTATATCTTTCCATACCTTTTTTAACTCTGCTAATGCCTCTTTTATGTTCCCTCTTGTGCATTCTGTACTCCTCTTGGGCTTCTGCTGTTTTGAGCCCTTGATGTCTCTCATAAGCCTCCTGCTTTCTTTTAATCCAATGCTGTATATCCCTTAATGTCCAGGGTTCACAGAATTTTGATGACCTCCCTCTTTTTATTTATTGGAACATGGTAGCCCTGTATTCTCCATATATCCTTCTTGAATGCATCCCACTGTTCTGAGACAGAGTTACATGAATTATATACCTGACTTTATTAAAATCATCCTTTCCCCAGTTGAGAACTTTGATTTCAGGCTCATTCTTCTTCTTTTCCATAGCAATCTTTATTCTAATGGAGTTAGATCACTGTCTCTAAAATGGTTCCCCACTGACAGTTTGACCAATTGCCCAGTTTTTTCGCTAAAGTTGAATCCAGGACTGCAACCCACTTGTGTGCCTTCTACATATAGGCTGAAAAATCTGACCTGGGTCCATTCTTCCATCAGGGCCATCATGAATCAGATGATAGGCCTCCTGAAGGTGAGGCTCTGATGCTTGGATTGATCAGGGAGGGGCCTTGCAATACATTGCAAGCGTGCCACATAATCTTGGCATGCTCTACACAATTGGAGCATGCAAAGGAGCAACGTTAGAGGCACTGCAGAGCTGGGACATCAGGACTTGTCTTCTGAGAAAGACGAGGAAGACAATGAGAAGGCACAGCACACTTTGATGATTGATCGAGGTTAAAAATCACACAACACCAGGTTATAGGCCAACAGGTTTATTTGGAAGCACTAGCTTTCGGAGCGCTGCTCCTGCATCAGGTGATTGTGGAGAATAAGATTGCAAGGCACAGAATTTATAGCAAAGGTTTACAGTGTGATTTAACTGAAATTATATATTGAAAAGGACCCAGATTGTTTAAAGTCTCTCATCTTTGGGAATGACTGAAGTTACCATGACTGTTGATCAGACAGACACTGATATGAAGTAGCAATACATTTATGAATGTGAGTTTGTTTTTGTAATGAAGTATTACTCTTGCTACCTATGTGCCCTCAGTTTATTTTTTTTCATTCTTCTACCACAGTGTGCGCTGTGCAGCTCCTGACTGGCAATACTTGACTGGCACATGGCTAACTTTAAATATTACGCTGAGAATCCTGGGAGGTGATGCTCCAACTTTGGTGAGTATACTATACCACAAGGACAGCTCATAGCAGCATGGTGAGTACAGAACGAAGAGCATGAAAAGACTCTGAGCACTCATGGACCAATGATCAAACTCACTCAAATTGACACTTGGCTAACGTTTGGTCAAGTTCAGCCCTGTATGTTCTTGGACATCTGGGAGATATGAGTTTGTGATCCATTCCTTATTCTTTATGGGATCATATTGATCTGGTTCTTCTTTAACCTCTTCTTCAATGTCTCCCATTGCTCTGAAACTGGAGTCAAACACAATTATTGTTCGTTTTGACCATACATGCACATACGCCAGTGTTCTTTGAGGTTAAGCAGAGTAATGAACTGAGAATGGAGAAGTCTATTCTGCTTGTGTGCTGAATAACGGCTCAGGGCTTTAAATGTATCAGCTCCTCCATTAAGCAGCTGGTCAATCTCAGACAACCATATGCAGTATCATTCTGAATAGGTGTAGGAACGGTGTATGCAATGTCATTGTCACTGATAGCACAAAGATGGGTTCGAAACCAGCTGTACCCCAGATGGTTGTCCACTTTAGTGATCTGAAGTGCCATCAAAGGCTGAGGCAGTCATTAATGAAGATGAGGGTGTCACCCCACATGGGACACCATGACTATCATTCTGAGCCTCTGTCCCTCTTTAACCAAATGACTGGGCTGACCCTGACTTGACACTGGTGCATCAGCATCTGGAAGAGATTACTGACACCCCATGTGACAAAGATAACAAGAAATAGACTGCCTTCATTTTGACAAAGGTCAACTCCTTTTTCATCTGTGACCCCTAGATACTTTGAATATCTTGTCAATCAAAAAAAGTACCTAACTTTATCTTGAATATATTCAATGATTCATTCTCCACTGTTCTCTGAGAAAAGAGAATTTCATAGACTCATGACTGGCAGCTGGCATGCCCGGAGCAGGACTCTGGCAGCAGGGTCGAGGAAGCAGCTGGTGGAGGGACGAGCATGGGACTCAGTATCAGTTGCTACTTGGCAGAAGTGACATTGGCGCGATAGGCCCAGCAGTGAAAGATGGCACCTGAGGAATGGCGATTTCGATGTTGGTTGAGTTTGATGGTGGTGGCAGAAAAACAATAGCAGAAGGGTTATGAACCTTCTTTAAGCTACACCTTTCCCAATATTTTTCATTATTCTTAAACTATTCAAAATGGGGCCAGAATCATGGTGACAATGGAAACTATTCACTGTATTTTACTGTATTTTTTACTGCAAAATACAGCGTGACAATGAAATCATTCATTCTGCAAAAAGAAAAAAACCCTTATCTTTATTTTAATTGAGACCTTTTATTTTTAAACTGTGAATTTTAGTTCCACATCCTCTCATAAACTGAAACATCCTCTCATAAACTGAAACATCCTCTCATAATGCACCCTATCAAATACGCTCAATATACATTTCAATAATGTACATTATTTTTTCAAATATCTCTCATTCTTACATACCCAGCGGATATGGCCCTAAACTTTGATCATAGGAATCAGTAGTGAATCTTCTCTAAGTTGCTTTTAATACAATTATATCCTTTCATAACAAGTTCAAAAATGCACACAGTATTTGAGATGTGGTTTCACCAATACCAGACTAGATTCCCTACAGTGTGGAAACAGGCCCTTCAGCCAAGCAAGTCCACACCAACCCTCTGAAGAGTAACCCACCCAGACCCATTTGCTACCCTATATTTACCCTTGACTAATGCATCTAACACTATGAGCAATTTAGCATGGCCAATTCACCTGACCTGCACTTCTTTGGACTGTGGGAGGAAACCAGAGGACCCAGAGGAAATCCACACAGTCACCCAAGGTGGGAATCAAACCCAGGCCCCTGGCACTGTGAGACAGCAGTACTAACCACTGAGCCACCGTGCCGCCCCTGTACTTAAACAAAACTTCTTTACTCTTATATTCAATTCCATTTCCAATTAACAACAACATTCCATTTGCCTTCTCAGTCACTTGCAGAAACTGGATGTTAACTTTTTATAATTTATTTACCACGGCACACAGATCGCCCTGTATTACAGAGCTCTATAATCTCTCAGTATTTGAATGATAGATTGATCTTCTATTCCTCCTCCCAAAGTGGACAAGTTCACATTTCCCTATATTATCCTTCATCTGCCAAATGTTGTCTTCTCACTTAAAAAATTTGTATTCCTTTGCAAATTCCTTGTTTTCTGCCGGCAATTTACATTGCTACCTGTCTTTGTATCATCAGCAAAATTAGTAACCATATATTTCTTCGCTTCATCCAAGTTAATTATATTGATTGTAAAGGTCCTAGGACTGATACAGGTGACATTCCATTAGTTACAGTTTGTCAACCCAAAAATGACTCATTGTTGGCCATTCCCAATAACCTTGTTAAAATTCCACAGAATGAGCCATCGACATGCCTAGGGTTAGTACTTGTCTTTAAGGATGTGAGAGTGGTATTCACTGTAAATTGCTGGAAGGGGCTTCACTAGTGGGTAGACCACTTCCTGGCTGAAGAAAAGTACTAGGTGCAATGAGAATTACACCTCTGGCACATTTGGATTATTGACCTTGCTTTGTAAAATCTCTTACTTCTAAAAAAAACAATTAGTCTTACACCAACTCTAAGCTTTTCTACCTTCTGTTGAGTCCTTTCTCAAAAAAGAAAAGTATGAATTTCTAGGAAAACTGTCTTAACAATCCCCTGTGAAAAAGGCAAGTGGTGGTTTGAGGGCCCATGTGAATATTTCGTGCATTGCATTCTCACATGGAATTTAAGAATGGTACAGGATTCAGAGACAATCTGATTCTGCCCCATTTTCTGGTCCCAAGACTGGAACCCCACGTTTGTAAAATGAAAGCACTCCATCTCTTCCTTGTAGAGGTAATACACAACCATAAGATTTGCTCTCTGATGTGCATTCCTCCTGTTGAGTCCCTATGTTGGGAATGGATTTCTAATTTACATGAATTATCTTCAAATACGGGTGTTTAGATTTTCTCTGGAATTTTGGATGATGCAGCTATATCTTCACTGAGAACTGAGGAATTAACCATCAAGAGAGTGATTTGTCACAAATTCAAATACATATTCCATCTCCAGCTGCTATATTCAGTACTTACATAAGGCACCTGCCATTCACCTGTTAAGTACACATTATCTGACTAAGTAAGCTGTCAGCACCATCAGGTGTTGCAAAATTTCCATATTTTAATATAGTGAAAAAGGAATATGAATATCAAATGCATCGTATATTGCCTGTGTGTAGATTAAAGAGGTAATATTTAAGCCATTTTTAAAACATTGTCTTACTTCTCAATCTAAAGTGTTTCTCTACATTTTTAATTTTGCAAAAGTTAAACAAAAGAGTTTTTCTTTGATTTCTGACAGTTTCAGGGTCAATATTCTGGAAGTACAGCTGGATAAAATATATTAAAAGAGATTATTCTATAATATTAGCATCCTTCTAGATGCTTTTACCTTGAGAACAATTTCATTGGATAAAAATCTGAATTCATTGCTTGTGGGAAAATGTCATCATTCGGATTGATCTTGACATAATCCTCCCATAATACATTTGGGTGGATCTTGCTGCAGCGGGATATCTTCTGGCATACCCTGTAATTTGTTTTTTCCCTGCATCCTTCCCGTTAAAAGTTAATAGGTCTGTGAGTTGCTGGGTGTACCAATGTCACAAGGGTGGCAGTGCATTTGGGAACTTTGTTAACTGTGGGATCAACAATGAATCTTTCTAACCGAATGAAATTAAAATACTGAGAAAAGAATAGAGAAGAATAACCAAGAAGAATAGTTATTAAGAACCAAATCAGGAACAGGAAAAGAAATAAAATGAATCAGTAGATCAGGAGGGAAAAAAAGAGAGACAGAAAAAGTAACCAAGAAAGTTAACAGATCGACTTTTTACAAGCTCTAAATTTATCACTCTGAAGGAAATAAAGACCACAATTTAAATTGGTCACTTGTTGTGTCAATGAGATAGATTTAATATTATATGAACAATTATTGTGCTACCAAATGATACTAATGCTCTTAATTATCAATCTTAATTTCCCGTTGTGAGTTTACTGAACAAGTGGCTAAACTTCAAGTCCCACCTGCTCCAAAGGTGGGTGATATAATCTCTGATAGGTGGTTAGGAAATATCTAAAAATAATATTACAGAGGAAGAAGTGCTGGATATCTTAAAATGCATAAAGGTGGATAAATCCCCAGGACTTGATCAGGTGTACACTAGAACTCTGTAGAAAACTAGGGAAGCGGTTGCTGGGCTCCTTGTTGAGATATTTGTATCATCAACAGCCACTGGTGAAGTGCCGGAAGACTGGAGGTCAGCTAACGTGGGGCACTGTTTAAGAAGGGTGGTAAGGAGAAGCCAGCTGTGACAATGCTGCTCCTTTAATAAGGTTATGTTGTTCTTGTTTTTTTGTCAAGTGGGATGGTAAAAGGAAAAAAATTCTGATATTTGGGACTTTGCTAATACCTAAGAGATTGCCTAAGGCAATAATCACAGAAAAGGTTTTCAGATTTTTTTTAAACACATGTACAATGAATGGGGAGTGGCCAGTTCTCCCAGTTCAAGAATTTTTCTAGTTTGGTTTAGGTTTTAGCTGGGACCCAAAGAAACAGCTACAGTGAAAAGATGTTTCATGCTGATTCTCTCTCTCTCTGACATCTCTCTTGTAAGAACCTACGTTTGAATTTACCTTTATGCCAAGGGGTGTGTTTATGGTGATGTTGAAGGAAATTAAAACAGCAACATTAAGTTGCGATAGAGTTGGCTGGGTTTTCAGACAGGATAAGTTATTCTATATTCTGTTCTCTTCTGTTTGTGTTTCATTCGGTAATCTGTAAATAAATTCTTTTTTGTTTAAAACTGAGTGGTTTGACTTGCTGCATCACTCCTGGAATATCCACCTTATATCTGCTTAAAACAATGAGAAAAGTTTGAGTCTGGATTACTTTCTTGAAATATCTTGTGGGGGTCTGGCCTGGTCCATAACAGACTGAGGGCTCTTGACAGGATTTATTCTATAATTCTGATTTTGGATTAGGGTTGTTGGACTGAAAATGGTAGGTATTAGTGTTTTTTTTTGTTCAGGGTGTTGAATTTGGTTGGTTTAAACTTGGTGTAGTAATGGGTCTTTCAGTTTCTATGAGTTTTAAGGGTGAAAGACATGACTTTGGGGATTTTGCAAAAGGCGAATAAGGAAAAACAGCTGGAATTGGCAAACAAGTGGGAGCTGAAATTGCCTGTGTCTCCAAAAAAGGTGTAGTTATTACAGCAATAGTTCAACATTTAAACTTGCTGGAAATACCATCAGAACCTTTGGAGATGGCTAAATGTCAATTGAGAATGACACAGTTGAGTTAGAGGCAGAAGAAAAAGAAATGAAACAGTTTGTATTACGGTTAAAAGCAGAGGAAGAGAAAAAGAATGAATCACCTGAGCAGAACAAAAAGGAAAGGAGAAAGAGGAAAGGGCAAAAGAGAGGGTGTTTGAACTTCAGGAATTGGCAATTAGACAGGAAAGTTGGCTTAAAAGAATGGAGGTGAAGGCAGAAGGCAGTGGGGAAGATAGTGATGATGAGCAAACCCATCATAGCCAAAGGCCTGGTGGGGATCTGTTTAAATATATCTCAGCATTGCCTAAATCTGATGAGAAGGATGTAGAAGTCTTTTTCATCTCATTTGAGAAGGTGGCTAAACAAATGAAGAGGCTAGTGACCATGTGGGTTTAGTTGATCCAAACAAAGCTGATAGGTAGAGCTAGTGAGGTACTTGCATCACTATCAGAGAAGGTACCTGGGGAGTATGAGGTGAAGAAAGCCATCTTAAGTGTGTATGAGATTGTATCAGAAGCCAACAGACTAAGTTTCAGAAATCTAAGGAGGAATCCTGCCCAAGCTTACACTGAGTTTGAAAAGATCAAACAAAGTAATTTTGATAGATGAATAAGGGCATTTAAAAATAGAGCAAACCTATGATACTCTTAGAGAGATGATTAATTTTGGAGGAGTTCAAAAATTTACTTCCTGAAGTAGTGAGAACTCATGTGGAACAGCAGAGATTAAAAATGGCAAGATTAGCAGCTGAAATGACTGATGATCATAAGTTGGTTCATAAATCACAGTCTGGCTTCCAACATCAATTTCAATCCATAAGAAAGTGTATTTGGGAAAAGGAGAAATCCCCATATGGTAAGGAAAGGTAGATCATAAGGGTAACTTACCACAGGGTAAAAAGGAAACCCTTGAAGGGGAAAGAGATGTTAAAAAGCTCTGACGTTTTCACTGCAATAAATTAGGCCATATGAAATCAGTGTTGGTGAGTGAGGAAAAACATTGGGAAGATAGATGTAAGAAAACAGGATAAGGCAGTGAATTTTGTTGGAGTGGTATTATGTGCATTAGTCAGGTGTAAATATAAGATAAGGGAATGGGTCTGGGTGGGTTACTCTTTGAAGGGCTGGTGTGGACTTGTTGGTCCAAAGGGCCTGTTTCCATACTGTAGGGAATCTAATCTTTAAAAAACCACCGAAGGTAAAGTTTAGTCACGTAGGCCAGGAGCAGCATGTTAAGAGATACAGGATCATTTCAATCTTTGATGTTGAAAGATGAGGAGAAATGTACCCCTGAAGGACTATTGCCAGAAAAAGTGCTAGTAAGTGGAATTCATAGTGAGATAGAAAGCAACTATGTCAAGTGAGGTTAGAATGTTGAGTGAAAAGTGGAGAAATGGTGGTAGAAGTACTGAACAAACTCTCAGCTCCAGGAATACAATTTTTTCCTTGCTATCAATATCACTGGGTCTCAAAGTGGGAGTGCTGCCTTCTGTGGTTGAAAAGCCAGTGGAAAATCAGGCAACTCAGCTATTGCAGGAAACATATCCTGGAATTTTTCCTGACTGTGTGGTGACAAAGTCACAAAGTCACCATTGAAACACAAGGAGAAATCAAAGAATATAGATAAGAAATTTGAAGTGGAATTATTATAGACCCTGTTTGATCAAATGTTCAAGACAAACCAGGAGCAGATGAATGACAAAGTAAGTATCTTTAGCTCAAATATATTATGAGTTACAGAAGAAAGATGACAAACTGAAGCAATTGTATCAAAAGGCATACATGAAAGAACAATCTGAATATATCCCTGAATGTTACTATCTTAAAAATGATGTCTTATGGAGGAAATGGAGACCATCACATTCAGGCCAATGAGAAATGGCCAGAAGTTCATCGAGTCGTATTGCCAGTGGGTTATAGAAAGGAGGTGTTGTGGATGGTGCACAAACTACCAGTACGAGGTCATTTCGGGGTAGGAAAAACTCGAGCTAAAATACAAAACATTTTTACTGGCCTGGAATGCTCAAGGGTGCAGTTGAATTTTGCCAGACATGTCATACATATCAGGTAATTGGAAAATTACAGGCGGTAATAAAACCTGCAGCTTTAATATCTATTCCTGCTTTTTACAATAGTCTTAATTAATTGTGTAGAACCCCTACCTAAAACAAAAAGTGGGAATCGGTATTTGTTAACAATCATGGAAGTCCACCAGATTTCCAGAGGCCATTCCATTCAGCAATGCCACAGCTAAAAGGATTGTAGAGGAGTTACTCAACTTTTTCACTAGATATGGACTACCCCCAGAGATACAATCAGATCAAGGGTCAAGTTTCACATCAAAGTTATTCCAGGAAGGTATGGATAGTTTAGGAATAAAACAATTCAAGCTTACTGCATACCATCCAGAATTGCAGGGAGCATTAGAAATGTGGCATCAGTTATTAAAGACCATGTTTAGTCAAGACTATCCGGATGATTGAGATAAAAGGATTTCATTTGTACCTTTTGCCATCAGAGATGTACCAAATGAATTGGCCAAATTCAGTCTATCTGAAGTGGTTTTTGGGCATGAGATGAGAGGACCCACTAAAACTGATTAAGAGAAATTGGTAAGTCAGAATTCAGAGACCACATTGGGAATGATTAAATAGAGTGAGGAAGTTGGCTAGACAGCATTTGAAATTATCACAGCATACAATGAAACAGGAAGCAGATAAGAGATTTTAAAAAATCATAATTTTGATGGTGACAAAGTGTTAGTGCCCTTTCCAGTGAGAGGTGAACCTTTAAAAGCAAGGTTTAGTGGACCTTATCAAATCGAAAGGAGATTGAATGAGGTGAACTATTTGATAAGGACTCCAGATAGAAAGAAATCTCTCAGTGTATCATGTGAATATGCTCAAAATATATTTTGATGGGGAAGGACAGCAAAAGGAGACTGTATTACTGGTTGCAACATTGTGTGAGGAACCAAATTCAAAGAATTCTGAATTGGACATTGCTCAAATTAAATTGGACAATGAGGAGGTTCTCAAGAGGAAAATTAAAATGACCTGAAAGAGTTATTGCTACTGCATGGGGAGATATGTGGAAATAAGTTGGGAAGTAGTAACCTAATGATGTATGATGCATAGATAGGAAATGTTGTTCCAGTTAAGCAACATCCTTATAGGCCTAACCCTCTAAAGTTGGCACAGTTTCAAAATGAGATTGAACGCATGCTCCACAATGACATAATTGAAGTGAGTTACAGTGACCGAAGCTCACACATATTAATGTTACCAAAACAGATGGTACCCTACGAGTATGTATGGACTATTGCAAATTCAGTGCAGTTATAAAATCTGATTCATGGAATCTAGAACAGTACAGCACAGTACGAGTCCTTTGGCCCTTGATGCGGTGCTGGCCTTTTATCCTAATCTAAGATCAGACTAATCTACATAAACTTCCTTCATTGTACTGATTTCCATGTGCTTACCCAACAGTCGATAAATGTCCCTAATGTATCTGACTCTACTACCATTGTTAACAGTGCATTCCACTCAACCGCAACCCTCTGCTTAAAGAACCTACCTCTGATATCTCCCCAAAACCTTCCTCCAATCACCTTAAAATTGTGCCCTGTCATGATAGGCATTTCCGCCATGGGAATTGTCTGTGGCTATCTGCACTATTTATGCCTCTCATCGTCTTGTACACCTCTATCAAGTCACCTCTTTTCCTTCTTCACTCCAATGAGAAAAGCCCTAGCTCCCTCAATCTCTCTTCATTAGATATGCTCTCCAGTTCAGGAAGCATCCTGGTAAATCCCCTGTGTACCCTCTAAAGCTTCCACTTCTTTCCTATAAGGTGGAAACCAGAACTGAACCCAATATTCCAAGCGTGTCTAACCAAGACATGATTGAGCTGCAGCATAACCTCGCAGCTCATAAACTCAATCCTCAATTAATGGAAGCCAATATACCATAGAACATAGAACATAGAATATAGAAAAATACAGTGCAGTACAGGCCCTTTGGCCCTCGATGTTGCGCCGATCCAAGCCCACCTAACCTATACTAGCCCACTATCCTCCATATGCCTATCCAATGCCTGTTTAAATGCCCATAAAGAGGGAGAGTCCACCACTGCTACTGGCAGGGCATTCCATGAACTCACGACTCGCTGAGTAAAGAATCTACCCCTAACAACTGTCCTATACCTACCACCCTTTAATTTAAAGCTATGCCCCCTCGTAATATCTGACTCCATACGTGGAAAAAGGTTCTCATGGTCAACCCTATCTAAACTCCTAATCATCTAAACCCCATATGCCTTCTTAACACCCCTATCAACTTTGGCAACTTTGAGGGATCTGTGGACAAGGATCTCAATATCCCTCTGTTCCTCCACACTACCAAGAATCCTGTCTTTAACCCAGTATTCTACATTCAAATCTGACCTTTGAAAGTGAATGACTTCACACTTTTCCAGGTTGAACTCCATCTGCCACTTATCAACCCAGTTCTGCATCCTGTCAATGTCCTGTTGCAACCTCCAACAGCTCTCCACACTATTCACAATTCACCAACTTTCATGTCAAACGTAAACTAACCAACCCACCCTTCCACCTCCATATCCAATCATTTATAAAAAATCACAAAAAGCAGAGGTCCCAGAACTGATCCCTGTCGGACACCACTGGTCACCAAGCTCCAGGCTGAGTACTTTCCATCCACCACCATCCTATGTCTTCAATGGGCCAGCCAATTATGTATCCAGACAGACAGGTTTCCCTACATCCCATGTCTCCTTACTTTCTGAATTAGCCTCCCATGGAGAACCTGATCAAACACCTTGCTAAAATCCATATACACCACATCCACTGCTCTACCTTCATCAACATTTTTTCACATCCTCGAAGAATTCAATAAGGTTTGTGAGGCATGACTTGCCAGTCACAAAGCCATGCTATCACTAATCAAACTATGGTTTTCCAAGTAATCACAAATCCTATCTCTCGGAATCTTCTCCAATACTTTGCCTATGACTGACGTTGGACTGGCTGCTCTGTAATTCCCAGGACTACCCCTATTCCCTTTCTTGAACAAGGGAATAACATTTGCCACCCTCCAATCATCTGCTAATACTCCAGTGGACAGTGAGGACTCAAAGATCATCGCCAAAGGTGCAGCGATCTCTTCCCTTGTGTCACAAAGCTAGTCCCTTTTTTGCCTAAATGCTGTTCCTTGACTCAAGGAGACTCTGTCCTTGATTTTTTTCAAAGGGGGAAGAAATCGATCTCCGATCAGTCTGGTTTGGTACAGAGATGAAAACGATTTTGAGACTTCAGGACAAAGTGGTCATGCTTTGGAAGTGATCTCTATAAAGAGTGGGGAGTGGTCAGCTCTGTTGCTAGCTGAACAGTTTTAGTTCAATCTTGAACTGGGAAGTTCATTGGGGAGCTGTGTGGAAAGTCTCTCTCTTTTCTGCCATTCAACTTCAACCTGCAAGCTTTGTTCCATTTATCCTGGGTTTTAAAGGGATTTTACTTGTTGGGACTGTTGTGTATATTCGGAACAGCATAATAAAGTTGAGTTGGTTAGGTTGAGTTCTGTGGGGTTCTTTATTCTGTTCTTTGCATTCCATTGAGTAATTTTGTGAATAAATTTTTTGCCTGTTTTAAAATCTAGTAGTCAACCTAGCTGACTTACTCAGGTAATTTTCACTGTATACTTACCAAAACAAATTGCAAAGTTATGGTCTGGGCTGCCTGCTTAAGAATGCTTTGAGTGGCCTGGCTTAGTCAATAACACTTGCTTCCTGTAATATCCTAGGGTATATCCCATCCAGCCCAGGAGATTTATCTATCCTTATGTTTTTCAAAATTTTCAGCACATCTTCCTTCCTAACATCAACCTGTTGCAGCACATCAGTTTGTTTTACGCTGTCCTCAGAAACATCAAGGTCCCTCTCAATAGTGAATACTGAAGAAAAGTATTCATTAAGGACCACCCCTACTTCCTCCAACTCCAGGCGCAAGTTCCCTCCAGTAACCATGATCAGCCCTTTCCTCACTCTCACCATCCTCTTGTTCCTCACATAAGTATAGAATGCCTTAGGACTTTCCTTAATCCTACCCACTAAAGCTTTTACATGCCCCTTCTAGCTCTCATAAGTCCATTTTTCAGTTCCTTCCTGGCTACCATGTAACCCTCTAAATCTCTGTCTGATCCTTGCTTCCTCAACCTTAAGTAAGCTTCCTTCTTCCTTCTTGACTAAATGTTTCACATCCCTTGTCACCCAAGGTTTTTCAACTTACCATCCCTTCCTTGCTTCAATGGGACAAACCAGTCCAGCATTATCAACAGGTGCTTTCTAAACCACCTCTACATGTCTGTTGTGTATTTCCCTGAGAAGCTCTGTTCCCAATTTAGGCACCCCAGTTCCTGCCTAATAGCACTATAATTCCCCTTCTCCCAATTCGATACTTTCCCATACTGTGTGCTCCTATCCCTCTCCATGAGTATAGTTAAGATCATGGAGTTGTGATCACTATCACCAAAATGCTCTCCAACCAAGAGATCTGACACCTGGCATGGTTCATTGCCAAGGACCAAATCCAATATGGCCTCCCCTCTAGTCAGCCTATCTACGTCAGGAACCCTTCCTGGACACACCTGATAAAAGCTGCTCCAACTAAACAATTTGAACTAAGTAGATTCCAATCAATGTTAGGAAAGTTAAAGTCACTCATGACAACAAACCTGTTACGTCTGCACATTTCCATACTCTGCCTTCCAATCTGCTCCTTCTGTGTCTCTGTTGCAATGGCGGGGGTGGGGGGATGATCTGTATAAAATTTCCAATAAAGTGACTGCTCCTTCCTGCTTCTGACATTCCCCCACACTGCCTCTGTAGACAAACCCTCCTCGATGATCTCCCTTTCTGCAGCTGTGATACTATCCCTGATTAGCAATGCCACACCTCCACCTATTTTAACTTCCCCATATTCCTTTTGAAACATCTAAACCCTGTAACAACCGACAACCATTCCTGCCCCTGTGGTATCCAAGTCTCCACAATGGCCACAACATCATAGTTCCTAGTACTGATCCATGTTCTAAGCTCATCCCCCTTATTCCTGATACTCCTTGCATTAAAATAGACACACATCAACCCATCACACTGACTGCACCTTTGCCCTTTCAAGTGCCTATTCCTCTGCACAAACTCTCTGCATGCTGTATCTGGCTGTTCACTACCTATTCCATCATCTGATCCATTGATCAGGTTCCCTTCTCCCTGCCAGTCTAGTTAAAGAGCATACCTCCCACCCTGGATATTAGTGCCCCACCAGTTCAGGTGAAACACGTACTCCTTGTAGAGATCCCACCTTCCCCAGAAGGCATCCCAATGATCCACATATCTGAAGCCCTCTCTTCTACACCAGCCCTGAAGCCATGTGTTCAGCTGTACTTACTCTCTATTCCTAGCTTCACTAGCACATAGCACCGTTAACAATCTGGAGATTACCACTCTGCTTGACCTGCCTCTACCTTCCAACTCAACTCCCTATATTCACTCTTCAGATGCTCATTCCTTTTCCTGGTTATGTCATTCTGGCTGCTCTCCCTCCTCCTTAAGAATCCTGGAGACTCAATCTGAGAGATCCCTGACTCTGGCACCCGGGAGGCAACAAACCATCCAGAGTCTCTCTTGCGAACACAGAATCTCCTATCTGTCCCTCTCATGATTGAATCACCTATCAATATTACTCCCCTACTCTCTCCCCTTCTTCTGTGTCATAGAACTAGGCACAGTGCCAGAGACCTGACCGCTGTGGTTTTCCCTTGGTAATTCGTTCCCCCCCAACAGTATCTAAAACAGTATACTTATCATTGAGGGGGAGCAGTCACAGGGGATCCCTGTACAGTTTGCCTGTTCTCATTCCCTCTCCTGACAGCCACTCAGCTATCTTTATCCTGTCACTAAAGTGTGACTGCCTCCCTATAACTCTTCTCTCTCACCTCCTCATCCTCCTGAATGAGCAGAAGTTGGGAGCACTTCTGGCAGGTGACATCAACAGGGAAACAAGTGGTGACCCTTAACCTATGAAAGGAGCATGCAACTGCACTAGCCTCCATCCCCTCTGCTCCAAATTACTGAGAGATTGAATAAATGGAAAAATAAACAAAACAGCCTTTCCTTACCAAGCCTCCATGCATGGTCTTTTTTTTAATTAGGGGAGGGAGACACTACACGTGTCGTGTCTTGGGTTTAGTCATGGACCAAATATACCAGTTCACGTGCCCAGCAATCCCTGTGTCTGCATTCACTGCTGTTGAGGCTTCGTTCCGCCTAATCGTGAGATAAGTCTTAAAGAGAAAATTTACCTTCCCAGCAGAACCCGATCCTCACTCTCACTCCTCCCGCTGCTGCAGCAAAAAAGCTTCGTATCTGATTCCACGTTTGGAAGGTGGGACAAGCAACTTATATTTCTAAGTTTGACTTACTCAGAAGAAACTGACAGGTATCTTTATCCAAACGAGCGAAGACAATTTTGATTTGCGTGACGCCAAATGGACTGCATCAATTTGAATTCATACTATTTGAATGAAAAATGCACCAGCCTCATTTCAAATTCTGGATTAGTGATGCTGAAAGAGCACAGCAGTTCAGGTAGCATCCGAGGAGCAGTAAAATCGACGTTTCGGGCAAAAGCCCTTCATCAGGAATAAAGGCAGAGAGTCTGACGCGTGGAGAGATAAGCTAGAGAAGGGTGGGGGTGGGGAGAAAGTAGCATAGAGTACAATAGGTGAGAGGGGGAGAGGATGTAGGTGATAGGTCAGGGAGGAGGGTGGAGTGGATAGGTGGAAAAGAAGATAGGCAGGTAGGATAGGTTATGGGGACAGTGCAGAGCTGTAAGTTGGCACTAGGGTGCAGTGGGGGAAGGAGAAATGAGGAAACAATTGAAGTCCACATTGACGCCCTGGGGTTGAAGTGTTCAGAGGCGGAAGATGAGGCGTTCTTCCTTCAGGCGTCCGATGATGAGGGAGCGGCGGTGAATGAGGCCCAGGACCTCCATGTCCTCGGCAGAGTGGGAGGGGGAGTTGAAATGTTGGGCCACATGGCGGTGTGGTTGATTGGTGCGGGTATCTCGGAGATGTTTCCTAAAGCGCTCTGCCCAATGTAGAGGAGACCGCATCGGGAGCAATGGATACAATAAATGATATTGGTGGATGTGCAGGTAAAACTTTGATGGACGTGGAAGGTTCATTTAGGGCCTTGGATGGAGGTGGGGGAGGAGATGTGGGTGCAGGTTTTGCATTTCCTGCGGTGGCAGGGGAAGGTGCCAGGATGGGAGGGTGGGTTGTAGGGGGGCGTGGACCTGATCAGGTAGTCACGGAGGGAACGGTCTTTGCAGAAGGTGGAAAGGGGTGGGGAGGGAAATATATCCCTGGTGGGGGGGTCTTTTTGGAGGTGGCAGAAATGTCAGCGGATGATTTGGTAGGGTGGTTGGTAGGGTGGAAGGTGAGCACCAGGGGCGTTCTGTCCTTGTTACGGTTGGAGGGGTGGAGTCTGAGGGCGGAGGTGCAGGATGTGGACAAAATGCATTGGAGGGCATCTTTAACCACGTGGGGAAGGAAATTGCGGTCTCTAAAGAAGGAGGCCATCTGGTGTGTTCTGTGGTGGAACTGGTCCTCCTGGGAGCAAATATGGTGGAGGCGGAGGAATTGGGAATACGGGATGTCATTTTTGCAAGAGATAGGGTGGGAAGAGGTGTAATCCAGGTAGCTGTGGGAGTTGGTGGGTTTGTAAAAAATGTCAGTGTCAAGTCGGTCGTCATTATTGTAGATGGAGAGGTCCTGGAAGGGGAGGGAGTTGTTAAAAGATGGTCCAGGTAAATTTAAGGTCAGGGTGGAATGTGTTGGTGAAGTTGATGAATTGCTCAACCTCCTCGCGGGAGCATGAGGTGGCACCAATGCAGTCATCAATGTAGCGGAGGAAGAGGTGGGGAATGGTGCTGGTGTAATTACAGAAGATCGACTGTTCTACGTAGCCACAAAGAGACAGGCATAGCTGAGGCCCATACGTGTGCCCATGGCTACCCCTTTGGTCTGGAGGAAGTGGAGGATTCGAAGGAGAAATTGTTAAGGGTGAGGACCAGTTCGGCCAGACGAATAAGAGTGTCAGTGGAAGGGTACTGTTGGGGACGTCTGGAGAGGAAAAAAACAGAGGGCTTGGAGGCCCTGGTCATGGCGGATGGAGGTGTAGAGGGATTGGATATCCATGGTGAAGATGAGGCATTGGGGGCTGGGGAAATGGAAGTCTTGGAGGAGGTGGAGGACGTGGGCGGTGTCTCGAATGTATGTGGGAAGTTCCTGGACTAGGGGGGATAGGACAGTGTCGAGTTAGGTAGAAATGAGTTCAGTGGGGCAGGAGCATGCTGAGACAATGGGTCAGCCAGAGTGGTCAGGCTTGTGGATCTTGGGAAGGAGGTAGAACCGGGCAGTGTGGGGTTATCGGACTATGAGGTTGAAGGGTGGTAGATCTCCTGAGGTGATGAGGTTCTGTATGGTCTGGGAGATGATGGCTTGGTGATGGGGGGTGAGGTCATGGTAGAGGGGGCGGGAGGAAGAGGTGTCCTCGAGTTGGCGTTTGGCTTCAGTGGTGTAGAGGTCAGTGCACCAGACTACCACTGCATCCCCTTTATCCGCTGGCTTAATGGTGAGGTTGGGATTGGAGCAGAGGGAGTGGAAGTGGAGGGCTGCACGTTGTGAGGGTGAGACGTTGGAGTGGGGGAGGGGGGTAGACAGGTTGAGGCGGTTAATGTCCCGGTGGCCTTCCACATCCATCATCCATCAAAGTTTTACCTGCACATCCACCAATATCATTTATTGTATCCGTTGCTCCCGATGCGGTCTCCTCTACATTGGGGAGACTGGGCACCTCCTAGCAGAGCGCTTTAGGGAACATCTCCGAGACATCCGCACCAATCAACCACACTGCCCCGTGGTCCAACATTTCAACTCCCCCTCCCTCCTACATGGAAGTCCTGGGCCTCCTTCACCGCTGCTCTCTCACACCAGACGCCTGGAGGAAGAATGCCTCATCTTCCGCCTCAGAACACTTCAACCCCAGGGCATCAATGTGGACTTAGACAGTTTCCTCATTTCCCCTTGCCCCAACTCACCCTAGTTCCAAACTTCCAGCTCAGCACTGTCCCCATGACTTGTCCTACCTGCCTATCTTCTTTTCCACCTATCCACTCCACTCTCCTCCCTGACTATCACCTTCATCCCATCCCCCACTCATCTATTGTACTCCATGCTACTTTCTCCCCACCTCCACCCTCCTCTAGCTTATCTCTCCACCCTTCAGACTCTCTGCCTGTATTCCTGATGAAGGGCTTTTGCCCGAAGCGTTGATTTTACTGCTCCTCGAATGCTGCCTGAACTATTGTGCTCTTCCAGCACCACTAATTCAGAATCTGGTTTTCAGCATCTGCAGTCATTGTTTTTACCTAGCCTTATTTCAAAGACTAGAGTAAAAAGTGAGGTCTGCCGATGCTGGAGATCAGAGCTGAAAATGTGTTGCTGGTTAAAGCGCAGCAGGTCAGGCAGCATCCAAGGAACAGGAAATTCGACGTTTCGGGCACAAATCCTTCATCAGGAATCATTTCAAAGACTAACCAATCTCAGGTCATTTCAGGACTACACAGTTGTGTGGTATATATTGATGATCTGCCGATCATATAAAAATTGGAGATGCAGTGGACAGCAAAGAAGGCTATCCTAGAGTATAACAGGACTTTGATCAGATGGGCCAATAGGCAAGGAGTGGCAGATTGAGGTCAGTTGAAACAAATGTAGGTGCTGCATTTTGGAAAGGCGAATCAGGGCAAGACTTATACACTAAGTGGTAAGGTCCTGGGGAGTGTTGCTGAACAAAGAGACCTTGGTGTGCAGATTCAAAGTTCCTTGAAAGTAGAGTCCTAGGTAGATAGGATAGTGAAGAAGGTGTTTGGTATGCTTTCCTTTATTGGTCAGTGCATTGGTTATAGAAATGGGGAGGTCATGTTACAGCTGTACAGGACATTGGCAAGGCTACTTTTGGAGTACCATGTGCAATCTGGTCTCCCTGCTATAGGAAGGATATTATGGAACTTGAAAGGATTCTGAAAAGATTTATAAGCATGTTACCAGGGTTGGAGAGTTTGAGCTTTAGGGAGAGGGTGAATAGACTGGGGTTATTTTCCCTGGAGCATCTGAGGTTGAGGGGTGACTTTATAGCGGCTTATAAAATCTTGAGAGGTAAGTTTAGTGTATACAGACAAAGTCTTTTCCCTGGGGTGGGGGAGTCCAACACTAGAAGGCATAAGTTTAGGGTGAGAAGGGAAAGATTTAAAAGGGATGTAAGGAGCAACCTTTTCAAGCAGAGGGTGGTGTATGCATGGAATGGACTGCCTGAGAAAGTGATGGAGACTGGAATAATTCTAATATTTAAAAGCTATCTGGATGGGTGTATGCATAGGAAGGATTTCAAGAGATATGGGCAAAATGCTGGCAAATGGGATTAGATTTATCTAGGATATCTTATCGGCATGGATGAGCTGGATTGAAGGATCAGTTTGCATGCTGTACATCTCTATGACTTCATGACTCAAATACACAGATAAGGACAATATATCATTTTTGTAAGACAAATAGCAGCGCAAACAAAATTGACCAGAAACTTCTGGAATTTCACCATTTATAGATTTTCTCTTCATCTCCTGAATAAGCTGATGGAGGTGCACATTAATTATGGCGTGTTTATGTGTCATTGCCACACTATTTAAGAACATCAGTCTCAAAAAGTTAAGTGGGTAACTGTTCCTAAGGGAAGGTTAGCTTGTCATATTTTTGAAACCTTAGCAAACTATATTCAGGGTACAGGGAAAAAAAGCTAAATTTTACCCAAACTTCACAAACCAGGAGCCCCCCCTGAGTCCCATAGTCTCCCTACCTGGAATACCAATGTATAGATTAACCAAGGAGCTACACCAAAGACTAAAATACTTAGTAGAAGACTGACACCATTCCATCCACTCCACCCGAGAATTCCTGAACACCATCAAAGACCCCAAGATAGAAGAGGATGAAATAATGGTTTCCTTTGACATAACTGCCCTGTTCACATCCATCAACATTAACCTGGCCAAAGAAACACTGACAACACTATTAGAAGAACCAAACACACAAACACTAAACACCACCAACTTCATCAGCAAGGACAACATCTGGTGGTCCTATGCCTTACTCCCACTTCACTTTCAATAACAAAACCTCCAGACAAACCAATGGAACATCCTCCGATATCAGGGTTCTGAGCAGAGGCAGTAATGCAGAGACTCAAACTCAGCTCTGCCAACCATCCAACCCAAACTTTGGGTCTGCTACGTGGATGCCACCTTTGTCAACACTAAGTGAAATGAATTAGAAGAAACCTTCAAGACCATCAATAATACCCTTATTGGCATAAAATTCACAAAAGAGGAGGAAAACAACAATTCCCAGATGTCACAGGAGAGCGAACAGTCAATAGGGAACTTCATATCAGCGTCTGCAATAAAACAACACATACAGCTCAAACATTGAACTACAGCAGCAATGATCCCAACACCCATAAACAAAGCTGCAGTAGAACATTATTTCAACGACCCACCGCACGCTGCGGCACAGAAGAACTCTGAAGAGCAGAAGAAAATCACCTATGCAGCATATTCAAAAAGGATGGTTACCCAATTAACACAGTCTGCCAATTTCTCAGCAATAAACCCAAACAAGCAGACAAAACGTGCCCAGACACCCTAGCCACTCTCCCCCACATCAAAGACATCTCAGAAATGACTGCCAGACTACTCAGACCTCCTAGCATCATGGTAGCCCAGAAAAACAACAACACACTTATGGTAATGAACTTAAAAAGACCCTATACAGACAACCAGGAAAATGAATAGCATTTACAAAACAGGAGAAAGTGAGGACTGCAGATGCTGGAGATCAGAGCTGAAAATGTGTTGCTGGAAAAGCGCAGCAGGTCAGGCAGCATCCAAGGAGCAGGAGAGTTGACGTTTTGGGCATGCACCCGAAACGTCGACTCTCCTGGTCCTTGGATGCTGCCTGACCTGCTGCGCTTTTCCAGCAACACATTTTCAGCATTTACAAAATACCTTGCAAGAACTGTAATAAACACTACATGGACAAACAGGGATTATGACATGGGGTAAACCCCACTGCTTAATTTAAACCAGCAACACAGAAAAAATTTATCCCATGTAATAATCTGTAAAAATTCGAGTGACCAAGAACTAAAGTAAAAGTAACAACTTTATTTCTTAAAGTATAAGAGAGAATAATTAGCTACAACTATTTACAACTCCTTCCTCTAACCTATCTTTTATTTTCTCTTCTATAATACAAGTCCAATAACCCCCCCCCGATTAAAGTTTACTTAAATTCAACTTTTCAAAAAACCAGCCAAATGTCAAATCTTGTTTTCTTTTTCTTAGGGATTTCTGCTTTACAGGTTACTGATTGATAAAGGTAACTTTAAGAGAGCAATGCTCTGGGAGTCTGCAGATGTCATTGGCTTGGCAGTTCTCCTCTCAGCTGTTCAATTTTCTCTGGTCTTAAACCCCCCCCCCCCTCCCCCAATTGTATCATTGGCTTTTAAGATTGTCAATATACTCAATTCAAACTGGATTGGAGTTTGGTATTTTCTGGGGTATAACTTAAACTGATTGGCCTAATTCAAATCTGTTTTGTCATTTCCAGGTGACCAACTACACTAGCTACTGAACCACATGTTATATTATATCTTGTTGAGAACACTTGGTGCTGTCAGGTAGTTTTCCTAGCTTTTAACTCTCTTGAAGGTACAATACACCCACATCTTCATAACACTAGCCACAAAAAGACATGACCTACTATCATCAGTATCCTGACATACAGATGAGGAAGGACACCACTTTAACTGGGACAACACATCCATCCTAGGACTGGTCAAACAGAGATAAGCATAAGAATTCCTAGAAGCATGGTATTCCAACTTGAACTCTATCAATAAACATATCGACTTGGACCCCATCTACCATCCTCTAAGAAAAAGAACCGGAAATGGCATCACCAACACAGGAACTGTCATCAACACAGGAAATGTCATCGCTAACCTAAGGAAACCTAAACACGTAAATAGAAAGTGGGACATAACACCAGTGCTTTCATCTGGAGGCTCACTGATGATGTTACCTTGTATGGTGATTAAATGTCTGAAAACAAACCTTGCAGCTCTGCGAGCAAACTTGCATTCAAAAGTTTCTAGTTGCTAGGTACCTCCAAATACTGTTAGAGCCCTGATGGCCTTTCTATAAGATACTAAACAATGCAAAGTGGGAACAATAGCATAATTACAGTAAAAATGGCATGCTAGCTGGCCAAAAAGTACTGAAAACATTTATAATCTGAAAACCTCAGAGACCACCTTGATGGAAGAGAATTTAATTTGTGTAAAATTATTACAAATCTGTTGATATTAATGTTTTGACATGTTGACACATCATTTAGTACAAACACATGAACAACATATTAAATTAAACAGCTAATGTTGCCAGAAGGATAAAATCAATTTAGAAATCAACAAGAATTATGATAAGCTGCAACATCTTTACTCAGGCTATTTGGAATTTTTAATTTGATTATTTGATTACTTTAATCCTGATGATGAGATTTGATATGATAATAAGGAAGAATAGACCACAAGGCATTAAGACTTATAGTACGGCAATCACCAATGTCATGAACATAACTAGATTGCTGCAAGTCAACTGAATAACTATATCAATGTCAATTCAGTTTTCACACTATATTGTTGGATTATTTCTCTAAGATACTTTCTAATTCCTGATTTTCAGACTATTTTCCAGTACGTTTGGGATGAGAAGGATAAATATCTCAGCCAACATGTTTCCTGAGTCATCTTTGGCCTAAGCTCCTCCGTTAGAATCACAGATTTCTGGGGTACAGAAGAGGTCCTGTATTGCCATCAGATACAAAGACAATATTTTGGTGAACATCTTCCAACACAATCCACCATCTATATTTTATTCTTTAGAGATTTTACTTCAATAAAGTATTCAATTTAAGAGAATATTCATTCATTTGTTCTCATAACTCTCATCTATATCGCGGCATTATGCATATGGACAGTATGGTTTAAATGGTACATCTGTGGAAGTTGGTGAGGGTCCTAATTAAATGTCCTGAAGAAGAGGAGGCATTGTTGTGCATTCTTGGCTGTAACATATTCGTGGGAAGTCCAGGACAGCTTGCTGGTTATTGTCACAGGGCTGAAACTGTTAACATTGCTGTATCATAATAGATGCTGCCAGACCTGCTGAATTTTTGCCTGAAGCACCTCCTGGATCCCTCTACTTGCCTCACTCATCCTGTTCCTGACCACCGACCAAATTCCTAATAGTTAATCTAAGGGATGTGACTGCCTCCTGAAACACAGTGTCTAGGCAGCTCTTCCCTTCCCTGATGTATCACAATATTTGACGCACAACTCCCGTTCACCAACTCTGAGTCACTATCAACAAGAATGTGATTCACCAGCTCCCACATCACACCAGCTCCCACAATACTTTGCTTATTTACTTAGTTCTTAATCAGTGTTTTTTTTTAATTCCTCCTGATCTTTGAGTTGGTAAATCTATTTATCTTGAATCTGAAAGTAACTTATAATAGATAGTCAAATTAGCAGCAATTACCAACCAATAAGTTTTCCTGTAATGTAAGTTTTTGTTTTGTGCTGGGCCTCTAATCCTTGGCTTCCATTTAACCTGTTTAAAAAACCTTACAAAAAAAGCCAGCAAAAAGCCCCTCTTTCCCACTACACCGAATTGCCACACTGCCTTCAAAGTCCCTGCTCTATATATTCACTTGGGATGCATCTCACTCTGGATGTGAGCTCTCCTTCCTGACTACGTCAAGCTTAACAATGGAAGCCATACTTTTTGAGGGAATTACCCAACCAATACCAGCCAGAAGAGGAGCAGCATATTTAGAATCTCAAGACCATAAACATATCTGAAACCATGACCGCTATGATTCTTGGCCTCATCACATGTTTTGGGCCCAGTGACTCTTCATCTCTTCTGACAGCCATAGAACTTGTAATAATATAGTACAGGAACAGGCCCTTCAGAGTCACCATGTCTGTGCTGACCATGGTGCCATTCTAAACTAATCCCATTGCCTGCATATGGTCCATTACCCACTATTCCCTGGTTGTTCATGTATCTGTCTAAATACGTCTTAAAAAGGATAAGAGCAACCCATCCTGATTCTTGAAGGAATGGGAATTTTGTTTGAGATAGGTATATTTAGTGGGCCAGTTCTTCCAGTGTCAGGAGCAGTGATGCAGTTAACTTAAGCCACTAGTGCATCTCAGCACACTGACTATGTCCTAATGCATGCAAAAGCACCAGGAGAATAAAACTTTCAATGGGCTGATTTTATGTTGTCCTACATCTTCCATGAATACCTCTTAACCAGAGTTCTGTATTGGAGACATCAGTTAGGTATTACTACTTACCTAGAATCTTAACCTAGGATTGTTACTCTGTTTAATCTCTGGTATAACTCAGTGATTAACAGTGTGACTTAACCTATCATTTCCTAATCCCACTCAATTATAATCTACTTGCCCAATCACTGACTCACTCATTCACTCTCACTAACTGACCCACACATGCTCTCTCTCTTAAACACAAACACACTCTGAAAGCCTTCAAAGCAATTAAACACTTTTGAAAGTGAATGATGTTGGCAAGGCTGGTACATATTGCCTATTCCTAATTCCTTTAGCTCAACCACTTCAGAGAACATCACATAAAGGGCCTTCTGTTTTCAGGCAGTCTGATCCTCACACTCCACTCATGCCAACATCCCTCTTCGATCAATAACTAACAGCATCACCTCTATCATTCCCACATTCTAAAGTGCCTTGAACACCACCATGAGTTATTCTCCATTCTCAAAACAACTGGGCAAGGACTCAGACTTAATGCAAGACTGTCTATTTTATATATCTGATTGTCTCTAACTTAGTGAGCACACCTCAGTCTAGGCCAATTTCCTATATAACACAGTGTGTGTTAGTCAACCATATAGTGTACTGAAAGTCACATCTCTTGAATCTGTCATTGTATCACAGTAGAAAAACACATCTCCACGATGCGCATCTATATGATTCATTTGGATTAACAAGTTTCCAAGTTACAGACAGGAATGTATCAGGTCTCCAAACACAAGTTCAACATTTAGATATAAGCCATCACTTATGCTTGTGTGCTTCTGATGTACAATCCACCTTGCCAGAGCACAGTAAGTTATGCAAACGCTTACTGTATTTAATCCAAGGACCAATGCTGCACTCATAGCAGAGGCTATCCTCTGCCATACTTTATTGAGTATGTTCTGCTGGCACCTGGGTAAAATGTGTCTATGGGCTGTCCTCAACCAGGCTCTGCACTGAAACAGGTGGAGTCCTCTTACTCTTGGCCTTCATGCCATTCTGACAAATGAATATTTTTTTAAATGTGCCGATAAGGCCTTCAGATTTGATTGGTCTCACGCAGCACACATGTACATACGTGCATAATGTTCCTCAGCTATGCAATCTGGCATAGAAGAAATGAAGCTGCAAAAATACAAAAAGGCCTAGCATCCATAACTCCTGTATGACAGACTATATTCCTGGCCTGCTCCCTCTGAATTATATCTGTCATGATGTTGTTAGCTTTGAGCATCATGGGCATGTTTCAATTACATAGCTCTACGCAAGAGAATAAGTTGAATGGCAAAGGCTCTCAAAGTGATGCCTATCAGTTATCCACTGAGACATATGGTAACCTGAATCAATATGGAACATTGTGAGCAGTTAATGGTGTCAAACGTGTTGCCATTCCATGGAAGTGTCTAGTGAAGCTTCTTCAACCTCAGCTTTGTAGAATGTGGTCCTTTATTATGAGATGAGTAGGCAACAATAACCCTTACATCTTCTTATGGATGGTCCACATCTTCTATTATCCGCAACCATTTGAAAAACCATCACAGTTGTTTCTCATCTGACACTTAATTGACACTGACTCCTAGGGCCAGCAGCTTTTTCCTGCATTTCCTGTGTTGAAATTCTACCATCTGCCATGAAGGGACTTGAACCCGGGCCCCAAAATATTACTTAGATCTCTGGATTGCTAGTTTAGCGTCAATGCCTTTAGGCCATTGCCTCTCTCAGGGCAGTTTCCCTTGAGGATGCTTTGACAGATGTACACCCATTTCAAGAGTGAAAATCCAAGCACCTGTGTGTATGGAGCTGTGGGTAGAGTTTACAGCAAAGACAATCTGGTTGTCAGAGAACTTTAAATGTTAAACCCAATGAGACTTATCAATAAACAATTTTTTGTGCCAAGATTCTGGGTCAGCATCCAACCTTAAAATATATTCACAGGAAAGTGGCTTTCTGGAAGAGACGCGGTTCTCCATTAAGAATTATAAATTAGGGAAACAAGAGGCTTATTAAGAAAAAGCTTTCTCTGCAATCATACCAATTTAGCTTTAAAGGTTGGGAAATGTTTGGAAGATTAAATAGCCAAAAGACATTTTTGCATTTGCCTTTGCTGTCAGAGGTTAATTTATTGATTTTAAACAAATCTAACCGTTTTTTACCCAGGGACTTAGAAATAGGAACAGGATATGGTCATACTGTTCCTCAATCGAGCTTTACAAATCAATCCAATTATGGATTCTGCCTCATTCCATTTTCTCACTGTTCCATGGGGTGTGCCCCTAAGTTGTTCAGAAAGTGGGAAGTTCAGTCTGCTTCTTGCAACTTCATAAAATTTGAGGCACTGCTTTCCCCATCTTGGACATGCTTTCCTTGCTTATATCATGTTCTTTGATCTTGACCTTTCTGTTATAAACTGCAAATTGTTCTTCTGTAAACTGTTCTCCCTTCTCTCCATTATCATATGCTTATAGGGCCTGGACTCCCTCTCCGCATAGTGCAAAGCCTCTTCAGATCTTCCATCAATAATCTTCAGCTGATGATTGATCACATTAAAAAATTTGTACATGTCAATAGCTTTCTTGAAAATGTGTTTCTCTCAGCAGATGTACTGTTACACTCAGATCTTGTGTTTTGACGACATTCCTATCACTAACCAATTAAATAATCGGTTGCTCAAATGCATAAAGTTCAGTTGGACATCTCACTGCAATCATACAGTGATCAATATTCACATCCACTTTCTGAGATCTCATATTGAAGAGGCAACATTCATAATTAATATAAGCAATGGTTTCAAAGTGAGGTATCAAGGCCGTCAAAATTTCACAAGGTTGTCTTGTGCCGCATAGTTTGAAGCAATCTTTCCCCAATACTGATAATGGAATTATAAGTCTTTTTTGTTTAGGTTATTTGCTTTACTTTGTGGCAACTTTGTTGTTCTACCATTGAGACTGGAAGAATTTCCAAGTCAATTCTCAAGTCTGCCATCGTCTTCAAGGATCCAGTACTGAAAAGTTCAAATTACACTAATTACACTAGTTAGTGTCCTTCACAAAATAGAGATTTGACATTTTAATAACTCTTTGTTGTTTTGTACAGAATCTGATTCGCTTACAGCTGTCAAAATCCATTCAAATTCAGTGCGCGCACCATGTTTCAGTTGGTGGGTAAAAATGGCTTCTCCTCAAAGCCTTTGTTTTTCTCAAGGTGTCGACAGTGTCACATGACTATGATTAAATCCACATTGACAGTACTCCAAAACCGCTTTTCACATTCTTCAGTTCATCATTAAATGCATTTAATGATGAACTATTCACAAGCCTCTGATATACAGAATTCCAAAATTTACGACCATGTGAGAGAACCAGTGCCTCCTATCTTCTTCCTGACCTCTCCGTCCCCACCCCCATTCTGGCCTATCACTCTCACATTAACTTCCTTCCACCTATCACATTTCCAATGCCCCTCCCCCAAGTCCCTCCTCCCTACCTTTTATCTTAGCCTGCTTGGCACACTTTCCTCATTCCTGAAGAAGGGCTCATGCCCGAAAAGTAGATTCTCCTGCTCCCTGGATGCTGCCTGACCTGCTGCGCTTTTCCAGCAACACATTTACAGCTCTGACCTCCAGCATCTGCAGTCTTCACTTCCTCCTTACTCAATCCCAATTGATCAGCCTTTTATCCAGAGATTGTGACTCATGGTTCTAAACTACCTAGTTAGGGTAAAAAAATCTCTCAGAATCTACCTTGTCAAGTTGTGGTAAAAGTTATATTATTTGGGGTTTGGATTTTTAAATAGAGACATGGAGTTTGGTCAGTTTGGTGAATTTGTTTTAAGAAAAGTCATGTCATTTTGGAACAGCAACCTAACATGCATCATTACAAGAAGTGTGTGACTTCAGGTAAGTCCCTGAGAGGACACTTGCAATTTTAATGGATGCAATTTTTATACAACTAAATTTTACAATACAGCGGAGGTCATTATTTTAACTTCTGACTTCAATTCAGAAGAACAAGAAGTTAATTCCAAAAGAAGAGAGAACATTTTTTTTCTCCTGCAGGAAGGAAAATCACGTTCAGTCTATGGGAGTCAATCACCCTATTCAAAGTCCTTTAAATTCATGAAAGTTCCAAGTCAGGAGAGTTACGTCAAAATCTATGAATTGTTAGAACTGAAAGTTAGTTTTACTGACCAATACTACTCTGGTGGAGTTATATTAAGCAAGAGCACATACAGGACTCGAGAATGCAACGTTACAGAGAAATACTGACATTTTTAATATTTTTCTGAGCTTTTGGAAGGACACACTTATGTCTTCAATGGGTATGAAAGACATAATGAGTCACACAGTACAAATACATCTTCCCTACTCCAGCTGTCATACATGGTGCAATTATATCCAGCATCTGCTAATCAGCTGCAAAGTCTACACAGCCAGACTGCTCAAGCTGTCACCATTTAGTGCAAACTGAAAACTTTCTTCTGTGTGAATATAATGGCAATGGAACACATTAATTATTATCGTCGCAGCTCCATACATTAAGGTCTATTTTCTCCAAGTACTATATTTTTGTTTCTGACTTTGCCGAAGGCTTAGTGAGAGTACCCTGGATTTTAGCTAGGAATAAGATAGATGAGGTAGAGGGAATCAGTCAAGTTTGTGAAGCCAGAGACAGTTTAACTTTCCGGCCTTGCTTGCGTGGCCCATGACAATCTCCTGATCAAACCCAGCAGGAAACGTTAGATCATAAAACAGAAACAAGACTTCAGTGGACAAAAGGGTGTTTTAACAAAGTGAATGATAATGAGAGTTAATTATTAAGAGAATGATTGGATACTGGCCAATCGCACACATCATGGTGGCATGTTTGGAGGCCAAGTACCAGTGCAGTACAGGGTGAACACTTTAACATTTTCCCACTTCCATGTTATTAAATATAGAGTAAAATGTTCTTTGGCAGTTAAGGTTGTTAAGTGGGCATGTAATGCTGCATTAAGGGCCTCTGATTATCCAGCAACTCTCAGTGGATGATTTCCATTCCAAAAAGTTACAACCTAGGAAAGGTCCTAAACCCCAGCTCTTATTTCCAGGTCTTTCCTAGTGATGATGTGGAATGCCAACAAGACCCCTGTTGCCAACATTAAATTCCATCCTAGGTGTGTAAATCTGTTGACAAGGGTCCATTAAACTGAAATAAGATGATATAGTGATACCATCGGGCAACTATTTGAATAATGATACCCGAGTGAAATGAGAAAGAACAGAGTCTGCAAACACAGAAAAGCAAAAGTAAAGAGAGCCACTAGGGCAAAAATGTTAAAAAAACAAAATTATTGGCTCTTTACTTAAATGTGCATAGCATTCGCAACAAAGTAAGTGAAATAACGGAACAAATTTTGGTTAATGGATATGATCTTATAACCATTATAGAAAGTTGCTTACAAGGATATCAAAGATGGTAAATAAATCTTCAGAGGTATTGACTTTTTGAAAGGCAGGAAGGAAAGGATTGACATTATTGATACAGAATGGAATTAGTACAATGGTAAGAAAGTATTTTTGAATGGAAGAGATGTATTTCATCTAGAGTCATAGTCATAGAGCTGTACAGCATGGAAACAGACCCATTGGTCCAACTCGTCTGTACCGATCAGATAACCTAATCTAATCTAATCTAGTCCCACTTGCTAGCACCCAGCTCATATCTCTCCAAGCCCTGCTTATTCATTAATCAATCGAGATGCCTTTAAAATGTTGCAATTGTACCAGCTTCCACCACTTCCTCTGGCAGCTCATTCCATACATGTACCACCCTCTGTGTGAAAAGGTTGTCCCTTAGGTCTCTTTTATATATTTTTCCTCTCCCCGTAAACCTATGTCCTCTAGTTCTGGATTCCCCCATTCCCAGGGAAAAGTATTTGTCTACTTATCCTATTCATGCCCCTCATGATTTTATAGACCTCTATAAAGTCACTCCTCAGCCTCTGACGATCCAGTAAAAACAGCCGTAGCCTATTCAACCTCTCCCTATAGCTTAAATGCTCCAACATTAGCAACATCCTTGTAATGGGCGGAAGTAAGAAATAAAAAAGTAAAGATGCTATTAAAAGTAGCCTAAAGGCCCTCTAAGAATCATTATGTGGTGGGGAAAAGAATAAATCAGGAGATAATGATGGAATATAATATAGGTAGTGGGAGATCATGGGAGACTTTAATCTTCATGTAGAATGGAATAATCAGATTGGCAAACGCAGCAATGAGAAAGGATTCATAGAGTATGTTCAGTACAGTTTTCCAGAACAACATGTTGTGGGTCCAACCAGGGAACCAATCTTGGGTATGGTGACGTATAATGAGACAGGTTTAATAAATGATGCCAGATTGAAAGATCCTCATCAGAAGCAATGACCATAACAAGATAGAATTTATTATTCAGGTTGAGATGGACGAACCTGGGTCAGAAACAACTGTGCTGAGCTTAAATAAGGGTAGCGAGAAAAGACTGAGGTCAGAGCTGGCTAAAGTGAACTGTGGGTTTAGCAGCAAAAATGGTTGAGAACAATGGCAAATGTTTAAGACAATAGTTCATAGCACTCAGCAAAGATGTGTTCTAGAGAAGCTGGATCCTTAGAAGGGATAAATCAACTACGTTAACCAGGGAAGTTAAGGACAGCATGAAATCGAATGAAAAGACATATAATATGGCAAAGATTAGTGGTTAGCAAAGGGACTGGGAAACCAATCACCAACAAGATAGGACCAAAAAATCAGTCTTCTCAGTAGAAGTTACTAATAGCATTCCAAAATTTCTAAATATTCAAGAGGGGAAAGGGGGAGAGAAAATAAAGGCACCAACTATCAATAGAGAAAAGGTTCTAGGGAAATTAATGAGGCTAAAGACCGCTAAGACCCATATACCTGCTGGGATGCACCCAAGAATTTTGAAGAAGGTGTCTAAAGAGATATTGGATGCTCTGGTAATAATCTTCCAAGAGTCTAGACAACTGTCAGAGGATTGGAAAACTGCTCATGTAACATTTTTATTTAAAAATAGAAGGAGATAAAAACAGATCTCTGTTGGCCAGTTAGTTTAACATCTGTAATTGAGAAAATGTTATATCTATTATAAAGGATGCATGTACGTTTGAAATACATAATATGATAAAAGAGTAATCATGGCTTTATGAAGGAGAAATCATGCCTGACAAATTTACTAGAGTTCTTTGAGGAGGTAATAAGCAGGGTGGTTAAAGGGGAAACAATGAACATAATTTATTTGAATTTTCAGAAGATGATGTACCACCCAGTAGGCTACTTAATATAATATGTTAGTGTTGGAGGTAGTACATGAGAATGGATCAAAGTTTGGTTAACTTATAGAAGATGGGGATGGGCTCCCATTTTAACACCACTTGTTTGAATAAATGGGCAGAGTCAGTTGAAGGGAGCAGAGGTGAATGGTTACTACTTTCATTCGTGAAAGATGTGAAGGGTCTTTCATCTGTTCTGATGGGGGAATGGAGCTTTAGAGGGATTAGGCATCCATTGTGAGTTGATAATGTTAAAGCCACAAAACTAGAAATTAGTAGTGCTAAAATAATCACAGATGTATGTGATATAAAAAATAACCAATGGAATGAAGAACAGAGTTCAGATAGGATGAAATAAATTTTGTCAAACAAGAGCCTGTGAAACCTTAGGGCTAACCAGGGAAGTCTAGGTTGTGCATCTAGGGAAGGAGGTAGATGCTGGTCGTGTCATGGTGAGGAACAATGAAGTTAGAGACCATGGAGGGAAGAACTCCAGACATTCTGAGTTCACTGACAGATCTTTAAATGAGTCCTTGATATTTTGTGATGGAGTCATAATTCAGGAAGACGTAGTCATAGTTCAGGAAGACATAGAAGGTTGCATGAGGTTGGTATTCAGTTAACATAGGTTGGTTTTCCAAACAATAGCACCATCACTGGATATAGAACAGGAAGATAAGTCTGATGAATGACATGGGCAAAAGTATTGTGTAGGAAGGAGGGCTTTACATTTTTACATCATTACATGGGACAGCTCCTGGGTAGGTGGGACCTGGGCAAGGTGAAGTTTCACCTGCACCTGAATGAGTCCATTATCCTTGCTGTGAGGTTTACTCATGCTGTTGCGGAGGTTCTAAACTAATTTTCCAGGACAATGGAGCACAGAAGAGGTGTAATGTCAGGAGCAAGGTCCAATTAGATAGAGAACCAGCAGACAGAGAAAACATCTGCAGGATAAGTCAAATGGGAGGTCCAAAAAACGATGAACTTAGAGCAATGATACAATCTCTGAGACATGGTTGAATGCAGTGCTGGACTGGTAGCTCAACATTCCTGGGTACAGATGTTCCAGGTGGGATGGAGTGATATAAGACAAGTGGGAGCATTTCATTGTTTATAAAGAAGACAATTACTGCAGTAATGATGGAGGACATCTTAGAAGACTGTGCAAATGAGGCCATCTGGGTAGAATTTAGAAATTAACAAAAGGGGCAATCACTTTGTTGAGTTATGTTACAGGCCTCATAAAAGTCAGAAAATGGTAGAGAAGCAGAAGTGTAACCAAATCACAGAAAGATGTGAAAGGTTTATAGTTGTAGGAGATTTCAAGTTGGATTGCCTAACTGTGAAATTTTTAAAGTGCATGAGGAGACCTTGTTGTGTCAGTACATAGATAGTCCTAATAGAACTTACAGCATTGCTAGACTTAGTCCGAAGGGATAAAGCACTTGAAGTCTCAGTGGTTAAAGACTTTGGGGACGGGACCATAGCTGTAACTTTCAAAGCCATTCTGGAAAAGGATAAGCATGGTGCAGAAGTTAAGTATCTGAATCGAGGGAAGGCTAATTTCAATATCATGAGACAGAATCTGGCAAACCTAGACTGGGAACAGCTGGTTGTTGATATGTCTGCATTTGGAAAGTGGGAGTCTTTTAAAAGTAGTATTGTGAGAGTTCAGGGCCAGTGTGCTTGTCTAAGAGTGAAGGACCAGGGCAGCAAGTCGCAGGAACCCTGACTGTCAAGGGATAGAGAATTTGATAAAGAAATGAAATGAAGCATAGATCAGGTACAGCACATTAAAAACAGGGGAGGCCCTTGAAAGTATAAAGAATGTAAGGGGATACTTAAAAAATAAATTATGACAGCAACGAGGGGCCAAGAATATCTTTGACAAATAGGATTAAGGAAAGATATTTTATAGGTACATTAAAACTGAAGGGAATGCCAAGGAAAGAATGGAGACTATTAATAGACCAAAAGGGCAATCTATGTGTGGAGTTAGAAGATGTGAGTGAGGTCTTACTTGAATATTTTTCATCTGTATTCACAGAAGAGAAAAGCATTGTATCCAGGGGTTTCCCTTGTGATGGTGAGGCTCTCGAACACGTTAAGATTAGTAAGGGGGAGTCATTAGAGGCTTTAGTGGCCATAAAGGTGTATAAATCCCCAAGGTCCTGATCAGATACCTCCCAGGCCGTTATGGAAGGCTAGGAAGGGGATTTCTGGGGTCTTGGTGGAGATATTTAATATTAATATTTAATCATCCTGGTGACTGGAGGATAACTAATGTAGTTTCTTTGCCCAAGACAGGCAGCAGGGATAGGCCAGGAAATTCCAAACCAGTTGTTAATGGTAGGGAAATTATTGGGAAAATTCTGAGGGACATGATTAATCAACACTTAGAAAGATAGGGATTGTTTAGGTATAGTCAGCATGGATTTGTTGGAGGGAAATTCCGACTGACTAATTTAATTACATTTTTTTTGGAAAGGTGATGACACATAGTGATAAGGGTAGTGCAGTTTACGTTGGCCTTTGACAAGACCCCATATGGAAGGCTAGTTGAAAAGTTAAGATCCCATGGGAACCAAGATAAGTTGGCAAACTAGATCCAAAATTGGCTTGCAAGTGGGAGGCAAAGGGTTGTTTTTTGTGAATTGGAAGCTTGTAGCAATAGTGTACCACAGGAATCAATGCTGGGACTCTTGCTTTTTGTTATGTACATTAATGAATGTAAAAGGTATAATTAGTAAGTTTGCAGATGATACAGAAATTGCTGGTGCTTTTGATAGTGAGGAGAATGGTCTTAGGGTACAGTCTGATATTAATCAGCTGGTAAATTTGGCATTGCAATGGTCGACGGAATTCCATCCTGCTAAGTGTGAAGTGGTGAAATTTGAGAGGTCTAATGGCAGGACCCTGGGAGTACTGAGGAACAAAAGGATTTTTGATGTGCTTACCATTAAGTGTATATTTCCTGCTTAGACTTGTTTTCCCAAAATGCAGCACTTCATGTTTATCTAAATTAAACTCCATCTGCCACTTCTCAGCCCATTGGCCCAGCTGATCAAGATCGCATTGAAATCTGAGGTAACCTTCTTTGCTGTCCACTATACCTCCAATTTTGGTGTCCATAAGACTATAAGACAAAGGAGTGGAAGTAAGGCCATTCGGCCCATTGAGTCCACTCTGCCATTCAATCATGGTTGATGGGCGTTTCAACTCCACTTACTCACATTCTCCCCTTAGCCCTTAATTCCTTGTAACATCAAGAATTTATCAATCTACAATTTGGGTGGCACGGTGGCTCAGTGGTTAGCACTACTGCCTCACAGCGCCAGAGACCCAGGTTCAATTCCCGACTCAGGCGACTGACTGTGTGTAGTTTGCACATTCTCCCCGTGTCTGCATGGGTTTCCTCCGGGTGCTCCGGTTTCCTCCCACAGTCCAAAGATGTGCAGGTTAGATGAATTGGCCATGCTAAATTGCCCGTAGTGTTAGGTAAAGGGTAAATGTAGGGGTATGGGTGGGTTGCACTTCGGCGGGTCGGTGTGGACTTGTTGTGGGAGGCACGGTGGCACAGTGTTAGCACTGCTGCCTCACAGCGCTAGAGACCCGGGGTTCAATTCCCGCCTCAGGCGACTGACTGTGTGGAGTTTGCACGTTCTCCCTGTGTCTGCGTGGGTTTCCTCCAGGTGCTCCGGTTTCCTCCCACAGTCCAAAGATGTGCGGGTCAGGTGAATTGGCCATGCTAAATTGCCCGTAGTATTAGTTAAAGGGTAAATGTAGGGGTAGGGGTTTGGGTGGGTTGCACTTCGGCGGGTCGGTGTGGACTTGTTGGGCCGAAGGGCCTGTTTCCACACTGTAAGTAATCTAATCTAAAAAAAAGTGTCATCTGCAAACTTACTAACTATCCCTCTTAAGCTCACATCCAAATCATTTATATAAATTACAAAAGGTAGTGGACCAGCATCGATCCTTGCGGCACTGCACTGGTCACAGGCCTCCAGTCTGAAAACCAACCCTGCTCCACCACCACCTACCTTCTACCTTTGAGCCAGTTCTGTATCCAAATGTTAGCCCTTCCTGTATTCCGTGAGATCTAACCTTGCTGACTAGTCTCCCATGGGGAACCTTGTCGAATGCCTTACTGAAGTCCATATAGATCACACCTACTGCTCTGCCCTCATCAATCTTCTTTGTTACTTCTTCAAAAACTCAATCAAATTTGTGAGACATGATATCCCACACACAAAAACATGTTGACTATCCCTAATCAGTCCTTGGTTTCCAAATACATGTACATCCTGTCCCTCAGGATTGCCTCCAACAACTTGCCCACCACTGACGTCAGGCTCACCAGTCTATAGTTCGCTGGCTTTTCCTTACTACCTTTCTTAAACAGTGACACCATGTTAGCCAACCTCTAGTCTTTCGGCACCTTACCTGTGACTATCAATGATACAAATATCGCAGGAAGGGGTGCCAGCAATCACTTCCCTAGCTTCCCACAGAGTTATGTGGTACACCTGATCAGCGGATATATCCACTTTTATGTGTTTCAAGACTTCCAGCACTTGCTCCTCTGCAGTTTGGACATTTTTCAAGATGTCACCATCTATTTACCTGCATTCTATACCTTCCATGTCCTTTTCCACAGTGAACACTGATACAAAATACTCATTTAGTATCTCCCCCACTGCTGTGGCTCCACACAAAAGCTACCTTGCTGATCTTTGAGGGGCCCTATTCTGTTCCTCATTAAACTTTTGTCCTTAATGTATTTGTAAAGACCCTTTGGATTTTCCTTAATTCTATTTGCCAAAGCTATCTCATGCCCCCTTTTTGCCCTCCTGACTTTCCTCTTAAGTATACTCCTACTGCCTTTATACCCTTCTAAGGATTCACTCGATCTATCCTGTCGATACCTGACATATGCTTCCTTCTTTTTCTTAAACAAGCCTTCAATTTCTTTAGTCATCCAGCTTTCCCTATACCTACCAGCCTTTCCTTTCACCCTAACAGGAATATACTTTCTCTGGACTCTCGTCTCATTTCTGAAGGTTTCCCATTTTCCAGCCATCCCTTTACCTTTGAACATCTGCCCCCAATCAGCTTTTGAAAGTTCTTGCCTAATACCATCAAAATTAGCCTTACTCCAATTTAGAACTTCAATTTTAGATCCTGTCTATCCTTTTCCATCACGGATTTAAAACTAATAGAATTATGGTCGCTGGCCCCAAAGTGCTCCTCCACCGACACCTCAGTCATCTGCCCTGTCTTACTTCCCAAGAGTAAGTCAAGTTTTGCACCTTCTCTAGTAGGTACATCTACATACTGAATCGGAACATGTTCTTGTACACACTTAACAAACTTCTCTCCATCTAAACCCGTAACAGTATAGCGGTACCAGTCTATATTTGGAAAGCTAAAATCCTGACCAAAACCACCCTATTATTCTTACAGATAATTGAATACTCCTTACAAATTTGTTTCTCAATTTCCCGCTGACTGTTAGAGGCTTGATAGTACAATCCTAATAAGGTTATCATCCCTTTCTTATTTCTCAGTTCCACCCAAATACCTTCCCTGGATGTATTTTCAGGAATATCCACCCTAAGTGCAGCTGTAATGCTATTCCTTATCAAAAACGACACCGAACACCTCCCCCCCCCCACTGCCGTCTCTTGTCACCCTTTCTATCCTTTCTGTTGCATTTGTACCTGGAACATTAAGTTGCTAGTCCTGACCAGCCCTGAGCCACGTTTCAGTAATTGCTATGATATCCCAGTCCTATGTTCCTGACCATGCCCTGAGTTCACCTGCCTTCCCTGTTAGGCCCCTTGCATTGAAATAAATGCTGTTGAATTTATCACTCCTACCCTGTTCTATGCTTTGTCCCTGCCTGCCCTGACTGATTCAATTCTTTTCCCAACTGTACCAGTCTCAGATTGATCTCTTTCCTCACTATCTCCCTGGGTCCCACCAACTTCCCCCACCAACCTGCCTCCCCCCCCCAGCCCCCCCCACCCCCCACCCCACTCCCCGTCACTCTTACTAGTTTAAGTCCTCCCAAGCAGCTCTAGCAAATCTCCCTGCCAGTATATTAGTTCCTTTCCAATTCAGGTGCAATCCCTCCTTCTTGTACAGGTCACTTCTACCCCAGAAGAGATTCCAATGATCCAAAAATGTGAATCCTTCTCCCGTACACAACTCCTCAGCCATGCATTCATCTGCTCTATCCTCCTGTTCCTACCCTCAATAGCTCACAGCACAGGGAATAATTCAGATATTACTACTCTCAAGGATCCCCTTTTTAAATTCCTGCCTAACTCTCTGCAATCTCCTTTTCAGAATCTCATCCTTTTCCCTTCCTATATCATTGGTTCTAATGTAAGCAATGACCTCCTGCTGGGCCCTCTCCCCCTTGAGAATATTCTGCACCTTCCCTGAGACATCTTTGATCCTGGCACCAGGAAGGCATCACACCATTCTGATATTTTGCTGCTGACCTCAGAAATGTCTGTCTGTGCCTCTGATGAGAGAGTCCCCTAACACAATCAATTGTTTGAAATCCGACATACCCCTCATTGCATTAGAGCCAGTTTCAATACCAGAAACTTGACTACATTCCCCTGGGAATCCATCACCCCCTACTTTTTCCAAAACAGCATATTTGTTTGAAATGAGGATAGCCATAGAAGATTCCTGCACTATCTGCCTACCTCTCTTGCCTCTCCTCGAGTTAACCCATCTATGTGACTGTATCTGTAACTTTTCTCCTTTCTTAAAACTGCTATCCATCATATTCCCTTGCTCTGGTAAATTCCTCATTGCCTCTGTTTCTCCAACCAATCCATTCAATCTGATAGGATTTACAACCAATGGCATTTATTGCAGATATCATCCCCAGTAACACGTAAACTCTCTCTAAACTCACACATCCGACAAGTAGGGCATATCACTCTCTTCAGGCTCATTTTTGCTTCTTCCAATCTGCAGACCCAGAAAATAACACTGTCTTATTCCTCAACAAAATGCTGCTCCAGGCTAACTTAATACTTATGGCTTATATTTTTAAGTTTAATCAGGAGACATATCTCAATAAAACATATAATCAAGAAGAAACCCACTTTATTCACTACTGCAGACTAACTGTAAGGCCACACTTAAAATATTCACTTATCTGTTTCTGTGTTGTGACCTCTCCCAAACAGGTTCCTCCAAATCAGTTGTGAATTTCACTGTTTGTTAATTTCATCTCCAACGTCCAGCGATACATGAATTCAAACAGCAAAGGCAATAACTGCGCAGGTTCACTGCTGTGTCAGTTAGCAGTGTGGGTTTCTTTTACTCTCTCCTTCTCTCTCTCTCTCGCTCTCTCTCGCTCTCTTTCCTGCACAAACCTTGTGCTGCCTTTGTCTGTTCCTCTACCTTTTAAAATTGCTGGGGTTTTTTGACTTTTTTTTTCTTCAAAGTTCCAAAACAATGCAACAGCTTATAAAACAGTAATTGCTGTTCCTGGAATTTGAGAAAATCACCTCCAACACCTAAACTACCTTAAAAAAGGAGCAGCCTGTTGCAGCTGTAAATTTTTCCCATCCACCATCTTGGTTTAAGAACTTCTTTTAAGTCGCATTCTTGTGATAACTTAAGGTTTTATGAAAAAAAAAGTGACATCTCAGCTCAGACTATGTATTAAAAGTGTGAGGTTAGGGTCTGTTGATATCCCAATTTTGATTCAGACTGGCTTTATTTCTAAAGTAGGGAATTATAAATAATTATATGGATTGACTGCCTGCAAATTGTATATATGTTTTTTGAGCAAAATAGAATGCATCTGCAAACACGATTCTGCAAATGTAAATTCACCCCATAGACTTATATGTGTATGAGAGAGAGAGTGAGTGTGTGTATGTGAATGTCTGCACGTGAGTGTGAATGTGAGGAAAGATCCCAAAAGGGTTACAGATCCCAGACTCACTCAATCTACAACACAGATTATGTGGAGAGACTTTGCTACTGCAACTCTCATAAATTCCTCAATCATCTTGTGCACCAGCTCAGCAGACACCACAACCTTGAAATTAAGATGGAGTCCACACTCTCAGCTTGTGCTCAGGATACAGCAGTACAGTTACGGGACATTGCCAAACAGGCAAGGTGACAAAACGACACCTCGTACATGTACACCAAGAACAAGAAACTGGAGCAACGTGGCACCACCATCAGCATGAGCCAAACCCACCCTGGCACCACAGTTGAAAATGTCATCACCATGGGGAAATCGATCGTCAACTTATCGGACCACACCCTTCAACCGGAAGAGATTGGAGCTCTCAGCCGAGGGCTCAGTTTATGCCCCACCATCAAAATGGACCCCACTGGTCTTGCAACAAACACGGGGGAATTCATCAGACAAATGAGACTCTGGAAATTCTCCCAAGATGTCAGCAGTGATTCCAATGAGACAACTGAGTCATCAGAGAGATCGGTGGTGGAGTGACCGAAGAAGGAGTAGGTTTGGACCCCTCCGGAGGGTCACTGCCTGGGCTTCATATAGATGCTCAAACTGTCAGGAAATGTGTTAATGCCAGATTTATTAGTCGCACCCACTGGGTAGAGCAAAGCATCACCTGATCACAACGTAACACCATCCATGCTCTGAAAACCAATCACAGCAGATAAAGGAGAAGCCATCGCCATTCTGAATATAACAGATAACTGCAAGGAAGTATTCCAACAACTGAACAACCAGGAACACTACAAGCAACTACAAGCCGATCTGACCAAAGAATTCACCCGTGAACTAACCAGATTGATCAAGACTTCTGATCCAGTCCTTCAGACTTGCCAATGCATTCTCATCCAACGTACTTCTCGCGTAGGAGATTTCTACTGCGTTCCGAAGATACACAAAGCCAACACACCAGGACATCCCATCGTATCAGGCAATGGGACCCTGTGAGAGAACCTCTCTGGATATTTCAAAGGCATCTTGAAACCCATTAAGCAGGGTGTGACTGGGTGAAAAACTGGTTATCAAAGGTGAAGACGTTACGGTTGAGGCCAAAGCAGATGAGTTGTAAGATGGTGTTCAGAAATTGGCAGTTTTTGGTGTTGAGCAATAAGGCTGTCACAGCGATGCTATCATTGTGGGGGATGCTGGTGTAGAGTGCTGAAACATTCATTGTGACAAGGAATGTTCCCAGTTCGACCAGTTTGTGGGAGCTGAGTTTCTGTAAGAAATCTGTAGTGTCGTGACAGAAGCTGGGGGTCCTCAGCACCTCACTCTACTGCAAACCTATGGAGGTAACCTCATAATGCTGTACTTCTCCAGCTTCCACCCGAAACATTTTAAAACAGCCATCCCCTACAGACAAGCCCTACACACACACAGGATCTGTTCAGATGAGGAGGAACGTGACGGATACTTCAAGGTGCTCAAGGATGCCCTCATAAGAACGGGCTACGATGCCCAACTCATCTGCTGACAATTCTGACGTGCCACAGTGAGAAAGTGTAATGACCTTCTCAGGAGACAGACACGAGCTGCAAACAACAGGGTACCCTTCGTTGTTCAGTACTTCCCAGGAGCCGAAAAACTACACCATGGTCTTCGCAACCTGCAACACATTAAGAATGAGGATGAGCACCTCACCAAGACCTTCCCCACACCTTTACTTCTCGCCTTTGAACAACTACCAAACCTTAAACAGATCATTGCTCGCAGCAAACTGCCCAGCCTTCAAGACAACATCAACCACAACACCATACAACCCTGTCATGGCAACCACTGCACGATATATCAGAGTGTCGACATGGATACCACCATTACACATGGGGGGACCACCCACCATGTACACAGCAGGGGCTCATGTGACTTGGCCCACGCTGTCTATCTCATACGCTGCAGGCAAGGATGCCCTGAGGCATGGTATATTGGTGAGATCAAGCAGATGCTATGACGATGGGTGAATGGACACTGCGCAACAATCGCCAAACAGGCATGCTCCCTCCCAGTCAGGCAACATTTCAGTGGTCAGGACAATTCGGCCTTGGATCTTCGGGTGACCATCCTCCAAGACAAACTTCGGGATATGTAACAACACAGAGTGGCCGATCAGAGGCTGATAGCCAAGTTTGGTACCTGGCCTCATCCGGGACCTTAGGTTTATGTCACAGTACAGGTGGCCCCACTACACGAAACACACACTCAAGTAGACCTTCTCTTGTACACACGCTCTCTGTCTCATATACACACACACATATATCCCCCCATGCTCATACTCATGCACATACCCTCTTATACACTGTCACATCCACGCAGACACTTATCAAACATACACACACACACACACGCAAACACACACTCTCTCACATGCACTCACATGGACACACATGCACACATTCACTCTCTCTCAAGCACATACATGCAGATGTACATCTTTGGATGAATTTACATTTGCAGAATTGTATTTGCACGTACATTCTATTTTGGTCAAAAAGCACACAATCTGCAGGTAGTCAATCTATGTAACATTTTCTGATTTCCTTCTTTGGAAATAGAACCAGTCTGACATAAGAGTGGGATACAGAGAGACTCTAACCTCACACCTTTAATATATAGTCTGAGCTAAGATGTCTCCTATTTTTTACATACGACCTTAAATTATCTTGAGAATGTGACTTAAAAGAAGTTCTGGATTTACATATTAATGAACCGAAACCTGGAATCCACAGCAATCCAGGTTTGTTCAATATATTTTTTCAGTTGCATGACACTTTTGCGATAAATTCTGTGTCTTATGATCTTGTTCCACAGCTACCTGATGAAGGAGCAGCGCTTTGAAAGTTAGTACTTCCAAATAAACCTGTTGGACTACAACCTGGTGTTGTGTGATTTTTCACTTTGTCCACCACAGTCCAACACCGGCTCCTGCATATTAGATTAGACTTACAGTGTGGAAACAGGCCCTTCGGCCCAACAAGTCCACACTGACCCGCCGAAGCACAACCCACCCATACCCCTACATTTACCCCTTACCTAACACTACGGGCAATTTAGCATGGCCAATTCACCTGACCCGCACATCTTTGGACTGTGGGAGGAAACCGGAGCACCCGGAGGAAACCCACGCAGACACAGGGAGAACGTGCAAACTCCACACAGTCAGTCGCCTGAGTCGGGAATTGAACCCGGGTCTCAGGCGCTGTGAGGCAGCAGTGCTAACCACTGTGCCACCGTGCCGCCCGGGTACTCTTCACCAGGGTACTGCAGTTTGCATAGGCCTTTGACAAGATCGCACATAAAAGGCTAGTTGAAGCAAAGACATCTTGTTATAACTTTAGAGACCATTGGTTAGGTGACAGATGGAGTACTGTGTGCAGTTCCTGTCACCATTCTATCAGAAGGATGTGATTGCATTGGAGACGGTGCAGAGGAATTCACCAGAATGTTGCCTGGGATGGAAAGTCTCAGTCACGAGGACAAACTGGATAGGTTGGGTTTGCTTTCCTTAGCGCAGAGGAGGCTGAGGGTGGATCCAATTAAAATGTACAAAACTATGTGAGGCATGGACAGGGTAGGTTGTAAGAATCTTTTCCCAATAGCAGATATGTCTCAGACAAGCGGCACAGTTTAACGTGAGGAGTAAATGGTTTAGAGGATATCTGAGAAAAGAAAATTTCACCCAGAAGGTGGAAGGAGTATAAATGTGCCACCTGAAAGAATGATGGAGGCAGATATTCTCACAACAATTCATAGAATCCCGAGAGTTAAGGAAGAGGCCATTTGTACCATCAAGTCTATACCAACCCTTCGAAGAGTATCCCACTCACCACCCCCCCCCCCCCACCACAACCCCCTTCCTATTTACCATGGCTAAACCCCATAGCCTACATATCCCTGGACACTACAGGAAAATTTAGACATGGCTAATCCACCTCATGTGTTCATCATTGAATTGTGGGAGGAAACCCCAAAAGGCACAGGGAGATTGTGCAAACTCAACAAAGATAGTTGCCCAAGGCTGGAATCAAACCTCTTTCGACCCCACCACTTCACCACTTGCCACCCTCCCCCCACCCCCCGACCATTGCATAAATGCTGTATTCTTCACAGTTTTTGTCAGCTCTGATGAAGAGTCATCTAAACTCGAAATGTTAGCTTGCTCTCTCTGTATAGATGTTGTCTGACCTGTTGTGATCTCCAGCATTTTTTGCAGATGATCCAGCACCAAGAAGTTTTTGTGCACAGGGACTGGTAGCTGGTTGGATATTGGTAAAGGGAAGAAAAATACCAGCTAGCCAACCACAGAGAATATTGAAAAAGAGAGAGAAAACAAAGAGTAAATTGGTGCCAACTGGAATTTGGGCAAAAGGCAGTTTCACTTTACAAGCTGCTGGATGGCACTTTTTTTTCTTTTTTGCTCTCAAAAATGTTTCTCCAATTATCAGCTTATTGTAAGTTCTCAGAAAAGATCTCCATTCTGTAAGAAATAAGTAAATTTGTCAGAATTCTACAGAATGTATTTGCATTTTTCCAGTGACTTCTAAGTTCAAACACGATACACACTCCTGTATGCCTGTTATACAACCCATCATCAAGAATCACTAAGGTCTGGCAATCAACTTGAAAATGGTTATCAACGTGGCAAATTACAATTCTTTTATTTTCTTCTCTAATTTATCCTTGAATGTGTCTGTCTGCTTGTTAGTGTATTAAGGGCACATAGTTAAAAATGACAATGGATCATGAAGCTTATGGTCTTGGATATCAATAAGATTGTCTTGCCATTTATCTATGATCTGGTCACGGTACATTATAAATTATGAATTCTTAATTTTACTCAAGTAACAAACTTGGTGTCCAAGATCAGTTCTTTCAAAAGTCTGGTTGAGAACAAGGGAGCAATTTTGAGGGTCATTGAATGTTTTAATTTTCTGATCCAGACTTAACTGAATGCAAACTGCACTAGTTGCTTTGATGGAATTTGAACTCATGCCCCGGGACATTAGCCTTGATTACACATTACACATGTGGTGCAAATCCAGCGACAATGAGGCTGAATTGGTTTGACTTGCTATCCTTGTAACAGTATGAAAAGAGAAGTGAAAAATGATGCAGGTAAATATGCCATAAAGGATAAGCTGAAATATTGTCAGAGAGCAGACCTTCTTCAAGATGGGTGTTTGTGAAAGAGAAGTGGCAGGGATTTAAATTTTCATATGAAAGCAAAGTATTACATTACTGAAAGCCTATAACTGAAAAGAAAAAGAGAAAATACTGCACACTCAGTTGATTAGGTAGCATTGAGAGATGGATACAGAATTAACATTATTAGAAACAGAAAATGTTAAAATGTTAGATGTTTTAAGCAAACTCAGAGAATGAAATGGAGCGTAGAGTTGCAAAAGAAAATAGAAAGTTGATGATAGGGTGGATTGGTTTAAATGAATCATGATTCTGCTGCAGTGAAAGAAACAAAAGGTTGCTCAAGATAAAGGAAATTTCATCAGGAGCAGCAATTATTTTGGAAACTAAATGTGGATTAAGTGGTTACTTTCCATAAAATATCTGTTCAGTCTGCAAAGATGGCCCTGAGTTTTCAGTTCGCTGTCATTTTAATTCTATATCCCACTTCCCACTCTAGCGTCCCTGTTCTCAGCCTTTTGAACTGTTACAGCAAGTCAAGAAATAGCTCCTTGTGTCTTTATTAAGCACTTAACAGCTATTTCCATTCAATATTCCACATCATTAACAATGTTGCTGGGAAATGTAACTGGACTAGACACATACATGTGGTGGCTACTTAATAGGCAAAAGTTAAGAATTCTATGATGTGTAATTCATTGACTGACTTCCTAGACTTTTTCCACTATCTACATGGCACAAGTCAGGAGTGCAAGGGAATAACCTCAACTTGCCTAGATGTCCGTGGCTCCAACAACATACTAAAAATTTGGCATAAACCAGGATACTTCATGCTGTCAAATGAGCATTTCATCCAGCAGCTGCAATATTCATTCCTCCATCACCATGACACCAATGTGCATCATCTATAAGACACATCACAGCAACTTTCAAGCAGAGTTTTGACAAAACCTTCCAAACTTGTGGCTTTGAACATGTAGAAGAACAACAGCACAGACGCATGGGATCAATGCCATCTGCAAGCTCTTCTCTAAGTCATGTACCATTCTAACTTGGAAGTAGATCATTGCCCCTTCATTTGAGTTAGTTCAAAATTATGGAAATTTCATCCAATCAGTGTTATGGCTCTGCCAACACTACCAATATTACACTCCTTAGGTTCCAGATTTTAAAGAAGGTGACTCATCAAAACTTTCTCAAAGGCAATTGACTCAGTGTGCACTTCCTCCTGCCTCGGGAAAACAGCCAACATAATCAAAGACCCCTCCTGACCTAGTTCCGTCAGGCAGAAGACATAAATGTTTGAAAACATGTTCCACAGATTCAAGAACACCTTCTTCCCCACTGTTATCAGGCTTTTGAATGGATCTCTCATACATTAAAGGTGATCTTTTGTTGCACTTTCTCTGTTGCTGGAACATTATGCTCTGCATTCTGTTCTATTATCCTAATGTACTTACACATGGTATGGTTTGTCTGGATAGCATGCCAAAGAATACTTTTCACTGTGTCTTGGGACATTGGCAATAATAAAATCAAATCAAGTCAATATGGGAACGGTCAATTAATGCTGATCCTCCCAATAATAACCTCATCCTATGAATAGGAGAAAGTGAGGACTGCAGATGCTGGAGACCAGAGTTGAAAAATGTGGTGCTGGAAAAACACAGCAGGCCAGGCAGCATCCGAGGAGCAGGAGAATCAACATTTTGGGCATAAGCCCTTCTTCAGGAATCCTATGAATAAACAATAAAGTTATTGGGTTTTTTTTGCTACTGCCATCATGCCTCCTCCTGATCCATGTTTCAATCATTTATGTTATGCATTCCTATACCTTTTGCCCTGCATCATTTTTCCCTTTATCACTTAACAATTTCCACACCTTTCCTTCTTTCTGTATGTCTTATAGCATGTTTTAACTCTAACATTTTCCTGTTATGATGTAAGGCCAACCCCAATAACACAGTAATCAGGATACAAATTCTTAATCATCTGGAGATTTTGTATAAATATCTGGAATTGCTTTGTTTTCAAAATACAAAAAATAGAATATGGCAGAGTAAGGCCATTATCCAGTGTCTAAAGGGCACCTGAAGAGCATCAGACTTGAAATGAAACCAGGCAGCTTTCTTGGTGCTGATGCAGCTGCTCATAGTGGGCATTTGGGCCCCTACTGTCGTCCAAGTTCTGATTTCGGAGCTCTCAGGAATATCCAAGCATCAGGCTTGCTGCTACTAATTGGAAGAGTGAACTGTCTCCTTCTCCTTCTTTCTGTGAGTGTGGATCTATGAGTGCTGATCTAAAGCTGAATCTTTGAGGTTGGAGTGACGGTGACTTCACCCCTGCTTTGAAAGTCTGTCCTATCCCTATATTATCCAAATGGGAAGTTCCATTCTGGACTGTATATCAGATTACGAATAAACTACTTATAATGTTACTTCATTTTAAAGGATAAGCATTTCACTTCAAAGAGCTGCCAGGCAATGTGAAGTCAAGTTTCTTGTTCGAGTTGCACTCATTGAAGAAATTAAGAGAAGTCTGACATAGTCCTGACTTGCACATTTTAGATGATGGACAAGGTTTGGTGAGTGAGGAGATGAATTACTTACCACAGAATTCACAACTTCTGACCTGCTCTTGTAACAACAGTATTTCTGTAATTGATTCAGTTAAGCTTCTGATCACTGGTAGTTCCAGCTGTAGGCAGGGTCTCAGCATTGGTAATGGCAATGGACATGGTTATATTCTCTCGTTTAAATTAACTAGCATTTGTGTGACATGAATGTTCCTTGGAACTTACCAGAACAAAAATATGTTGCTCAAATTCAAAGACATGGAACATGTGAACAAGGAGCAAGACTAGGGAAACTGTCTCCTCAAGCTTTTTGATTAGATCATGGCCAATCCAATTGCAGCACATGCTCCAGTTTTCTGTCTTGAAGAAGATCTGCTCCTCTATCCATTCCAATCTTTCTTCTTGTCCATCAGTTCTGCGGAAGGGTCACCAGACCTGAAACATTAAATCTGATTTCTCTTCACAGACTGCCAGACCTCCTGACCTTTCCAGCAATTTATGTTTTCGTTTCACTTTCCTGTCTACTGTCTATACTGTTTGGCACTGTTGTCAAACAGCGTAGACTGTTTGATTATCTGAGGGGTTCCAGAAGGTAGTGAATATTGTTCAATCTACAAACTCTGCTTTCGTCCTCAGGTTGCAGGGAGGATCTTTGAAGAATCAACCAAAGTAGGTGTACTGAGAACTCCAAGCTGGAGAACCCCTGCAGTGAGGTCCTGGAGCTGAGGTGACTGGCCCCAAACAACCACACCATCTTCGTTTGTGCTAGGCATGACTCCAACCTTACCTTTAAAAATATATTAAAGTATTTCAATTTTCTACATAATTCAAAACTAATACAGCAAGCTTCTGGAGCAGGTTCAGCCTGGATGGCCATTGTAGAGAGAAGGCTCTTTAATAGATGGAAGATCATAAGGAAATACACATGCAATTTTCTACAATATACTTCTGAGAAAGGCTCCATGCTGAGACTAAGTATTGGGAAGATGGGTCTTTGATATTCGTAATGATATCTGATTGTCCAACTTATGTAGTTTATAATTGGCACGAGCACCTAAAAATAAGTATTTTGTGCTATTTTCTAAAGTTGCAATTTTAATTAAACCATATGATAACAGGAAGGGAAAACCTTTTGAAATAATCATGTATTTTACAATGCAAAGAATTTGCAATTCTACTTGAAGTAATCAAGGGAATAATTTTTAAATGTGCTTTTCCAGCAACACATTTTCAGCTCTGATCTCTAGCATCTGCAGTCCTCACTTTCTCCTAGAATAATTTTAAAATATATTTTTCAAAATTTAATATGGCTGCAGGTTGATGATTTCAACATCTTGAGTCCATCTTTTCTTTTTGTAATTTCACTCTGACATTTTAGTACACAGCTGGTGATATTTGATAAATGACAACAGCAACTGACATTTACGTAGCACCAAAATACCTGGTACTACCTAGGAATGTTACTCAAAAAGCATTGGTGCAGTGATGAAGGAGGCATTAAGATAGGTGGCAAAATGTGTAAGCATTGACAAGAAAGGAGGAAAGAACAGCTGCAAATAGAATTCCACAGATTTTGACTCCACATAATCAACTCAACAGAATCCTTACGATGTTGCTACTCTCGTAAGGAGGCCAGCATTTTCTGACTTTATTATGGACAATGAAGTAAAGCAAGACGTAATCTAAATGTAAGCTAATGTGTGTCAAGCAGGGATGAAGGGCCTGTTTCCATGCTTGTACCTCTATGACTCTGTTTATCAAAAATAATAAGTAGTAAACAGGCCACAGAGCTGGTGTGAAATTTGCCATCATGCCATCTGTCTTGTACCATCCTCACACATCCACTGTAGCACACCTTCTATCAATCTTTGACATTCTTTACCCAACTATACCATGGTTGCCCACACTTTCTGCTGCCTTCCATTTTGCCTGCTAGAAGACATCTCTGTAGCATTTCAGCTCTGATCAAATGGCCAAAATATTGTCATTTTCTTTTCTCAATGTCACTTATCAAGATATGTATTTGCTCTTGAAATTATAAAAAATCTTAATCTGTCTTATGATTTTTACATGTAGTTTTCAGCATGCATCTTAGCATTCAGATTTCAGAAGCAACCATTTCCCCACCCCCCTCCCCCATTCCCTTTGTTTATTGCCCAGGTCTCTGAGGCATAAAGGAAAGTGGGTAGAATGGAGAATTGTAAGTAGTTCTCATTTGTTACAAGTTTGAGTTGAGTTTTCTTGTTATTAACACATCCTTCATCTTCTCAAAACTGCTTTTGGTTATTTCTATCCTTCGTCTAATTTCTGTATCACATTTGCCATCTTCTTTCTTCATTTGCCCTAAATAGACAAACAACGGTCTTTGTCATGACATCATTCACTTTAATCATCACGCTTGCATCTTCTAATGTATTCTTTCTAATTACCATTGTTTTTCGTCTTTTTGGCTTTCCTAATCAATCTATATTCTAAACTTATAATTATTACTAAACTCACACTATTTATAGGGATTTTTTCATATTCTGGATGTGCCATTAATGTCATTGATATACCCAACTTTATTATCCTTCTGCTTCAAATTTTTACCCCTGAATTTTCATCTAATGCTCTGAGTATTTGTTCTATGTATGGAATGAATACTTTTGGTAACGTTACACAACTTTTTCATACTCCTCTTTTCACTTGAAACATTTCAGAATGTCTTACTTCTAGTACGATGTCGCAATTTCGTCTCAATATAAGCTCTGCTAAATGCCACATCTTTACTATCAACACCATATTTCAGCAGCACACTTATTAACTTTTCGCAATAAACACATTGAACACTTTTTCATAGTCTATGATGCATAGGTAGATGACCGTATTTACTCACAGATGCAGATCAAAAAGATTTTTCTTGGTTGAACTCTTCCTTCTCCTCATTCCTTTCTATGTCTGAATATAGGCTATGTTTCACATTATTTTTCTCAATTGTCATTTTTATGATCATTTTAATGAGATGACTCATCAAGGTTATCATCAGTAGATGAGGAATAGGAAATGATTAAACAGTAAATGGAAAGAGTATAAATAAAACATGTTCTGGTAACAATAAATGGGAAAAAAATGAGGACTGCAGATGCTGGAGATCAGAGTCCCAAAATGTGGCACTAGAAAAGAACAGCAGGTCAGGCAGCATCTGAGGAGCAGGAGAGTTGACATTTTGAGCATGGAGATTTCATCAGGAATGTGGCGGGGTTGGGGGGAGAGCTGAGAGATAAATGGGGAGGTGGGGCTGGGGGAAGGTAGCTGGAAAGGCGATGGTTGGATGTAGGTGGGGGGTGATAGTGATAGATCGAGAGGAGGGTGCAGCAGATAGGTGGGAAGGAAGATGGACAGGTGGCAAAGTTCAAAAGGGGGGTGATGAGTTGGAGAGGATGGCGGGGGAGGGGAAATGAGGAAACTGGTGCAATTGACATTAATGACGTGTGGTTGGAGGGTCTAAAAGCAGAGGTGTTCTTCCTGCTGGCATCAGGTGGCTAGGATTTGGCAGTGGAAGAAGCCCAGAAATTTCATGTCTTGGCGTCCTGTCTCCCCAGTATAGAGGAGACCATATCGAGAGCAGCGGAGACAACTCCCCCCTCACTTCCATCCCAGGCACCAAAGTATCCTTCCACATCCGGTAGAGATTTTCCTGCACATCCAAACACCTCATCCACAGTGTGTTGCTCTTGATGTGGTCTCCTCTTCGTTGGGGAGAAAGGACACCAACTCACAGAATGTTTCAGAGAACATCTCTGAGACACATGCAACAATCAACCCCACTGAGCTTTGGCCAACCACTTCAACTCCCCCTCCCACTCTACTAAGGACATGCAAGTCCTGGGCCTTCTCTACCATCAAATCCAAGGCACCCGGTGTCTGGAAGAAGAACGGCTCAGCTTCTGCCTTGGGACCCTCCAACCATACAGCATCAATGTTGATTTCACCAGTTTCCTCATCTCCCCTCCCCCACCTCATCCTAGATCCAACCATCCAACTTGGCATTGCCCTCTTGACCATCCCACCTGTCCATCTTCCTTCCCACCAGCCGCTCCACCCTCCGCTCTATCTATCACCATCAACCCCCACCTGCAGCCACCTATCATCTTCCCAGCTACCTTCCCCCTAGCCCCCAGCTCTATTTATCTCTCAGCTTCCTTTCCCCACTTCCACACACATTCCTGATAAAGGGCTTATGTCCGAAACATCAATTCTCCTACTCTAACAATAAATGGCATCAAGTGAAATATGATGTTTCATGGATGAGTGTATTGGTTAGATTAAATTTGAAACTAAAATAAATGCATTTAATTCTATAGACAGATAGTGGGGTAAGTAGGGGAATTATTACTTTGGAATATCTATTTTACCTCCACACGTGACTGCTAATGCACTGAAACTCTGTTTGTGATGTTATGCTGAACAGAATCTAACCGTTACCACTTTAAATCCAGACTCCTTTTTGTTGTTCGGTGCCACTAACCACTGATTTTTGTTACTTAACAGTTATAAGATTATTTAGGAATTGTACTTCCTTCTGAACTTTCATGGCATACTAATCACCAATTCAATGTTCTGCCTTGCCTCTAAAGTATGGTGTTACCAATATCGCTGCTGGTGTTTGTGATGGTGAGACTGACTGATTCTGCAGCTTCATTAAGGCTGGCTTCAGTGATCTCTTTAATAACTGAAGTCAAAGAGAAGGCTGAAGGCTGGTTTCTAGAATGAAGAGCAAAGGGAAAAGTGGCTGATGAAATCATGCATAATGTAGAGGGAGTGATTGAAGATATAAGAGAGAGAAGATAAAAGAAAGAAACCCTTTGTAATGATTCCTTTATTATTGTTGATGCCACTGCCAGGTCTCTGCCCCTGTTGAGCTTACTTCAAAGAGTTTTCACTGAACAGGCTAGACACTGCAGCCACGTACAGTTGAGAGATAAACTCCTGGTATTGGCCTCCTCTGCAACATTTCTCATTGGTGGTTGCATAAAGGGGTTTCTGCTCTCCTGTGGAGAACACAGTCCCTTCATTCCTTCTCACTCTGTGTATCAGGGTGTTCAAAAGTGATATTGGAAAATCTAGATGTTGATCAATCCCCAGTCTGGTCATTTATCTATGCATAAGTACACCATCCAGTCTGTAACTAGGGTTCAGTTCTCCTTCATGGGTGGCAGCAGTCTTATTTAATATATATACTCATGTATAGATCGAATTTTTAAAACTATTTTTGAAGGTTCAATTTAGATAGTTGACTAATACATTGGAAAAAGTTTATTAGGGGCTGAAATTCACGCTGCGGTTCAAAATACCTTATTATTAGCAAAAATTGACTTAATTGCACAACTAACGCTGGGTAAAGAAGAAAAACACAAAGAATTATGGTAAATGGAATTACTGGATAAAAGCAAGAGACCCGCACGAAAACTTAACAGGTCAAGGATTCATTGAAACCCTGCAAATTCAACATCTTCATGGCCTGGTATAATGGCACACTTCAAATGAAATATTTATTAAATTCTGAATGTGTAAGCATCTTGAACTTTCCTGCCAAATTCTGTTTCTCTCCCATTTACTCTCGTATGTTATGAACCCCAACAACATTTGCAAATTTATTAAAGAATTAAAGATATACCGGTATGTAGCTAATATATCTCACTTTTATTCATATATAATGGCACAATTAAAATGATTAACGTTTTAACAATATTAACTTTCGGATGTACAGTGAACAAAGTGTGATAAGTACCAATGGACTTGTAAGGGGACTGAATGAATGAATGAATCAATCAATCAAACATGCTGTAGGAAACCAAATGGGCTAACTAGAATTGTGAATGAATGCATAGAGACGCAATAAAGTAAACAAAGAGCAATGAGTAGAGTTACCATATGAATGAATGAACGCGTTTAAGTGGGTTAATGGGAACATGCAGTTTCCTTTGTAAGAGGTTCATTATGCAATATAGTAGGGTCGACCATATGAGATATATAGAAAATACAAGATTTTTTGGCCAAAAATAAGGAGCCGACATATCCATGAGATTGACTTATACACAAGCATGTATGGCAATATTTTTGGTCCTCCCAAAAAAAACAAGCAGTCAACAGTAAAAGTTTAATTGCTCGGCAAGTCCGATGCATTATAATCAGGACCACAGCAATTTAACGAGCTGCCTTAGACTATCATCAACAGTGGCATCTGCATGTGGTGCACATTTTAGCCCCTCCACAGGCTGCACGGCCAGTAGCCCAGAAAGTTTCATCCATAAGATTTCACTTATTATGAAACATTTAATTTTCAATTTGATTCTTTGTTGGTGATTATTTTTCATTAGCCAACATGATAATCCCAATTTAACCAGATCACATTAGCTTTACCTTGCAACACTTTTCAATTACAATAAATTACAGCTTCATAAAGTATGAACTATCTTACACTAACATGATATGGAACATGGCAGAAGTGAGTACTGCAGATGCTAGAAATCAGAGTCTAGATTAGGTGGTGCTGGAAAAGCACAGCAGGTCAGGCAGCATCAGAGGAGGAGGAAAATTGACGTTTTGGGCAAAAGCCCTTCATCAGGTATGGTATGGAATATATCAGTTCATCGAATACTTTTATTCATTTGCACCAGTCTCAGCGCTTTAAGTAATCCTGAAATCAGAAACTGCTAGAATTAGAATTAGAATATCTTTAATTGTCAGGTGCACTCAAGTACAGAAGCACAGGAGTACGGTGAAAAGTTTTACAATATCGCCTCTCATGGTGTCATCTTAGGTGGAAGTACCTAGGTACAAATCTTAGATACAAAAAGAGCAAAGTAAAGTAGTTGCATTACTTTACAGTGATTCATAGAATAAATGAGAACTAAGACATAGTTAACAGGATAGACATTACAATTAGATAAACTAATTACACATACACATTAAATAGCAGGAGCTCCGTGCAGGGACTTCCACACGTGGTCCGCCCACCTACGCCAGAGCCCAGTCCAACCACTGTCCCACTCTGATCCAAACTTCCAGTCTGCAGTGCATTGGATCTCAGCTGCTCCAAGGTAAGTTTTCACCAGGACTGCTTCCCCTCACCAGGTTCTGCTCTGGGATTTGAATTCCCGCCACCCTCCACCATCACCTCCCCTCTCCCCTCCAACCAGCTACCACTCCAGGACTACATCCCCCCACCGGCTTAGTGAAGAAAAATGCAGAAAGGAGGAAAAAAGAGAGGAAAAAGAAAAAAATGGAAGGAAAAGAACAGGCCAGGCAGAAGAGCTCATTTTACTCTGCTGCCATCTTCCTAAAAGAATGACTGTAAAATGCTAATCTAACAAATTATATTTTACCTGTGTGTCTTTATGGTATCTTTTCAGAACTGCAACCCTGCAAGCTGTGTCATGCAGAGCAATCAGTATCTCTCCAGGTTTCTGAAAGAGGTTATTTAGTTTTCATTTTTAAAGATTATTTCTAACAGATGCTTTAGGCTTGATGTGAGTTCTCCAACAAGGACAGAATGGGGGTTGAAGGCAATGTCCTGCAAATATTTTTTGTTACGTGTGGCATATTGATGTAAATGTACAGCGCCTTTGAATTATTATGCTCACTTAAAAGGGATGAGCAGATGTGTTGGAAACCCAAAAGAACAGTTAGTAAGGGAAGCAAAGGTTATGGGAAAATGGCATGGTGTTGAGGATGATCACTTTAGCTATGAGCTCACTAAACTGCACAACTTATGATTGATATAGACAGGACTTTTACCATATGAGCATCTGAAAGCCATGTGACCAGTAAGACACAATGACAGTGCACAGAGGACAGCTAAACTGTTCTCAATAGTTCTCTGTACTGCCAAAATGAAAATTACCCTCGGAGTTACTTCTTCATGATTATTTTATAAATATTGATGATTTTCTTCACCTTTATTGTCTCTACATATTCTGTCCACTTGACTGGTTTTCTTTACTCTCTGCAAATTCTAAAAATTTAAGGGTCTTACCTCTTACAGTGGAATACCATTGAATTCTTGCTTTCTCAACCAAATTGAATATCACATGCTAACATCCATTTCCACAATGATATATTCACAGATTAGACAATATCAAAAAATCATTCGCTTGCCAACCAATTTTAACGATGGTGGCTTTAAACTCCATGAAAAGAAATATCAGCTGTTTGCACAATCTGCTGTCAGACACGATGGTAACAAGTTCCTGTTGTCTTATCTCACCTTTTTTTTGGACTTGTGATTTCATCTGAGTGACATTAGCTGAATACATCAGTCTGACACTATGTAACAGAAAGCAACCTTCTGCTACGAACATCTATACAGAAGGGAGAACAATAATGATAAAAAGATCCCTTGTCTTGAAACACTGAGACACATTATCATTCACACACATTGCTATTGCTAGATTTAAGGGAAACTGGCACTAATGTAAATAAACCCTAGGTTGTAAAGCCATGCTGAAAGGTTCATTGGAAATTGTTGTGATGGTGTAACACTTGGTTGTATTGGGTCTTAAAATATTCGAAGTTACTATGGGCGGCACAGTGGCACAGTATGGGCGGCACGGTGGCACAGTGGTTAGCACTGCTGCCTCACAGCGCTTGAGACCCGGGTTCAATTCCCGACTCAGGCGACTGACTGTGTGGAGTTTGCACGTTCTCCCCGTGTCTGCGTGGGTTTCCTCCGGGTGCTCCGGTTTCCTCCCACAGTCCAAAGATGTGCGGGTTAGGTGAATTGGCCATTCTAAATTGCCCGTAGTGTTAGGTAAGGGGTAGATGTAAGGGTTTGGGTGGGTTGCGCTTCGGCGGGTCGGTGTGGACTTGTTGGGCCGAAGGGCCTGTTTCCACACTGTAAGTAATCTAATTTGTTTACACTCCTCCAAACTCAGGGAATGCTGCATGATATAGGGTTAATAGATACTGTAGAATACATGGTTAGAACAAATTGGCACAGCTTTCATAGTCAAAACAATATGTCAGGTAAGTGGGAGTATGTCTGGCACAGCATATTCATACATTTCCTTCATGAATAGGAACCTGTTCCCTGCAGTTGATCAATCATTTATTTCCAGTTTATTTCTGGATTTTCTGCAAGCTAAGATCACATTAACAGCATGTTGAAAAAATACTTAATATTCATGATTAGAGTTGGACAAATACATGCTCAGACTCTGAATTTACATTTTACAGCCTTGAATATTATATGGTCGTGGGTGACTAATATCATCAAATAAATGGGACTCCCATTGCCCATCTTCAATGACAATGGATATTAAAACACCATTGATATCGAGGATTCTGTCTTGTGCATTTGTCTTCTGTAACCTCTGTAGAGGAACACCTTGTGTTTTCCTCCTTGTATTCTCTGCACCCCTACTCTTGGAATAGGAAAAAGAGCATTTCTCAGTGACTGTAAAGGCATGTTCCTCTGATAAATTGGATGCATTTGATAGCATGTCATTCAGGATTAAATATGAAATTACATCAGGATGAATGAATGAATAATATTATTGTCATGTGTATTCTATAGTAAGAAAACAATAAAATATAGAGAAAAGCTTTAATTGTTGTCACAATTTAATGCCATTTTGAAGGGAAAAAAAGGTTGTTTGGGAGTTGTTAGATAGATGGTGATGTGAGGATGTGCATAGACAAGGAAGGGTGTGTTTTCTTGGAAAATAAATATAAAGAGTGATGAGATAGAAATCATGCTGGGAAACCAGAGTGTTTGTAGGATGAAGTACTTAGCTGAACATCAGGGAATGTGCAACTCGGTTTATCACGTCTTACCTGTTGAGATCATTAAAGTGTTTTGTATGTCACATTCAGAAACATAATGCAATGCTACTGTTAATCTTATGGATCATCTATATTTAAATGACAACTGCTTTCACTGAAGTTGGATTTTGGTGGCCTTGCTGCCCTGATCCTAGAAGACCAAGTAAAAGCAGATCTGTTCATTATGATTTTTTTTCTTGAATATTCAATATACACCTTTGAAGAGCTGAAGTTCCCCTACAAATATGGTCTTCTGACACTTTGGTGGGGAAGTAGCAGCTATATTTTGGGAAGAGGGGAATCACAGACCCTTTGGGAAAGGAATGTCATGTGTTTTTTGTGGACTGTAAACTATCCAAGTGTGTGATTAGGAGAGGCACGCACAGATGGTGGAGTTCCCATATGTCCATCGCCCATGTCTTTTTAGTTGATGGAGATTGCTTTTGGTGAGTTATTACAGCATGTTTTGTAGATAGTAGCCAAACTGCTACCATTGTTTATTGGTGGTGAAGGAAGTATAATTTGGAGATAGTGATTGCGTACTAATTATATGGGCTGCTTTGCCTTGGACAGTGTCAAGCTTCCTGATAATAGATAGGTTTTTGGGAGACAGCCAGTCAATTAATTACTGCAGAATTCCTACTTTTTGACCTGCTCTTGTGGTCAGCATTTATCTGGGTGGTCCAACAGTGAGCCCAAAGATATTGATAGTAGAATATTCAGTAATGCTATCACAATTGAATATCAAGGAATGCTAGTTAGATTCTCTCCTGTTGGAGATTGTCATTGTCTGATACTTGTGTGGCGTGAATGTTATTTATTACACCAAATTTTAAAACATAGAACCATACAGCACAGAAATGAGCTCTTAGACTCACCATGTCGTGCCAAACATGACGTTAAATTAAACAAATTCCTCTGCCTGCCTTTGGACTATATCCCTCCATTTCTTGCATATTCATATGCCTATCTAAAAGTCTCTTAAACACCCCTATTTGGCTCCACCACAACCCCTGGCAGCATGTTCCAGACTCCTGGCACTCTGTGTAAAAAACTTGCCCTTCATATCGCCCTCTCACCTTAAATGTATGCCCTCTAGCTTTAAACATTTCAACTCTGGGAAGAAGGTTCTGACTGTCAATCCCATTTATACATCTCATAATTTTGTAGACTTCTTTCAAGTCTCCCCTCAGCTTCCGCCACTCAAGAGAAAACAACCTGAGTTTTTCCAATCTCTCCTTAGAACTCATGCCCTCTTATTCAGGCAGTATCCTGGTAAAGCTCTTCTGCACCCTCTCCAAATCCTTCACATCCTTCCTGTAATGTGGCAACCAGAATATAACACAATACTGTAAATGTGGCTTAACCAAGATTTTATAAAGCTGCAACATGACATCTTCACTCTTGTACTCAGTTCCCTGACCAATAAAGGCAAGTATGCCATATTCCTTCTTTACTACCCCATCTACTTGTGTGGCCACTTTTAGGGAGCTTTGGACCTGAACTTCAAGATCGCTCCGTATATCAATGCTGTTCAAGGTCCTGCCTTTAACTGTATACTTTTCCTTTACATTCGATCTCCCAAAGTGCAGCACCTCACACTGACCCAAATTAAACTCCATCTGCCATTTCTCCGCCCATAAATGCAACTGATCTGTATCCTTTGACAACCTTCTATACTATCCACAACTCCACCAATCTTTGTATCATCTGCAAAATTATTGACCCACCCATCTACATTTTCATTCAAGTCATTTATATATATATCACAAACAACAGAGGCCCCCCTACAGATCCCTGCAAAACACCACGCGCCAAGAAAAATACCATTCAACCAGTATACTCTGCCTTCTGTAGGAAAGCCAATTCTAAATCTATGCACCAAGTCACTGTGTGTCATATTGAGTCATAGAGATGTACAGTATAGAAACAGACCCTTCGGTCCAACTCGTCATGCCGACCAGATATCCTAACCTAATCTAGTCTCATTAGCCAGCCCTCCGTCCATATCCCTCCAAACCCTTCCTATTCATATACCCATCCAAATGCCTTTTAAATGCTGCAACTGTACCAGCCTCCACTACTTCCTCTGGCAGCTCATTCCATATACGCACCACCCTCTGTGTGAAAACGTTGTCCCTTAGGTCCCTTTCATATCTTTCCCCTCTCACCCTAAACCTATGCCCTCTAGTTCTGGACTCCCCAATCACAGGGAAAAGACTTTCTCTATTTATACTATCCATGCTCCTCATGAATTTATAAACATGTATAAGGACACCCCTCAGCCTCCGAAACTCCAAGGAAAATAGCCTCAACCTATTCAACCTCTCCCGAGAGCTCAAATCCTCCAACTCTGGCAACATCCTTGCAAATCTTTTCTAAACCCTTTCAAGTTCCACAACATCCTTACAATAGGAAGGAGACCAGAATTGCATGCAATATTCCAAAAGTGGCCTAACCAATGTCCTGTACAGCCACAACATGACCTCCCAACTCCTATACTCAATGCTCTGACCAATAAAGGAAAGCATACCAAATGCCTTCTTCACTATCCTCTCTGGCTGCAACTCTACTTTGAAGGAACCATGAACCTGCACTCTTTGTTCAGCAACACTCCCGAGAACTTACCATTAAGTGTATAAGTCCTGATCTGATATGCTTTTTTCAAAATGCAGCACCTCGCATTTATCTAAATTAAAATCCATCTGCCACCCCTCAGCCCATTGGCCCATCTGATCAAGATCCCATTATACTCTGAGGGAAACGTCTTCACTGTGTACTACACCTCTAATTTTGGTGTCATCTGCAAACTTACTAACTATACCTCCTATGTTCACATCCAAATCATTTATATCAATGATGAAAAGTATGCATCTTAATCTTCTACATGAGCCAACCATGAGGGACCTTGTTGAAAGCCTTATTCGAATCCATGTGGGCAACATCCACTGCTCAACACTCATCAATTACCTTTGTCACCTTCGCAAAAAATTCAATCAAGTTAGTAAGTCATGATCTGCCCCACACAAAGCCATGCTTACTGCTCCTAATTAGGCCATACATTTCCAAATGTGCGTAAATCCCATCCCTAAGAATTCTCTCTAATAGTTTCCCAAACACAGATATGAGACTCACCAGCCTATAGAGTCCTGGATTATCTCTGAACAGAGGAAAACCATTAGCTCCTGCCAGTCCTCCTGAGCTTTTCTCGTGGCTAAAGAGGATACAAAGATTTTGTTCAAGATGGCAACAACCTCTTCTCTTGCCTCTCTCAATAACCTGAGGTAGATATCATCAGGCCGTGGGCACTGATCCACCTTAATGCATTTCAAGAGATGCAACACCATGTATTTCTTGATCTCAAAATGCCCGAGTATATTAACCCACCTGGGTAAATACTGATTCAAAGTACGCATTTGTCCACATCCTCCACTTCCAAGCAAAAGTAGTTACCCTTTTGTTTTTAATTAAGGTATAGAATACCTGTTTAACCCTACTTGCTGAGGTCATTTCATGGTCCCTTCTTGCTCTGCTAATTCACTGCTTGAGTTCTTTTCTGCTTTCTTTATATTCCTCATGGGCTCTGCATGTTTATGGCTTCCTAAAACTAACATATGCTTCTCTTTTTCTTCTGACTAAATTCACAACCTCCCTCATTATTCAAGGGTTCCTTACCTTGCCATCCTTATCCTCCTTACTCGAACACATCGATTCTGAACTCTCAGCAGCAGTCCTTAAACAATTCCATATGTCAAATGTGGACTTCCTTGATAGCAGCTCCTCCCAATTTACACTCACTACCTCCTGTCTAATACTGCCATAATTTGCCCTCGCCCAATTTAGCACCTTGCCACATGGTTCTGACTTATCCTTGTCCATACCCACCTTAAAACTTAAGGAGTTGTGATCACTATTTCCAAAATGCTCTCCCACTGAAAGGTCAGTCACCTGGCCAGGCTCATTAGCCAGGACGAGGTCCAGTATTGCCCATCTTATAGTAGGTTGTTCCTCTTGAAGTTGTTGAAAGTCTTGCTGTATGTGGGTGTGGACCACTTCAACATCAGATGTGCTATAAATTGTGCTGAACATTATGCAATTATCAGCAGCTTCTGAACTTATGGTGGTACAGAGGTCATTGATGAAGCAGCCGAGGTTGGGTCTAGAACATTACTCTGTGTGATTCCTGGTGTTGAGATGATTGACTTCCAAAAAACACTACCAGCTCCCTTTATAATAAACATGAACCTAATCAGTAGTTCTTTTCCCCCAATGATTCCCATTGACTCCAGGTTTACTTGGGCTTCTTGATGCCACATTGTGTCTTGTGTGAACTTCATGTTAAATTCATCTCTGGAGTTTAGTTGTTTTGCTCACAATTGAGCGTAGGCTGTAATGAGGTCAGGAGCTTAGTGGCCTTGACAGACACAAGCTGAAGATCATTGAACAGGTTAATCCTTTGCAAATGCCATTTGATAGCACCGCTGAAATCCCTTCTCGTTTATTATGTAGAATAAACTTATGAGTCAGAAATTGATTAGGTTGGACTGCTTTTTATGTGCAATATATACCTGGATATATGTTTACCTTGTAGGGAAGATTACAACATTGCAACTTCACTAGAAGAACTCATCTTGAAGACTGGCAGGTTCGACAGCACAATTTTCAGATCTATCATCAGGTTCCACAGCCTTTATGATATCCAGTGCCTTGAGCTGTTTCTTGACATTCAAATCTAGAAGACTGGTGTCTTTGAAGCCATGGACCTCATGAGCTGGATCACCACTCAGCATTTCAGGCTGAAGATGAATGGATATTCTTCAGCCTTGACATTTGTAGTAATGCGTTGAACTCCTATCGGATGTGGTAGAATCGTAGAATTTAGATAGGATCCTTTGATTGTGAGATAACTCTTTCTATCACTTGCATCTTACATTATTTGGCTCAGAAATAGTCCTGTGTGAGGTTTCATCCAATGGACTCATTCTTAGCTATGCCTGGTGCTGTTCCTGGCATGCCGACCTGCTCTCTCCATTGATCCAGGGTTGATTGCTTGGCCTGATGGTAATGGTAGAATGGAAGATGTGACATGCCATAAGCTTACTAATTGTGCTCAAATACAATTTTGCTGCTGATGATGAACTAACTCATGAATTCCCTGTTTTGAGATTGACACCTGTCCTATTTAACAAGGTGGTAATACCACATCACCCAATAGATGGTTTCCCACTACTAAAACAGAACTTCATCACCATAAAGACAGTGTGATTATTCTCCAGCTGATACTGCTATAGACAGATGGATTTGTGATTGGTAAGGACCAGCACAAATAAATTTTAAGTTCTTGTTGGTTACCTCATCACTTGCTGCAGCCTTAATCTAGCAGTTATGCCCTTCAGAATGTAGCCAGTATTGGTGTTACTGAGCTATTCTTAATGATTGATGTTGAAGATCCCCACCCCCCCTAGAGAGGGTATATTCTATGCCCTTGCCATGGCTTTCAATATGGCCGTGTCACTATGAAGGAATAGATGAAGGTTTGCTCGCTGAGCTGCAAGGTTCGTTTTCAGGTGTTTCATCGCCATACTAGGTAACATCAACAGTGAGCCTCTGAATGAAGCAAGGTGACATAGCCCGCTTTCCATTTATGTGTTTAAGTTTTCTTGGATTGGTGATGTCATTTCCTGTAGTGATGTCATTTCCTGTTCTTTTTCTCAAGGAATTGGTAAATGGGATCCAACTCGATGTGTTTGTTGATAGAGTTCTGGTTGGAATGCAATGTTTCTCAGAATTCTTGTGCATGTCTCTGTTTGGCTTGTCCTAAGATGGATGTGTTGTCATTGTCAAAGTGGTGTAATTACTCATCTATATGTAAGAGTACCAGTGAGAGTGTACCATGTCTTTTTGTGGCTAGTTGATGTTCATGTATCCTGGTGGCTAGTTTTCTGCCTAGTTGTCCAATGTAGTGTTTGTTCCAGTTCTTGTAAGGTATTTTGTAAATGACATTTGTTTTGCTTGTTGTCTGTATAGGGTCTTTCAAAGACTATGAAGGAGTACTATGGGATGTGGCAGGAGGTGGTAATCAACAGTTTTTTTGCCCATGTTTGAACAAAGAACAAAGAAAATTTACAGCCCAGGACAGGCCCTTCAGCCCTCCAAGCCTGAGCCGATCCAAATCTAATGTCCAAACCTATCAACCAATTCTTAAGCATCTGTATCCCTCTGCTCCCCACCTACTCACACATCTTAAATAAATCTACCGTGCCTGCCTCCACTACCTCTGCTGGCAACGGGTTCCAGGTATCTACCACCCTCTGTGTAAAATACTTGCCGCGTGTATTCCCCTTAAACTTTCCACCTTTCACTTTGAAAGCATGTCCTCTCATTATTGAATCCTTCACCCTGGGAAAAAGCTTATCTCTATCTATCCTTTCTATACCCATCATGATGAAAGCAAGCTTACCATATGTCTTCTTGACCATTCTATCCACATGTGCAGCAACCTTGAGGGTACAATGGACCCACACTCCCAGATCTCTCTGTTCGTCAACTTTTCCCAAGGTTCTTCCATACACTGTATAATTCGCTCTGGAATTAGACTTCCCAAAATGCATCACCTCACATTTACCTGGATTGAACTCCATCTCCCACTTCTCTGCCCAACTCTCCAGTCTATCTATATCCTCCTGTATTCTTTGACAGTCCCTTATGCTTTCTGTCACTCCACTAATCCTCGTGCCATCTGCAAACTTGCTGATCATACTAACAGTGCCCTCTTCCAGATCATTTATGTATATCACAAACAACAGTGGCTCTAGCACTGACTCCTGTGGAACATCACTGGTCACCTTTCTCCATTTTGAGAAAATCCCTTCAACTGTTACTCTCTGTGTCCTGATGCTCAATTAGTTCTTTATCCACCTAGCTTGAACTCCCTGCACACCATATGACTTCACTTTGACTATTAGTTTACCATGGGGAACTTTATCAAACGCCTTACTAAAGTTCATGTATATGACATCTGCAGCCCTTCCCTCATCTATCAACTTGGTCACTTCCTCAAAGAATTCAAGACCTGAAGTCATGAGAATTGATGGGCTCTGGAGTTAATATTGAAGGATCCTATGCCATCAGCTCTGGTGGATCTGTTTTTCCAGCGAGACAGGATATGCCCCAGGATGTTGATGGTCGAGTCTAGTGCATTGCCTGTAAGGTATGATACTGTGAGTGTAACTGTGTTTGTCTATTGCTTGACAGGTCTGTGGGACAGCTCTCCAAATTTTACACCAGCTATAGATGAAGATGATAAGAATGTTGCAGTGTCCAACAGGGTTAGATTTGTCCTAATTGTTTCCTCTGCAAGGTAGTCCATCTGGTTTCATCCCTTTATTTTGAATTTGTCATTGTTTGTTACAACTAAGTAGTTTTGAAGTGCACTTCAGAGGGCAGTTAAGAGTGAATCACAATGCTGTGGGTCTTAAGTCACATGTGGGCCAGACCATTTACAGAAGGCAGATTTTCTTCTCTAAATTCATTAATAAATCAGAAGGGAATTTTCTGACAATTAACAATGGCTACATGGGTATCATTAGGCTAGTGTTAAATTCCACATTTTATTGAATTCAAATTTCATCATCAGCCATGGTGGAATATGAACAATGTCACCAAATCATTGATGAGATTTTTAGTCCATACTGATGTCATAGGATCCCTAAAATGTGGAAGCAGGCCATTTGGCCCAATGAACCCACACTAACCTGCCAACAAGCATGTCATCCAGACCAAATTCCCTTACTGAGGCTGAAATCAAACACAGGTCTCTGGTGCTAGAAGGCAGCAGTGCTAACTACTGAGCCACTGTGCTGCCCTTAATTACAGCCAGGACAACAGTGGGATTTGAACCCAGGTACCTAGCACATTAGCATGGGCTCCAAAAAACAAGTCCAGTGACAATACCACTATGCCACCATCTCCTCTGACGTTTGCGTCAAAACAGGCCTAATCAGGTGGATTGATGACCCAAATTGTCACTTTCTCAGTCTGGAGACTATCAAGTAAGCATTTTGATGAAGAACTTCGACTGCTTATTTGAATAAAAATATTTGTTGGCATAAAGAATTTAACGGTTAAGCACATATGAAATGCTTACTATCATACGAAACCTGTTGGAGACACAGTGATATTCAGTTCAATAGAACTGTTTGTATCCCTGTCAAGTTTGTCCATGGCGGATACTGAGCTTGAATGGATAAAATTGGCAGAAAAGTGAGGGGTAGGTGTTATGAGGTGGCAGTGGCCATGGTGACGATTTAGAACATAAGGTTCAGACTTGCTCCTGAGGTTGAAGGACTCGTATGCTTGCCTTTGAGATTAAGTGGAGTTTTCCATGGTTCCTTTTACATAGAAGAACATAGAAAAATACAGCACAGTACGGGCCCTTTGGCCCTCGATGTTGTGCCGATCCAAGCCCACCTAACCTACACTAGCTCACTATCCTCCATATGCCTATCCAATGTCTGTTTAAATGCCCATAAAGAGGGAGAGTCCACCACTGCTACTGGCAGGGCATTCCATGAACTCACAACTCGCTGAGTAAAGGATCTACCCCTAACATCTGTCCTATACCTACCACCCCTTAATTTAAAACTATGCCCCCTCGTAATAGCTGACTCCATACGTGGAAAAAGGTTCTCATGGTCAACCCTATCTAAACCCCTAATCATCTTGTACACCTCTATCAAGTCACCCCTAAACCTTCTTTTCTCCAATGAAAACAGCCCCAAGTGCCTCAGCCTTTCCTTATATGATCTTCCTACCATACCAGGCAACATCCTGGTAAACCTCCTCTGCACTTGTTCCAGTGCCTCCACATCCTCCCTATAGTATGGCGACCAAAACTGCACACAATACTCCAGATGCGGCCGCACCAGAGTCTTATACAACTGCAACATGACCTCAGGACTCCGGAACTCAATTCCTCTACCAATAAAAGCCAGTATGCCATATGCCTTCTTCACAGCACTATTTACCTGGGTGGCAACTTTCAGAGATCTGTGTACATGGACACCAAGATCCCTCTGCTCATCCATACTACCAAGTATCCAACCATTAGCCCAGTACCCCATCTTCTTGTCAGACTTACCAAAGTGAATCACTTCACACTTACCTACATTGAACTCCATTTGCCACCTTTCTGCCCAGCTCTGCAGTTTATCTATATCCCGCTGTAACCTGCCACATCCTTCCTCACTGTCAACAACTCCATCGACTTTCGTATCATCCGCAAACTTGCTCACCCAACCTTCTAGCCCCTCCTCCAGGTCATTTATAAAAATGACAAACAGCAATGGTCCCAAAACAGATACTTGTGGGACACCGCTAGTAACTGCACTCCAAGATGAACCTTTACCATCAACTACTACCCTCTGTCTTCTTCCAGCCAGCCAATTCGTAATCCAAACCTCCAACGCACCCTCAATGGCATACCTCCATATTTTTTGCAGTAGCCTACCATGGGGAACCTTATCAAACGCCTTACTAAAATCCATACAGACCACATCTACCGCTTTACCCTCGTCCACATCCTTAGTCACCTTCTCAAAGTATTCAATAAGGTTTGTGAGGCATGATCTGCCCTTCACAAAACCATGCTGACTATCCTTGATCACATTATTCCTATCCAGATGTTCATAAATCCTATCCCTTACAATTCTCTCTAAGACTTTGCCCACAACAGAGGTAAGACTCACCGGCCTATAGTTACTAGGGTTATCCCTATTCCCCTTCTTGAACAAGGGAACCACATTTGCTATCCTCCAGTCTTCTGGCACTATTCCTGTAGACAACGAGGACATAAAAATCAAGGCCAATGGCTCTGCAATCTCCTCCCTTGCTTCCCAGAGAATCCTAGGATAAATGCCACCAGACCCAGGGGACTTATCTATTTTCACGCTTTCCAGAACACCTCTTCCCTACATACTTCAAAGCCATCCATTCTAATTAATTGTGACTCAATATTCACAACGACAACAATGTCCTGTTCCTGAGTGAATACTGATGTATTCATGATCAAATAATACATCTATGCTTCTACTGATTTCTTTGTTCAAAGATATTAAGGTTTGTTTATTCCTCTTTATAGTGCCTCATAACATTTCCATCAACCATTATCTCACTGTTCCAGACTGCCAACAATTCATTTGGAATGAGGCTGTGGGCCGAGGGGGTGGAGTGATAAATGAGAGGGGGGTGGGGCTGGGGGAAAGGTAGCTGAGAGTGTGACAGGTAGATGGAGGAGGGGTGTAAAGGTGATAGATCGGAGAGGAGGTTTGAACGGACAAGTGGGATAGAAGATTGACAGGCAGGACAGGTTATGAGGGCGGTGCTGAGATGGAAGATTGAACTGGGATAAGATGGGGGGAGGGGAAATGAGGAAACTGGTGAAGTCCATACTGATACCATGTGGTTGCAGGGTTCCAAGGCAGAGGATGAGGCATTCTTCCCCCAGGTATTGGGTGGTGAGGGAGTGGCGATGGAGCAGGCCGAGGACCTGCATATCCTCAGCAGAGTGGGAGGGGAAGTTGACGTGTTCAGCCATGGGGTAGTGGTGTTGGTTGGTGCGGGTGTCCTGGAAATGTTCTCTGAAGCACTCTGCAACTGTCTCCCCAATGTACAGGAAGATTGCATCGGAACAACGGATACAGTAAATGATGTGTGGAAGTGCAGGTTTGTAGGAGGCAGAAATAGCGGAGGATGATGCGATGTATAAGAGGTTGGTGAGATGGAGGGTGAGGACCAAGGATGTTCTGTCCTTGTTGCGATTAGAAGTATGGGTTCAAGGGCAGAGGTGTGGGACATGGATGAGATGTGCTGGAGACATAATCGACCATGTGGGAGGGGATATTGTGGTCTTTGAAGATATGTTTTGTTGTGGAACTGGTCCTCCTGAGAGCAGATGTAGCAGAGGCAGAGGAATTGGGAATAAGGGATAGCATTTTTACAGAAGGCAGAATGGGAGGAGGTGTAGTCCAGGGAGCTGTGGGAGTCGGGTTTTTCGAAATTGTCCGTGTTGAGTTAGTCACTGTTGATGGAGATGGAGAGGTCCAGAACAGGGAGGGATGTGCCTGAGATGGTCCAGGTGAACTTAAGATCGAGTGGAATGTGTTGGTGAAATTAATGAACTGTTCAACCTCCATGTGGGAACACGAGGTGGCACCGATATAGTCATCAACATAGTGGAGGAAAAGGTGGGAATGGTGCCGGTGTAAGTGTGGGAGATGGACTAGCCCACATAACTAACAAAGAGACAGGCAAGGCTGGGGCCCTATGCAATTACACCGGCACCATTCCCCACTTTTTCCTCCATACGTTGATGACTATATCAGCATCACCTCGTGTTCCCATGAGGAGGTTGAACAGTTCATAGCTTCACCAATACATTCTAACCGACCTTAAGCTCACCTGCACCATCTCAGGCACCTCCCTTCCCTTTCTGAACATTTCCACCACCTATAAATGGACCCCACCATCAGAGATATATTTCTCTCCCTACTGTCCATAAAGACCGTTCCCTTCGCAACTCTCTTGTCAGGTCCAACCCACCCTCCCCTCTCAGCACTTTCCCCTGCCACCGCAGGAATTGCAAAACCTGTACCCACACCTCCCCAGTTACCTCTGTTCAAGTCCCCAAAGGAACCTTCCACATCCATCAGAGTTTCAGCTGCAATTCCACACATGTTATTTACTGCATCTGTTGTTCCTGATGTGGTCTCTTCTACATTGAGGAGACAGGATGCCTACTTGCAGAGTGCTTCAGAGAACATCTCCGGGACACCCACACCACCCCACTACCCCGTGGCTGAATGCTTCAATTCCCATTCCCACTCCACCAAGGACATGCAGGACTTGGCTCTCCTCCAGCATCATGCCCTAGCCAACTGACGTCTGGAGGAAGAACTCCTCATCTTACGCATTGGGACCCTCCAACCACATGGTATCAATATGGACTTCATCAGTTTCCTCATTTCCCCTCTCCCCACCTTATCCCATTTCTAACCCTCCAACTCAGCACTGCCCTCATAACCTGTTCTACCTGTCCATCTTCCTTCCCATCTAATGATCCACCCTCCTCTCTGACCTATTACCATTACTCCCACCTCCATCACATTGTCAGCTACCTTCCGCCCAGCCCCTCCCTCCTCCCAGTTATCTCTCCATCCCTCTCAAACTCTCAAGCCTCATTCCTGATGAAGGGCTCTTGCGTGAAATGTCGATTCTCCTGCTCCTTGGATGCTGCCTGACCTGCTGTGCTTTTCCAGTACCCCACTCTTGACTCAGATCTCCAGCACCAGCAGTCATCATTTTCTCCTATGTATTGTAGCTAATGAGATAAAGACTTGTTGGGATGGATAGATATGGAGTATTTGTTCAACAACATGAACCTACTAAATCATCGTGTAATGTAAGATAGTAAGAGCTGGACAGAAATGTTTAGTTCTACAGGTAGATCAATGACTAAATATATTGCTACTATATAAAGATTTACAAAAATGTAACAAGATTACCGCAGACTCCTCTAAAGAGTTAACATTCCCGATGATACTGACTTGACGATAAAGCATAATGTGGGCGGCATGGTGGCACAGTGGTTAGCACTGCTGCCTCACAGCGCCTGAGACCTGGGTTCAATTCCCGACTCAGGCGACTGACTGTGTGGAGTTTGCACGTTCTCCCCGTGTCTGCGTGAGTTTCCTCCGGGTGCTCCGGTTTCCTCCCACAGTCCAAAGATGTGCGGGTCAGGTGAATTGGCCATGCTAAATTGCTCGTAGTGTTAGGTAAGGGGTAAATGTAGGGGTCTGGGTGGGTTGCGCTTCGGCGGGTCAGTGTGGACTTGTTGGGCCGAAGGGCCTGTTTCCACACTGTAAGTAATCTAATCTAATTAGATGTAACTAAATGCTCTGTGACCTTTCACAGGATAATGTCATGGGTTTGGATTTTCAAGTATTCTTTTGAGCTCATCCTAACCAGTCTTGTAAATCCATTAAAGCACTTTTCATCAGCTTCTAAACATTCACTCAATCGTGACCAAATAACTTTTCTTTCAAGATTCTGAATACAGGATGCACCTTTACACTATAGAAAGACTATCTCTTCTTCAGAGCTGAGTTGTGAGAATCCAGTGACATGTTAGTAACATATTGACACAAAGAGATATATTGAACTAAGACTTGGCCGGGAAAATTTAGTGCCGATAAATCAAATTTAAAATTTGATTTATAAAAGAATTTATAAAATTCTTATAAAATGGAATTTATAAAAGAATGTAATATATCAATTGATTTGTTTCTTACTTACTTAAAGTTTAAACTTCATTTTGTGATTTATCTTTCTTACAACAGTAGCAACTACATTGTATTGAATCCTGTAAAATAATAAAATGTTCAAGATGTTCCACAAACTATAAATTATACAAAACTTTATGTTAAATCAAAGAGGATGATACCAGTGCAGCTGACAGAAAGTTTGGTCAAACAAGAAAGTTTTAAGATATTTCTTTTGGAGGAGAGAGAGGGTGAACATTTTAATGAGAAAATTTTGAGAAATTAAATTTCAAGCAGTTGAAAGCATGATCACCAATGGTAGGACATGGGGGACGCATAAGAGGCCAGATTTGGGGGCAAATCGTTTAGAAATTTATGACCTAAGATTGCTATGTCCCATGATTACATAGTACTTGCTTATGTATGCACCAAGTTTAATCTTCAGGTCAGTATGATTCAGCATTTTGTCTCTTGAAAGGATTCTGTGGTGACCTGGCCACATGTCATAAATGCAATGGATGACCTGAGAAACAAACCTGAAAACATCCAGGGATTCAGATTAATTACACATTGGTCAATGGGATAAAGTTGCCTGTCCTGAAAATTTGTGGAGGGAGGAAATGGAATAAGTATTCAAAGTCACAACATGAATAATTTAAAGATGGACTGCCCTTAAGATGAACACAGCATGGAGCAATTTCAAAGCCTGGATCAAACAGGAACTCAAATAAGACAGCCTGAAATGTCTTTGAGAGTGATGCAAATAAACCTTCATTGAACGAAGACAAATTGAAGCATGAGTAAAATAGTGGGACTAGTTAGCATGACACCTTCATATAAGACAGTAACCCCATGTGGAAAGGAGTAATCATGATAGCAAGCTGCCTGGTGGTTGGACTGTTGATGTCTAGTTAGTCTCAAACTCCATATATTAGTCCTGTGAAATAGATGAACTGAGTTACAAAATGAACATGGAAAACCTCAATACCATAGATAATAATAATAATCATATAACTGATACAGAAATATATTTCTTATGTAAAATTCAGTGTTGAAGATTTTCAAAACATTGCCAGTTATGAAATGTTGAATTTAAAGCAGATTCTTTACTCAGCAAGTCGTGAGTTCATGGAATGCCCTGTCAGTAAGCAGTGGTGGACTCTCCCACTTTATGGGCATTTAAATGGGCATTGGAAAGGCATATGGAGGATAGTGGGCTAGTGTAGGTTAGGTGGGCATGGGTCGGCACAACATCGAGGGCCAAAGGGCCTGTACTGCGCTGTATTTTTCTATGTTCTATGTTCTGGATTGACAGAAACAGGCAAAAAGTCTGCACTCTCGGATGGTGTGGACTTTGTAAATGGTGACTCACAATCCTGAAAAATACCAGACCATTAAGGCATTGCAGGTTGACATAATCCAACGTAAAGAGGTTTAGGAGATATCAGACCCTGGCCATTGAATACCCAGATGCCAATGTCTGTGGTCCTGTTATGTGAGGTCAAATGCTAACCAAGCATCAGAAGAATCATATGAAGATAACGCAAAGTCAATCTGAAGATGTGTGTCAGATGGTGGTGATGGTGGCAGAATTTCTTTGTGCTTTGTCAGAGAGGTCTTTTCGACAATACAGAATATTTTGGGATGTCTCTATGTTTCATAAATCTGACAGGTCTCTTGATATATAACTGATGCAGTGAACAATGACCCACTGATCCCATGAGTTAATTTCCCTGAGGAGGAAATAGATATTGCAGTCGCTCCTTCATTTTAGAGAGATTTGCTAATAAAGAAACAGTCCCCTGGGATAACTCTGAATGAAGCGAGTGCAAAAGACCAATTCGAAATACTTCTGAGCTTTTGCTTTTAGGTAGTCCTTTGGGATTGATTTACTTCCACTCTGGTTTGGCAGGTTCTATGATGAAAATGTGTTGCTGGAAAGGCGCAGCAGGTCAGGCAACATCCAAGGACCAGGAGAATTGACGTTTCGGGTATGACCCCTTCTTCAGGGATCGCTGAAGAAGTGCTCATGCCCGAAATGTCGATTCTCCTGCTCCTTGGATGCTGACTGACCTGCTGCGCCTTTCCAGCAACACATTTTCAGCTCTGATCTCCAGCATCTGCAGTCCTCACTTTCTCCCAGGTTCTATGATGGCTAATCAGTCCAATGTATAATCTTTAGAGTCTGTTATGAGTCGGGTAGAGAATTGTTAAGAGATTTGTTTGTACATTCTCTCTGCCTTTACTTTGCCTCTTCATATGTTTGATGAAGTCCCTTGATGTGCCTGGTGTAGTCTTGAATAAATTTTCTTGATTTAAATTGGTAACTGACTAGGGCGGAGTATTTGACCTCTTCAGGGAAGCTTTGAGGATGTCTCTAAAGTATTTCTCCTTTTGAGAATCTCCTGATGTGACCAAGTTCAGCTGACAGCAGTTCTTCAAGAGTCTGATGGACATGTGCAAGCACTAAGTACCATCTAGTGGATCTGGTTTTGAGTGATTAGTGCTTTGATGATGGGTATGTTAGTTTAAGAGGAGGTGTTGCTTCGAATTACCTTTCCAGCCACCAAGTCTGGAGGATCTTGCAAAAGTTCCGGAGTCCTGGGGTCATGTTGCAGTTGTATAGGACTCTGGTGCGGCCTCATCTGGAGTATTGTGTGCAGTTTTGGTCACCATACTATAGGAAGGATGTGGAAGCTTTAGAACGAGTGCAGAGGAGGTTTACCAGGATGTTGCCTGGAATGGTAGGAAAATCTTATGAGGAAAGGCTGAGGCACTTGGGGCTGTTCTCATTGGAGAAGAGAAGGTTTAGGGGAGATCTGATAGAAGTGTATAAGATGATTAGGGGTTTAGATAGGGTAGATACTAAGAACCTTTTACCGCTAATGGAGTCAGGTGTTACTAGGGGACATAGCTTTAAATTAAGGGGTGGTAGGTATAGGACAGATGTTAGGGGTAGATTCTTCACACAGCGGGTTGTGAGTTCATGGAATGCCCTGCCTGTATCAGTGGTGAACTCTCCTTCTTTATGGTCATTTAAGCGGGCATTGGATAGGCATTTGGAAGTTATTGGGCTAGTATAGGCTAGGTAGGATTCGGTCGGTGCAACATCGAGGGCCGAAGGGCCTGTACTGCGCTGTATCCTTCTATGTTCTATGTTCTATGTAGCACATCTGCTGGTACTTTTCCTATTCTGAGTGCCTGACTCCTTTACCAAGTCTTTGCAACATATAAAAATGCAAGAAACTCTGTCTGGACACTACCACCATGCCACAAGACCCTTCTATATTTCTCTGGGAAGAGTCCCAGTCCGACCATTTTCAGCTGCTTCATCAATTTATCTTGTCTGCGTCATAAGGTCTGAAGTGGGGGCATTTACTGATGATTCACAATGCTCACTAGCAATCAGATAGTGTAGAGTCCACCTTCATGTGTAACAAGACCTGACAGCATTCAGGCTTCAGCTGCCACACGCCAAGTAATGTTTATCCCACAAAAAAATTAGTTGCCAGGCACTAATCATCTCCAACCAGAGAAGATGTCCCTGGGTGTTCAATCGCATTAGCATTGCTGAATCCTACACCATCAACATCCTTAGAGATGCCATTGACTAAAAATGGACTGGACCTGTCTTATAAATATTAGCGTTACAAACACAAGCCAAAGGCTGGGAATTTTGTGGCAAGAATCCTGTTTCTGGTGTCTCCAATTTCTGCCCAATATTTACAATCCACAAGTCAGGAATGAGATGGAGTACTTGCTGGGATGGGTGCAGCTCCAATTATATTCAACACCATTTATGACAAAGTGGTCTGGTTGATTAGTACCCTACCTCCCACCTTCAAGATTTGCTATTTCCATCACCAATACTGCAATTTGTGTCATTGACAAGACCCACTATAGCAACTCACACAGGTTCTTTTAATAACACCATCCAAACCCATGGACAAGTGTAGCAGATACATGAGAAGTCCACCACCTGCAAGTTCTCCTCCAAACAACACATGATCCTGATTTGGAAGTATATTGCTTTTCATTCGCTGTTGCTGTGTCAAAATCCTAGAACTCTCTTGCTGACCACACCATGAGTATGACTATGGTGGTTAAACAAAGCAGCTCACCATGACCTTCTCTAGAGCAATTAGGGATGGTCTTACCAGGGGGACTAAGGTGAATATTATGAAACTTCTGGGTAAATATATTTTCTAAATACCTGTAGTTAGCATGGACACAAAAAGTAATATACTCCATCACTTTAATTCTCAGTTAGAGTAGAATATAACATGGCAGGAAACCAATAACAGTGTCTTTAAGTATTAAATTCTGTCTCTCCACTTTGCTAAATTAATTAGCATATGCTGGACCAAACCAAAACAATTTTGTGAATAACGACATTGACATATTGTGAAGTATGGTTGGCAATTGTAATGAGTTAATGCATCCAGTCCTTTAGAAACAATGTGGACCTTCTAGTTATAAAATTAAACAAATTGATTAGATAGCAGGAATGATATTCAGATTAGGCTTAATCAAAAACTCTGTTTAATTTTCAAGTTTTCCATACTTTGGAATAAATTTGAACTGATCTGCATTCCAATTTTCCCAGTTTATTTTGTGAAAAGGCTGAAATGCCACAAAGTGCTTTGACAGTTTTGATCAAAATTATTTCACAATGATCGCACACAGGCAAGAAAACTTTGCACTCATTGTGTTTGATTCAAGAATTTTGGTCAGTCAATAATTTTGCACCAGTTCTAATTGTTAGCTTGAGGAAAGACTTAACACAAGATCATTTTCAGGCATCCAAGTAAACAAGGTTTGGAGGCAGCCCACTTACGTGCATTCTGAAAAAAATTAATAAAATAATTTCATGCTGCAAAGATATGATGAAGAAGTACTTGGAAATTATGTAAGCAGGTGAGGTAAAGCTGATTCTGTTTTGTACAACATCAGTACTTTTATAGTTTCCTCTAATATAAATGCAAAAATAGTAGACATTTCACTAAATCATCCATGCAGCTGAGGGATCACAATATTCACAGGGGTGTTATGTAGGTTCATGTGAAGAAAGATTCAAATTACAAAACACCCAATTGAAGAAAATCAGATATGAAAAGAAAATCAGCACAATTTCTGATTACTTGATGCCTCAGCAAATTTCAGTGTTCTTTCTGCAGCTCAGTTATTTTGGTAACAATCACTGACTACATTGCAATAAACTATGCAGATGTTAAATAAAGTGCTGTCTTGAATATTTTTTGATAAAATTAAGGCACACAGGATTAATGGGAATGTATGGCGAAGATATAAACTTAAATAAAAGGGATATCAATGGTAGGATCTTCAGGGGTCACTGATTTGGTCAATAACTATAAATGATTACAACCATCCACTGTTTAAAACACAGATCTTCAGGTCTTTGTTGCAAGTATCACATGGAACAGTAGGCTTCTTTTTAAGGAAAGCTTTTTATTTCTATGAATACTTGTGTCCATTCGTTTGAAAAATGTTGAACATTGGGAAGAAAAGCTTTTGATTATAGTCAAGATATTCATTCAACTTCTGGTTATCATAGGAAGGCTATGCACCATGAAAATGGATGTGTTGGATGACCTGTAGAGAGACAGTGGGAAGAGTGACTTGAGACAAAAGATAATTTGGTGAAACCGTAATGTAAATGTCTAACCATAGTTGGCAACACAACAACCAGCAGATAGGGAAATAACTGAAAACTTGCGAAAAATATGAAAATAAGAATCTATATACCACGGAACTGTAAATTCCATTCAAATATCAATCAGGAGAGGGGTATTGGAATACAAATTCCTGTTGGAGAAATATGAGGTGATGAACTTTGGGAGGGAAAACAAAGAGAAGGCATGTGCATTAACTAACAAAACTTGAAAAGGACGAATGACATGCAAGGTTTGACATGAAAGTGTTTTAAAGTAGGGGAGCAATTAAGGACCCAAAACTTTATAAGTAGGGACATTGAATATTAAAAAAAAGAAACACTACTAAATCTATATAAACCATTGTTTGGATTTAGACTTAGAATTAAATCTTTCTCCACTTTATCACCCCATGTGAATGAATATCGGACAGAGTGACACAAAGGAAGAGAATGGCTAAATGATCATAGGGAACCTAAGGAATGAGGATGGAAAATTATTAAGGGTGAACCAGAAAATAGCAGAGGCATTAAGTCAATACTTTGGATCAGTTTTCACAGTAGAACACACTAATAGCATTCGAAAGTAGCTAATTAATCAGGGACAAAAACAGGAAAGGAAATAAATACAATAACTATCACTAAAGAAAATATTCAATGGAAACTATTCGGGCTAAAATCCTACAAGTCCCCTGGATAAGATGAGGTGCATCCTCGGATATTGAAGGAAGTAGTGACAGAGATTTGTTGCTTGAACCAATAGGAAAGTTCTGAGAAATCTTAGATTCTGGAAACAATCTGGAAAATTGGAAAACTGTAAATGTAAAATGTTTATTTAGCAATAAAAGGAGATAAAAGATAGATAACTATAGGTCAGTTAACTTAACATCTGTTATTGGAAAACTGTTAGAGTCTATTACAACAGGGCATTTAGAAATACAAAGATTTTCTTGATTTTTTTCGATCTTTGGAACACATTGCCTTTCTTAAATATTCTTACTCTTCCTCATTGATGCTGCAGTAGACTTTTGAACTTTTTGCATGGCACTAACATGTGCCCTCTTACTTGTGAGGAATTCAATAAGAGTGAACATTGGATAAGTGGCCAATGGATCAAAATTATGATATAATGATGCTGCCTGACCTGCTGTGCTTTGACCAGCAACACATTTGCAGCTGTGATCTCCAGCATCTGCAGACCTCATTTTTTACTCGAAGATTTTAACCTACTGCGAATCCTCTTACAAGGATGCCTTCCTTGAAGAAGCTCTCTTCCTCCCTCTACAAGGATTTCAGTGAGTCCCTCTCTCACTGCACCCCCCAGGTCATCTCCTCTGCACAGAACCTGACCTCTCCGCCCCCACCCCATTCCGGCCTATCACCCTCACCTTGACCTCCTTCCACCTATCCCACCTCCATCGCCCCTCCCCCTAGTCCCTCCTCCCTACCTTTTATCTTAGCCTGCTTGGCTCCCTCTCTTATTCCTGATGAAGGGCTTATGCTCGAAACGTCGAATTCTCTATTCCTGAGATGCTGCCTGACCTGCTGTGCTTTGACCAGCAACACATTTGCAGCATTACATTTTTGATCTACCTTCAGGAAATGGAGGAGAATAGGAGAGACTTATAGAGGCAGCACTTAAGAATGCCGTTGATAGGATAGGAAACTCCCCAACAACTTCTGTTTTCAATTTCCATAGGACCACCTGCCCATATCGATAACATGGGCCAAGAACATGACTTAGGCTTTGATGAATGCCTTCTTAACCAGGTTTATCAGTACGCTTGTCTCCTGAAGTGGATCGAATAATTCAGATGAATGCTGCAAATCTTCCTTCCATGTGTGACTGAAAATCACCAGGTCATCAATACATGCCACACAATTGGATTATCCAGAAATGACCTTATTGGTTAGTGTTTGCAATGTGGCTGGCACATTTTTCATGCCAAATGACATGACTTTAAACTGATATAGTCCAATTGGTGTTATGAAAGCCAATATTGTCTTCTCTCTTTCTGATAAAGGTACCTGCCAGTATCGTCTGAGCAAGTCTGACTTAGAAATATAAGTTGCTTGTCCCACCTTCAAAAGGCAGCCTTCCAAACATGGGATTGATTTGTATCAGACTTTGTAACTGCATTGACTTTGCGAATAGTCTACACATATCCATTGGGTACCATCTGGTTTTTGGCACCATTACAATGGGTGAACTCAAGTTGCTCCAACTCACCTCTTGGAGCATGCATTCAATCATTCTTTGAACCAGAACCAACTTTAGAAGATTAAGTCTATAAGGATATTGCTTAATTGGAACAACATTTCCTATACCTATATCATATTTAATTAGGTTCATACTTCCCAGCTTATTTCCACATATCTCCCCATGCAATAACAATAACTCTTTCAGGTCATTTTGATTTTCCTCTGGATGGTAACTCAATAATTTATCCCAATTTTTGAGAACTCCCTAATTGTCCAATTTAATTTGAGGATTGTCCAATTCAGAATCCTCTGAACTTGCTTCTTCACTAAGTGTTATTACCAGTAACACATTCTCCTTTTGCTTTCCTTACCTGTCAATATATCACTTGAGAAGATTCACATGACACACTCCGTGAGATCTCTTTCTATCATAAGTCCTTACAAATGGTTCACCTCACTCAATCCCCTTTTATTCTGAAAAGATCCATTAAACCTTGCCTTTAAAGGTTCACCCCTCACTGGAAATAACACTAACACTTTGTCACCTTGAGCAAAATTGTGAAATTTTGATCTCTTGTCTGTTTCCTGTTTCATCATATGCTATGATATTTTTAAATGCTGTCTAGCCAACTCCCTCGCTCTATTTAACCATTTCCTAAAATTTGACACACAGCCCAAATATGTAGTCTCTGAATTCTGACTCACCAATTTCTCCTTGATTAGTTTCAGTGATCCTCTCACCTCATTCCCAAAAGGTAATTCAAATGGATTGAATTTGGTTGATTCATTTGGTGCAACCATAATGGCAATAAGAACAAACAAAATTCCTTTATTCCAATCATCTGCAAAGTCTTGACTATAGCCCTTAACATATTTTTAAAAAATTGATGCCACCTTTCTAACACTCCATATGATTCCAGATGGTATTGGATTTGAATTGATTTATTCTTAAGTTATCCATAACTTTTCTGAATAATTTTGACCCCTGATTTGACTGTATCTTTGTAGGTAATCCATATCTAATGAAAATTTTGAGTAATTCTTCTACAACCCTTTTAGCTGTGATATTGCAGAATGGAATGGCCTCTGGAAATTTAGTGAGCATATTGATTAGTGTTAATAAATACAGATTTCTAGATTTTTGTTTTAGGTAGGAGTCTTGTGCAATCAATTAAGACCCCTGTAAAAGGTTCCTCAAATGTATGAATGGGTATTATAGGTGCTAGTTTTATTATTGCCTCAGGTTTTCCAATTAGCTGACATGTATAGCATGTCTAGCAAAATTTAACTACATCCTTATGCAGTCCAGGCCAGTAAAAATGTTTTAATATTTTAGATTGAGTTTTTCTTACCCCTACTGGGGTAATGACCACCTATTGGTAATTCATGCGCTACCTACACCTTCATTCTATAACCCATTGGTAATATAACTTGATGAATGTCTGCCCATTTCTCATCAGCCTGAATATATGATGGTCTCCATTTCCTCATCAACACATTATTTTTAAAATAATAACATTCTGGTATACACTCAGATTCTTCTTCTGCAAACACTTTTTGATACAATTTACAATGCTTCAGTTTTTCAGCTCTCTATTGTAACTCGGTTAACTTTTCTGAGTTAAAAATATCCATTTTGTCCTCCACCTGTTCTTGGAGTGTCTCAACCATTCAATCAAACATGGTCTCTGATAATTATCCTTCAACACTCTTGTCTGTATTCTTTGATCTCTCCTCCTGTTTCAATGTTGACTTTGTGATTTTGTTACCACACATTCAGGAAAAATCCCAGGACAGACTTGGTGTTATACCTCATTGATACGACTCTCCACTGGCTTTTCAACCTACTTTTGATCCTGCTATATTGTTACCAAGGACAAATTGTATTCCTGAAGTTGGGAGTTCATTCTGCACTCCTATCAACACTGCTCCACTTTTCACTGGATACTCCAACCTTGCTCTACATAATGGAACACTTCATGTCTCATCATGAATTCCATGTACTAGCACTTTCTTTTTGGCAATAGTCCTTCTGAGTTACATATCTCCTCATCTATCAACATTAAAGGTTGACATGATCCCATATCGCTTCATATTGTAACTCCTTTATCCTGCTGCTCCTGGCCTATGCGAGTAAACTTTCCCTTCACAAGTAAATGGTTGAAGAAGATCTGACACTTCTTTCTCAACCAACCACTGACCAGGTTGTACATTCTGGGGCATCATTCTAGCCTCCATTGTGCTTTCTTTTACCATTTTAACAAAATTCACTGTTGATAGCCTGTTTTCCTTCATTCGTCTTCCCAGTGCTTTTCCTAAACCACCAGTACTGTGACTGTGCGTGGCTTACTTTATTGTCGTAAAAACACATGAGCTTTTTAACTTGTCTTTCCACTTTATGCGTTGCCTTTTACCCCGTGGTAAGCTATCTTTATTACCTTCACTAAGATCTACTTTTCCCTTAGTATTTCTCTTTTCCCCAAATACTATCCTTCATGGATTGAAATTGATGTTGGAAGTCAAATTTTGATTTCTGAACCAACTCATAATCATCAGCCAGTTCAGTTGCTAATCTTGCCATTTTATCTCTCTACTCCTCCACAAGTTCTCATTTACTCAGGGAGTGAATCTTTGAACTATTCCAAAATAATAGTCTCTCTAAGAATATCATATGTTTGATCTATTTTTAATGCCCTTATCCACCTATCAAAATTACTTTGTTTGATCCTTTCGAACTCAATGTATGTTTGACCAGGTTCTCTCCTTAGATTCCTGAAATGTTATCTCTCTAGGTTTCTGGCACATACTCACATGCATTCAAGATGGCTTTTTTCACTTCCTCATACTTTCCAGGTACCTCCTCTGATAGCGATGCAAATACCTGGCAAGCTCTCCCTATCAGCTTTGTTTGGATAAACAAAACCTACATGGTCACTGCCCACTTCATTTGTTTAGCCACTTTCTCAAATGAAATGAAAAAGGCTTCTACATCCTTTGCATCAGAGTTTGGCAATGCTTGGATCTATTTAAACAGATCCCCACCAGGCCTTTGGTAATGATGGGTTTGCTCATCATCACTATCCTCCTTACTAAGCCTACTTTCTGCTTTGACCTCCATCCCTTTAGACAACTTTTCTGTCTAATTGCCAACTTCTGAAGTTTGAACTTCCTCATTCCTTTTTTTCTGCTTTTAACCAGAATTCAAACTGTTTCAGTTGCTTTTCATGTTCAAGCTGCTTCATATACAATTGAATTCTAGCCATTTTCAAAGATTACAAAGGTGTTTCCAGCAAATCTGAATGTTGACCTATTACCATAATTACCTCTCCATTTCTCACGGACGAAGACTACCCCTACTCCTGCCAATTCCAACAGCTTTGCCTTGGTGACCTTTTGTAAAACCTCCGAAGTCACTTCTTCCACCCCGAGAAAACTCTCAGTGACCGAAAGAGCCATTATAACATAAAGCACTATTTAAACCAACTGAATTCAACCCCCAGAACAAAAGACACTAACACCTAACTTTGAATCCAACAACCCTAAACCTAAAGTAACATTGTAGGATCAATCCCAGATGAGTCCCCATTCTGTTATGGACCAGGCCAGACCCCCTCAAAGAAGGTAAGAAGGTAGCCTAAATGCTAGCCTTTTCTTACTTTCAAAGACAGAATGAAATGGGTGTTACCGGTGTGATTTAACTGGTCACACCACTCAGCTTTAAACGAAGCAGAATTTATTTAAACACCACAGTTCAAACATGAGAAAAGAAAATGGAATTTAAAATAATTTAACTATGGGAAACCTTAGCTGACCCAATACAGTAACCACTACTAATTAACTGTTCCAATACAGTAACATCCTGTAAACTCACCCCTTGTCAAAAAGGTAAATTCAGACACAGATTCTAACAGGTAGAAGGGAGCAGCAACCACAGGGAAAGATCTCAGAGAAAAGTCATGGGAGTTCTTTACTGAAGTTTGCAACTCCCCTGGACTGCACATCTTGTGACTGCTACAATTAAACAAACTAGAAAAAAATCTGAAATGGAAGAACTGGCCTCTCCCCTTCCATCATTAAATGAGACACTTCAGTACTTCTGCCATTACAATATCTCTTCCAAAAAAACCAAGGACAAAATAATCTTTTTAAAGTGACAGCATTGTCATACACCCCCAAACCCTTTTTACTCATCTCCACATCCAGTTGCCTTTAAATGTTGAAATTGCACCAGCCTCTAACACTTCTTGTGCCAGCTCCTTCCATACACACGCCACCATCTGTGTGAAAAAATTGTCTCTTACTTTCCTTTTAAATCTTTCCCCTCTCACATTAAGCCTATGTCCTCTAGTTTTCAATCCTCCACCCTGGGAAAAAAAGACCTCAGCTATTCACCCCATCCATACCTCTCATGAACTTTTTAAACCTCTTTTAGATCACCCCTCAGCCTTTGATGCTCCAGGGAAATTAGTCCCAGCCTATTCAGCCTCTAACTCTCCAATCCGGGCAACATCCTTATATATCTTTTCTGAACCTTTTCAAGTTTAACAACATCTTCCCTATAATACAGAGACAAGAACTGAATACAGTATTCCAAAAGTGGTCTGACCAACCTTTTGAGGAGCATTTTAAATGTGGAACACGAGGTGGAGAGGCAATAGGTATAAGAAGTGAATTCCAGAGACAAGGGCCGAGGCAGTGAAGAGATGGCCCCTAGCTTGAAGCAATTAAAATTGGAGAATTTGAGGAGACCAGATATCTTTGAGCACTATAGAGCTGTAGGAAGGTACAGAGATAAGAAGGATAATGATGCTGGAGAGATTTAGTAAGGTGAAAACAAGATGAGAGTTCTTAACTGTGTACAGATAGTTGAAAAATAGTTATTTTCCATTGGATAAAAGAAGTTAAAGAAGAAACTTGATAGAAATTATAAGATGAAATTATAAGTTTTGCTATGATGAATAAAGAAATCTATACTCATTGTTTAGTCAATCAATAACTAGATTGTGCATTATTAGCAAAATAAAATCAAAATAAGTAGTTAGGAGGCATATTTTCACAGAATTAGCATGTTGGACATCTTCAGAAATAATGGCGGAAATAGAATTCATAATCATTTTAAAAGGTAAGATGCCTGAGGGTGGCAAGTACAGGCAGACACAGCGATGAAGGAGGCAGACAGGATCCTTGCCATCATTAGTTGAGGTGTAGGAAATGTGAGTAAGGAAGTCTTGTTACAATTTAATCAAATATTGGTTCCGCTGCAAATGGAATACCATGTGCAGTTCTGGTTGCCACATCATTTAAAAGGATGTGATTGCCCTGGAGAGAGTGCAGAGGCTGTTGTCTGGGATGAAGAGTCTCAGATATGCAAAGAGACAGGATAAGAAGTATATGTTTCCCTTGGAGCAGATGAGGCTGAGGGAGATCTGATTAATTATACAAAATTATGCAGTGTAGATGGTGAGAATCTTTTCCCTATGGCAATGTGTCTAAGACCAGAGGACATACTTTTAAGGTGAGTTGTAGATGGTTTAGAGGGGATCTAAGGAACATTTTCTCACTCAGAGAGTGGTAGAAATATGGAAGTAGTGGAGGCAGGTACTCTTGCAACCTATAAGAAGCATTTGGATGGTCACTTAAAATGCTCGGTCATAATAGGCTATGGACCAAGTGCAGGTAAATGGGATTAATATAATTTGGTGTTTGTTGGTTGGCATAGATGTGTCAATGGGCCTGTTTCTGTGCTGTATGACTCTATGACTCAATGACATGAGGAAAAGACAGTGGAATGGTGTGAAGTGGATTGTTTTGTCAATGAGTCAACATATATTTAATGTGCTTTTTAAAAATCCTACACATTTATATTGATCTTATAACAAAACCACATTTGTAGCTTTTGGCAGTTGCATTTTACTCTGTGATCAATTTTTGGGGTAATTATTTTAAATGGACAGAAAGTAATGTGCAAGGAACAATCAAATTACTAATTGGTGTTACTGGCTATAGAGACACTGCCAAGAATAAAAAGTGATATAGTTACTCTGGAGGGTTTTCAAAAGGCTAAAATCCAAATTTACACACTACCATGAGCTTCCATAAAAGTCTGCTGCTCCAATGAAAGGAATGTGTAATGAAGTGCTTGAGTAAGAAAAGCTGGTGAGAAATATTTGAAAATGAACAGAATAACTAAACTTTGCATTGTTCCTCTAGATGGAAAGTTTGGGGAATTAATAATAATAGTATTATTGATTATTGCTCACAAAATAATGATTTTTTTTCTTTCATGAATTCAAAAGTGACTGTTCAAGCCATTTTTGTATTGACAGGCGATATGGCACATAAAGTATTTGTTGTCACGTGAATGGTCTGGTCATGTATCATTAGTTCAGATCAAGGATTGTTCTTTGTATTTCTCTTGCTTATCTTATTCATTCTGTCTCCAAATGCTGGGTTCTTTCTCACAGACCGTACCTCTATCTGATTCAGTTTAGGCAGATGGTCTCACCTGCATTGGGATCCATATTGTATTTCTTAATGTTGAACTTCAGTACAGCCTTAAAATCCTTCTTCTGTTTTCCTCCGCTGGTGCATCTCCCTTAACTGAGCTATAAGAAGAATACTTGCTTTTGGATCCTAATATTAGACATCTGAAGTATATGACCCACTCCATTCAAGCTGTTGATGGCTGCAGTGCTGTGGTGTCTGCTTGTGAGAGGACATCAGTATAGGTGTATCTGTCTTCTGAAGTGATATGTAATATCTTTGGCTGGCAGCATAGATGGCATGGCAATGTTTTGAGATGCCTCTTGTATGTTACTTATGTTTCAGCTATGTATTGTAAGATAGGGGCCATGACCACTTGGTAGACCATTAGCTTGATTTCAGTCTTGATGGCATGATATTCAAACACTCAGTTTCTCTGGTGGCTAAAGACTACATCATCAGAATTCAGGTATTACTTGATCTTTTCATCAATGTCAGCTCTCTGTACAAGATAACGTCTGAGGTACTGGAATTGATCCATGGTTTCTAGGCAACCTCCTCCATTAGATATGGCTTGGCTTCAATTGCAGTCTTTCACGCCCACAGCCCTGAGATCCACTCAAAACTCCCACAGACCTGTAGCAGAGAGGCTGGCTGCATTAAGTGGACACCTCCAAATATTGCCAGAGGGCCACTTGGCAAACAAAGCAATTCTGGCGAGGCTGCCAAATCATTTCTAATCGGTAACATAATCACCTTAATTTCCTGCCTACCTCTATCACATAGTCAGACAATTCTCTCTTCCTCCCAGTAAACTTCTCCCATGGCATGATTTGGAGATGCCGGTGTTGGATTGGGGTATACACAGTTAAAAATCACACAACCTGGTGTTGTGTGATTTCTCCCATGGCAGGGATGCAACAGCAATTGATCCCAATGCACCTCACCTTTATTATCCCAATGCTATAATCCCATTTCCAAAGATTTCAAAATTCCATCCCTGAACAAATCTCCAAATACTTACTTCTGAATAAATCTTCTCACAATGGTTATCTTTGAATATTTGTCACAATATTGCAGAGCATAATGATATAACAAGATAATAGGAAGCACCATTCACTGGATCTCAAAGGTTATGGCTGTTGCTATGGTGATTCAATATGATTGACTGTCATATCAAGGTAATACTTTTACTGCTGTAAACTGTGATAGTACAAGGGAGTATTACATTTTCATTCCAAAATCCATTGTAACTTTGGTAAGAGATCAAACAAATTCCTGTGCAAATCAGATCTATTATTTTGCCATGACAATACAATGATCAAGTGAGTGATGCTTCCTTAGTCCATTGTATTCAATGTAAAATAGACAAAGGAAGTAATTATTAACATCTTGCAGCAATTCCGACTCTGAATGTGCAGCATATCTGTGAACTTGGCAATATAGTTATTAACCTACATGCTGGATGTTTAAATTTCTGCTTCATTTCATTTCCTTCTCAAGGCTATCTGGTTTTACATTTAGATCCTGAGCTTTTCTGCTGTCACAAAAAATATCAATCAATCACATTTGAGTTAAAAATAATGTGATAACCACAGGCATGAATGAAAAGGCTGGAATGTGGAAACAAAAGTAGCTAACAAGAAAATGTGATAAGGTAAAAGCAACTGTAAATTTTGAGAATCAAACTGAAATTGTATTTCTAATTATGTTCAAGGTTTCAAGGCTTCATCCAAAATCTCTCTCAGTCATCTTCCAGATAATATCTAACAGTCCTTTATTAATTTAACATTAATCTCTAGGCTCCATATCCATCCTGAAAGGCATCAACGAATGAATGAGTTTAGTCTATGTTTGTTATTCTTCTGTAGATTGGGTAAAGCCTGAAAGATGCAACACAATGATTAAGTCATTTAAATCTTGATCTGTCTCATGACCTCTGATTAGACAAAAAATTGTCAAAGATGTTGAGAAACCAGGTTTGTCGTCTATTTAAAGATTGGATTGGAACATGGCAGAATGAACATTCAGCTAGTGCAACCTGGATATTGTTTACTTGCATTTCCAAAAGACATTTAATAAAGTACCACACAAATATTCTTATGCCATAAGAGCTCATCAAGTTAACGAACAAAGAATATAGAGTAGTATAGCATAGGAACAGGCCCAGAAGGTCCACCATCTCTGCTCAGACCATGACACCATTCTAAACTAATCCCATCTCCCTGTATAATGGTCCAAGTCCCTCTATTTCCTGCCTGCTCATGTGTCTATCGTTTCTGCTTTTATAATCTTCATGGCAGCATGTTCCAGGCTCTAACAACCCTCTGCATAAAAACATGCCTCACCCACTTCCTTTAAACATTCCGTCTCTCACCTTACATCTGTGCCCACTATCATTTGTTATGTTCACCCTGGGAAAAAGAGACCATTTATCAATGCCTCTCATAATTGCATATACTTCTATCTGTTAACTTTTAACACACTTAGCAAAAAATGTGATTAAAAACAATACACAGGAATTATCTTTGTGTAACGGATAAAATACTTGTTATACTGCAGCTGGAGTGTTGGGTACAGTGCTGAGTGCCACATTATAAGAAGGATGTAAACACATCTCATGGGTTAGCCTAAAATTAGATTTAGCCTGAATCATAAAACAATAAAACTATCATCTGACTTTTGTCCGAGGTCAAATAGTCTTTTTCTCATAAATTACCCACTCAATCGGAGCAGAAATGGTACTTTATTCATTTTACAAAGCTGTGGTGCCCTCTTTTGCTGAGTGAAAATAAACAAGTCTTACAATGGTTTCAAATGAAACAGAATAGGATAAAATAGGGTTCATGGTTAATGTAGTCTGAACTAAACCACATAAATCATGAAACTATAATTTATCTACATACGCGCTTTGGAGAAAATACAAAGAAAGTTCACTATACTGGTCTCTAGAATGTGAGAATTGTTTATGTTAAGTGATTGAGAAAATTTGGCCAATATTCTCTGGCATTTGGAGGAAAAAAATATGACCTGACAGTCCAAATCAGCTGACAGGTGATGCTGGAACAAAGGCGCACACTCTCAGGATGAGAGGTGTATTGTTTAACACAGAGTTAAGAAAATTTATTAGCACAAAGGATTTGAATCTTTTGAAATGTCTACATCAATGGATTTTGGATATTCACCACTTGACTACATTTTCTGCTGAGGCAAAGCTTTCTTTTTTTGTAGGAATCAAAAGATAGAGAGAGTGTGTGGGCAGGTGAAGTTGAAACCCAGGGTCAGCCATGATTATATTGAATGGTGGAACAGGATTGGTGAGATATTACATTGTCCTACTCTTGCTCTTAACTTGTATTCTTACATTTCTGCCACTTCTCTCCAACTCTCCAATTTTTTCATAGCTGCAAGTTAGTCCTTTCTGATCCACCCCATGCAAATGACAGTGAAAAGGCAGAACCCAGGCTTTCAAACAACTTCTGTTGTTTACAGATCGACTGTAGGAAATGGAGGGTTATAAACCTTGAAAAGTACAAAACATGACTGCATCTTTGACTTACTCACTGTTTCACCTGGTGCTGCAATAGTGCCACCACAGAAGCACTGCACGGATTCTAAGATTTTGGAACCAAGCAATGGCTCTGTTACTGTGGATGCTCAGCCAAGACAATCAGGTTCATTGGGCTTTCTAAGTGGAATTTGCCATTAGGTGGATGACCCTGGTCAGTTTCTCATTGTCAGAAATACATATTTGTAATGATTCCACTCTTAGTTCTCCTTCACCTGTTGGGAATTCATTGATCTCAGTATTCCCATGGACCTCAAGATCAGCTCCTTTTATCCTCCACTGTTAATTGTTGTTCACTTTCTGTCCCAGCTCTCTGGAAAAACAAAATCTATTCAAAACTTAAGTTTAATTAGTTCATAGAGTGCACTAAGCAATTATTTCATGCAGTGAGTTCTAGACCACCCAAGTAACAGGTTATTTTCAACCCATTACTATGCAATGAGTTGGATTAATGAATAAATCATATTAAATGAGCATCTAGATGATTATGACATAATTGAACTTCACAACTAGTTTGAACTGGAGAACTGCAGGATTAACATTAGTGTTCTAAAACTGAATGATTAGATCCCCTACAGTGTGGAAACAGGCCCTTCAGCCCAACAAGTCCACACTGACCCGCCGAAGCGCAACCCACCCATACCCCTACATTTGCCCCTTACCTAACACTACAGGCAATTTAGCATGGCCAGTTCACCTGACCCTCACATCTTTGTGATTGTTGGAGGAAACCGCAGCACCCGGAGGAAACCCACACAGACACAGGGAGAACGTGCAAACTCCACGCAGTCAGTCACCTGAGTCGGGAATTGAACCCGGGTCTCTGGCGCTGTGAGGCTGCAGTGCTAACCACTGTGCCACTGTGCTACCCACACTAATGGACTGACTATGCTGACTAATGGACATAATATAACAGGCAATTTAACATGGCCAATTCACCTGACCTGCACATCTTTGGACACGGGGAGAATGTGCAAACTCCAACAGACAGTCACCCAAGGCTGGAATTGAACCTGGGACCCTGGTGCTGTGACGCAGCAGTGCTAACCACTGAGCCACCATGCCACCCAGTGCCATGATGGTTATGAGACTACGAGGGCATGCAGGCAGAACTAGTTAAAGTCAACAGCGAACTAGGTTGGACAGGTTGACAGACCCCACTTATAAATCAAGACGTACAAAGGAGTGAGTTAAAATAATAACCATTATCAGAGAAAACAAAGCAAGAGGAGTAAGTCATTCAATTCCTTGAGGAGAAAGTGAGGACTGCAGATGCTGGTAATCAGAGTCAAAACGTGTGGTGCTGGAAAAGCACAGCTGTCAGACAACATCTGAGGGGCAGCATAATCTCTTCATCAGGAATGGGAAGTGGAGGCCAAAGGGGGCTCAGAGATAAATGGGAGGGGCTGTGGAGAAGGTAGCTAGGAATCTAATAGGTGAATGAAGGTGGAGGGTGATGGTGATAGTTTGGAGTGAAGGGTGGAGTGAATAGGTGGGAAAGAAGATGAGCAGGTAGGACAGTTCATGAGGGTGTGCTGAGTTGGAAGATAGAATGTGGAATAAGGTAGGGGGAAGGGAGATGAAGAAACTGGTGAAACCAACATTGATGCCGTGTGTTTGGAGGATCACAAGGTGGAAGATAAGATATTCTTCTTCCAGTTGTTGGGTGGCTAGGATTTGGCAGTGAAGGCCCAGGACTTGCATGTCCTTGGTGGAGTGGGAGGGGGAGTTGAAGTGATCGGCCACAGGATGGTGGGATTATTTAGTGCGTGTGTCTCAGAGATCTTCTCTGAAATGTTCCACATCGAGAGCAAAGGGAAGGTGCCGGGAGTGGAGGGTGGATTGTTGGAGGGAATGGTCTCTGCGGAATGCTGAAAAAGATGGGAAGGGAAATATATCTCTGGTGGTAGGGTCTGACAGTAAGTAGCTGAACTGGCAGAGGATGATGCATTGTAACTGGAGGTGCTCATTCAATTTTTTGAGTCCATTCTGCCAATAAATGAGATCAAGACTTAACTGTGGTCTAACTCCATACCTGTCTTTGTGAGAGGTAAGTATTTTTACACAGAGGGTGGTAAGTGACTGAAATGCACTGCCAAAGAAGGTGGTAGAAGCAAATACAATTGCAATGTTGAAGATGTATGGATAGGTAGGGAATAGAGGGATATGGATCACTTTGAGGCAAAAGATCTTCAATTTAGAAATGTGTCTTGTATCAGTCCAGGCTTAATGGACCAAATGGGCCATTCTCTGCTGTACTGTCATTTTTTCTTTGTTCTTTATAAATATTTTGAGAAGGAAGTCTGGGAAATTAATAGTAGGAAATAAGAACATTTTGGATGTATTGAACAGATGTATTTAGGGGAGAGGATAATGAGTAACATGCCAGAAATTGTTTTAAGTCCAGAAATGGAAGGGCTCACTCAGGAAAATCACAATCATCAGGGAAGTGGTCCTGAGAAAATTGGTTGGAGCTGTGGCTGACAAGTGCCCAGGTCCTGATGGACTTCATCAAAGAGTATTAAAGGACTAGCTAGTGAGATAGTTGATGCATTGGTTTTAATCATCAAAAAGTGCCTAGTTCCTTGGATTGTTCTATTAGATTGAAAAATAGTGAATGTAACTTCTTCATTCAAAAAGGCAGAAAGCAATAAAGTACAGACAAGTTAGCTTTGAATTTGTCGTGGGAGAAGTTAGAAACTATTATAAAAGATGCTGTAGCAGGGCACAGAGGAAAATAAAATATGCTGTCGTTAAAGGGGTTTCCAGAAAACATTGAAAAAATGCTACATCGAATACATAGATGTTCGTGGTGTAGGTGGTAACATACGAGTATGGATGGGTTAGCTAACAAGAAGCAAATAACATTAGGTTGGCAAGTGGGATGTCACAGGGATCAGTGCTGTGCATCAACAATTTACAATCTATTTTAATGACCTTGGATGAGGGGATGAAATGAATGGGAACTATATTGACACCAAGAGAAGAAGAAAAGTAAGTTGTCAAGAAGAATTGAGAGAGTCTGGAAAGAGATGTTGTCTGGTGAAGTGAGTGACACATGGAGTATATTTTTTTTTAAATTCTTTAATACAATGCTGACAAGACCATATTTTGTTGCTAAGTTTTAATTGGTCTTGATATCAATTAAGGAGTAGCCACTTTGCTGTGGGTCTGAAGTCTCACCCAAGTCAGACTGAATAAGGGCAGCAAACTCTCTCCCTCAAGGGTGTTGAAGAATCAGATGGGCCTTGATGATGATCCAATAAATTACTTGGACTGAACCTTTCATTTTTATTTTGGTTCAATCCATTCTGTGTCAAGCTTTTTGGAGGTTTCTTTTTGCAGTGAGGCATCCTGAGTTCCTAGCCATACCTTATCATACCAACTGCCTTCCACCACCCACCCCAGCCCCATTTATTGTCTCATGGCATCTGTCATATCTACTGCTGGTATCATCTTACCTTGCACTATTCCCAGAACAACTCGGCATTCAGTGGTCATCCGCTGAAAGGCCAATACCCCATGCATCTCTGCCATCCTTGAAAAGCTACTGTGCATGTAGATAGTTCATGGTAATCTGCCATTGTCCCTCACCAGCATCACACCAAACAAGTCACAAAGCCATGTTACCCAGGCACCAGCATGGCTGACACTCCTTCACACATGCAACCCCGTTTTCTCAGTTTACCCATGATATAACACACTTCACATGTCCATAGCTACATCTGTCTGAATACCCTCTATGTCAGACTACACTGTGCCCAATATTCATTTGAGATCCGATGCTTATCATTTTCCAGTAGGGGAACATCATGTACAAGCTAGCAATCAGACCAATCCAAAATTCAGCTTTTATTTACAGATAGCAAAACCAAACACAGAGCAATATAGAGGTCATTTGGAACAAGTGACAAGCTGAATCCACCATCTGGTTTTCATATTTAGTTTCTTAACATTTGGCTTCTTTGGCGAGTTTACGAAATAGAAAGCTGAGTATTAACAAGATGAGTTGAACCTTCAGCAAAGCATTTCACAAGCAATAATCACCTGAATTGGAACCTCACCACCACCAAGTGAGAGTCTGACTATACTGTTTTTAAAAAGCTTAAAGTGTGGTCTGTGATACTCCCAAGGTTGAGAAAGGCATCACCGGACATCTAGTCCAACTGTGTCACAAATCTTAAAGCAACCGATATTGCTCTGATCCCGATACAATTCTTGAGATTAGCTTTCAATTCCAGATTATTTTTAGCAATAGAATATTTCCCTAGCAAATGGGACATTTGAAGAATGTGAACTTGTCCACTTTTTTAGCAGAATGGGGATTACAAAACCCTGTTGTATAGGTATCTTGTGTTGTGAATCATAAAAGATTATTTTGCAGGTAATGTAAGTGATTAGAAATTTTGGCATTTCTTCCAAGGAGGATAGAGTGTAAACATTTTTACTGCATCTGTACTGGGCCTCTGGGAGAATAAAGATATAATTGAAATAGAACCAGTTCAGAGAAGATTCACTCAACTTATTTCGGGTTTAAAGTACGTGTAAAGAAAAACTGAACAGGTGAGTCTATACTCATTGGAGCTTAGAGGAATGAAAGATGATCTTATTGGTACATATTAGAGCAGGCAACTTAATGGTTTGCATACTAGGAATATCTTTCGTATTATAGAGAAGACTGCACCTTGGCAATGCTATTTAATAATTATAAATATGGGATGATGCTTTCAGCTGTCGTTCGTGTGGAATTCTCTTCCTCAAAATGTTGTGGAGACTGGGTCACTGAATTTATCCAGGGCCTAGTTAGGTGGTTTTCTGATCGAAAAGGGAATTGAAGGTTTTGGGCAGCTGACTTAAAATTTTAGTTTAAACCATAACCAGGTCAGCCATGATCCTATCTCATGGTGGAGCAGGTTAGAAGAGATGAATGATCTCCTCTGCTCCTAAAACCTATACTTCTACATCTGTTGTTCTAATTTTACCAACCTTGGCAGTGTCTTAATCTTTGTATTGATTTCATAGACCTCAGAAAGAGTGGAGTAGCGCAGAGCATTTGGGATAAATTAATTGTATAGGAAGGTAAATGATGCTGACTTAATAGTCTTTGAATTTTGTTGAGCTGAGCATTTTTTTTTAAATTTCCATTTTTAGTTAATGCAATGAAACCTTCTAACATATAACATCAACAGGCAATTAATCATGCAGCATCAGCTGTGGAATTACTTAACCTGTTCAAACATAATTTTAAACAAAGTACGTGCATCTACATTAAGAGTAGGCATTGGCCATTCAGTCCTTCAAGCCTTGATGGAAAATTATAAGATCTCACTGAGCTGCTTCCACCCTCAGCCCCACTTCCTGTCCATATTCTAAATGCTAAATCTCAATCAAGAAGCTAATTGAGCTTTAAAAACAAGAGCAGAAATTGCTGGCAAGGCTCAGCAGGTCTGGTAGCATCTATGGAGAGAAATCAGAGTTAACGTTTCATGTTCAATTACCTTTCTGGTAGGTAGCTAGGAAAAGGTTGGTTTTTATGCAGAACAGAAGGTGGAAGGGAGGGAATAAGGAGTAAATGATAGGTGGAGATAGAGCCCAAAGAGAGAGAAGAACTAATGGACAGACAACAAAGTGGATCATGATCAGCCTGGGTGGATGAATGGCTCTTAGTTGACAATAAGTGGCTAACGATGGATGGTGCGTAATAGCAGATTTTGTTAGAACAAGGCCTGGTGTGTGCGGGCTAGGGTAAGCAAATGTGAAGGTGCCTCAAGTCCTAAAGCTATTGAACTCAATATTGAGTCCAGAAGGCTGCAGGGTGTCCAAGCAGATAATGATCTGCTGTTCTTCCAGTTTGAGCTATATTGGAGCACAGTAGCAAGCCTGAGACAGGGATGTTGGGCCACAGAACAGGATGGCGTGTTGAAGTGGCAGACAACTGGTAGCTCAGGGGTATCTTTGCCGAGAGAACATAGGTGTTCTGTGAAGCAGTCACCCAATCTATGCTTTGCTTCCCCAGGTTAGAGGAGACCATATTGTTAACATCAAATGCAACAGACCAAATTGAGTGAAGTGTAGGTAAAGGGCTGTTTTACCTGTCAGGTGTGTTGGGCCCTTCGATACTGAGGAGAGAAGAAATAAACAGGCAGGTGTTACATCTTCAGCCATTGCAGAAGAAGGTGCAATGGGCTGTGGAGGGATTGTTGGGAGTGAAGGAGGAGTGGACCAGGGTGCCCTAGAATAAACAGTCATTAAGTAAGGCTGACAAGGGGAGGGGAGGGGACTATGTGCCTGGTGGTGGAATCCCACTGGAGGCATATTCAATGACCACTGCCTCCACTGGTCTCTGGGGAAGAGAGGTCCACAGATCAACAATCCTCTGAGATAGATACTGAAGTTATTGTTTACATTTACCACTTGATTAAACATTACATTTGGACTCAGAACTTCCCTGGAGCTGTCATATTTGTCACTAACTTTTCCAGAAGTGGGGCAGAAAGCCTACTAATGTAATAATGGAGCAGCCCAGAAAAAGCAACTGACTGGGTCGTCCAAGTACCTTTTAAATCAATATGATTAGAAAACTAAATCATAACATAGCTTTGAGTAAGGATAATGCTAATTAATTTTGAAGAAATTAAGTTCCCAATCTGAAATTTGTCTCAGTTGTTCCTTTTCCCACCACCATGAGTTTGTCAAAACTGTATTATTATAAACTCTCATTAAATCAGTGAAAAGGATTATCATTGCACTTAAGAGTCATAGAGTTTCTACAGCACAGAAAGAGACCTTTTGCACATTATGTCCATCTATTCTAATCCCCATAGATTAGAGCAGTGATGTAACAGGTACCCAAAGAAACTCGAAGCATTGCCACACTAATAAAAATACATAGTAAACATCTGGACCAAAAGGTCAGGAACCTTTTCACCTTCCAAGCAACAGCATTCATAATCATAGTTTTTCCAGGAGACAAAAACAGGTAAACAGAGGCCAGTTAATTTAATATCTTTTATTTGGAAAATGTTGGAGTCTATTTAAAAAGGTGTAATAGCAGAGCTATTAGACACACATAATAAAATTAAGCAGTGCTATCATGTCTTCATGAAGGGGAAATTATGGCTGACATCAGGGGTCTTAGAGATGGTAACAAGCAAGATAAATAAAGGTGAATTTACAGAGATCCCACTCACCTGGATTTCCAGAAGGCATTCAATAAAGTATGGTATGTTAGATTATTTAATAAGAGCGGAGAAAGTGAGGACTGCAGATGCTGGAGATCAGAGCTGAAAATGTGTTGCTGGAAAAGCACAGCAGATCAGGCAGCATCCAAAGAGCAGGAGAATTGACATTTCAGGCATGAGCCCTTCTATTTAATAAGAGCCCATGGTATTGGAGGCAGTATACCAGTGTGGATAGAGAAATTGTTAACTAATGAAAGACAGAGTGTTAGGGTAAAGGGAGTACTTTCAGAATAGCCATCTGTAGCTAATGGAGAGCTACAGGGATCAGTGCCAAGATAACAGTTATTTACAATATTTAATTATGATTTCAGTGAGGAAAGTAAATCTGCTATAACCAAGTTTGTGAATGATGCAAACATAGTTGGGAAGGTAAGTATTGAGGATAACTCCTCAGTGGGATATAGACAGCTTAAGAGAGTGGGCGAAATCAAGGCAGATGGAATAAAATGTGGGAAAAGGTGAGGCTTTGCATTTTGGCAAGAAGAATAGAGCAAATGGAGAAAGACCAGTGAAAGCTGCATCACAGGGAACTTTGGGAGTCCTCATACAGAAATCTAGAAAACAAGGTCAGCAGTTTATTAGAAAAGGCAAATGGAGTGTTCACCTTTATTTCAAAGGGAATGAAGCATAAAAATAAGAAGGTTGCACTGAAACTGTACAGGGCATTAATTGAAGATCAAAGGCCACACTGTCATGACAAGGGATCAATATTTAGGACTGAGATGAGGAATTTCTTCACTGAAAGTATTGTGAATCTTTAGAATCGTTTACTGCGGAGGGTTGTGGTTGTTCCATTGTTGATTTTATTTCAGGTTGAGTTTGTCAGATGTTTGGTCTCAGGGAATCAGGAAATATGAGGAGGGAGCAGGTGGGAAAGTGGACATGAGACAGATGATCAGCGACTGTTTTGAATTGTGCAACAAGCTGAAAAGCCTGCTTTTATTTTTATGTTCTCATCTTTTGAATATTTTCTCACGTGTTTCCTGACTCCAGTGCCATATTGTATGGCTGATCATCAATTTTGATGATCAAAATTGTGGGAGGTACATGCATATGAAGGGTGACAAATCCTCCATTTTTCCACCAACCTGCAACTCAGATCTAATACCTATAATAATGGGCAGAAATAGAACAAAGAACATTACAGTGCAGTACAGGCCCCTTAGCACTCGATATTGCGCCTACCTGTGGATCCAATCTGAAGCCCATATAACCTGCACTATTCCATTTTCATCCATATGCTTATCTAATGACCATTTAAATGTCCTTAAAGTTGGTGAGTCTACTACTGTTGGAGGCAGTGTGTTCCACTCCCCTACTACTCTCTGAGTAAAGAAACTACCTCTGACACCTGTCCTATATCTATCACCCTAAAACTATGTCCCCTTGTGCTCGCCATCACCATCCAAGGAAAAAGGCTCTCACTGTCCACCCTATCTAACCCTCTGATTATCTTATGTCTCAATTAAGTCAACTCAAACCTTCTTCTCTCTAACAAAAACAGGCTCAAGTTCCTCAGCCTTTCCTCATAAGACCTTCCCTCCATACCGGCAACATCCTAGTAAATCTCCTCTGACCCCTTTCCAAAGCTTCCACATCTTTCCTATAATGCAGTGATCAAAACTGCACGCAATACTCCAAGTGCAGCCACACCAGAGTTTTGTACAGCTACAACATGACCTTGTGGCTCTGAAACTCAATCCCTCTACCAATAAAAGCTAACACACCGTATGCCTTCTTATCAACCCTATCAACCTGGGTGGCAACTTTCAGGGATCTCTGTATATGAACAGCAAGATCTCTCTACTCAGCTACACTACCAGGGATCTTACCATTAGCCCAGTATTCTTTATTCCTGTTGCTCCTTCCAAAGTGAATCACCTCACACTTTTCCACATTAAACTCCATTTGCTACCTCTCAGCCCAGCTCTGTGGCTTACCTATGTCCCTCTGTAACCTGCAACATCCTTTGGCACTATCCACAACCTTAGTGTCATCCGCAAATTTACTAACCCATCCTTCTATGCCCTCATCCAGGTCATTTGTCAAAATGACAAACAGCAGTGAACCCAAAACAGATCCTTGCAGTACACCACTAGAACTGAACTCCAGAATGAACATTTCTTCTGTCAGCTAGCCAATTTCTGATCCAAACCACTAAATCACCTTCAATCCCTCCATATTTTGAGCCTTATGAAACACCTCACTGAAATCCATATACACCACACCAACTGCTTTACCCTCATCCACCTGTTTGTTCAACATCAGCAATCTGCCAGCTATATTTTAAATATTACATAGCAGCCAATTGAGTTGCTACCAATCTAACATAATGCTATCTCGGCTGCACATGCCATGAAACAGTTAGTGTGGGTGGGTGGGAGCGTGGATACAGTTTTGAAAAACATTTTGGAAAGGTGAGGAGGAAGTGGACCACAACATTTAGGAGTGCCCTTTGCATATTGGATGGAGTCCCTGCAAGATATTACATCCTCTGCACTTTGTTCCTCCCTTTCTCCATTTGAAATTCTTACCCCTAACAACTCCCCATAGGCTGCCCAATCCCTACCTCCCCTAAAAACCTCCTGCGATGTTATCACCACCTATATTTGCTGCATTGACCAGTGGCTGACTCTTGCAATGGTATGGGGTGATGCATTTGGTGACATGCAATAAACCCACCCATGACTTGTGAAATTCAGCTTATATTAAACTGAAAAGAACACTAAAACTCCATTTAGTAGTTCAGTGTAGATGTTTTAAATAAACCTCTTTACACACCAGACACATCTAGAGTAAGTAGGACTTGAACCCAGGCCTCCATTCGAGATATTGGGACACTACCGTTGAGCCTCAAAAGCTGTTATTTAGTTGCTTTGTGTTTACTTGATAAAGTGAAAAGCAAACCAATCTGTTCAAAGTTTCCATTTTTGATAGGGCAAAAATGGCTCCATGTAACACAGAAATCGACAAGTAATTGAGAAAAAAAAAGTCCTGGTTTCTGAGCACCTTAAATCATTGGTAATTTTTTTTTTAAAAATCTATTTAATCCATAAGCAAACTGAGTTCAGACACAGCTTTTAAAAAAGTAACAAGATTCTCATGTAACAGTGAGTTTCAGAAAATGATACATGATAGAATCAAACCACTTTTGACCATCTGGCAGCCATTGATGCATGTGCTGAGTAACAGAACTAATCAAGGAAAATGCATCCTCTGATAATTTTATTTGATTGATTCAAATGGCTTTCTTTGCTAATCTGTGATGTTATTTAGGAGAAAGTGAGGACTGCAGATGCTGGAGGTCAGAGCTCAAAATGTATTGCTGGATTAGCACAGCAGGTCAGGCAGCAGCCAAGAAGCAGGAGAATCGACGTTTCGGGCATGAGCCCTTCTTCAAGAATGAGGAGAGTGTGCCAAGCAGGCTAAGATAAAAGGTAGGGAGGAGGGACTTGAGGGAGGGGCGTTGGAAGTGCGATAGGTGGAAGGAGGTGAAGGTGAGGATGATAGGCCGGAGTGGGGTAGGCCGGAGTGGTGATAGGCCGGAGTAGGCCCCCACTCCAGTGTATCACCCTCATCTTAACCTCCTTCCACCTATCGCACTTCCAACACCCCTCCCCCAAGTCCCTCCTCCCTACCTTTTATCTTAGCCTGCTTGGTACACTCTCCTCAACTATGATGTTATATAGACAACATCTCGTAAATCCACTGAAGAGCTTTACATTTACTCAAAGGTTGATGTGCTTTTATATTGCACATGAGGTCAAACGTTGTGATTTTCAGTATAAGGCTTCACTGAATGAGAACACACAATGGGATTTTGGACATGGAAGTGTGTAGGCATAATAATTTTTGTTCATTAGAATTTGTGAAATGTATCACCAGAACACTTAGTCAGATCAGTTTGTTGAAAAAGTAGTGATATGATATGATTAGATTACTTACAGTGTGGAAACAGGCCCTTCAGCCCAACAAGTCCACACTGACCCTCCGAAGCGCAACCCACCCAGACCCATTCTTCTACAGTTACCCCTTCACTTAATATTACAGGCAATTTAGCATGGCCAGTTCACCTAACCTATACATTTTTGGACTGTTGGAGGAAACCCATGCAGACACGGGGAGAAATGCGCAAATTCCACACAGACAGTTCCCTGAGGCAAGAATTGAACCCAGGTCTCTCGCACTGTGAGGTAGCAGTGCTAACCACTGTGCCACCATGCCACCCAATCATTCAGTGTTTCTCATAAATGGTAACCCATCAAGAAAATATTTTATTGACGGCTATTTTTCACTCATAAATATCAATAGGCGCAGGATGCACCAATGAACAAGAGTCCTGCTACTCGCCCAATTCCAGGAGAATAAATATTAAGTATCCCCGAAGAAGTCATATTGGACACGAACCTTAACTCTGTTTCTCTGTCCATAGATGCTGCTCGACATGTTGAGTTTCTCTAGCACTTCCTGGGTTTGGCTAAGTATTTCTAAATTTGCAATCATCCTAATAGGTGCACACTTAAAAAAAGGTGACAAAACAAATCCTTCAGAGAATTGGTGAAAAAAAACACTCATGAAGAGAAAGTAAGCCAGATAAAAGTAGAAATTGGAAACCATGGATTGAAGGCAATCAGGAAGCAAAGAATCTGAGTTATCTCATGGAGGAATATTGATATGATGAACTATAAGTAGGCAGTAGAATAAGATGCAAAATAAAACTGAATGAAAAGACACCTGCCAATGTGTTGGCCATGTGGAAGGAAGGACTGAGAGTGCAGGTACTAAAAGACAACATTGACAGAACTATTGGCCTTCGAGGATCCTTTGCAATGACCATGGTAGATACATAGAACATAGAACATTACAGCGTAGTACAGGCCCTTCAGCCCTCAATGTTGTGCCGACCTGTCATACCAATCTGAAGCCATATCTAACCTACACTATTCCATGTACGTCCATATGCTTGTCCAATGACGACTTAAATGTACCATGTACCCTTTCTTTGCTTCTACTGTTAAAACTTCTATCAGTCTTCCATGGCTGTCATACCTGAGTAGGATAAACTCCCGTTGGAGTCCTTTCATAGTTCAGAGGTGCAGAGTATTTCAACACAGATTTCTCATCATCTCCCTTCTTGGGGAAATTACAACTACAGGATGCAGTATAGCAACTGATCTACAGTCCTTCAAGAATATTTTCATGACCTCTACTAGCTGAGAGGACACTGGTGCCAAATGCATTAATACGATTTCCCTTCCAAGCCACACATCATCTTAATTTAAAATCAGATTGCTGTTCCTTACTGTTGATGGGTCAAAATCCTGAAACTCCTTTACATCAACAATGTGGGTGTATCTCTGTGGCTGCATAGACTTTATGGTTCTGTCACGAGCTTGTAGTGGAGTGATTCAGCTTCTTTCTCATATGTACAATGCTTACATCAGCATCCAGAAGAAAGCAGCCACTTAATTAACACAATATTCAGAAATATTCAATTCCTTCACCACCAACGCAGCAGCAGTGTATACCATCTATGAGAGAGATTGCAAGAATTCACCAAAACTCTCTAGACAGCACCTTCTAAACCCAAGACTCTCACCATCCTGATTTGGAAATATATCATCAATCCTTCAGTATTGCTGTAAATTCTAGATCTCCATCCTCAATAATTTTGTGGATGTACCTGCAGCATATGGACTATGCTGTTAAGAAGGTCCTGAAAGAATAATATTTAAAAACTTTTGGTTCCTGGTGCAGCTCTCACAATGCTGCCACTAAATCAGGGCAGAACTGAAACATTCAACATTTTTTTTTCTCCATTTACTATCCATTTTGTACAGCTGTCCATCTCCATTGCAAATCAACCACGTGCATTCGTAGGTAGCTGTACCTCAAATAATAGAACACTGAAACGGCCATTTGGTTCATCATGTTTGAGCTTGTCCCTGAAGGGGCCGTGCTCTTACTCTCCTGCCTGTTCTCTACTGCTGAGGAATGATTTCTTCTTCAAAGTTTCAAGTCCAATTTGATATCTTTTTGGAACACATCAGAAAACACTTGCAGAGAAGGGTCATATTAGACTCAGTGTTTTCTCTCTCTACAAATGTTTCCAGACCTACTGAGATTTTGCAGTACATTCTTTGAGGTCTCTGGCACCCATAGCATTTTGTTTTTGTTTTACTTCAACGAATTCCTCGGTTAGTATTTTCATGATGCCAATCCATTATCTTGTGTCTCTTCTCAGATAATTTCCTTCAGCTTGCACCTTGTTTTAAATGTTTATTTGAAAATGCAGTTGTTCCTGAAACTTGGACAATTTCTCTTGATTAGTCAATGTACAAACTGCTTTTGCAAAACAAGTCCTCATTGGAAATCCAGCTGAAAATTGGTTTCTTGATATTTTCTTGGCTTAAATTCATCCTTTGAATTGTTGCACCTCTGTTGATACTGATACTTTTCTGTTTCCCCCTCACTTTCATCTGAACTTGAACTGCAATTTAACGTCACAGAAACTAGTTCTCCTCAGTGGCAAATTATGACCTTCAGTTCAAAGTGACTTCAAGCATTTTCGGTCCCATGACATGAATCATTGCTTGTCAAATTTGATCTTTGAATTCAGATTAGCCTACAAAACATTCAAATTTTGAAACATAATTAATTCAAAATTTGAATTCCCCACAAATGTCTGACAGTGCTCATAATATTAATGCAAAATGTAATAGCTGAAGGCTCTCTCTGTTATACTCATCAATTTTCAAACAACTGCAATTGCAATCTCTGGCTTCCCTATGCTGTGGCTGGATTATCTTGAAAGGTGCCACATGGAGAGAAAGGTGATATTGAATGAATGGACATATTGTTGCTTTTAATGAGCACCCACTAGTGCCCTGTCATAACAAATCAATGAACAATGCTCACGATTAACTTCACTGTCATTTTTTCTTCAGAAGTTATGAGCATGAGCCAGGTAGCCCCTGTGAAAAAATCTGCAAAATTAATATGATTCTTTAATTTATAATGTATCATTCAGTACAAGCTGTGACAAGGCTTCATTACTTGTGAGCTGTTGCCTGTGGTGCACAAAATTAAATGAGCAAATGAAGGCACAGTTCAGTAATGCTGTGTACAGACTGGAAGTTGACAATGATAATAATATTTAAGATGGTTTTCTGACTTAAAAGCTGGTATTACAAAGACATTGATTAGAACTTTATGCCCTCCTCTGAAGTGAGATTGGTGGCAGAAAGCATTTATTCAGGCAGGATTAGCGTGGATGTGGACTCTTCACTCTGATTAAGGCCACCAATGGTTTTACTTGCTCAATTAATGACCACATAATGAATACAATCCCACCATTGCTGATATTAGCTCACCAATCAGCACGTTAGGTAATAAGGCTACCTCCTATGGGAAGGCCCATTCTTCAATGGCATTCAGAATCATAAAATCCCGATAGTGCAAATAAAGGCCATTTGGCCCATTGAGTCTGCACCGACCCTCTGAAAAGCATCCCACCCTATTTCCACAACCCATCATTTACCATGGCTAATCCAGCTACACATCACTATGGGGCAATTTAGCATAGCCAATCCACCTAACCTGCACATTTTTGGGCTGTGGGATGAAATCGGAGAATCCAGTGGCTGACATCAGAACTGAGTCCCTGCACTGTGAGGCAGCAGTGCTAACCACTGTGCAACCATGTCACCCTTCAGTCTGATCAAGGGACCTGGCATTAGAGTGATGCTGAGAGCTAATTACCATCCTTGCTGCTACTTTCTCGACATTCCCGTCGCATGACCTGAACACAATGAAAAGCTTTGGCATGGCATTAGTGTGCTGGGCTTCAAGCAATCCCATGACAGGTTTCTACTGTACTATGTTTGCATATTATGAATATTCTTTATATTAATGCCGGTTTAAATTAAGTTCTACCTTGAAGATTAAGTCAGTAATGCATGGAAACCTTCTGACACCTGACTCATAACCATTTAAAGGTTTGGTTATAGTTTATATAGTTGTTTTGAGGTGAGCATTTGCCTTTGTTGAACTCCATGGCACAAGGGAGGGGAACAGGAAAATGGCAGTTTGTGTACAGGTTAAGCAGTGGAATGGGCAGGTCAAAGGGAGGGGTTATTGAAGGTGTGATATGAAAAAACTGAGAGAGGAACCAAAGGAGGAAAGGGTGTGGCGCTGTGGCATAGAGGAGTGGAAGAGTTTCGATGGAGGAGAGATAGTATAGCTGGGTATCAATGTACACAGTGGGAAGATCCTGACACCTTCGATGTGCGGTTGGGGCCAAGGACAATAGATTTTAATGAAGCTGGAACTATGGGCAAGAGGTTTGAGGGAGGCTGAGGATTATGGAGCATTGACAAAATAAATTGGCAAAAACTGACAAAATAAATTATTTATTCATTTTGTGGTATGTGGGCATTGCTGCCTGGCCAGCATTTATTGCCTGACCTTGTTGCCCTTGAGAAGTGGTAGTGAGCTACTTCTTGAACTGCTGGAGTCCCACCTGCTGTGGGTTGACCCAGTGACAGTGAAGGAATGGTGATATATTTCCAAATCAGGATGATAAATGACTTGGAGAGGAACTTGAAGGTGGTGGTGTGCCCGTGTATTTGCTGCACTTGTCCTTCAAAATGGAAGTAATTGAGGGTTTGGAAGGTGCTGCCCGATGATCTTTAGTGAATGTCTGCAGTGCATCTTGTAGATAATACACATTGCTGCTACTGACCATTAGTGGTGGAGGCAGTCGATGGTTGTGGCTGTAGTGCCATCAAGCAGGCTGCTTTAACCTGGATGTTGTCAAACTGCTTGAGTGTTGTTGGGCTTCATTCATCCAGGAAAGTAGGGAGCATTCCATCACTCTCCTAACTTGTGCCTTGCAGATGGTGGACAGGCTTTGAGGAGTCAGGAGGTAAATTTCTCGCTGCAGTATGCCTAGCTTCTGACCTGCTCTTGTAGCTGCTGTGTTTATGTGGTGAGTCCATTTCAGTTTCTGGTCAATGGTAACCCCCAGAATGTTGACAGTGCAGGATTCAGTAATGGTAACACTATTGAATGCCAGAGGCACAGGTCAGATTGTCTCTTTTTGGTGATGGCCTGGCTTTTGTTTGGTGCAAATGTTACTTGCCACTTGTCAGACAAGCCCGGATATTGTCCAGATCTTGTTGCATTTGAATGTGGGCTGTTTCAGCATCTGAAGAGCTACGAATGATGCTGAACATTGTGCAATAATTTGCAAACATTCCCACTTCTGACTTTGTGATGGAGGGAAAGTCATTGATGAAGCAGCTGAAGATGGCTGGATTGAGGACACTACCCGGAGGAACTCGTGCAGAGATATCCTGAGATAACTGATTTCCAACAACCACGACCATGTTCCTACGTGTCAAGTATGACAATAACCACTGGAGAGTTTGCCCCTGATATCCATTGATTCCAGTTTTGCTAGGGTCCCTTGATGCCACACTCGATCGAATGCAGCCCCTTACTGTTAAGTAGCATAGGTAGTAAATAATAGATAAACAGCAGCAAAAACAAAAACACAGGTACAGGTGAACATTAAGAGTTTGAGTCCATTCTGTATTCTAAAAACAGTAGGGTAGAAACTGTTACGAAACTGTATGTCTTCGGGTTCCTGTACCTTCTCCTCGATGGTAGAGGTTGTAGAAAAATATTGCCCGGGTGTTTAGATCTTTAAGAATATTCATGGCCTTTCCTTGACAGTGGGCTTAGTAGATGGATTCTATAGATGGGAGTTTGGCCTTTGTGATTGTCTGGACCGAGTTCACCACTCTCTGTGACCATCTCCGATCTTGAATGTTACAGTTGCCACACCAGGTAGTGATGCATTCAGACAGAATAATCTCGATGGCGCACCTATAAAAGTCGGTAAGGGTATTTGTTGTCATGCTAAATTTCCTCAACTGCCTGAGGAAGAAGAGACATTTTTGGGCCTTTGTAACCAGTGTATCCACATGAAGAGTCCAAGAAAGCTTGTTGTTGATGACCACTCCTAGGAGCTTGACACTCTCCACTCGTTCCACCTCTGTGCTGTTAATATGTAGGGGGGCATGAGTAACATCCTGCCGAAAGTCAATAATGGGTTCCTTGGTTTTGACAGCATTGAGAGCTAGGTTGTTCTCAGTGCACCATTTTTCCAGATCTTTCACCTCTCATCTGTAGTCTGTTTCGTCACCATCTGAGATTCAACCGACTATGGTGGTGTCATCAGCGAACTTGTAAATGGCATTAGTCTGGTATTTGGTGACACAGTCATGGGTATACAGTGAGTACAGTAGGGGGCTGGGTATGTACCTCTGGGGGCACCAGTGTTGAGTACTAGTGACGATGAAATATTGTCCCCAATCTTCATTAATTGAGGCCTGTGGGTCAGGAAACTGACAATCCAGTTGCAGAGAGTGGGGCTTAGTCTGAGATCACGAGGTTTAGTAATCAGTCTCAAGGGAATAATAGTTCTAAGGAGGAGTGAAGAGCAAGTGATATGGCATCTGACATGGATCTGTTGGTCCGATAGGAAAATTGGATTGGATCAAGAGTAGTGGAGAGGCTGGAGTTGATTAATGCCATGACCAGCTTTACAAAGCACTTCATGACCACTGAAGTTAGGGCCAGTGGACGGTAGTCATTGAGACATGCTGCATGAGACTTCTTAGGCACAGGGATGATGTTGGCCTCTTGAAACAGGCAGGGACAGTGGCCTGGTAAAAGGAGAGGTTGTAGATGTCCGAGAAGACCTCTGCCAGTTGATCTGCACATGATCTGAGTGCACGGCCTGGTACTCTGTCTGGTCCCATCACTTTCCTTGGATTCACATGAAGGAAAACTGATCTGACCTCTGATGCAGTGACTGTTGGGATAGGTTCGTCAGGACTTGTCAGAATAGGTGTTACCTCTCCACCAAAATTATGCTGAAAGTGAACAGAACATTTGGCAATTTAAGGTGATATTAATAATATTGAAGATAGTTTGCAAGCACGATTTAATGTCTCACAGAGCTGTAAATATCTCATGTTTATTTCTTGCTCTGTACTGAGTTTGTTGATTCAGAAGGGACAGCCATTGCTAAGTAGATTATTTAAAATAGTACTAATGTACTAATGAGAATCAACTCTGTTCTTGATCTGGTCCATTGTACAAATACGAAGAAGAGATTGTAATAGAAAATAAAGTAACCTTTTTATAAGACCTTCACCATACATCAACAGATCAGCCCAGGCTGATAAGCAGCAAGTATCATTCATATGTCACAAACGCCAGGCAATGATCTTTTCCAAGAAGTGACAATCTAAACGCTGCCTCTTGATATTCAATGCTATTAGCATCAGTGTATCCTCCACTACCAACATGGTGAGGGCTACCATTGACCAGGAACTTGACTGAACTTCTACATAAACACAATGGATACAAGAACAAATCAGAAGCTAGGACCATTGTGGCGAGTACCACATTTTCTGACTCCCAAAGCCTGTCTGCCATCTGCAAGGTACAGTCAGGACTGTGAAGAAATATTCCCCACCTGCTTAGATGGGTGCAGCTCCAACAATGCTCAAGAAGCTTGACCCTATCCAGGTCAAACAACCTTGACTGGTACTGCATCCACAAGCATCCATTCCCTCCACAATCAACGCGCAGTAGCAGCAGTGTGTACTATCCATAAGATGCATTTCAGAAATTCAACAAAGATCCTTAGTCAGCACCTTCCAAATCCACAGCCAATTCCATCTAGAAGGACAAGGACAGCAGATACAAAACCTGCATGACTCCCTCTGAGCCACTCACCATCCTCTTTGAAAATATTTCACCATTACTTCACTGTCATTTGGTCAAAATCCTGGAATTCCCTCTCTCAGTGCATTGTAGGTCAACCTATAGCATATGGAAAAGCAGTGGTGCAAAAAGGCAGGACACTACCACCATCTCAGGACAACAAGATTGGACCTAATGGTCTTAAACTTTGTTGTTCTTCGTACCAAATCCCTTGCAACACCAGATTTCTGAATTGCTTGCTGTACCTGCATGCACATGATTTAAAAAAAATGTTTTTCTATTCTCACACCCAAAATGATTATTCTCACATTTACTGATGCTATAGTCCATCTGCCATTTTGTTGTCTACTCAGTTCACCACCCTCTTTGTTTTTGCAATCTCTTTGTTTACTGCCCATCTGGCTTCTTCATTCCTACCTAGCTTTGTATTTTCAGCAAATCTCGATGCATTATTCTCAATCTCTTCATCCAAGTTACTAACTTGGAATGTAAGTAGCACTGATCCTTGCAGCTTTCCAATGCCATTTTGAAAATGCCCCATTTATGTCTTTCTCCTGTTTGTTATCCAATCTTCGAACTGCATGGTAAATTAATTAGTAACGTTAGATCACATGGGATTTAGGGTGAGTTTGCCAATTGGATACAAAATTGGCTTGATGGCCAGAGACAGAGGTGAGAGGTGAAGGATTGTTTTTTGGACTGGAGGCCTGTGACCAGTGGTGTTCCACAGATATCAGTACTGGGTCCACTTTTGTTAGTCATTTATATAAATTATTTGAATGAGAATATAGGAGGTTTGGTTAGTAAGTTTGTGGAAGAAGGTTATTTAAGGCTACAGAGATCTTGATCAATTATGTCAATGGACTGAGGAGTGGTATACAGAATTTAATTTTGATAAATGTGAGGTATTGCATTAAGATAAAACAAACAAGAGCAGGACTTATACAATTAATTGTAGGGCCCTGAGTAGTGTTGCAGAACAGAGAGACCTAGGATTTTAGAACATAGAACATAGAAAAATACAGCGCAGTACAGGCCCTTCGGTCCTCGATGTTGCGCCGACCGAAGCCTACCTAACCTACACTAGCCCAATAACCTCCATATGCTTATCCAATGCCCGCTTAAATGACCATAAAGAGGGAGAGTCCACCACTGATACTGGCAGGGCATTCCATGAACTCACAACCCGCTGAGTAAAGAATCTACCCCTAACATCTGTCCTATACCTAGCACCCCTTAATTTAAAGCTGTGTCCCCTAGTAACGGCTGACTCCATTAGCGGAAAAAGGTTCTCACTGTCAACCCTATCTAAACCCCTAATCATCTTGTACACCTCTATCAAATCTCCCCTAAACCTTCTTTTCTCCAATGAGAACAGCCCCAAATGCCTCAGCCTTTCCTCATACGATCTTCCTACCATGCCAGGCAACATCCTGGTAAACCTCCTCTGCATCCGTTCCAGTGCCTCCACATCCTTCCTATAGTATGGCGACCAAAACTGCACACAATACTCCAGATATGGCCACACCAGAATTTTATACAACTGCAACATGACCTCAGGACTCCGGAACTCAATTCCCCTACCAATAAAGCCCAGTACACCATATGCCTTCTTCACAGCACTATTTACCTGGTTTTAGGTACATAATTCTCTGAAGTTTGCATCACAGGTAGACAGGGCGGCTAAGAAGGTGTTTCATAAGCTTACCTTCATTGCTCAAAACTTTGAGTATAGAAGTAATGGAGTTGGGATGTCAGGATGTTGGCGAGACTGCTTCTGAAGTGTTGTGTGCAGTTCTAGTTGTCCTGCTGTCGGAAGGATATTATTAAATTGGAGAGGGTTCAGAAAGATTTACCAGGATGTTGCTGGGAATGGGGAGTTTGAGTTATAAAAATAAGCTGAATAGACTGAGACTTTACCACTGAAGCGTAGGGGGTTGAGCAGTAGGAAGTTTATAAAATTGTGAGGGCCACAGATAAAACTGGGGGGCATATTTCTCAGCTGAGAGGAGAAAGTTTTAAAAAGGACATGAGGGGAAACTTTCTTACACTGTGTGTGCTTCCCGTGTGGAACGCACTGCCACAGGAAGTGGTGGATGCAGGTACAGTTACAACATTTAAAAGATATTTGTACAGGTATTTGTACATGTATTTGTTAATTTATTTGCACATTTACATGAATAGAAAAGGTTTAGAGGGATATGAGTTATTCGCAGTCTAGTGGGATGAGTTTAGTTTTGGAAACTTAGTCGGTATAGAGAGGTTGGACCAAAGTGTCTGTTTCCTTGTGACTTTATGACTTGATCCATGCTAATATATCACACAAACACTGTGCACATTTAACTTCGGTAGTATTCTTTTGTGAGGGACCTTATTAAACACCTTTGGGAATTGAATTACACTATATCGACTGGTTTTCCTTTATCTATTCTGCTAGCTACATCTTCACAAGAGTAAAATAAATTTCTCAAATAGCATTTCCCACTTGTAAAACCGACTTATCCAAATCACACTAAGGTTTTATAAATATTTTTGAAGACTTTCTTAAGGAAAGGTTCTAGTGCTTCCCTAATGACCGAAGTCAGGCTAACTGGTCTGGATTTTTTTTCTCCCTCCCTCTCTTTTATGGAATAGTGGTTTAATTAGAGGCTGTTGGGTGACCTTATAAAAGGTTTATAAAATTAAGAGGGGCAAAGATAGGTGGAATAGCCAAGGTTTTCTCCCCCGGGGTGATGGGGATCAAAAACTAGACGGCATAGGTTTAGGGCAAGAGGGGAAGATTTAAAAGGGACCCAAGGGGCAACTTTTTCATGCAGAGGGTGGTGCAAGAATGGAACGAGCTTGGAGTGGCAGAGGCTGGTACAATAACAGCATTTTGAAAGGCATCTGGATGTATATATCAATAAGAAGGGTTTAGAGGGATACGAACCAAATGCTGGCAAATGGGACTAGATTAATATAGGATAACCAGTTGGCATGGACGAGTTGGACCAAAGGGTCTTTTTCTGTGCTAAACAGTTCTATTAACTAACTTTCAGTCTGCAGGGACCATAGTGCAATCCAGAGAATTATGGAAAATCAGCCACCACATCTACTATCTCTGCAGCTCTCTAATTGGGAACCCTAAATGTGGACTGTCAGATCCTGAGCATTTGTCAGATTTACTCCTTTGAGTTTGCTGGTGGCTGAACAGATGAGCAGTTTGGATGCGGTTCTTCACTTTCGAATGTAATGCTGCAAGAGGTTATTTGGCCTCATCAGAGCATACTCTACCCGAGTGCCAATTCTACATTCTGACTTCCTCAGCTTTCTCTGGCATGTGTGCTCTTGAGTCCGACACACAGCTTCATTCTTTATCGAATCTTCTTCCCTGAGACAACAATTCACAGTCCGATCTGAACGTCCAGTGCTGTTCACCTTCATCTTATTGCCATCCCTCCTGGTTACCCACCACAAATGTGGAAGTTCGTTCTCTCAACACATCATATTTCTCATTCTCATAGTTCTCACAGACTTCATTTCCTCAGAAGATATTGCCGAGTCTCTGGGTGAAGATGTGACCATCCGATCATTGCCATCTAACAGCTGTGGAGGAGGATACACTGGAGACTCTCTGAAGCTCAGATTGCAAAACCGTTCACAACATTTGAGATAGCAGTCTCCCGGAAACCTGATAAAATATCACAGAACCATATGGCATCCGAGCTTACTCACTCACTCACTCACAGACTGTTAGCAGCTACTGAATAATGATGTTCTGCTGTAAGACGACTTTGGACCCTTTCACCCTGTCAGTTCTAATTCATCTCTTGCATCTCCAACAGGTCATTCAAGCATCACATAAGAGCTAATGCAGGAGGAGGACGAAGACTCCTCGGGGAGGCCATGGACTTTAAAAAAAGGATGCCAACATGTGGCTAATGGGTGTTATCTGTCAGCTCAGATGCACTTACATTGTGGGGCATCTAAGACACATCACTGGATTATTATAAGATGAGGCCAAAGTGCTTATAAGCAAATGTTGTAAGCAGGTTTAGCAATGGACGGGTCCTGTTCCAGATATTCCATGCCTTCTGCCTCACCATATAATAACCCAACTATGCATCATAGATATCCCACAAGTGCATCTGAGCTGATAGACGGTGCCCATTAGCCACATGATAGCATCCTTTTTTAAAATCCATGGCCTCCCCTGAAGCCACATTGCTTCACTGCTCAGACCTTTGAGTGTAGGAGCTGGGAAGTCATACGTGTTTTTATAGGGTGTTGATGAGGCCTCTTCTAGAGAACTATGTGCAGTTCTGGTCACCCTGTTGTAGGAAGGAATTATTAAATTGAAGAGGGTTCAAAAAGACCAAACAGCATGTTTCCCGGAATGGAGGGTTTGAGTTATAAAAATAGTCTGGGACTTTTTTCACTAGAGCTTAGGAGGTTGAGTGGTGACATTATAGAGGTTTATGCCTTGGGTGACTGTCTGTGTGGAGTTTGCACATTTTCCCCGTGTCTGCGTGGGTTTCCTCCAGGTGCTCCAGTTTCCTCCCACAATCCAAAGATATGCAGGTTGGGTGAATTAGCCAGGCTAAATTGCCCATAGTTTTCAAGGATGTGTAGGTTAGGTATATTAGTCGGGGTAAATGTAGAGCAATAGGGTAGGGGAATGGGACTGGGTGAGTTACTCTTCAGAGGATAGGTGTGGACTTGTTGGTCCAAATGATCTGTTTCCACACTGTCGGGATTCTATGATTCTATCATAACATCATGAGGGACACAGATAAGGTGAATAGCAAGGATCTTTTCCCTGGGATGGTGGAGTTCAAAACTAGAGGATATTTTTCAAGGTAAGAGGAGAAAGTTTTAAAAAGGACATGAGGGGCATCCTTTTGACTCAGACAGTGGTTTATGTGTAGAATGAACTGCCAGAAGAAGTGGAAGATGCAGGTACGATTACCACATTTAAAAGACATTTGGATAAGTACAGGAACAAGAGATATTAAGAGCAGTATCAACCAAGTGCAGGCAAGTGGGGCTTGTTTAGTTTGGTAACATTGTCAGTATAGACTGGTTAGACCAAAAGGTGTGTGACTTTATGACATAGGTGTCACCAATAAAGAGGACTATGCTGGAGAGTGGCAGAAAACATGAGATTCTCTAATATCAGCACAATGATTTCTCAATCTTTTAAACTAATACCTATGTGCTTATAAAGAATAGCCGCATGCAGCATCAGATAAAGCAGCTAGCTGAGTACAGGCTAGCCTACACCAATAGCTTGCATCTTCAGTCTGGCAGCTTAAATAGGATAGAATAAAACCTTGGCCTTATTATCACTGAAGCTTTTAACCAGTGGAAAGTGTGGTATAATGTTGCACTTGCTGGTGTCACCTTAAAACTCAAAAAATAAACCGGGACATAGAATATGAAGGTAGAAAATAAGGAAATAAAATTGAGTTCAACTTTACAGTCCTTCTTGTTAAGTGCTAGGTTGTGGGCCTGGATCTGGGCTCTTCCACCCCAATGCTCAGACCAACAGCAGCAAAAAGCAGTCATCCATCCTCAAGACCCTTTGCTAGGCCACTGCCTCTGGAACAGAATTGCCATTCCTCGGCACCATCTTGTCTCTAGTGATGTCATCACAGCCATGAGTGTGCACTGGGCTAATCTCAGTAATGCAGCTGCTGCTGATGCTGCTGAGTTCTGAACTGAGCTTAAACTTGACGCTGCTTTTACCCCGCTGCATCTATCACACTGAAACAGCAGCCACGGGTGCTGCTGGGTCCCCTACTAGACCCCCACTGACACTGCTGCCAGGAACACAAACTCATGTTCAGTGTGCTGGCCTCCTCACAGATACCACCGATAGAAAAGCTGCCACAGCAAAGCTCTTGGCAAGAAAGTAAGCAAAATTGTAAAGTAAAAAGGAAAAAAGAAAACAGACAGAAAAGAAAGGAACAGTGGACAAAGCAGATGAGCCAGAAGTCTGAATGCAGCTTCCTCTACTGTGTCCATCTTGATCAATAAGAGCAGAGAAATGAGGAGTATGATGAGATGAAAGGGGTAGCATCATCTAACAATAATAATAGAAAATGGAAAGGAAGAATTTTTAGTGTCACAAAGGGATTCACTTGATTGTTTGACAGTATATTAAATTGTCACTTCTATTGTCAATGATTATGTACCTTTAAATTTTATGTCAAATCTCCATCATCCAGTCATTTCATTTGTAATCTCATACTTTTGAAGTGATTGTCAATCTTCTGATATATGGTATATGAGTAGAAGGTGAGTAGTGGGTGTCAATGAAATGGAAGACTTAATGACTGGGGAATGCTTTCTGTTTGGGATTGGAGTGTGTTTGTGTCTGATGGTTCAATATTGGTATTCAAAGTAGTTATATTGTCATGTACTCTGGAATTGATTGAATTGTGAGTTTCTCTGAATCTAGGAGAGCTATTGGAAACCTGTCCACCATCAGGTTCCTTCTTTGATCCTTTAAGAACAGGCACTGATGTCATGTCCTGGAGCTTCAGCCCAGTCTGCAAGGTGCAGCAGGCTGCTTCAATTCTGTACATTAGCGAATGCATACTGAGGGATATCCACAGATCAGCCAAGGGGTTTGTGTTGCATGTTCAGCAACCTAGTGGCTCACTCAAATTTTGACTTCAATTGTGCCTTTCCTCTGAATTAGTGCTCGGGTACCAAATACATCCTTAGATGGGATCCCTCATCTCCAAGCAACCATTCACTTGGAGGTCTGAATTTCGTTCAGACACACGCTGACATAGATGTGAGGTAATCATTCAGTGGTCACATACCAGCTCGAGATTGATGGATAGATCCTGCTGGTTAAGTTAATCTGAGAGTATCTTCACCAAATTGTTATGGTGCAGAGGGAGGTCATTAGATTCCTGATGAAGGGCTTTTACCCGAGACGTCGATTTCACTGCTCGTTGGATGCTGCCTGAACTGCTGTGCTCTTCCAGCACCACAGATCCAGAATTCAGCCTATCATGTCTGCACCAACTCTCATAGCATTTTGACTTAGTGTCAACCTCTTGCCTTTTTATCCGTAACCCTGCATGTTGTTTCTATTTAAGACTCTTGAATGCTCACAATTTTGAAAATCTCAATCAAATCACATTCTATGACTGTGGGAATCCAGCCTGAACAACAAAGACTTCATTCAAACTGGATTAATCAACAGTAAGTAGATGCTCGTGGCAGCCCTTACAATGTAAGACAGGCAAAGCCATGCATTTTTTTGTCGTCATTCATGACCACAAGATATCCCAAAGTGATTTACAGTCAATGAAGTGTAGTCACTATTTGTATGTAGGAAATACGTCAGCTAATTGGTACACAGCAAGCTCCCAGAAAAACAATGAGATAGCAACCAGATAATTTGTTTTTGTATCATTGGCTGAGAGATGACAATTGGCAAGGATACTGAACTTGTCTGCTCAAAACAGTGCCATGTGATCTTTTACATCATCTGAAATATGATGTACAGCATCTCAATTTAATACCTCATCTGAATGACAGTGACACCAATCACAAAGTCTCTCAGTTCTTCACTGCACAGTCAACTTGATTTTTGTGATCAAATTCTGGAAAGGGGCTTACCACACAAGCTTCTAATTCAGACGCGAGAGTGATACCAACTAAATAAAAGCAGATACCATATGGCAACAGTCAACTGGGTGATGCACATGTGTGCAACAGATTGAGAAGCTGTGCAGATGTCATCAACAAATTCAAGGAAGGAGCTGCAATTAAAGAAATTCAGGGCACTCATGACCTTGACTACCACAGGCAATGTGTGCCCACCTGTCTCTCTTGTTAGGAGGTCTTTTTTTCCCAATATGCTGCAGTTGATATTCTGTGAAAGTCTGACCTTTCAAAGACATTGGAGTGCGTTCATGTCCAGCTGATTGCCAGTGTCGTCTACATTTGCTGCATTGTCTTCTGCAAGCTGAAGCTCTGTGCTTGTCCTTGCTGTCCTGTAGAAAGATGTCTGAGGAAGAAGCTGTTGCTGTTGTGTGGCTTTTGCTATTAGTGATATTGCTGATGTTACTCAAGTTGTTGCTCATCAGAGATCTAAGGTAGAGCTACATATCACCTTTCTGTACATAGACCTTCAATTCTCTTTCTTCATTTACCAAGCTGCTCTCTAAACCGATTTTTTTCTTTGCAACTTACCATTTTCAAAATGGTTCCACATGTCACAACAGTTTAACTCATTGAGAGCCAAATATTGGCCTTCTCTTCTTTTGTGCCAGCAGCTGTTGCTGGCCTATGAGCAAAGCCTGATGTCTTTCAGTAAACTGTGCTTTGAATTGGTTTTACTAACTATTTATCAAGTCACTGGGACCTATGGGACTGAGGCCAGTTAACAGCTTTCAAGGCAACATTTCAAGAAATTAACATACACCATTGAATTTGGCTGGCTGCATCTTCACAGATTTAGTCTTCTGAACTAAAATAACTGCACACACAAAAGGAAGTTACCATTGGAGCAGAGTTGTTTTATGATTAACTGAATAGGATTGGAACAAGAAGTTTATCACCTTTAAAAAAATCATCTGTCTCTGTATTTCCAAAATATGGACAGCAGAACTATCACATATTAATTAGGCAGCTAGATTTTTATTATTTCATGGGATATGGGTATCACTGGTTGTTAAATAAGAAGATTTGACAGTTAAAAGAAATAAAAAAAATCTTGTCCTGCACTTTTCATAATTATTGCTTCTATGTTGCAAATACAATTGAGTAAACTCACTTTGCAAATGCAAACCACCTTAGATGAAAAAGTCTGCAAAAGGTTATTGACTGAAATAGAAAATAATTCATTTTGTTATTATTAAAATTGAAAATCTGTTTCATGTAAATTGAATTCAAAAGGTCATGCATTCTGGCAGTAAACATGGAATCAATGGGGGTCAGAGAAAGCTCTTTAACAGGTTGCAGTTTGTGGGATCATGTTCAAATGACAACTGAAATGGGCGAATGGTGAAAATCGTCTCTTTGTTGAGCACCAGCAGTAGCACAGTTCGAGGCTGCGATGGAATCCAAAGTACAGTTTTTTACAGTCGCCTCTTTCTACACAGTTCTTACATACATTAAAGTTTTAGCAAAATGGTGTTACATAGCTGTATCTATTATACACATCTGTCCTGAGGAAGTAGATGGTGTAAGCACTTGTTAAATGCTGGCTGTGGGATTAGAATATCTGTCTGGTCTGAGCTTGCATAATTAAGGGGCGTTTGTCTTTTTGTCTTTAACGTAAGTAATGTCAGTAAAAATACTAAATCTATATGATCTAAATAAATTAAAAATTGCATATCTTCTAAATGAAAGTATAGAGGATATTAAACTAATCTCCTGCAGCTGGGTCATGAGATTTCATTTACTATTGCTGGCGTTGACAGCATCGTTTTGTCAGTAAGTTTCTTAAAGAGGCAAGTGGTCCTATTTAATATCTATTTAAAAGGTACATGCTTATTTGATGTTCTGCAATCAATCAAGGTACCAAGGGACAGTTATTAAGGGCTGATTAATATGATAATCTTTCCATAGTTTTAAGTGAGTTATAGAGACATGATGAGGGGGGTGGCATTGTTCTGAGTAGGTTACTGAATTAACAGATGTTCAGGGGTAGACTTTGATGCAGAAGCAGGTCTAAACACTGCTTGTAGCATGGAGCTGATCAGAATTGAAAGATGTAAAGAAGCAGCAATGGGTTTTAGATTAGATTCCCTATAGTGTGGAAACAGGCCCTTCAGCCCAACAAGTCCACACCAACCTTCCGAAGAGTAACTCACCCAGACCCATTTCCCTCTGACTAATGCCCCTAACACTATGGGCAATTTAGCATGGCCAATTCACTTAACCTACACATCTTTGTGACTGTGGGAGGAAACTGGAGCACCCAGAGGAAACTCACACAGACACAGGGAGAATGTGCAAACTCCCCTGTGCAGACAGTCGCTCGAGGCTGGAATCGAACCTAAGTCCCTGGTGCTGTGAAGCAGCAGTGCTAACCACTGAGCCACCGTGCCGCCCCATAATTTTTAAATTTAGTTTTTAATTTAGTTTATCTTGTAATAATAAAATGTACTACAAAGACACAACTTTATGAATGAATAAATGGAGAAATGGTATAGTAAACTAGTGCACTGGTGAGTGAGTTAATAAAGAGTTATGAATGAATGGAAACAAGGTATTGGTGAACATTGAGTGCTTAAGAGTGGGATGGTAAAGAAACCTATAATACAATAACTCACAAAATGTACCTAGCACAAAGAAAGATAGTAATGATTGATGAAAGCCATCAGCTCACTGCAGGAGTTCCTCAGAGTAAATATTTTCTTAGCAACCTGTCCCGAGATGTTTTTACATACCTCTGGAACAGGGACTTGAAGCTACACATCCTGCCTCAGAGGACTGCATCACAAGAACCTTCCAGATCCTCACTGTATTTCTTTTTTTTACCAGATCACTTCAAGTAAGTTCCACAGGGGATGAGGAGTTTTGGGGTTCGTACAAATATTAATTCTTAGTTTTCTTTTATAATCAGCCTGTTAGAGATGTTTGAACACATCTCTGGAGCAGATGAGATTTGAACCCGGGCCTTCTGATCAAGATACTAACATGACACTAGCAAATACCCTAAAGCAGTCACAACAGGACTCAAACCTATAATCTTGTGATGACATCATAACAACACTGAAGTCATTCACCTTACCCATTAGGCTGCATGAACCACAGTTCCTCAGGGTATTGTCCCAGGCCTACATATCTTTAGTTGCTCCTTCCATCATAAGGATTGAATTGGGGATATTCCTTGATGATTGCACAGTGTGCAGTACTTTACAACTCCTTGGATATTTTATCTGTTTGAGGTTGCATGCATCAAGATCTGGACAACATTAAAATGGTGACTGATAAATGGCAAGTAACTTATTTTTATTACATTTGTGTAGTGTATTCGATGAACACTGAATGTCTCAAAACACTTTACAGCTTTGCAGCCATGAAATAGTTTGAAATTTAGTCATTGCTGCAAGTAGGAAACTCAGCAGACAATCTTGTCTTTGAGTGATAGATTGCAGGGAAAATTGGGACCTCTGAACTTTGCTCTACTAGCCTTTCCTATTCAAATAATACCAAACATTTCAGCAGAATTGCTCAGTTGAACTTTAGTAGTGGGTGCAGGAAGTGAGTCAATGCACTATCATCTGGCTGTCGCTTTGTTTCCTTCATGCCACACAATACTGAGCAGTGACCATAGCCAATAAAAGAGAATCTAACACTCTCTCAACTTGCAATAATATTCCTGTTGCAGAAACTCGCACCATCAACAACATGGAGATTACACTTGACTAGAAACTGAACTGAATTCTGAAGGGAGTAATCCACCTCCTGTCTTTCCACACCATCTCAGAGGTACAAGTCAGGAGTGTGCTGAAATATGCTGCAATTACCATAAGTGCAATTTCATCAAAACTTAATAAGCTTGACACCATCCATGGCAAAGCAACCCTTCTGAGTGGCATCATGTTCCCCATCTTAAATATCCACCACTTCTGCGCAATAGTGTGTAACACATACAAGTATACAAATGTACAAATATATTCATTAGGAGCAGGAGTTGGCCGTTCAGCTCCTTGAGACTACTCCATCCTTTGAGAAAATCATTGCTAATCTGTAGCTACTGATTTATTTTCTTGTCTTTCCCCCTATATATTTTAACTGCTCCATTAATCAAGGATCTACCTAACTCCTCTTTAAAAATGTTCAATGAACATGCCTTCACTCTTCCAAAGGGCAGACAATCTGTTGGGTGTGTACTGTACACCCTCAAACAGTCAGGAAGCAATAGTTCAAATATGCATTCAAATTTCAGAGGTGTAAGACAATGGACAGATAAGGAGCAGGTATTATAGGAGGCATTTGAGGAAAATATTTTTCATACATAGTGACTAAAGGAATGGTGGAGATATTTAAGTGTCTCAAGACATTTAAGGGCTATTTAGATGATCACTTGAAATGGCATAGCACACAAGTTTCATAGCCAAGTGCTGGAATATAAGACTAAAATGAATGATTGATGAACGGTATGGACACGGGGTGGCACAATGGTTGTAACTGTATCAGCCTCCACCATTTCCTCTGGCAGCTCATTCCATACATGCACAACCCTTTGCTTGAAACAGTTGCCCTTTATGTCCGTTTTAAATCTTTCCCTTCTCACCCTAAACCTATTCCCTCTATATCTGGACTCACCCAACCCAGATAAAAAGCCTCGTCTATTTACTCAATCTATGCCCCTCAAACTTTTATAAACCTTTATAAGGTTACCCCTTGGCCTCCGATGCTCCAGGGAAAACAGCCCCAGCATGTTCAACCTCTCCCTATAGCTCATATCCTCCAACCCTGGCAACATCCTTGTAAATCTTTTCTGAACCCTTTCAAGTTTCACAATATCCTTCCTTTAGGAGGGAGACTAAAATTACACACAATATTCCAAAATTGACCTAACCAATGTCCAGTAGAGCCGCAACATGACCTCCCAACTCCTATACTCTGACCAATAAAGGAAAGCAGACTAAATGCCTTCTTCACTATCCTTTTTACCTGCACACCAAGGTCTCTTTGTTCAGCAACACTCCATCGGACCTTATCATTAAGTGTATAAGTCTTGATTTGCCTTTCTAAAATACAGCACCTCGCATTTATCTAAATCTCCATCTGTCACTACTCAGCCCATTGGCCCATCTGATCAAGATCCCGTTGTACTCTGAGGTAACCTTCTTAGCTGTCCACTACACCTCCAATTTTGGTGTTATCTACAAGCATACTAATTACGCCTCCGATGTTCGCATCCAAATCATTTCCAAAGCAATTCCAAAAAGTGGCTCATCACAGCCTTCACAAGATCAATTAAATTAATGCAATACACTTTGGCAATGTACACATCCGATGAATGAATGAAAGGAAAAGGTACTGGCAAAATTCCATTTCATGGGTGCCGCGATCCCCATCCCGGGTTAAGGAGTCAGAAGGAGGGGACCTGCCTACTAGAAGGAAAGCTAACCCATAATAATTTAATAGTTGATTGGCTCTATTACAACTATTGCCTCGGAAATCTGCTGACCATTCAGACATCACCATTTCTCCAATCTGGCAGTCTCACCAGGAAATATTCCCAATTCTGGGAGTACACTTGGGGTTTGAGGAGTTACCCAGCATTGGATTGGGATTATTTAGGTGTGTCCCTGAGGTCATTCTGATGGGTCTAGGCAAAAGGAATTATTGGAAGGAGTGTGTAGTTGATAGCTGATTTGGAGGAGGAAATCCTGTTGGAAATAGGACTATGTGGGGTGCACTCTGGCCCAGGGGGTCAGTAATGTGGTGGCCTTTCTGCACATTGTCACCAGCCAGTGCAGAAACCCTACTAGACTGGACCCTTGGCTTGGCCCTCCGCACCACCTGTTAAATCCCAGCAGAAGTAGGAGAAGGCCCTTAAGTGGGTATTGATTTTCCATGTAGGGGTCTCAATTAATCCTTTAGTAGGTAGGCCCTGCCTAACTGCATTCTTTCTATTAGTCAAATTACAGCGGGGTGGGAATGGGCAGCTGAATGTCAGACAGGCACCCCATTAGATTTCACATATCCCCTCCATCTTCAAACCAGCAGATAGTGAGCATAAGTTCCATTCCTTGATGTCTGGTTTCTAATCAGTGTTGTTTACATTTTACAAGTTTACATGCAGAATAGTATAATGAGGAGTTGGATTTATATCCATCTCTAAACTGCTTGGTCTGTCAGACTTTGCCAGTCTGCTCCAGTGTCATAGGTCATCAACTTTGCCTAAAGATAAAATGAATCCTCTACAGTATTTATTACTCATCCCTAATTGCTGTTGAACTGAGTGCCTTGCTCAGCCATTTCAGAGGGCAGTTAAGAGTGAACTGTGAAATAAAATGTTAACTCTCCCTTTGTACAAAGAATAGCTGCTGAGCATGTGCATACAAAACTATGTCCTAATGAGGTCAGGTCACATTGAACTGGCAGCTGCATCTGTTGAGGTCCAAAAGCTGTCGTCCGTGACCATCCCTCAGTGTATAATTATGTTCAATCCAGCCTTTTACTGTTAACACACCTGTGTGTAGACCTGAGCTTACTGCAACAATTGTGGGTCTTAAGTCACATGTTGGCCAGACCAGATCACTGCAGCAGATTTCCTTAACTGAAAGGCATTAATGAACCAGATGAATTTTGACCACATTCAATAATAGTATTGTGGAAATCATTATTAAGACCAGTTTTAAATTTAGATGAATGAATTAATTGAGTTCAAATTTTACTGGTTGCTATGTGGAATTTGAACTTGTGTCACCTGAGAATTAGATTAGATTAGATTACTTACAGTGTGGATACAGGCCCTTTGGCCCAACAAGTCCACACCGACCCGCCCAAGCGCAACCCACCCATACCCCTACATTACCCCTTTACCTAACACTACGGGCAATTTAGCATGGCCAATTCACCTGACCCGCACATCTTTGGACTGTGGGAGGAAACCGGAGCACCCGGAGGAAACCCACGCAGACACGGGGAGAACGTGCAAACTCCACACAGTCAGTTGCCTGAGTCGGGAATTGAACCCGGGTCTCAGGCGCTGTGAGGCAGCAGTGCTAACCACTGTACCACCGTGCCGCCCACGGTGCCTGCACCTCTGGAATGGTAGTCCAGTGACATGATCAGTGCACTTCCATGTCCACTTAATTAAATATGTATAATCATGGAAGGTTGCAGGGATGATTAAGAGACCAATTCATAAAGCATAGATGACCTTTTTTCAAAAAGTGCATTGAATGATCAATTAAGAGCTCAATTGATCCACTGGTGAGTAGGCCTCCTAATGTCTCCCCCATTGTTGTTAAAATTGCATCTGAGGGCAAATAGGCACTTGAAATAACATCTATGTCACAGTGTCAATGGGACAGTCACAACCAGACTGCCAACTTGCCCAGGGAGCTATAAAATCCAGAGCACCATCTCATGTGTCTATGTATCGGGTCAATGCTCTGGAAAAACCTTTGTATAAATATACAGGACATCTCAGATCTAGATCCAAAACCTTCAGCAAAGATCAACTTTCTCTTGGTCCTTTGACCAACAGTGAGTATAAGGTGAAGAACCTTCATCTACAGCTTTCCCAGGTCACTTGCTCTTGTGCATTGATCTATTCGCTCAGACTGGAAAGGTAATCCTTTTCTGGGTTGGTGTTTGAAGTGGATAGATACTTCTTAGTTACTTCCTCTGCACAATTAGAGAAACACAAACGGAAAAGACAAACAAGGTGAGATAAGCAGTATTATTTCTATGATATTTTCAATGCATTGTATGAGATGAAGCATTCACAATGGACAATGCTCAGTTCGTGAGCACCACATGAGTCAAGAAGACATAAGAATATGAATATTCATGACAAACTGCAACTGGCACTTTCCCTTGAACTTTCTTCTCTACCAGCTTCTCCTACATGCCTACTTAGTTTTATGCAGTGAGACAGATTGTGTCAGGCCAATGTTTCTCTAAGAAACATTGTGTTCAGACAGTGTTCAGACAGTGCTGGATATGGTCAACTCCTTGTGAGCTCCTGCGTGCAGATGTAAGTTTCCTATTTCCTACAATTGTTCTACACTCTTTACACTTCATAGCATGCTTTTAAAAGTTACTAATAGCCCTGTTTTAGCTAAACTCACAGGTTTGAAACTCTTCCGATCCTCAAAGCCAGCTTACTGGATGAAGGCAGCAGACCATATGGTGCTCAAGACCCATCCCGACCACCCCAGATGAAGGCCAGGCCAGCCAGAGGCAGCCTCCGCGAGCCCCAGGCTTTGGGCCTGCCAGAAGATGGAGGGACCTGAGAGTCCTGCCCCAGGAAGGAGAACCAACACAAAACACTCCCGACCCAGTAAGATACCTGCCTGGCACGAAGATTAAGATTAGATTCCCTACAGTACAGAAACAGGCCTTCAGCCCAACAAGTCCACACCGATCAGCAACCCACCAGACCCCTACATTTACCCCTTCACATGGCCAATTCACCTAACCTGCACATTTTTAGATTGTGGGAGGAAACCAGAGCACCCGGAGGAAACCCACGCAGACACGGGGAGAATGTGCAAATTCCACACAGGCAGTTTCCTGAGGTGGGAATTGAACCCAGGTCTCTGGCGCTGTGAGGCAACAGTGCCAACCATTGTGTCATCATGCCACCCATCTCAATATAATGGAAAATGAGGTCAAGAAGCAAAGAGCTTTTGAGAGAATATTCCAGAGTTTAGGGCTGAGACAACTGTAGGCACAGAAAGCAATATTGTTGGAATTAAAAATGAGGATGCACAAAAAACCCAGAGTAGAGGAGCACAGGACAATTTGCAAGAGTACAAATTTAATGGAGTAAAAGGTGGAGGAGTTTGCCTTTTAATCAACAACATCATGGACAATGCAGCCCTGGGCAGCCATTGCTCCCCAAACTTTGAACTCCTCACCATTGAATGCCACCCCTTCTATCTACCTTCGGAATTTACCACTGCTATATGAACTGCTGTGTACATACCATCATAGGCAAAGGTTGAGGAAGCTCTGAATGTGCTGTAGTCCACCACGAACACTCTGGGGATAGAACACCCCAAGGCCCTGTTTATTGTGACTTGAGACTTCAATCAAGCCAATCTAAGGAAGATGTTGCCCAAGTACCACCAGAACATTACCTGCCCCACCAGGGAGCCTGAACATGTTAGACCACTGCTACATCACTGGGAAAGATGCTGACCACTCCATCCCTCGCCCTCATTTCGGGAACTCCGACCTCAATGCCTTGTTTCTTCTCCCAGCTTATGGGCAAAAGTTCAAGCAGGAGACCCCCTCATGGATACAGGTCCAGTGCTGGTCGGAGGAGGCAGAGGATCAACTCCGGTGCTGTCTGGTATCGGCTGATTGGGCCATGCTCAAACAGGCCGCAAGTACCTTGGACGAGTACGCCACCACCATCACAAACTTTATTAGTAAGTGTGTGGAGAACTGCACACCGAGGAAGTCAGTCCGGGTGTTCCCCGACAGGAAACCCTGGATGAACCTGCAAAACACCAGGAGTGAGGCCTTCAGATCAGGAGACCCACTAAATATAAAGAATCTAAGTATGACCTTTGCAGAGCCATCAAGACAGCCAGGGACCAAGATCGATCCAAACTAGAGACCCAGACAGACACCCGGCGATTATGGTAAGGATTGAATGATAATCAGGCTCTAAAAAGAGACAGTGCAAGATAGCAGACGATGACACATCCCTCCCAGATGTCTCTATGGCTTCTATGCTCATTTTGAACAGAATTCCGGCAGAGAGGTAACACCTATTCCAACCAGTCCTGTCGAACCGCACTCACTGCATCAGAGGTCAGACAGTTTTCCTTCATGTGAATCCAAGGAAAGCGATGGGACCAGATGGAGTACCAGGCTGCACACTCAGAGCATGCTGCCCCTTCTATCTACCATGCGCAGATCAACTGCCAGAGGTCTTCACAGACATCTTCGACCTGTCCCTGGAGCAGGCCCCTGTCCCTGCCTGTTTCAAGAGGTCCAATGTCATCCCTGTGCCTAAGAAGGCTCATGCAGCATGTCTCAATGACTAATGCTCAGTGGCCCTAACTTCGGTGGTCATGAAGTGCTTTGTAAGGCTGGTCATGGCATTAATCAACTCCAGCCTCCCCACTACCCTTGACCCACTCCAATTTATCTATTGGACCAACAGATCCACGTCAGATGCCATATCACTTGCCCTTCACTCCTCCCTAAAACATCTTGACGCCAAGAACAGCTATGTAAGAATCCAACTCATTGACTACAGTTCAGCCTTCAACACTATTATCCCATCAAGACTGATTACTAAACTTAGTGATCTTCGACTAAGCCCCACTCTCTGCAACTGGATCCTCAGTTTCCTGACCCATAGGCCACAATCAGTGAAGATTGGGGACAATATTTCATTGGGGCTACTGAGGATGTCACCTAGACAGGGGACGTAACGTCTGCAACACAAATTCCCAGCTCAGCGAACAGAACCACAACAACAAGCATCCGAGCTACAAATCTTCTCCCAAACTTTGAACAATATTTCATCGTCACTAATACTCAACACTGGAGCCCCCCAGATGTGCACTCTTAGCCGCATACTGTACTTACTGTATACCCATGACTGTGCCACCAAATACCAGACTAATGCCATTTACAAGTCTGCTGATGACGCTACCATAGTTGGTTGAATCTCAGATGGTGATAAAACAGCCTATAGATGGGAGGTGGAAGACCTGGGAAAATATTCACTGAGAACATTCTAGCTCTCAATAACAGCAAAACAACGAACTCATTATTGACTTTCAGCAGGATGTTACTCATGCCCCCTCTACACATTAACAGCACAGAGTTGGAATGAGTGGAGAGTGTCAAGGTCCTGGGAGTGATCATCAACAACAAGCTTTCTTGGACTCTTCATGTAGATGCACTTTTCTGCCTCAGGCAACTGAGAAAAGTTAGCATGACAGCAAATACCCTTGCCAACTTTTAAAGGTGCGCCATCGAAAGCATTCTGTCTGGATGTCACTACCTGGTATGGCAACTGTACCATTCAAGATCAGAGACGGTTACAGAGCATGCTTTGGTTACTCAGCCCAGACAATCACAAAGGCCAACCTCCCATCTATAGAATCCATCTACTAGGCTGGCTGTCAAGGAGAGGCCATGAGTATTCTTAAAGATCCAAACCATCCGGGCAATATTTTTCTACAACCTCTACCATCGAGGAGAAGGTACAGGAGCCCGAAGACATGCACCCTGTCAGTTTCATAACAGTTTCTCCCCTACTGTTGTTAGAATACAGAATAGACCCACAAACGCTTAACATTCACCTGTACCTGTGTTTTTGTTTTTGCCGCTGTTTACCTATTATTTATATCTATGCTACTTAGCTCTGTGATCTGCCTGTATTGCTCGTAAGACAAAGCTTTCGCTGTGTCTCGGTACACGTGACAATAAACTCAATTCAATTCAATTCAAGACTCTGTACATCTAGATAACAAGGATACCTATGTCAGATCCCTACTTATTGACTACAGCTCCACCTCCAACACCATATTTCCAACCAAACGAATCTCTACACTCCGAGACCTAAATCTCTGCTCTGCCCTCTCCAACTGGATTCTTGACTTCATGACCCACAGACTGTAATCAGTGAGAATAGGCATCAGCACCTCCTCCACAATAACCATCAAACCCAGTTCCTCACAAGGCTATGTCCTCCGGCCTTTATTATACTATCTGTACATTCATGACAGTATGGCCACATTTCATCCTGACATATTGGCTGGTGACACCACTGTTGTAGACTGGATCTCAAACAATGATAAGACAGTATACAGGAAATGATGTAAAGAATACAATCTCTTCCTCAATGGCAGCAAAATGAAAGAGCTGTTCGTTGACTGCAGGAAGCAAGGAGGGCAGGTGCTTGTCTAAAACAATGGAGCTGAAGTGGAGAGGGTTGAAAGCATCAAGTTACTCGGAGTGATGATCACCAACAATTTGTTCTGAGCGAAAGTGAGGACTGCAGTTGCTGGAGATCAAGCAGCATCTGAACAGCAGGAGAATCAACATTTTGGGCAAGGCTTTTGCCCGAAACATCGATTCCCCTGCTCCTCGGATGCTGCCTGACCTGCTGTGCTTTTCCAGCACCACATTCTCAACAACAATCTGTTCTGGTCCACTCACCTTGATGCAATGGTCAAGAAAGCACGGCAATGCTTCTATTTCCTCAGGATGCTAAGGAAGTTCGTATAAAGACGCTTACCAATTTTTATAGGTGGATCATAGAAAACATTGTATTCAGGTACATCATGGCCTGGTGTGGCAAACGCTGTGCCCAGGATCATAAGGAAGTACAGAGAGTTGTGAACACAGCCCGATCCATGACGCACACCAACCTTCCATCCATTGATTCCATCTATACTTCTTGCTGCCTCAGAAAGGCAGCCAACATCAATCAAAGACCCCTCCCATCCTGGTTATAATCTCTGCCAACCTCTTCCATCAGGCAGAAGATACAAAAGCTTGTGCCAACAGATTGAAGAACAGCTTTTTCCCCTCAGTTATTCAACCTCTGATTGGATCTCTCAAATTTAATATTGATCTCAGTCTTTGTGCACCTTCTCTGCAGCTGTAATATTATAGGTTTCACTCTGTTCTATTATCCAAATGCACATTGTATGTTATGAACTGCCTGGACTGCACGCAAAACAAATTTTTTCACTGTACCATGTGACAATAATAACTCAAATCAAATCACAATTCTGTTATATTTTAGAAAGCAGCCATGAAAACACTGCTGACCTTATTTTGTTATGAGGCCTCTTTTTATCTCAGTTAGACTGTTATTATCAATATTGTAGCATGGATTTGCGATGAGTAATTTGCTGAAGGTGGCACTGAGAAAGCTGTTTCCTTCCACTATGAAGGATTCATTGTTTGCATTGATTTCATTCTTTGGTATCAAATAACCATCTCATCCCTTCTCTTCGTGATCCAATAAAGCTGCCTAAACAGGCAAAAGTCTGTGTAGTAATCTTCTAGTGTGCTAATTCTTATGGTTTTAACTTCGCTGGCCCACATGTTTTGCAACTGGACTGTGATGTTTTGACTTCCATCTCTCTCCTGTCTCCACTACCCCATTGACTTATTCCTCCACACCATCACCTTCTTTAAGGTCCATCCATTGACTGTCAGCCGGATGTTACCCAGGCTCTCCTGCACATTAACAGCACAGAGGTGGAATGAGTGGAGAGTGTCAAGCTCCTGGGAGTGATCATCAACAACAAGCTTTCTTAGACTCTTCATGTGGATGCACTGGTTACAAAGGCCCAACAACATCACTTCTTTCTCAGGCAACTGATGGCGAATACCCTTGTCAACTTTTATAGGTGTGCCATCGAGGGCATTCTGGATGTATCACTACCTGGTATGGCAACTGTACCATTCAAGATCGGAGATGGTTACAGAGAGTGGTGAACTCGGCTCGGACAGTCACAAAGGCCAACCTCCCATCTATAGAATCCATCTACCAAGCCTGCTATCAGGGAAAGGCCACCAGTATTCTCAAATATCCATTCCACCAAGGCAATGCTTTTCTACATCCTCTACCCTCGGGGAGAAGGTACAGAAGCTTGAACACACCCACCAGTCAGTTTCGAAACAGTTTCTACCCTACTGCTGCTGGAATGCTAAATGGACTCACAAATTCTTAGCATTAGCCTGTATCTGTGTTTTTGTTTTTGCTGCTATTTACCTATTATTTACTTATCTATGCTATTTAATTATGTGATCTGCCTGTATTGCTCGCATGATGAAGCTTTTCACTCTGCCTTGGTACACGTGGCAATAAATTAAATTCAATTTAATTAATTTCCTTACATGTTGAGTTGTCGAGAGTATTTTGACCCATCCTTTATGCTAATAACAAATCTGAAAAAGGGAAACATGATGGATTTCAACGTAGGTTTCTCTGCTAGCTGAAATTTCTCCTTGGAAATTCCTCCCACTTTTACCAGGAATATCACGAAGAAGAATAAGCTAGGCCACTTCCCAGCAATCCTTTCCTCTTTACTGTTTAAAATTAAATTGCCTTATTTTGCTTTTTAAAGACCTTCATCCGGTTGGAAAGCTTACATTCATCACTGTGTCATTTTAAATGTTTCATGGATCTAATTTTGTCTTCGTGCACTGAGTATGCTAAATTACTTAATTATAACTCTTGCATCTACAGAAGTCTGTTTCATGCAAGTTCAATCTTTGAGGTCTGATGCACTGGTACTAATGCAGGGTGGATTAATTACACTGATCAAACAATGTAAAGTTTTTCTTTAACAATTACATGTTACAAATAACTTGCAATAAATAAGTACAGCTGTGGAGTAAGCAAAATTGAAATGGAATCGAGAAAGCTGCATTAAGATTAGATTTATTAACTTTTTTTGCAGTTTGTAAGTCGCAGCAAGAACAAAAAATGAAATGCCTTCTCAGGATTTATAGGTTGTCAAGCAATCTTACATTATGTCCTGACAATATGGGAATCATTTGCCAAAGCAACTCCATAATCACTGTTACTTGTTAAAAATATGGTGTCACAAGACAGAATGAAGAAGAGGATTTAGTAACCAGCAGTCAAAGCAAACAAAAAATGCTATTTTAGATAACCTTTTATTTTCTAATATACAGAGCCAATATATGTTAAACATGAAGTATTGAGAAAATTGTGGTTTGTGATGAAGTAAGAATTCCAGATTAAATGACAGATATAGCAAAGAACAATTATATAAATTGGCTCAGCAGTCCACATTGTGTGCTAGTCATTAAAAATAGTCACAAAGTTCTTCAACCTCATCTTCCTTATGAAGAATTTTCTTCTGAATGCTGGCTTGATCCTCAGCTGACCTCAGCAGATAAACCATAGAACATAGAATATAGGAAATAGAACAATACCAGCCCTCGATGTTGCACTGACCTGTAAACTATTCTCAGCTCGTCACTACACGATCCCAAAATCATCCATGTGCTTACCTAAGGATTGTTTAAATCTCCCTAATGTGGCTGAGTTGACTACATTAGCAGGCAGGGCATTCCACGCCCTTACCACTCTCTGAGTAAAGAACCTGCCTCTGACATCTATCTTAAATCTATCACCCCTCAATTTGTAGTTATGCCCTCTCGTACAAGCTAACATCATCATCCTAGGAAAACATCTTTCACTGTCTACCCTCTCAAATCCTCTGATCATCTTGTATGTTTCTATCAAATCCTCTCTTAGCCTTCTTCTTTCCAATGAGAACAGACCCAAGTCTCTCAGCCTTTCCTCATAGGACCTTCCCTCCAGAACAGGAACATTCTGGTAAATCTCCTCGGCACATTTTCCAATGCTTCCACATCCTTCCTGTAATGGGGCGACCAGAACTGTACACAATATTCCAAGTGAGACCGCACCAGCATTTTGTATAGTTGCAGCAGGATATTGCGGCTCTGGAACTCAATCCCTCTATGAATGAAACCTAATACACCGTATGCCTTCTTAACAGCACTATCAATCTGGGTGGCAACTTTCAGGGATCTATGCACATGGACTAAAGATCCCTCTGCACATCCACACTACCAAGAATCTTTCTATTGATCCAGTACTCTGCCTTCCTGTTATTCTTCCCAAAGTGCATCACCTCACATTTAGCTGCACTGAACTCCATTGCCACATCTCAGCCCAATTCTGCAGTTTATCCAAGTCCCCCTGCAACCTGTAATTCTTCCAAACTGTTCACTACTCTACCGAGTTTAGTGTCGTCTGCAAATTTACTAACCCATCCACCTATGCCTGCGTCTAAGTCATTTATAAAAATGACAAACAACAATGGTCCCAAAACAGATCCTTGTGTCACACCACTAGTAACTGGTTTCAGCCTGAATATTTTCCATCAACCACCACTCGCTGCCTTCTTTCAGAAAGCTAGTTTCTAATTCAAACTGCTAAATCACCCTCAATTCCATGCCTCTGCCTTTTCTCCATCAGCCAACCATGTGGAACATTATCAAAGGCTTTACTGAAGTCCATTTATACCACGTCAACTGCCCTACCCTCATCTACCTGCTTGGGCACCTTTTCAAAAAACTCAAATGCGGTTTGTGAGATACGGCTTGCCCTTGATGAAACCATGTTGACTATCTGAAATCAAATTGTTGCTTGCTAGATGATTATAAATCCTATCTCTTATAATTCTTTCCAAAATCTTTCCCACAACAGAAGTAAGGCTCACTGGTCTATAATTACCTGAATCATCTCTACTGCCCTTCTTGAACAAAGGCACAACATTTGCAATCCTCCAGTCCTCAGGTACTAAACCTGTAGACAATGATGACTCAAATATCAAAGCCAAAGACTCTGCTTTCTCCTCCCTAGTTTCCCAGAGAATCCTTGGATAAATCCCATCTGGCCCAGGGGACTTGTCTACTTTCACTCCTTCTAGAATTGGTAACATCTGTGCATAACTAACCTTGATCCTTTCTAGTCTAATATCTCGTACCTCATTCTTCTCCTCTACAATATTCTCCTTTTCCTGAGTGAACACCAATGAGAAATGTGCATTTAGCACCTCTCCGATCTCCATAGGGTACACACTCAACTTCCCACTTCTGTCTTTGGCTGGCCCTATTCCTACCCTAATCATCCTTTTATTCCTCACATACCTATAGGAAGCTTTGAGGTTCTCCTTTATTCTATTTGCTAAAGACTGCTCGCATCCTTTCTTTGCTCTTCTTGACTCTCTCTTTAAATCCATCCTAGCTGGTCTGTAACTCTCCACCGCCTCATCTGAACCATCTTGCCTCATCACCCATTAAGCCTGCTTCTTCTTCTTAACAAAAGAATTTCTGTATTAAACCACAGTTCCATTATGTTAACACTTCCTCCCTGCCTGACAGGGACATACCTATCAAGGACACACAATATCTGTTCCTTAAATCAGCTCCACATTTCCATTGTCTGCATTCCCTGCATTTTGCTACTCCATTCTTTGCATTCTAATTCTTGCCTAATCGCATTATAATTGCCCTTGCCCCGTCGGTAACTCTTGACCTGTGGTGTGTACCTATCCCTTTCCATCGCTAAACTAAACGTAACTGAAGAAGGGCTTATGCCCGAAATATCGATTCTCCTGCTCCTTTGATGCTGCCTGACCTGCTGTGCTTTTCCAGCAACATATTTTTCAGTAACTGAATTATGGTCACTCGCTCCAAAGTGCTCACCTACAACTAAATCAAACACCTGGCCTGGTTCATTACCAAACACCAAATCCAATGTGGCCTCCCCTCTTGTCGGCCCTTCGACATACTATGTCAGGAAACCCATCTGTACACATCGGACAAAAACTGATCCATCCAACGTTTAAGAGCTATAACATTTCCAGGCAATGTTGGGGAAGTTAAAGTCCCCCATAATGACCACCCTGTTCCTTTTACTCCTACTCAGAATAATATTGCCAATCCTCTCTTCCGCCTTCCTGGAACTCTGCGGAGGCGATAAAAAACTCCAAGCAGTGTGACCTCTCCTCTCCTGTTTCTAACCTCAGCCCACACTTCCTCAGTAGACGAATCCTCATCAAAAGTTCTGTCGGCCACCCGTTATACTATCCCCGACTAACAAGGCCACGCCTCCCCCTCTTTTATCGCCTTGCCTGTTCTTAATGAAAGATCTAAACCCTGGAATCTGCAACATCCATTCCTCACCCTGCTCTATCCATGTCTCTGAAATAGCCACAACATCAAAGTCCCTGCTACCTATCTATGCTGCAAGCTCACCTACCTTATTTCAGATACTCCTGGCATTGAAGCAAACACAGTTCAAAACAGTTTGCTGTCTACCAGCACATTGCTGTGACCCTGAAATCCTGTCCCTGTCCTTCCTACTCTCATCCTCCTCAGCATTGCAACTACAGCAGTGGTTCCCATCCCCCTGCTGATCTATTTTAAACCCACCCGAATAACACCAGCAAATTTCCCACCCAGGATATTAGTACCTCTCTGGTTCAAGTGAAGACCGTCCTGTTTGTACAGGTCCCACCTTCCCCAGAAGGAGCCCCAATTATCTGAGGGGAAAAAGTGAGGTATGCAGATGCTGGAGATCAGAGCTGAAAATGTGTTGCTGGTTAAAGCACAGCAGGTCAGGCAGTATCCAAGGAACAGTAAAAAATGAGGTCTGCAGATGCTGGAGATCACAGCTGAAAATGTGTTGCTGGTCAAAGCACAGCAGGCCAGGCAGCATCTCAGGAATAGAGAATTCGACGTTTCTCTTTCTGTTCCTTGCCTCACTATCACATGGCATGGGTAACAAATCAGGGATAACAACTCTGTTTGTTCTAGCTCTCAGCTTCCACCCTAGCTCCCTGAAATCCTGCCTTACATCCCTATCCCTCTTTTTACCTATGTTGTTGGTACCTACATGGACCACGCCTTGAGGCTGGTCACCCTCTCCCTGCAGGACCCCAAAGATATGATTTAAGGCATCACGGACCCTGACACCTGGGAGGCAACACACCAACGGCGAGTCTCGTTCGTTCCCTACAAACCTTCTATCCATGCCTCTAACTATTGAGTCTCCACTGACTAACACTCTCATCCTTTCCCTCCTTCCCTTCTGTGCAACAGGGACAGGCTCTGTGCCAGAGACCTGGGCCCCACTGCATACCCCTGGTAAGTCATCCCCCTCAACAGTATCCAAAACATGTTTTTCAGGGGAACGACCACAGGAGATCCCTCCACTGACTGTTTTTTCCCTTTTCAGTCAGTCGCCCAGTTTTCTTCATGCCTCGGAGTAACTACTTCCCTTTAATTCCTATCTATCATAGCCTCTGCCTCCCGAATGATACGAAGTTCATCCAGCTCCCACTCCAGTTCCCTAACACGGTCTTGGAGGAGTGGGAGTTGGGTGCACTTCCTGCAGATGTACTTGGATGGGACACTAATGGTGTCCCTGACCTCAAACACATGCAGGAGGAACATTGCTCTCCCTGCACTGCTGTCCCTACTAGTTCCCTAAACACAAAGTAAAAAAGAGACATGATTTGGAGATGCTGGTGTTGGACTGGGGTGTACAAAGTTAAAAATCACACAACACCAGGTTAAAACCTGGTGTTGTGTGATTTTTAAAAAAAGAGACACTTACCCTGATGTATCCCTGGTCTTTAAGGTTAGGGGAGGTGGTTGGGTGGGAGGCCCGACAAAGGTAGGGTCTTGGGTTCAGAAGACACTGACTTATATAACAAGACAGAAATAAAAATAAGAAGTCCCTCCTTTCCCAGAAGCCTCTGCTCTCTGACTTCAAATTTGAAAGCACAAATCAGTGACTCACTGCTCCCAGCTGGTGCCAGCTCCCGCCCTTCGAGTTGCTGCTGCCGCTGTTCTACAGATATAGTTGGCACCACAATATGGCACATGTCTGCAGAATCTAGACAGCCAATCTACTCAGTGTAGATTCACAAATGCTATCTTCAAGTAACTGAAACAGATGTAGAAACTTAATCTCAGCTTTTGGTTCTGGGCTCTATCACCATTAGGTTACCTGTAACGCACCACCAACTCATTTCTCTGACTTAATTGTTCAGCATTATACAGTTACCACATTGTCCTTCCACAGCTTTTAATATAGCAGTGGAGGAAGTTGGAGAGAAGTGAAAATTATAAACATATTGATTTTCACCGATTTTCATTGCTCCTCAGCGGCTTCTGCCAATTTCCAGAAAGGGATTGGAAGAATCTCGGTGGAACTTCAGGGTTGTCATTTAAAAAAAGACAGGCAGCCTTCCCGCTTCGGAAGCTCTGACTAGAACTGAGATAATGTTCTGCAAAAGGTTTTTCCTATGTTATAAATTATGATGTTTATTTGGGTGGCCAGAAAGGAATTTTCCATATTTTGCCTCTGTATTTGGCATTTTATCTGGCTTTCCAACTGTTCCTGTAAATTACATGCCTCCTGCTGGGTACAGAATATCTTAATCTTGAAACAAAGCATCACAATTATATGGAACAAGCTGTCTATTTTGTGGGCTCGTAAGTTTGCATACCATGCAGTGTGTTCTTTGGAGGAACTGCATCTACTAAATTAACATAATAATGCAGATAACAGACACCAAAGGCTCACTGATGTTGACAATTGATATACTCCATATACTGAGAAATGTTATTATGAAGAGCAGTTTTGTATAATGTGGTGCTGTGTCCTTATATAGCTGCTGGAAATTTACATTCTCTTCATTGGTTCTGCAGTCGTTGTCATGGCTGCAATTGCAGAAGATGTTTTAAGTCGTGACTTTAGATACACTCTTTGTCAGTGGCAATCCAGTTGCTAGGGAAACACAATTGCTGCATGATGTCTTTTTTACCAGGTAGATGAAGTAAAATAATTCTTTCATTTTCAAAAGACTGTGCTTTCAGCAATATCACATAGGGTATGCAAATTGTTCAAAAAAAGTTATTTCTGATAGGCTAGAGAATTTGTCATATGGTATAAATAAAAATATGCTAGGTTGAAAATGCATTCAATGTTTAAAGGTGATTAAATATTTATAAATTCATAGGAATGATGCAAGTTCTCTTTGAAAATAATAAATTTGTGATTCTAGTGAGTATTCTCTTGTGAGGAGCCATTAACTTGGCAATCAGTTAGAAATGATCTTCCTGTTTCTTGCTTATACAATGTGTAGGTATAGGAAATGGGAAGGGTTGAAGTCAGTGAGGAGACATGAAATGAAAAAGAGCACAGAGGCTGCCCAGCAAAGTAACTCTAAGAATTAAGTCCATATCACCTCAAAGTAGGCAGTGACATGACATTCAACCTCTTCCTCCACCAGAACCGAAACTTTCACCTCAGTGAGTACCTTAGCTGGTGCAGGCTTTGGGACAGTAACTAGTGACAATATCACCGACAGATGTCCACAACCATGTGGATGAAGAATTGCTGAGGTATCTGATGTTCCGAGGACGGCTGGAGACAATATGCCTACCCAGCCCCATGTGGATGATGTGTTTCCGTACTCATCCTTAACTGACATGTTTAACCATTGGAGATAGGTAGAGGAACATCATGGATAGCTGCTGGAGGCTTTCACTAGACTGGAGTTAAAGGTAGACACATCCATCTTCTATTTACAATGATTGCTCTGGCTTGGCTGCCTTCATGGAAAGGGTGATGGCTGTCTTGGAGATGTAGGACCATTAGAATGTCCAGTGGCTGCTGGATATCTGCTCAGAGCTGCATCCACATTGCTTTAGGCATGGTGCTGTGCATCAGTGGGAAGTTGTGTGGGGGATGAGGCATCTCTACCTCACTCCAGGTGCTCCTTCTCAATGATACTTATTTTTATTCACATGTAGGACATGGACGTTATTGGCTGGCAAACATTTGCTGCCTATCCCTAGTCCTCGAGCCAAAGAGACCGACAGCATGGAAACTCCATCCTGCCCATGCCACACAGTTTTCACAATTTAAACTAGTCCCATTTGCCTGCATTTGTTCCACATCCCTCCACGTCTATCCCATTCATGTACCTGTCTAAATGTTTCTTAAATGACAAAATTGTACTTGAGTCCAGAACTAGAGGGCTTAGGTTTAGGGTGAGAGGGGAAAGGTATAAAAGAGATCTAAGGGGCTACTTTTTCACGCAGAGGGTGGTGCGTGTATGGAATGAGCTGCTAGAGGAAGTGGTGGAGGCTGGTACAATTGAACATTTAAAGGGCATTTGGATGGGTATATGAATAGGAAGGGTTTGGAGGTGCTGGCAAGTGGGACTAGATTGGGTAGGAGTATCTGGTCAGCATGGATGGGTTGGACTGAAGGGTTTGTTCCTGTGCTGTACATCTCTATGATGCTATGACTCTATGGCACTATCTCTGACAGCCTGTTGCAAATGCTCACCACCCTCTGAATGAAAAAAATGCCCCTCTGCACTCTTTTGTATCTCTCCCTTTTCACCTTAAATCTATGCCCTCCATTTTTAAACTCCCCTGCCATGAGGAAAAGCTCTCGGCTATCTACCTTATCTATCATGAGATGGACCTCCTAATGTTGCCTGGCTTGCTGTGTTCTCCTAGCCTCCTGCTTGTTTACCTTAGATTCCAACATCTGCAGTTTTTTGTCATCCACCTTATCTATGCCTGTCATGACTTTGTAGACCTCCAATAACCTAAGTCTCCTACACTCCAGTGAAAAAGTCTCAGTCTACCCAATCTCTCTTTATAACTTCAATCTCCCAGTCCAGGTAGCACCCTAGTAAAAATTTTTCTGCGCTCATTCCAGTTTAATAATATCCTTTCAATTGTAGGGTGACTAGAAATGCAACAGTACTCCAATGCGGCCTCACCAGTTCTGCTTGCCCTGCTATTGAAAGCATATTAGGCAGGTACAGCTGCATCATGATGCACCAACTCCTACACTTGATGCTCTGACCAATGAAAGCAAGCATGCCAAAAGCTTTCTTCACTGCCCTGTCTACCTCTGACTTCATTTTCAGGGAGCTATGAACCTGTAACCACAGATCTCTTGCTCTATAACAATCCCCAGGACACTGCCATTGAATGTGTAAGTGCTGCCCTGGTTTGCCTTACCAAAGTGCTGTAAGTTTAAATTTAAATTTAAACTCTATCTGCCATTCCTCAGTCCACTGGCCCAGTTGATCAAGTTCTTGATGCATTCCCAGATAACTTTCTTCACTGTCCACTATACCACCAAACTTGGTGTCATCCGCACAGTTATTCTTGAGAAGGTGTTGGTGAGCTGCAGACTATGTGCTGTAGGTAGACCCAGAATGCCCTGAGGGAGCAAATTCCAGCTCGAAATTAAATACTTGATGATGCCAGCAAGCACCCATAGCAGGAACAAAAGGCAAGCATCTCCCGTGAGTTCCATTTAAAGATAACCCAGAGTAGGCCTCCTCCTCATCCTCCCCTCTGCCAGTAACCCCATTGCCTGCAACAGATCAGGCCATGGATCTCCATCTGTGCTGAAATCTCTCACCACACAGAACACACCCAAAAAAGTCTTCACAACTGACTTCCATCCAAGCCTCCCCATCAGCCTCCTTCATCAGCCTCCAAAACTCTCCCTCTACCTGATTCCTCCATCTTGGCATTTTTTTTTAGATTAGATTATTTACAGTGTGGAAACAGGCCCTTCGGCCCAACAAGTCCACACTGACCCGCCAAAGCGCAACCCACCCATGCCCCTACATTTACCCCTTACCACTACAGGCAATTTAACATGGCCAATTCACCTGACCCGCACATCTTTGGAATGTGGGAGGAAACCGGAGCACCTGGAGGAAACCCACGCAGACACGGGGAGAACATGCAAACTCCACACAGTCTGTCGCCTGAGTCAGGAATTGAACCCGGGTCTCAGGCGCTGTGAGGCAGCAGTGCTAACCACTGTGCCACCGTGCCGCCCAGTTTTACCTGAACACACCCTGTTCATCAAAAACTGTCAACCTGACATTGTCAGATCCAACACTGACTTTGTCAAGAAGCCTACTGACAAAGGTGGTGCTTGTGTTGTCTGGCATACTCACCTTTACATTGCTCTTGGACATCTCCTCCTTTCGCAGCCCCAAACATGACCCCACCATTAAACAGGGTAAAAAATGAGGTCTGCAGATGCTGGAGATCACAGTTGAAAATGCGTTGCTGGTTAAAGCACAGCAGGTCAGGCAGCATCCAAGGAATAGGAAATTCGACGTTTCGGGCATAAGCCCTTCATCAGGAATGGATGAAGGGCTTATGCCCGAAACATCGAATTTCCTATTCCTTGGATGCTGCCTGACCTGCTGTGCTTTAACCAGCAACGCATTTCCCACCATTAAACACCAAACTATACTGTCCACAACAGTCACTAATCTCATTTTATTTGATGATCTCCCCTGACTATCTCCAAGTTTATAGTCCCTCATCCCCATAAAACCCACTCCTACCTCTCTCCCAATATCCACAAACTGAACTGCCTGGGCAGACCCATTGTTTCTACCTGCTCCTGCCCCATGAAACCCGTCTCTTCCTATCTTTATCCAATCTTTCCTTCCATTATCCATTCCCTTCCCAATTATGTCAATGATTCTTTTAACGCTTTACATCAGTTTACAAATTTCCAAGTTGTGGACTCCAGCTGCCTCCTCTTCACCACAGACATACAATCACTTTACACAATCATTGCCCGTCAGGATGGTCTCAGGGATCTCCACTTCTTCCTCACAAAAAAGTTTGAACTGTCCCCTTCTCTACCTGTCTGATGTTGTGGTTCTGTTCGCCGAGCTGGAAGTTTTTGCTGCAAACGTTTCGTTCCCTGGCTAGGGAACATCATCAGTGCTATTGGAGCCTCCTGTGAAGCGCTGCTTTGATGTTTCTTCCGGTATTTACAGTGGTTTGTTCTTGCCGCTTCCGGGTGTCAGTTTCAGCTGAAGTAGTTTGTATGTGGGGTCCAGGTCGATGTGTCTGTTGATGGATGTTCTTGCCGTTTCCGGGTGTCAGTTTCACCTGTAGTGGTTTGTATATTGGGTCCATGTCCATGTGTCTGTTAATGGAGTTAGTGGATGAATGCCATGCCTCTAGGAATTCCCTGGCTGTTCTCTGTCTGGCTTGTCCTATGATGGTAGTGTTTTCCCAGTCAAATTCATGTTCCTGGTTGTCTGAGTGTATGGCTACTAGGGATAGCTGGTCGTGTCGTTTTGTGGCTAGCTGATGTTCATGGATGCGGATTGTTAGCTGTCTTCCTGTTTGTCCTATATAGTGTTTTGTGCAGTCCTTGCATGGTATTTTATAAGCTACATTAGTTTGGCTCGTGCTGGCTATTGGGTCCTTTGTTCTAGTGAGTTGTTGTCTGAGTGTGGAAGTTGGCTTGTGTGCTGTTATGAGTCCTAAGGGTCGCAGTAGTCTGGCTGTCAGTTCTGAGACGCTCCTGACGTATGGTAGTGTGGCTAGTCCTTTTGGTTGTGGCATGTCCTCGTTCCGTGGTCTATCTCTTAGGCATCTGGTGATAAAGTTGCGCGAGTATCCGTTTTTGGCGAATACCTTGTATAGGTGTTCCTCTTCCTCTTTTCGCAGTTCTGGTGTACTGCAGTGTGTTGTGGCTCTTTTGAATAGTGTCCTGATGCAGCTTCGTTTGTGTGTGTTGGGGTGGTTACTTTCATAGTTTAGGACTTTGTCTGTGTGTGTTGGTTTCCTGTGTACCCTTGTGGTGAATTCTCCATTGGGTGTTCTCTCTACTAACACGTCTAGGAATGGGAGTTGGCTATCCTTTTCCTCTTCTCTCGTGAATCGTATTCCTGTGAGTGTGGCGTTGATGATTCGGTGTGTTTTTTCTATTTCTGTGTTTTTGATGATTACAAAGGTGTCATCGACGTATCTGATCCAGAGTTTGGGTTGGATTTGTGGTAGGGCTGTATGTTCTATAAATACCGGAAGAAACATCAAAGCAGCGCTTCACAGGAGGCTCCAATAGCACTGATGATGTTCCCTAGCCAGGGAACGAAACGTTTGCAGCAAAAACTTCCAGCTCGGCGAACAGAACCACAACAACGGACACCCGAGCTACAAATCTTCAACCAGACTTTAAACTACCTGTCTGAATTCAATCCCACTTTGAGCAACAATTCCTTTAACTCCTCTCGCTGCCTTCAGGTGGAAGGTGTGGCCATGCACCCCAGTGGGCCCCAGTTATGCCTGTCTCTTTGTGGAGCAATCTGACTCAGGTCCCTCCCTACATCTCTATGTCCGGTACATCAATGACAGCATCAGTGCTGCTTCTCTCTCTCATTCAGAAGTAGAAAAATGTATTAATTCCACTTCCAATTCCCACCCTGCTCTCACATTCTTGCGGTCCACCTCTGATTCCTTCTTTCCCTTCCTTGATATATGTTTGCATTTCTGGTGTTCGGTTGGCCTCCAATATCCACTACAAAACCCACTGACTCCCACAGGTGTCCGGACTATACATCCTCTCTCCCTGCTTCCTGTGAAGACTCTATTCCATTCTCCTAGTTTCTTTGTCTCTGTCAGATCCATTCTGATGATGCCAGCTTCCAGAAGGGGTTCTCAAAAGTGTCCACCTTTTTCCTCGACAAAGGATTCCCCACTATGTGCGGTTGATAGAGTCTTCAGCTGTGTCTGACCCACTGCCCACATTTCTGCCCTCACTGATTCTCTTCCCTCCCACCACATCCTCACCACCACCCCAGCATTCACATAGGAATAATGTGATCAAGGATAGTCAGCATGGTTTTGTGATGGGCAGGTCGTGCCTCACAAACCTTATTGAGTTCTTTGAGAAGGTGACCAAGGAAGTGGACGAGGGTAAAGCAGTAGATGTGGTGTATATGGATTTTAGCAAGGCATTCGATAAGGTACCCCATGGTAGGCTAATGCAAAAACTACGGAGGTATGGCATTGAGGGTGCATTAGAGGTTTGGATTAGGAATTGGCTGGCTGGAAGGAGACAGAGGGTAGTAGTTGATGGTATAGGTTCATCTTGGAGTGCAGTTACTAGCGGTGTTCCACAAGGATCTGTTTTGGGACCATTGCTGTTTGTCATTTTTATAAATGACCTGGAGGAGGGGCTAGAAGGTTAGGTGAGCAAGTTTGCAGATAACACGAAAGTCGGTGGAGTTGTGGACAGCGAAGAAGGATGTGGCAGGTTACAACGGGATATAGATTCGTTGCAGAGCTGGGCAGAAAGGTGGCAAATGGAGTTCAATGTAGCTAAGTGTGAAGTCATTCACTTTGGTAGGAGTAACAAGAAGATGGGGTACTGGGCTAATGGTAGGCTACTTGGTAGTGTGGATGAGCAGAGGGATCTTGGTGTCCATGTACACAGATCTCTGAAAGTTGCCACCCAGATAAATAGTGCTGTGAAGAAGGCATATGGTGTACTGGGCTTTATTGGTAGAGGAATTGAATTCCGGAGTCCTGAGGTCATGTTGCAGTTGTATAAGACTCTGGTGCGGCCTCATCTGGAGTATTGTGTGCAGTTTTGGTCGCCATACTATAGGAAGGACGTGGAGGCATTGGAACGAGTGCAGAGGAGATTTACCAGAATGTTGCCTGGCATGGTAGGAAGATCGTATGAGGAAAGACTGAGGCACATGGAGCTGTTCTCATTGGAGAAAAGAAGGTTTAGGGGAGATTTGATAGAGGTGTACAAGATGATTAGGGATTTTGATAGGGTTGACAGTGAGAATCTTTTTCCGCTAATGGAGTCAGCTGTTACTAGGGGACACAGCTTTAAATTAAGGGGTGGTAGGTATAGGACAGATGTTAGGGGTAGATTCTTTACTCAGCAGGTTGTGAGTTCATGGAATGCCCTGCCAGTAGCAGTGGTGGACTCTCCCTCTTTATGGTCATTTAAGCGGGCATTGGATAAGCAAATGGAGGTTATTGGGCTAGTGTAGGTTAGGTAGGCTTTGGTCGGCACAACATCGAGGGCTGAAGGGCCTGTACTGCGCTGAATTTTTCTATGTTCTATGTTCTATGTTCTGTCTAAAGGATGATTAGCCACCATTTCTGCTATCTCCAGTGTAATGTCAATACCAAACACATATTCCTTTCCCTTATTGTGTCAGCATTCTGCAGGGACCATCCTCTCTGGATACCATGGTCCACTCCTCCTCCACTCCCAATACCTCTGTGCAATTGCAGAAACTATAACCCCTGTTGATTTATCTCCTCCCTCCTCACTAGCCTGGGTCCCAAGCACACTTTCAATATGAAGCAGCGATTTACCTGCACTTCACTCAATCTATTAAACCTACTGTCTTCGCTGCTCACAATGTAGCCTGCACAAATTGGGGAGACCAAGTGCATTCTGGGCAACCACTTTTCAGAATGCCTGTGTTCTGTCTGCAAAAATGACCCTGAGCTTCCTGTCGCCTGCCATTACGACGTACCACCCTGTTCCCTGGCCAACATCTTTGTCTCAGGCTATAATGGTCCAGTGAACCTCAGCACAAGCTGGAAGAACACCATCTCATTTTCTACTTGTAGATTTTGCAGCCTTCAGGACATAATATTGAGTTCTGTAATTTTAGAGTCTAGGGATCTTTATCCATGTCCTTACCACAAACCCCACATCACATGAAATGATACCACAACCAGGAGAAAGTGAGGACAGCAGATCAGAGTCAAAAAGTGCGGTGCTGGAAAAGCACAGCCGGTCAGGCAGCATCCAAGAAGCAGGAGAGTCGAAGTTTCAAGCATAAGCTCTTCATCAGGAATATTGGGGATGAAGAGCTGATGAAGAGCTTATACCCAAAACATCGACTCTTCTGCTTCTTGGATGCTGCTTGTTTGGCTGTGCTTTTCCAACACCACACTTTTTGACTGATACCACAACCAACCCATTGTCTCCATTAACAGCTATTGATTCTCCCAGGCTGATCATTAGCCATTCCTTTATCTACCCCACGACTGTTCTCTCTCATTAAAAAAGCCAAAAGAACTGTGGATGCTGGAAATCAGAAACAAAAGAAAGAAATTGGTGGAAAAATGGGTGGGCGGCACAGTGGTGATTAGCGCTGCCTTATAACGCCAGAGACCCGAGTTCAATTCCCACCTCAGGCAACTGTCTGTGTGGTGTTTGCACATTCTCCCTGTGTCTGTGCAGGTTTTCTCCGGGTGCTCCAGTTTCCTCCCACAATCCAAAAATGTACAGGTTAGGTGAATTGACCATGCTACATTGCCCAAAGTGTTAGGTGAAGGGGTAAGTGTAGGGGAATGGGTTGGTCTTCAGAGGGTCGGTGTGGACTTGTTGGGTCGAAGGGCTTGTTTCTACATGTAAGTAATCTAATCTGGCAGTATTTGTGGTGAGAAATCAGAGTTAATGTTTTGAGTCCAGTGACCCTTCAGAACTGATGGTAGCTAGGAAAATGTTGGTTTCATTAAGAAGATAGGATGGGGTTGGAATTAGAACCCAGAGAGAGAGAAAAACAGTTGGACTGGCAAAGGAGTAGATAACAGCCAGCCTACGAGAATGAATAACTGCTAATGGGAACTATTAATGGCTAACAATTGGCTGTATGTAATAGCAGACCATGTGACAACAAGGATGGGTGTGTGGGGAGGGGGGGGGGTGCTCTCTCTTCCTTTATTTCTCTCTTTCTCTCTCACTCTTTTTCTCTGACTCTCCCCCTCTCTGGTTTCCATTTTCACCTATCATTTACTGCAACCCCCTCCCCCCACTGCATACATACCAACCCTTTCCAACTACAATCAGTTCTGAAGAAAGGTCACTTACCCAAAACATTAAATCTGCTTTCTCTCCACAGAAGCTGGCAGATCTGCTAAGTTTCTTCAGCACCTTCTGATTTTATTGTCATGTTCCTTTCTTGTGGATCCATGTTCATCTGCCCATTTGAAATATGACAACTTCCATGTCTTCTAAAATGTTGGACACTCAACTTTGAACTTGTTACTTTTATTAGACATTTTTCAAATAATAATTATCCAAATGGTGTTATGAAGTTATTTAGTAGTTTGGACTCTATATCTTGTAGCAAATGTCACAAACTGCTGTTAGCTTTCAGTTTGGTGCAGGATGCCAGCAGCACAGTGACACCTGCGCCAATAGCCCATGATAGATCTGTTCCCTTGTTCACCGCTGCAGATGTCATATTGGATAGTCAACTCAAGGAAAGCATTGGGCCTGTGCAGTGTTTCCTGGTCGAGCATTCAGATCCTTTGTGGACAAACTTCTCCCTTCTACAAGCCATAGTCCCCACCAGATTTAAAAAGAACACCATCATCTCCATACCTAAAACAGCACATGCAATGTGCCTTAATGACTACCGCCTAGTGGCTCTGATCTGAACAATCATGAAGTGCTTCGAGAGGCTGGTCATGACCCACATCAACTCCAGTCTCTCAGCTGGCCTCAATCCCCTACAATTTGCCTACTGACGTAACAGGTCCACTGTGGATGCCATATCCCTAGCCCAGCATTCATCCCTGGAGCATCTGGACAACAGGATACTTTAGCCAGACTCCTGCTCATTGACTGCAGCTACGCTCTGAACATCATTATCCCCTCCAGACTGATCTCAAAACTCAGTGATCTTAGTCTCAGCTCCGCCTTCTGCGGCTGGGTCCTCAGCTTTCTGACCCACAGACTGCAGTCAGTGAAGACAAGTAACTACACCTCCTCCACAATTACACTTAACACTGGAGCCCCCCAAGGATGCATCTTCATCCTCCTACTGTACTCCCTGAAGACTCACGGCTGTGTTGCCAAAATCTGAATGAATGCCATCAATGGGTTTGCTGATGACACCACGGTGGTAGGATGGATATCTAACAACGATGAGATACAAGATAGAGGGTTTGGTGATGTGGTGCAATTAAAACAACATTGGTAAAACTAAAGAACTGATCATTGACTTAAGAACGGAGTAGAACACACCCCCACCTACATCAATGGAACTGAGATCAAGAGGATGGAGAGCATCAAGTTCCTCAGAGTGACAATAACCGATAACTTATCCTGGTATTCCCATATAGATGTGATGATCAAGAAGGCTCAACAATGTCTGTTTTTCCTCAAGCTGCTCAGGAAATTTGGCATGTCCATAACGACCCTCACCAACGTCTACAGATGCACAATTGAAATCATGCTATCTGGATGCATAACCTGGTATGGTAACTGCTCAGCTGAGGATGGTAGGGTGATGGTGTGAACAGACCAGGGCATCACGGGAGTCAATCTGCCATCCACAGGACCTAATTACATGGCTTGCTGCCACAGAAAGGCTGCCAACATCATCAAAGACCTTCACGCCCTGGTAATGATCTCCTGCAACCTCTTCTGTCAGGCAGAAGATACAGTGCCCTGAACACACGCCCCAGCAGGTTCAAGAATAGCATCTTCCCATCCATTATTAGACTATCAAATGGACTCTCTAACTTCAAATAATGCTGATCTTGCTAATGTTGATCTCTCTCGTACGCCTTGTACAAAGTTACTGTATGCCTCTGTCTATATCTTTTCTTCTGTATGTCATTGCTTACTATGATCTGTCTGTACTGTTTGTAAACAACAGTAGACTTTGGTACACATGACAACAAATAAATAAATAACATTTTGTTGTCTCTGGGTTTGGCTAGGCTCTTGCATTCCAGATGTTACAGAAAAGTATTTTTAATCAACCGGTTCAAAGTTGCTATCACAAATCTCTAGAGCTAATAGGACTGAAACCCGGACCTCCTGATCCAGGGATTGGGACACTACAGCTGTGCCACAAGAGTAATACTTCTCACTGTGCTACCTTCTTCTAATGTTCTAAATTGTTGCAATATTTTACTGGATCCATTTGATTGGGGAACTGGTCAATCCATTTGATTGGGGAACAGCAAACATAACACCATCGTGCTCGGTTCTGTAACTGACAAAAAAAATACATATTGAAGCACTACCTCGATCCCACTTTTCACCCTTTGAAAAAGTGGGCGTGGGGCCTTCCTGTGCCTCACATCTGCTTTCAGTGTTGTGTGTTCTTTGCCTTGAAAGGCCTCTGAATACTTTTGGAAATTGGCTTTTAATTTCATTGATTTGTTCCTGTTTATGCACTTCTTCCATTTTAAGAATGCGATTGCTTAGCAATGAGCACGTCTGTTTCTCTGTGATATACAATGTTTCTGAGAATTCTCTGCCCATGTATTTTAATATTGCTTGAAGATGACCTTTGAATTTCAGAGTAATTCTGCCTGGACTTTGTTCGATGAATGAAGGCTGCAGGGTTACTTTTTGCATCTATCAAAGACCATATTGATAGAATGGTGGTTCCAGCTCTTGTGTGTAATGTAAAATCTGTATTTTGCCTAAAGATTTCAATGTTTGCACTCTAGTATTGGTTCTCATACTCAATGATTTCTCCCAGAGGACATAAAACCAGAACATATAGGAACAGAATTCAGCCACTTGGCCCATCAAGTCTGCTATGCTATTCAATTGTGTCTGATATGTTTCTCAACCTCATTCGTCTCCCATGCATTTTTGATCCCTTATTCATTAAGAACCTATGTATCTCTGTCTTAAATGCACTCAATGATTTAGCCTTCACAGCCTTCTGTGACAATGGGTTCATAGATTCATCACCCTCTTGTTCAGTTCTGAAAGGTTGTCCCTTCACTCTGAGGCTGTGCCCTTGGGTCCTAGTCTCTCATGCTAGTGGAAACATCTTCTCAACATCCACTCCATCCAGGGGTCGCAGTATTCTGTAAGTTTCAATGAGATTCCCCTTGATCCTTCTAAACTCCATTGACAGCTTCCATGCCTACCTGTTGCTTCAACTATCTTTGAGACATCTGAAAACTTAGCAACAATGCCCTCAGTTCCTTCATCTCGATCATTAACGTGTAACATTGTGGTCCCAATACTGACCCTACGAAAACTCCACTAGTTGCCAGCTGCCACCCTTTATCCCTACTCTCTCCTTCAGCTAGTCAGCTGTCTATACCAATACCTTGCCCCTAACCATATGGACTCATCTTATTCAGCAGCCTCCTGTCAAAGGACTTTTGGAATTCCAAATAGATCACGTCCACTGTCTCTCCTTTGTCCAACTTGCTCATTACCTCCTCAAAGAATTATAACAGACTTGTCAGGCATGACCACGCCTTGATGAAGCCGTGCTGATTCAGTCGTATTTACTATGTATTTCCAAATATTCAGTAATCTCTCAGTAATAATGAACTCTAAAATCTTCCAAATGACCGAGGTCAGGCTTCCCAGCCCATAATTTTCTGTCTTCTGCTTTCCCTCCATTCTGAGACCCCCGCTGACTTCAGTGATTCCTGAAAGATCACCACCAATGTCTCCACAACCTCCTCAGCTATTTCCTGCTGGAACCTGGGGTATAGTCCATCTGGGGCCAAGACCATGGTGCTGGAAAAGCACAGTAGGTCAGGCAGGATCCAAGGAGCATGTTAGTCGAAGTTTCAGGTAAAAACCCTTCATTTCTGATAAAGGGCTTTTGCATGAAATGTTGACTCTCCTGGTTCTCGGATGCTGCCTGACTTGCTGTGCTTTTCCAGCACCATGGTCTCGACTTTAATCTCCAACATCTGCAGTCCTCATTTTCATATAGTCCATCTGGTCCAGGTGATTTATCCACCTTAGGTCTTTCAGTTTCCCCAGCAGCTTCTCCTTTGTGATGGCCACCACTCACCTCTGCCCCTTACTCTATTGAAGTTCTGCGAAGACTAATGCAAAGTACCCATTTAGTTCTGCCATCATTTCTTTTTTCCCCTATTACTACTTCTCCATTCTGATTTTCCAGGAGTCCAAAGTCCAATCTTGCCTCTATCTCACTTTTTATATAACTTAAAAGAACTCTTGGAATCATCTTTTATATTATGAACTAACTGCCCTCCCTCCTTTACTCACTTTTAATACTGTTACTTCTGATTCCAGATTAGAGCGGCACGGTGGCACAGTGGTTAGCACTGCTGCCTCACAGCGCCAGAGACCTGGGTTCAATTCCCGACTCAGGCGACTGACTGTGTGGAGTTTGCACGTTCTCCCCGTGTCTGCGTAGGTTTCCTCCGGGTGCTCCGGTTTCCTCCCACAGTCCAAAGATGTGCGGGTCAGGTGAATTGGCCATGCTAAATTGCCCGTAGTGTTAGGTAAAGGGGTAAACGTAGGGGAATGGGTGGGTTGCGGGTCGGTGTGGACTTGTTGGGCCGAAGGGCCTGTTTCCACACTGTAAGTAATCTAATTCTCCCTCTCAAATGGCAGGGTGAATTCTATCATATTATGGTCACTGTTCCCTAGGGGTTCCTTCACCTTAAGCTCCTTAATCAAACCTGCCTCAACACACATCACAAATTCGGAATTGCCTATTGGCTGGTGGGTCTGCCACAAGCTGCTCCAAAAGAAATCTTTCGACATTCCACAAATTTCTTTTCTTGCGATTCTCTCATTTTCCCAGCCCATCTGCATATTGAAGTCCCCCATGATTATTATAATAGTGCCTTTCTTACATGACTTTTCCATCTCCTACTTTAATTTCTTTCCCTCTTGCTGAATTCTTTTAGGAGGCCTGTAAATAACTCCCTTCATGGTCTTTCTCCCTTTGTGACACACACAGAATCTAGGCCTTCTGACCCTATATTGCTTCTTTCTCTTAAGTTAATTTCGTTCCTCACTCTCAAAGCAACCCCACCCTCTCTGCCAATCTGTTTGTCCTTTCAAGACATTGCATTTCCTTGGATATTTAGTTTCAAGCCCTGATCCACTTGCAGCCATATCTCTGTAATACCCACAACATTGTACCTGTCAATTTCAATCTACGCTGCACGCTCATTTATTTTGTTTTATATACTGTGTAGATTTAAGTATAACACTCTCATTTTCCGTTAACCACCCCCTTCTCATAATTGTCGTAATCCGCTGTGCCTGAAATTAGATTCCTTACAATTTTTATACTGTCCGTTCTCTTACGTGTTCTGGAAACTTTAATAACCACACCTGTGCCCTCCCCAGTTAAAAACTCCCCAGACTACTTTAAAATCCTTGTGACATCAATTATCCTCAATTTGCAGAAGCAATTCATTGATCTTATTCTGAATACTTTGTGCATTAATATACACAAACTTTAAGTTTGTTCTATTAGCAAATTTCTCTACACTTTTGTGGTTCCTTGGTACATTATGATATCCACATATTCTGTCCCTGGTAACAATCCTATCACTTACTAGCAATCCTACCTCCTCCTTTGATTTTATGGTTTTCCATGCAACTGATCCCACCCCAACTACTTCGTGTGAAGTCCTATCTACAGCCTCGGTTTTGTGTTTTGCCAGAAACCCAGTCCCACATGATTCAGGTCAAGTCTATTCTGCTATTGAATTTGATGCTCTTATTCCATCATCAGAACCTCTTTCCTTTGTTCTATCGATATCATTTGGTACCTCTGAACCACAACAACTGGGTCATTCTCCTCTCACTCCACGTCTCTCTGCAACCTCGATGAATCTGAGCACTAGATACAGCCTTTAGAACTTTTGATCCTGGCTATAGATATAAAATGTGCAGAAAGCCATTCCTGGAAATATTGTAATAACAGATTGATGCATGGAGATGACAGAGCAAGCCCCCAATTCAGCTCCTTGCTCCAAAAATCAATTTAATACAAAATCCCCTGCATTAGAGAGACATCATATATTAAACTGATAAGAACAGAAACTAGACATATTCCAAGCCCCTTCAAATTGACCCCCTAACAGCATTCCGGAAAGACCATTCCCTCTGTGACTCCCTCGTCAGGCCCACACCACCCACCAGCCCACACTCCACTCTTGGCATCATCACCTGGCACCGCAGGTAGTGCAAAATCTGTGTCCACACCACTCCCCTCGCAGTTGCAAACTAGCAACATTTATGAACTATAAAACTACGTACAGAAGAATGGTGGAAAATATTTCACTCATGCCTTCTTCCATCAGATCTCAATTCCATATGATCTGATAATATAGCTCATGCTTAGGAGCTTCTGTTCAATTGCTGATAATTAAAGGGTTTACTTCATAGCTTTCTCGCCCAGAATGTACTATTTCTGCACCAACCTCTGCCACTCTGCCATGCTGTCTCCTGTTAGCCAGTAAGTCTTAACTTGAGTAACTGGTTGCTACCACTTTCAGTTTTGTACCTTTTAAGTCGAATGCCTTGCAAGGCTTTATTCCCAAACTAACCTTGTTCTGGTGCTGTCAATTTTGAGAGATTGCTGAATGTGGAAAAATGAACTTCATTGCTGAACCTGAGTTGAGATTTATGTCTCCTGTGGTGGTGTCTGTGATTGTCACTGTTACTGATGCTGCATTAAAAACATACATACAGATGATTTTTAAATGATGCAAGGGTATCTACCTCCATCATTGTTTTCGGCAGCATGTTTCCTATTTCTACCACCTTTTATTTGAAAAAAATCTTTCTGAGATCTCCTCGAAGCCACTTACTCCTCATCTTACAGATATGCCTTCTGGTCTTAGCTACATCTGCCAGGGGAAGAGATTCTGACAATCTATTCTGTCTATTATTGCTCAAACATTTGTGTAGAGGAGTTGGGACAGTATATTAAAGTTGTGCAGGATGTTGGTGAGGCTACTTTTCATGTACTGTGTACAGTTCTGGTCGCCCTGCTCAGAAAGAAATATTAATCGGTGAGGGTTGTGAAGAGATTTACAAGGATGTTGCTGGGACTCGAGAATTTGAGTTATAAGGAGAGACTGGAAAGTCTGGGACTTTTTTCGCTGGAGTGTTGGAGGCTGAGAGGTGACTTTGTAGAGGTTTATAAAATCATGAGGGACACAGATAGGATAACAAAGATCTTTTCTCTCGTATAGGGAAGTTCAAAACTAGACAGCATATTTTTGAGATGAGAGGGGAAAGATTTAAATGTGCAACATTTTTGGTCCTTTATAGAATAAACTACTGAAGGTAGATGCAGGTACAATTATAACATTTAAAAGACATTGGACAGGTACATGAATAGAAGAAAGTGAGGACTGCAGATGCTGGAGATCAGAGCTGAAAATGTGTTGCTGGAAAAGCGCAGCAGGTCAGGCAGCATCCAAGGAGCAGGAGAATCAACGTTTCGGGAATGAGGAAAGTGTGTCCAGGCAGGCTAAGATAAGAGGTAGGGAGGAGGGACTTGGGGGAGAGGCGTTGGAAATGCGATAGGTGGAAGGAGGTTAAGGTGAGGGTGATAGACCGGAGTGGGGTGGGGGCGGAGAGGTCAGGAAGAAGATTGCAGGTCAGGAAGGTGGTGCTGAGACAAGGACTAGATGCAATACTTGTGCAAACCAGCAAAATTTATGAACTATAAAACTATGTACAGAAGAATGGTGGAAAAGTCTTCACTCATGCCTTCTTCCATCAGATCTCAATTCCACATGATCTGATAAGATAGCTCATGCTTAGGAGCTTCTGTTCAATTGTTGATAGTTAAAGGGTTTACTTCATACTATGCTCTCTCAGAATGTACTATTTCTGCACTAACCCCTGCCACTCCACCTTGCTGTCCCCTGTTAGCCAATAAGCCTTACCTTGAGTAACTGGAACTATTTTTGAACATGGCCTGATGCTGCCTGACCTGCTGTGTTTTCCCAGCAACACATTCTCGACTCTGATGCAGCTCATCAAAGTTTTTGACTCTCACATAATTGTTAATTTAGTTTAAATAAAATTCTCTCCCAAAGCAAGAAGTGGTGAATACTGTTGATGTTCCATAAAACGTAACTAAAAAAAGGTAGTCAAAAGATTGTCTTTCATCTTAGTAGGTTTCTCACAAAGTGATATCTATTTTGTATGAAGGATGTCCAGTGGGCTTGAGTAAAGGCTTAAACTGCTGCAGTCAGAGCCAAATATATTATTTCATCCACATCTGAATTATTGAAACCAATCCATTTCTACACTACAAAAATTAGAAGAAGTCAGCTTGTGTAGATTGTTTTCTCATAATTTCATATTTCTCAACTTACCCAATTTCATTCGCGGAAGATTAGGTGAAGATGCTGTCATCTGAAACTGGTCCTCTCAGCCCAGAGGTGCTCAGGTCTGTTCTCCAGTTTCCTCAATTGAACATTTCAACATCCTTGCTGCTATCACAAGGAAGAAGCAGGAGAAACAATGGCACTCAGAAGACCATCATTAAGGAAATTCTAAGGGCGAGTAGTGTTCCATAGTATTGAATTTATCTAGTTGATTAAAATGATTTTGTGATTTTTTTTAACAGTCTATGTGGTTCCATTTCCTGTTGCACTTCCCACTCCTCTTATTCCTTGACTCACCCCTGTTTTATTGTTGTTCGCTCATAATTACTAAGCTGTGAAGCATGCATCATATAACCACAAGCATCAATGCCCACTCAGGTGAGTCCTGCAGGATTCCTCCTGACCCCACCTGACCCCAACTATTTTGAGGATGCCACTGGTGTTCTCTACATTATGTTCCTCGTGGCATCAAGGTTATCACTGTGTACCTGTCACGTCAATGTATGTGGCTTCCAGAAGTGTCATGAGGCATTCCTTTCGAGAATCACCTTTGCCATTTAGTAAACAGCCTTTAGCCTGCTGGTGGTGAATTATATCAGAGGACTGTTGCATAATAAAGAAATCATGGTTGTTGGCAGGGCAATGGGCATTTACCATTCGAATAAACTATTTGATCTAACACACCAACAGCATATTGAGTGAGTGGAAATCCTCTCAGTTCATGAAAATCGCTGAGTTCAAATGAGAGACACAGAGGACAATGCGTATTTTCTCGATGGTAACCTGCACAATCTGTGCAAATCCTGGTGCCTCCTCGCCTTCTTGTCTCTGGAAAGTATGAATGGAGTGAAATAAAAACCAAAAGGACTGAGAATAGTCAACAGGTTTGGCAGAATCTTGGGCATGACATCAGAGGCACAGTTAACATTAAAGATATAGACTTGAAATGTTTGCTCTGTATGACTATCAATAGGTGTTGCCTGACATATGAAGTATGCGTGATATTTTCTGTTTGAGTTAATTTTTACACCTTGTATGAATGAAGTGATTATCTCAGTGTGGAATGACCTTCTTTATGAAGCAGTACACTGCAAAAGATAGCTTGCTATGCACTGCTTTGCCACTTTCCATGGTCATACACCATTCCCAGAGAAAGGTTTATCAGATTGTCCATTTTTTTTAGATTAGATTACCTACAGTGTGGAAACAGGCCCTTCGGCCCAACAAGTCCACACTGACCCGCCGAAGCAAAACCCACCCATACCCCTACATTTACCCCTTTTACCTAACACTTTGGGCAATTTAGCATGGCCAATTCACCTGACCTGCACATCTTTGGACTGTGGGAAGAAACCGGAGCACCCGGAGGAAACCCACGCAGACACGGGGAGAATGTGCAAACTCCACACAGTCAGTCGCCTGAGTCGGGAATTGAACCCGGGTCTCTGGCGCTGTGAGTCAGCAGTGCTAACCACTGTGCCACCGTGCCGCCCACATGTCTGTAAATAATGTATTTCAGCGCATGCTTTTAAATAGCCTGGAAGGTACTTCAGAATTAGTCAGACCACCACCTGTAAATTATTTTGATTTGTTTTATTTATTGTTAGATCTACCTAAGTACAGTGAAAAGCTTTGTTCATGAGCAGTACAAACAGATCATTATAAGCAAGGACATACAATCACAGAGTGAAAAAACATTTGGAGGCATACAGATTACATCACACAGAGCATATACTAGATTAATATTAGCAAGATCAGCATCATTTGAAGACTCCATTTATCAGTCTAATAATGGCTGGTAAGAAGGGGTGTGTGTGTGTGTGTGTGTTTCTGTTACTTCTGCCTGACATGAGAGGTAGCAGGAGAGCATTACCAAGGTACAATGAGTCTTTGATGCTGGCAGCCTTTCAGGGCATGGCTTCCTTGATGGTTTGGGCTGTGCACATCACCTTCTGCAGTTTCATATGGTCTTGGGCCAAGCTTTTGCCATACCAGATGGATATGGACTTGGACAATAAGCTTTCAATGGCGCATCTGTAAAAGTTAGTTAGGATCCCTATGGACATGCCAAATTTCCTGAGCTGCCAGGAAAAAGAGGTATTTTTGTGCGTTCTTGACCATCGCATCTACATGGGAAGTGCAGAACAGGTTGTCAGTTTTCGTTACTCCTATGAACTTGACACTCTCCATCCTCTCAGCCTCAGCTCTGTTGACGTAGATGGGGCATGTTTTCCTCCTTTCTTTCTGAAGTGAATGATCGATTCTTTAGTTTTACCGATGTTGAGAGAGAGGCTGTTTTCATTACACTGCATCAGCAAGCCCTCTATCTCCTTTCTGTATTCTGACCCACTGTTGTTAGATCTCCATCCTACTCTGCTGATAGCGTAGGCAAACGTGTAGATGCTACTGGTTCAGAACTTGGCAACACTGTCATGGGTGCACAGGGAGTACAGTAGGGCTTTTGCAAGACATCAAAAAACTTTAAAAATATGAACAACTGCTCAGTAGCCAGAGGAACTGAACCATGTGTTTTGGTTCCAACAATTCCCAGTCTTTAAACCATCAGATGCAGAATTAAAATCCTTCAAAGGTTTAAACCAAATCAAATGACAACAAAATGTATACAGATTTCTGTGCATTTGAATGACTGAACATTAATAATTTAAAGCAGTTTCCCAAAATCAATTTTAGTTCAGACACCTGAACATTTATCCTACCAACTTTATTAAGCAATAACTAGAACACATCCATTTTATAACGTTTCTCTGCTATTTGAATCTGAAGATTCACATATGAGCTTGTTTTATAGCTAAACGTAAACAAAGAACTATGGATGCTGGAAATCTGCAACAAAAACAGAAATTACAGGAGAAACTTATCAGGTCTGGGCAGCATCTGCAGGGAGAAAGTAGAGTTAATATTTCAGGTCCAGTGACCCTTCATCAGAACACTCTAACCCCCAACCCTATCACTTAGTTTCACAAGTAATTTCTGTTGTTGTTGTATTATAGCCAGTTAGACTCCATAGTTTTTGCATGCACAATTTTTTTGGGTTAATTAGGATAATTTTGTCTCTAAATCTGAAATTTATAGATTAAAGCCTTGACCAGGGCTTGACCACATAATCTAGGTTGACACTTTAGTTTAATTGCATGGGATTACTGGAGATGGACAGCTGGAACTGACAACCAGAAGCGGCAGAGATAAACCACTATAAATGCCGGAGAAAAATCACAGAAGCACTTCACAGGAGGCTCCCAAGCACTGAGGATGTCACCTAGACAGGGGACGAAACGTCTGCAGCACAAATTCCCAGCTCGGCGAACAGAACCACAACAACATGGGATAACTTGATTATTAAAATGTCTTTCTTCAGATGAGAGAGATAGCAAAAGTTTGTTTGCCTGTTCCACTTCAGATAGACTTTAATAGTTTGGCAAAAATTTGTTGAAGGAATAACAAAGAGTTATTGCAAAATCCTTAATCAATCTATCCAAAATATAGGTAGTTCTCCAATAAGACAGGTTTATTAAATGTAATTTGGCAGTAACGTAATTTGTAATTTTTTTTAATAAAGGAAACTCCCATTCGCTGTTCCGCACTTCTCATCCCTGGCACTAGGTGTTGTGGTGCACGGAGGATAGGATTCCACGTTGGCATCACGTGATCAGTCAGCACATTCACTTTCTCGTGAAAGGTATTGTGAAATGTTTGTGCTCGTGGTCTTGGAAGAGCATCATGAAAATGTCTCTATAGCCTGAGGACAAGAAGCTGGGAGCAATCTGTTAATTTAAGAACTTACAATTGAGATAAAAGTGCAATTTCACAGAAATTGACTTACAGTAGAAGGACAGTGTTGAGGAGCAGTTTGAAACTTAGCTTTGTTGTTTGTATTAAGAGTTCTTATCTCTCTTTTTGTTTAAGAAGCAGACTCAGGTTTCCTTTATATCTTTCCCTTCTCACCCTAAACCTATGCCCTCTAGTTTTGGTCTCCTCCACCCCAGGGAAAAGATTAGATTAGGTTACTTACAGTGTGGAAACAGGCCCTTCGGCCCAACAAGTCCACACCGACCCGCCGAAGCGCAACCCACCCATACCCCTACATATACCCCTTACCTAACACTACGGGCAATTTAGCATGGCCAATTCACCTGACCCGCACATCTTTGGACTATGGGAGGAAACCGGAGCACCCGGAGGAAACCCACGCAGACACGGGGAGAACGTGCAAACTCCACACAGTCAGTCGCCTGAGGCGGGAATTGAACCCGGGTCCCTGGCGCTGTGAGGCAGCAGTGCTAACCACTGTGCCACCGTGCCGCCCCAAGACTGTCTATGTATTCTATCCATGCCTCTCATGATTTTATAAACCTCTATAAGGTCACCCCTCAGCCTCTGAGGTTCCAGGGAAAACAGCCTCAGTCTATTCAACCCCTCCCTTTTAGCTCAAAATCCTCCAACCCTAATCACTATGGAGCCAACTGCAAAAAGAACCAGCACAGAGGCTTGGACTAGATCAGTCAGCTACTCAAAGTGGTCAGAGTCAGGAAACTCTGCACATAGAGGGTGAGGGAGAGAAAGGTGGACAGCACACTATTACTTTTGGTGCATGTGTGGAGATGTCCTGATGGGGGCTGGGTAGGCTGTGCAGAAGAGATTCAGGGTTAGTCAGGGTCAGATGTTAACAAGGATGACAGTGAATGTGGAAGATGTAGCAGGAAATGGTGGGTACAGTAGCAGAAAAAGAATGATTGTGAGATATCAATGAGAAGATGGTGGCACTTTCACTGGCAGAGTGGAGAAGGTTATTGATCTTCTTCCTACATTTTGTGCATTCCTTGAGATGGTTGAGACTGCACTGGCCTGGATGGTGACCCTGGTCTAGGTTGGCATGGTTCCAGTAGAAAGGCATCCTCTTGCCTGAGAGAAAAGGACATCCTACCTCTGCATCACCTCATCCCCATTAACAGCATCTCTCTCTCCCTGCCCACATTCGAGGCACCAATTCTCCATTGTCTGCCGAGTCTGGGACTAATGTCAGGAACTATGCAGAGCAGCTCTGGACTGACAGCTTTTGTGTGGGTGTCTTTTTAAAGAAATGGCACGATGGGTGTTGGTCAATTCTGGGATATCTAGGATGTTGTTTTGGAAATGGCACATGGTATGATGGTGCTAGAATGTGTGAGAGGGGCACCAAAGGGGTGGGGGGTGCAGTTGGTTATAAATCAGATGGGTTTTGTAAAATAAGGTAATAGATGTGCCCAAGCACTACAATGTGAAATCCTCCAAATGCCTTACTTATATTTCATAAAATAAATTATGATTCAGCCCTTGACCTATCAAGGCAGGTTTCATTCTGGAATCTGACTTGTGCAATATTACCATTGGATGGGATCAGAAGACTGGCTGGAATGTCGTGCAGCTAGCAGATATAGATGCTAATCGAGAGTAATCATAGGATCCCTACTGAGTGGAGACAAGCCATTTGGCCCAGCAAATCTAAACAGACCCTCTGAAGAGTAACCCCTCAGTCCCATTCCCTGACTAATGCACCTGACATACAAATCCCTGAACACTATGGGCAGTTTAGCCTGGCCAATTCACCTAAGCTGCACACCTTTAGACTTATGGGAGGAAACCCATGTAGACACAGGGCGCATGTGCAAATTACACACAGACCATTACCCAATGGCTGGAATCGAGCCCAGGTCCCTTGCAACGCAAGGCAGCAGTGCTAACCACTGAGCCACTGATGATTCTGAAGAATTACACTTCACAGTACCATGCAACAGGTCAGTTACAACATGCTAAAATCTACTTATACTGTACATTCATTTGTGTTAGATTAGATTAGATTACTTACAGTGTGGAAACAGGCCCTTCGGCCCAACAAGTCCACACCGACCCACCAAAGCGCAACCCACCCATACCCCTAACCTAACACTACGGGCAACTTAGCATGGCCAATTCACCTGACCCGCACATCTTTGGACTGTGGGAGGAAACCCACGCAGACACGGGGAGAACGTGCAAACTCCACACAGTCAGTCGCCTGAGGCGGGAATTGAACCCAGGTCCCTGGCGCTGTGAGGCAGCAGTGCTAACCACTGTGCCACACGTCACGGCGTGTATTAGGCTAACCACTACTTTTGTTTTGATTTCTACTGGTATTTTTGGTGATTCACTCCGAACCTGTTTTTCCCATAAGCCCCCTTATTTCTATTGTACGATTTTCTATAAAACAGTGTCACACAGGAACATAGCTATGGCATTATTGGAGAACTACCTGTAGATTAACTCAGCGATTTATCGATTGAGACCTTGCCATATACGAGTCGTCCATCAATTTCACCTAGATAACAAAATTGCCTGTAAGAGCGCTTTGGAACTATTATATTTTTAACTTACGTCATAGACATTTTTTGTTGTTGATTTCTTCACAATGAACTGTGTCTTTGCTTGGCCCAAGAGTTGAACAATTGAGAGCAAACTCAGAGTTCAAATAAGGAATTCTCCTCACTCTATTCTTGATTAGTAATTCTGTTGTGTTTGTTGTGCCTAGATTCAAAGTGAGCTAAATCTGATGGCATGGCCTATGTTGCAGGTCCATTGAATCACTGTAATGTAGCCTCATATCACTGATAGTTCTTTGAAAGCTATTTTCTGAGAGTTTATAACACTGGCAGAGCTTCCTAGGCAGTGGGTGGTTAAATAGAAAATTGCAAAGGCCCTGCCTGCAGATACACAATGTTGGCACTTCAGGTTGAAGCAGAGCCAATATTTATTAATACTTTGGAAACTTCACCAGGGAAAAAGAAATTTAAATTGTAGCTCCAACTCAAATTAAGCTTGTCAAACATATATTAAAAATGCATGGCATACTTACATTTAAATTGAGTCAAATGGTTTTCCCGTTGATATTTCTTACAGATATAATAACGTAAATTTTCATTTGTAGGCTTTAAGCGTAATGTATCCTTTCGCTGGAATGCAGAGAGGATTACCATACTATCATAACAGACATCTTCTAATTTTTCTTCCTTTCTTTTAAGTGAAATGAATCATTTAAAATTGAAGAATAACAGTTGCCTTTCCTGCAGAAATTTCTGTGAGCTGTCACTTTCGAATTGATAAATCAGACTTAGTTTCAAGTAGGAGCGTTATTGTAAAATTAGTTCGACATTACAATGTAAACAAACACAATCTGGGGAGATGCTCAAACTGTTACAACTCACTAGGATAGTGTTCTGTACAATGAACCCCACTGGAGTTGTACCAAATTTTTTTAAAAAATTAAGATATGCGCAGTACTTGAGGTCCAGACCATGGTTGATAGAAAGCACTGACTAGATTTGTGTACTAACCAAAGCTTATTAATTATTAGAAGTAATTAAACTGTAGCTACAAGTAAATAGATATAAATCATTGGCATATGACGTCACTAATTAAAACTCTAACCCTCTCGCACACACAAACAGAGAAAATAGATAATTGGTGGAGGCAAGGAAAAACTGGAAAGTTAGTTCATTCTCCCCGTGTCTGCGTGGGTTTCCTCCGGGTGCTCCGGTTTCCTCCCACAGTCCAAAGATGTGCGGGTCAGGTGAATTGGCCATGCTAAAAAATTGCCTGTAGTGTTAGGTAAGGGGTATATGTAGGGGTATGGGTGGGTTGCGCTTCGGCGGGTCGGTGTGGACTTGTTGGGCCGAAGGGCCTGTTTCCACACTGTAAGTAATCTAATCTAATCTAATCTAATCTTTGCTTCACGATTCTGCTGTTGAGATGGTCCTATCACAGTCTTCCAGGTTTTGGGTATTCAGTTGTTTTTCTCTGGAAGCTTACCTTGATTTATATGGAATACAGAGTAATTAATTTACTTGAGCAATATTTCTGATTTATCAATTCGAAAGTGACAGCTCACAGCAATTTCTGCAGAAAATGCAACTAGCATTCTTCAAGATTAAACTGAGTAGTTTTACAGCTGTGGAGAACAATAGCGCACCCTTTTATGTCGTCCAGTCCACATAAGTCTGTACCTCTGTAACTTGTTTCTACTTCCAACCTGATCAGTAATTTGGAAACCAATCAGCTTCAATTGTAAACAGCCACTTGCTGATCTGTGGGCCAGATCCTCAAAATCTCTCTGCTCCTGAGGTTTCAAGTATTCTGGCAGTCATTGAGACTTCCTTATTTTGTCACCTCTTCTATCGTGCATTACTTCATACTTATCAGGGTTAAATTACATCTACCAACGATCTGTTCATGCAACTAATCCAATCTTCTTTATATCTAAGACCTTCTTCCTCTCTGTCAACTACCTAGCCAATTTTGTGACATTTGCAAATTTACTTATTATCCCTCACATTTTATTCCATATCATTTATACACGTTCCAAGTATTAAGGGACCCAGCACATATACTGCCAAACATCAACTCCAGGCAGACAAAAAGCCTTCTAGCCCAATCCTCTGTTTCTACCTCTAAGTCAGTTTTGGATCGAATTTGCTGAGTTACTTTGGATCCTATGAACTTTGACCTTCTATACCAGCTTGCCATGTAGAACCTTGGCTTTGTTGAAATCCTTATAAAGTACACAACCTGCATTACCCTCAGTCTACATACCTGGTCACCTGCTCAAAAGATTCAATCAAATTTGTTAGACATGACCACCTCCTGATAAAGCCATGCTGATCAAATCCTGTCCCTTCAAATGAAGTTACGTTTGCCCCTTGTCTTTCACAGCTGCCTGCGTACAACTTGTCTGGCCTGGGAATTTGATTACTTTTAAGCCTTCCTCTCACTCCCTACTCAAACTGCTCAACAACCTCACAGTCCTGCTTCCGAATTCTTCTCCAAAGTGAAGACAGATGTTAAGTACTCATTTAACACCCTCCAGCACCACGTACAGACTTCTTTGTCCCTAAAAGGATTTATTCTTTCCCTGGTCATTCTCTTCTCCTTGACATACTTGCAGGTTATCTTGGAATTCTCCCCAGTCATATCTGTCAGGGTTCTCCTAATTGCTTTCTTAAATTCCTTCCGATCCTCCATTAAGGTTTAGGAGTACTTAGCCAAATGATTGAACAGAAAAGCATTCAGCATTCCTGATGGAAGGAATGACACAGCAAAAACGGTAACTGTAGGCCATCTCAGAACTAAAAAAAGCAAGGGTGAAGTAGTGTGTTCTGGTAAAATGATCATATCCAATAGATAAGGATTACAGTGTGCTAACACTTCTGGCATGATGAAGAGCTGCTTGATTTATTAAACACTTTTCTTGTGGTTGATATTCCAATATTAATTTTGATTCAGTAACGTTGCTTGATGGTGGAAATAGTCTTGATGTTATGAGGGTTCCATTGTGATTCCACTAGCTTGAATTATGTATCCAAGACACATCCAAGTGACAGACAAACTATCACAAAAGTGAATAAAGAGCATGAATCAAAGAGTCAACGAACAGTTAAGATTGGAATTTACAAAGAGAGCAAAAGGATAAACCAAAATGCTCTGTATTTGAATGCAGTCAGCATTTGATATAAATCAGACGAATGGAGAGTGCAAATAAAAATGAATAAGAATGATCTGGAGCCATAGCAGAGACATGGCTGCAGGATGGCATGGATTGAACCCTGTATTCAAGGCTCAGGACATTTAGGAATAACAGGAAAGCAGGAAAGTAAGGTACCTCTGTTAGTTAATGATGTCATTGAGACCAAAGTTTAGAAAATCAAAATATGGAAGTAATTTGGGGAAAAATGCTAAAGATGAAAGTCCATTGTGGGATTGCTATATAACAGTAACCACACAGTTAGGCGAAGTATAAAGGGAGAAATAATGAGAGCCTGTCAGAAAGATATATGATAATCATGGAATATTTTTAATCTATGCACTGATTGGGAAAGTCAAATGGGCAAAGGAATTCATTGAAAATTTTCAGGATAGTTTCTGAGAACAGTATGTTCTGAGGTTAATGAATTAGCAGATCATACCAGATCCAGTATTGTGCAAAAAAAAGGATTAATAAATGATCACATTGTGTAACCATACCTGGGTAGCAGCGACTATAATATGATTGAACTTTACATTCAGTTTGAGGGAGATAGTAGTGGGTCTGAGACTATTTTTGAAAATTTAAATAGGGGAAATTATGGAGGCCTAAATGGCTGAAGTGAGTTTGCAAATTATGTTAAAGAATAGGTCAATAGGGATACTAAGGCAGGCATTTAAGTGAATAATTAAGAATGTACAGAATTGTGTCACAAAGCTAGTACCTTTTTTCCCTAAAAGCTGCTCATTGGCTCAAGGAGATCCTGTCCTTGTTTTTTTCAGAGGGGTAATAAACCAGGCCGGGCTCCAAACAGTCTGGTTTGGTACAGAGATGAAAAGGATTTTGAGAAGCCTTTTGTTTATATGTAAACAGATGAGACTTCAGGCCAAAGTGGTCATGGTTTAGAAGTGACCTGTATAATGAAAGGGGAGTGGTCAGCTCTCTAGTTGAGCAGAACAGTTTTAGTTCAGTCTTGAACTGAAAGTTCAACAGTAAGCTGTATGGAAACTCTCTCTCTCTTTCTGTCCTTCAAGTGAAACCTGTAAGCATGTGTTCCATTTATACTGGGTTTTAAAGGAAGTTTGTTTATTGGGACTTATTGCGTATATTCGGAATTGCATAATTAAGTCTAGTTAGATAGGTTGAGTTCTGTAGGGTTCTTTGTTTTGTTCTTTGTGTTTCATTGTGTAATGTGAATACATTTTTGTCTGTTTTAAAACCCACTATCCATGATTTAGTACAAATGCAATAGTGGGAATCGAACTAAAACAAAAAAAACATAAATTGTGCAAAGAAGGTGGCAGGTCAGAACATTGGACAAAATATCAAAAGAAATATCAACTTTGAATAGGTTCATATGACTAGTATTCTCATGAAGTAATCATTGTAACAATTGGTACTGCAGAACTGGTCTTGGAGCTGAACTGGCTACCTCCTCCTAGTTCTTTATATCATGATAGATGGAGTTTATCTGATGATCTCAGTTAACTTGTTCAGTTACTAACTATTTTAACCAACAAAATTCATTTGTGAATGAATTCATGCTTTCCCAGTCCTCTGCTTTCTTTGATTATAATTTATATGTTCTCTTGTTAAATTTCTCCTCATGCTGAAGTATACCTCATATGATGCAGTATTTTCATTTATGTCCTCTCTTACAAATACAGGTTTCAGGATGGTCCCCACAGCGTCCAGAAATATACTTAACTGGTCTTGAAGCCTGAATCTGATTTTTACTCTATAAATCCTCTTAGAGTCATAGGATCATAAAGATGTACAGCACGGAAACAGACCCTTTGGTCCAACCTGTCCATGCTGACCAGATATCCCAACACAATCTAGTCCCACCTGCCAGCACCAGCCCATATCCCTCCAAATCCTTCCTATTCAAACATCCATCCAAATGCCTCTTAAGTGTTGCAATTGTACCAGCCTCCACCACTTCCTCTGGCAGCTCATTCCATTCACGTACCACCCTCTGCGTGAAAACGTTGCCCCTGAGGTCTCTTCTTTATCTTTCGCCTCTCACCCTAAACCTATGCCCTCTAGTTTTGGACTCCCTGACCCCAAGGAAAAGACTTTGTCTATTTATCCGATCCATGCCCCTCATAATTTTGTAAACCTCTATAAGCCTCTGACATTCCAGGGAAAACAGCTCCAGCCTGTTCAGCCTCTCTCTCTAGCTCAAATCCTCCAACCCTGGCAATATCCTTGTAAATCTTATCTGAACCTTTCGAGTTTCACAACATCTTTCCAATAGGAAGGAGACCAGAATTGCATGCAATATTCCAACAGTGGCCTAACCAATGTCCTGTACAGCAGCAACATGACCTTCCAACTCCTGTACTCAATACTCTGACTAATAAAGGAAAGCATACCAAACGCCTTCTTCACTATCCTATCTACCTGTGACTCCTCTTGCAAACATCTCATTCCTAAGTCCTCTTGGAACTATTGATTTGAACAGATTTGGAGTGGTAGATTACCTGCCATGCCTGTTGGAGCTCTAGAGCTGCTCCTTCAACTACGGCTGTGGTTGTCCCAGTGTTTACTGCATCAGGTGAGTGCTCACTGCCTTCTGGTCTCTAAGTCCATTCTTCTGCAAGGTCTGCCCAGGTAATGGTAACTTGTGAAAATGTTTTATTTATTTTTTCTGTGACACAAGGTTCACTCCAAAATTTACGTCTGATTAGATTAGATTAGATTAGACTTACAGTGTGGAAACAGGCCCTTCGGCCCAACAAGTCCACACCGACCCGCCGAAGCGCAACCCACCCATACCCCTACATTTACCCCTTACCTAACACTACGGGCAATTTAGCTTGGCCAATTCACCTGACCCGCACATCTTTGGACTGTGGGAGGAAACCGGAGCACCCGGAGGAAACCCACGCAGACACAGGGAGAACGTGCAAACTCCACACAGTCAGTCGCCTGAGTCGGGAATTGAACCCGGGTCTACAGGCGCTGTGAGGCAGCAGTGCTAACCACTGACGTCTGATGCCTATTGTAATATTTTGCTGCCTTTTCTACAATCACCATGTTTAATCAAGTCTGTGGGGCTAACTGCAAAAAGGTTAGGGTTAGGCTCACAACTACTGCTTCTTAAATCCTAAGTTCTTTCCATAAAATAAAACCCCTTTATTTACAAAATAGTAGATGCACATATTCTGTTCAAATCCTGGAAGGCTCCCTTCCAATTCTCTCAACATAATCACGTGCAATTACATTATATCATTAAACATCATCGTCACTATATATTCTAGTGTAACCTTATTATTTCTAGTATAATGCTTCACCTCACCAATGACCAGCTCTTCACTGGATTAGAGCTAACTTACAGAGCCTACAAGAAACTTTTCAATCACCACCACCTTCAAACCAATGTCATCAAGCTGCAGTACGCAGATGATGTTTGCTTTTGTGCAGTCTCAGAGGATGTATTCCAGACCATCGTCAGCACTTTTATGGAGGCATATGAGAGCATGGGTCTCACCATGAAAGATGTAGGTCCTCCATCAACCCAATCTGGCATTGTGCAGTGGACTCCCAATCATCAAGGTCCACAGGGAAGCCTTAGAGAACACTGACCGCTTCCATTAATTCGGCCATGTCCTTTCAGCCAAACCAGCTATTGATGAGGAGATCCAGCACTATCTCCAGTTTGCTAGCACAGGCTTCAGCTGCCTGCACTAAAGGATGCTCAAGGGCAATGACCCCAGATCTGACTCCAAGATGATGATTTAGAGAGGTGTGATAGTTCTCACCTTCTTATATGGCTCTGAGGTGTGGACTGTCTACAGCAGGGCTCTCAAAGCACTGGAGAGGTACCACCAATGCTGCCTACACAAGGTACTGCAAATCTGCTGGGAAGAAATATGCACAACACCAGCATCCGTGACCAGGCTAACATCCCTAACATCGAGGCACTGACCACCTTTGATCAGCTACAAAGGGCTGGACATGTTGTCAGCATGACCAACATGAGACTCCCCAAGCAGATGCTCTACTCCCAGCTTTGAAACAGCAGGCAAGCCCCAGGTGGATGAAGGAAGCACTTTAGGAATATCCTCAGGGCCTCACAAGCAAGGTGCAGCATCCCCACAGACACCTGGCAATCACTCCTCCAAAACAGAGGAGGAGAGCACCTGGGAAGACAGTCAGCACTTTGAGACTTGCGTCAGCAAAAAAGTAAAAGCCAAGCAAAAATAGCAAAAGGAGTGTGCTACCACACCAATGCCCCAGCCACCCCTTCCTGTGACCACCTTCTATTCTGAGCGTAGCAGAGCCTGCTATAGCTGCACTTACAGCCTCACGCTTAACGTAGATGAGAATTATCCTCACTGCCAATGAATGAATGAATGATTATTTCACTTACCTTTTAGACTTCTGCCAACCTACACATTAAGATGTTCCTCTGTTTCTCTTCACTTCTCAGAATCTTTCCATTAATTATGTTGTTTCTTGCTGTGTTTGCCCAATTTGAATGTAATATCCCACACAACTTGGGGTTCAATTCCATGTCGAAAAATGTGTTGCTGGAAAAGCGCAGCAGGTCAGGCAGCATCCAAGGAGCAGGAGAATCGATGTTTTGAGCATAACCCTTCTTTAGGGATGTGTTTAATTCCATGTGACAATATTCTCCCTGCCTGAACAGTCTAGTGATTGCTTTCTATGGTTTATGGCCTCCTTCTTCACTATCAAACACATGGTTGTTTTTTGGATCTTTGGAAAATTTCTCAATCGTACTTCCTACATTTAAATCCAAAATATTTGCATGTATGTTAAATAAAGCAAGCAACCTGAACCTGAAACCTGCAAAACCTACTGGAAATGACTTTTCACAATTTTGCTTCCTTCACTGAGACTATTTGGAATTCAATCGTTCACTTTCTCTTGGATCCCATAGGCTCTTACATTTCTGATCAGTTTATCATGTGGGGCCTTGTTAAAAATCGCTAAAAATCCATGGAGACTTTATCAAATGTGCTACCTTTGTTAATGCTCCTTGTTACCGATTCAAGAATTCAATTAAGTTAGTCAGACATAACTTTCCCTTCACAAAACATTGATTAAATAGCGTATTTCTATCAGACATTGAAGTTTCCTTCCGAATTTTCTCCAGTGATTTTCCCATTGCTATGGTGAAGCTGACTGGACTTTAGTGACATTAATGAATGAATTAATTATAGCAGATCAGCAATCCTCAGGCACCACATTTACAGGCAAAGAGGTTGGGCACTTTATAGTGATTTGCTATATTTTCCACATTTTTTTCTCTTTGCAGCTTGGGATATATTTTATACAGGGGTTTGTCAGATTTTAAAGATGCTAAACCTGTGAACATTTGTTATCTCACTGTATTAATTCCATCCAGTGTTTAACTATTAACCACATGATCTGCATTATACCCCCCTCTTTTTTGACCATAGACACAAAACATTCATTAGGAAGTCTGCCAATGTAGTTTATCACTTCTTTTTATTCCCTAATTTACTTGGTTATCTTATTATAGAGATATGCAAATTGTTCAATGGGCTTTGCAATAGCTGATGGAGTGCTTGTGTAGGTTCCCTTTTCATGAGGGGACACTGCACAGGTTCTCCAGGAAGATCTGCAGCATGGAAGCAGGCCTTTCAACCCAACTTGCCCAGGCTGCCCAGTCTTCACAATTCAAACTGAGTCCCATTTGCAAACGGTCCATATCTCTCCAAACCTATCCCATCCCTGTACCTGTCTAAATTGTTCTTAAATGATGAAATTGTATTCACCTCCACCACTGGCAGACAATTTCAGACACTCACCACCCTCTGTGTGACAAAATTGCCCCTCTGCACTCTTTTGTATATCTCCCCTCTCACCTTAAACCTATGCCCTTTAGTTTTAGACTCCCCTGCTAAGGGGAAAATGGCTATATACATTATCAATGCCTCTCATGATTTGACAGATCCCTATAAGGTCTCCTAGGCTCTGATGAAAAAATTCCCAGCCTATCCACCTCTCCTATTAATTTAAGCCTTCCAGTCAGGTAGCATCCTTTGCTGAACTCTTTCTAGTTCAATAACATCCTTTCTACAGTAGAATGACAGAAGTGCATGCAGTACTCCAAATGTCACCTCACCAACGTCTTGTACAGCTGCAATAAGATGTCCCAACTCCTATACTCAGTGCTCTGACTGATGAAAGCTAGCATGCCAAAGCCTTCTTCACGTCTGTGTCTATTGTTCAAGGAGTTATAGACCTGTACCCCTCGATCTCTTTGTTCAATAACACACCCCAAGGCCCTAAAATTGACTGTGGAATTTGCCTTTTCAAAATGCAACACCTTGCATTTATCTAAATGAAACTCCATCTGTCACTCCTCAGCCCATTGTCTTTGTGTGGAAACGGCACTGATGCCTTTGCTAATCTCAAAGGATGCAATAAAACCCCAGTCCGAGTCCAAGAATTCACCACAGCACCTTGAGAAACACTGTAAGATGCTTCCAAGAGCTTGCATAAGTTGTTAAAACTACTTTAGCTCTCAGCTGGATGCCTGTCTCATTAAGTCAAATTGGTGTCGAGCCCATTTTGTCGTACAACTCCTGATGTTTAGAGATATGCAGATTGTTCAATGGGCTTCGTGATTCAATTGAAACTGTCCAGCATTATAACAGCTGATGGAGTGCCTGCCGAGGTGCCCTTTCATCAAGGTTGACTGTATAGGTTCTTCAGAAAGTGACTGGTAGTTGGAGGATGCATATCCAGCACAGTGCAAGATTCAAGAAGGAAGAACAAATTTGCATTCACTATGTTTCCATATCAATCTAATGCTAAAATATTAATAACACCTTACTATACATCACAGAATAGTAGATCCCACTGCATATAACTGAAATGTGAGTAGCCTTGGTTTGTTGCTGACAGTCCCATTAGGAGCATTTGTTGTACACGTGGATTATAATCATGGAATTGATTCCTGAGAAATACTTCACCTGAATATTAAACTGTCAATCTCAGATATGGTAAATTAATGACTGCAGCATTACCATCCACGAAGCCCGCAACAGTTTATCAATTCTGTCATTTTCTGAAAGAAATGGAAAGATCTCCTTAAAGGAATGGTGGAGCAAAACAACAGGGAATTAATAATAGTTCTCGGAGATTTCAAACTCCAGATAGATGGTGTAACCTGAAGGGATGGGGACATTGATTGCTCTAAAGGTTGTATAGCTGTTAGAGATAAATGAGCAGCACGGTATTTTACCAAAATTATAATTCAGAAACTTGTGTTTAAAGAATAATCACGCTTGTGAGTATATTGCTGTAATATAACAAATATCTGTTTTGAAATAAACATCAATCTAATAATTACAGAGTAAAGGAGTGTAATTTAATTGTCAAACTGAGTCTTTCTCTTGCTCCAGTCAGACATCAGCTTGGGGGAATTGGCAATCAACATTATGCAACCACTTATCCGTTCAGTTCAACTATTGATTCCTGACACTTGCTTTCAATTACTGCTAGACAGGCAGCTTTTAAGATACGTGCTACAGTTTTTGATTGTCACCAAGGAGGAATAATCAATCCATTAAAGTGAAGCCAAGGGAAATGTGAAGAAGAAATGTCATTCCAAAAAGATCACTTAACACAGACAATAATCAAGCAACACAGTGGTTAAAAAAAGAACTGTATGCTGGAAATCTGACAGAAATCTGACATTAAAATGGAAAGCACTGTAAATGTTAAGCAGCTGATAAATTAATGATTTCAGCTTGTTTCTCCCCCTCAGAACTGGTTACTTTCTGTCTAGACTGTGCCTTTGCCCCTCCTTGATGACTTCTTCTCACTCATAGAATCCCTATTCTATAGAAAAAGGCCATTCAGCTCAATGAGTCTACACCAACCCTCTGAAGAGCATCCCACCCAGACCCACTCCTTACCCTAGTTTTGTAACCGTGCACGTCCCATGGCTAACTCACCTAGCCTGCACATCCCTGATCACTACAGGACAACTTAACATGGCCAATCCACCAAATCTGCACATCTTTGGACTGTGGGAGGAAACTGGGGCAGCCGGAGGAAACCCATGCAGACACGGGGAGAATGTACAAGTTCAGCACAGACTGGCAGGTGAGAGTAGATTCTAACCGGGGTCCCTGGTGCTGTGAGGCAGCAGTGCTAACCACTGCGCACTACTCTTTAAATACTCTCTACAACTTTAACAGTTTCCATTTTCTCGGCTCAAAGAGTCTCTTTCTCACTGTGGATATCTAATTTTCCTGGATCTCAACTCAACCAGAATGACCTAGGGCTCCTTACCTCTTCCTTGAATGGAGGCCAACCAGTCCCCATCCACCAATAACCTTCAGCACCTGGTTGAACTCATTCTCACATGGGCCAGCTTTCTATTCCACTCCAAAACCTTCAAATAGAAACCATTCTCATAGAAACTCTTATGAGTCCAGACTTTTTGTGAGATATGCAAACCATTTCTTTCCAGTCCTAGTTCCAGGCTTTTACTTGAGTATCCACCATTACGTTATTTGTATCATTTCCTGCTCTTGCTGTGAATTAGGAAATTTCAACAACTTTGCTTCTAATTCCAGTTCTGTCTTGCTTTTATGTGTGCCACCTCCGAACTCTTCAGTTCCTTCCCTTGCCATTTTAGTTTTCACTTCTGGGGATAGGCAGTCAACTTCTTTTTCAATAAGTCTATAAATGTCCATATCTATTTGGACTATTCTTCCTCCAATCTGTTGTACTGTATCTGTAGAAGTTTCCAATTAAACCAGTGGTAATTTCTGGAAGTCTCTTGTTGGTTAATTTAACATATGGAAGTTGGAGTGTAAAATGCATACAAGCCCCCACGGGATCTTGTCTCAAAAGTTACCTGAGGAGCTCATTAACTCTGGATAAGTAGGGTAAATTTCTCCTATCTAGTTCACTATCCCCAGGAATAATTGGAGTTCCATAATATTCTTGGCTATATGAAGTGACCTGATGGATTATCTTAGAGTCATAGAGTCATAAAGACGTACAGCATGGAAACAGACCCTTTGGTCCAACCCATCCATGCCGACCAGATATCCCAACCCAATCTAGTCCCACCTGCTAGCACCCGGCCCATAATCCTCCAAACCCTTCCTATTAATATACCCGTCCAAATGCCTCTTAAATGTTGCAATTGTACCAGCCTCCACCACACCTCTGGCAGCTCATTCCATACCACCCTCTGCGTAAAAAGGTTGCCCCTTAGGTCTCTTTTATATCTTTTCCCTCTCACCCTAAACCTATGCCCTCTAGTTCTGGACTCCCCGAGCCCAGGGAAAAGACTTTGTCTAATTATCCAATCCATGCCCCTCATGATTTTGTAAATCTCTGTAAGGTCACCCATCAGCCTCCAACGTTCCAGGGAAAACAGCCCCAACCTGTATATCCTCTCCCTGTAGCTCAGATCCTCCAACACTGGCAATATCCTTGTAGATCTTTTCTGAACCCTTTCAAGTTTCACAACATCTTCCCGATAGGAAGGAGACTAGAATTGCATGCAATATTCCAACAGTGGCCTGATCAATGTCCTGCACAGCCGCAACATGACCTCCCAACTCCTACACTCAATACTCTGACCAATAAAAGAAAGCATACAAAACGCCTTCTTCACTATCATATCTACCTGTGACTCCACTTTCAAGGAGCAATGAACCTGCACTCCAAGGTTTCTTTGTTCAGCAACACTCCCTAGGACCTTACCATTAAGTGTATAAGTCCTGCTATGATTTGCTTTCCCAAAATGCAGCACCTCACATTTATCTGAATTAATCTCCATCTGCCACTTCTCAGCCCATTGGCCCATCTGGTCCAGATCCTGTTGTAATCTGAGGTAACCCTCTTTGCTGTCCACTACACCTCCAATTTTGGTGTCATCTGCAAATTTACTAACTGTACCTCTTATGGTCACATCCAAATCATTTATGTAAATGACTAAAAGTAGAGGGCCCAGCACCGATCCTTGTGGCACTCCACTGGTCACAGGCCTCCAGTCTGAAAAACAACTCTCCACCACCACCCTCTGACTTCTACCTTTGAGCCAGTTCTGTATCCAAATGTCTAGTTCTCTCTGTATTCCATGTGATCTAACCTTGCTAATCAGTCTCCCATGGGAAACCTTGTCGAACGCCTTACTGAAGTCATATAGATCATATCTACTGCTCTGCCCTCATCAATCTTCTTTGTTACTTCTTCAAAAAACTCAATCAAGTTTGTGAGACATGATTTCCCATGCACAAAGCCATGTTGACTATCCCAAATTAGTCCTTGCCTTTCCAAATACATGTACATCCTGTCCCTCAGGATTCCTTCCAACAACTTGCCCACCAGCGAGGTCAGGCTCACCAGTCTATAGTTCCCTGGCTTGTCTTTGCCACCCTTCTTAAACAGTGGCGCCACGTTAGCCAACCTCCAGTCTTCCGACACCTTACCTGTGACTATTGATGATAAAAATATCTCAGCAAGAGGCCCAGCAATCACTTCTCTAGCTTCCCACAGAGTTCTTGGGTACAACTGATCAGGTCCTGGGGATTTATCCACTTTGAACCATTTCAAGACATCCAGCACTTCCTTCTCTGTAATCTGGACATTTTGCAAGATGTCACCATCTATTTCCCTACAGTCTATATCTTCCATATTCTTTTCCACAGTAAATATGAAGCAAAATATTTATTTAGTATCTCCCCCATTTTCTGTGGCTCCACATAAAGGCCACCTTGCTGATCTTTGAGGGGCCCTATTCTCTCCTTAGTTACCCTTTTGACTTGACATATTTATAAAAACCCTTTGGATTCTTCTTAATTCTACTTGACAAAGCTATCTCATGTCCCCGTTTTACCCTCCTGATTTCCCTCTTAAGTATACTCCTATTTTCTTTATACTCTTCTAAGGAGTCACTCGATCTATCCTGTCTATACCTGACATATGCTTCCTTCTTTTCCTTAACCAAACCCTCAATTTCTTTAGTCATCCAGCATTCCTTATACCTACCAGCCTTCCCTTTCACCCTGACAGGAATTCATTTTCTCTGGATTCTTGTTATTTCATTCTGAAGGCTTCCCATTTTCCAGCCATCCCTGAACATCTGCCTCCAATCAGCTTTCGAAAGTTCTTGCCTAATACCATCAAAATTGGCCTTCCTCCAATTTACAACTTCAACTTTTAGATCTGGTCTATCCTTTTCCATCACTATTTTTAAACAAGTAGAATTATGGTCGCTTGCCCCAAAGTGCTCCCCCACTGACACCTCAGTCACCTGCCCTGCCTGATTTCCCAAGAGTAGATCAAGCTTTGCACCTTCTCTAGTAGGTACATCCACATACTGAATCAGAAAATTGTCTTGTATACACTTAAGAAATTCCTCTCCATCTAAACCTTTTACACTATGGCAGTCCCAGTCGATGTTTGGAAAGTTAAAATCCCCTACCATAACTACCCTATTATTCTTACAAATAGCTGAGATCTCCTTACAAGTTTGTTTTTCAATTTCCCTCTGACTATTGGGGGGTCTATAATACAATCCCAATAAGGTAATCATCCCTTTCTTATTTCTCAGTTCCACCCAAATAACTTCCCTGGATGTACTTCTGGGAATATCCTCCCTCAGCACAGCTGTAAAGGTATCCCTTATCAAAAATACCACCCCTACCACCGCCCCCCCACCCTCCATCCCCCTCTTGCCTCCCTTTCTATTCTTCCTGCAGCATTTGTATCCTGGAATATTAAGCTGCCAGTCCTGCCCATCCCTGAGCCATGTTTCCGTAATTGCTATGATATCCCAGTCCCATGTTCCTAACCATGCCTTGAGTTCATCTGCCTTCCCTGTTAGGGCCCTTGCATTGAAATAAATGCAGTTTAATTTACTTGTCCTACCTTGTCCCTGCCTGCCCTGACTGTTTGACTTACGTCTGTTCTAAGTTGTACCAGTCTCAGATTGATCTCTTGTTCTAGAAAATTTCCCTGCTAGCATATTAGTCCCCTTCCAATTTAGGTGCAATCCGTCCTTCTTGTACAGGTCACTTCTACCCCAAAAGAGATTCCAATGATCCGAAAATGTGAATCCTTCTCCCATACACCAGCTCCGCAGCCAGGCATTCATCTGCTCTATCCTCCTATTCCTGCCCTCACTAGTTTCTTCATAAACACCAACCAGCCACTAAACGCCATGACCAGCTGTCCCTGGTAGCCATCACACAGAAGACAAGAAGCACCAGATCAACTGGAACAACACAACAATCACAGGACAAGCTAAACAGAGGCCAGCCAGAGAATTTCTACAGGCATATCATGTATCCCTGGATTCCATCAATAAACACATTGACCTGGACCCAGTACAGAGGAAACTTGATTATCCGAACAAGATGATCACGCAGTATTTCATTTGGATAAATGATTATTCGGTTAATTGATTCAATTCTTCTCCTCTGGGGCTAGGAGTTACCTGAAGTTTCCTTTTTCCCTACTCTGCCTGCCTTGCTCCCTCTCTCTGTCTCAGAGTTTGTTTCTGAGCAGACACATACAAGTAAGGGACCTGCAACATTGCTGTAGCCTCACCCTGCCACTGCTTCACTTCAATGGGATTGACAGAGTGAGCACTTGCTCCCTGTTCAGGAGACTAAGCAGCAGCACACTGTGCAACACCTGTCCTCCCCCACACCCCCCACCCCCTGCCCTAACCCACCCCCACCCCTGCCCCCGCCAAGAAGGTGGCAGCCAGACTGGATACCAACAGGAAGACAGGATTTTTGTTTGTCTCTCTCCACCTGTCCACCTCTCTGACAGGAAGACTGCTGTTGCCTTTGAGGGTGAGTCTCAAGATAGCGCTCACACCTACATACTCACACAGACATCTACACACACCTACACACACTTACACACACACCTACACACATACACACATGCTTACACACACCTACACCATATACACACACACCTACACACACTTACACACACACACGTACACACACAACGCACACACACCTACACACACTCACACACACACCTACATACATCTACACACACCTACACACATGCTTACACACACCTACATACATTTACACACACACCTACACACACTTACACCTACACACACCTACAGACACTTACACACACACACACACACACACACACACACACACACACACACACACACACACACACACACACACACACACACATCTTTTTGACAAATTCCTACTCTGCCCTGTACAGGATAATGTTGAACAGATTATCTGGGGAAGGGGGTTTTAGGGTACACCCTGTATAGAACGCCAGGAAAAGTTTTGGGGGAGAGAGAGGGCAGGCAGCCAGTCATTTGGAGACAGTGCTTGGGCACCCATCGATGTCCAGGACTGTTCTGGGCAGTATTTCAGTAAGCCGAGTTCATTACTAATCATTGTAAACAAAAGATGTTATCAGTGTTGGAAACAACTCTTTGATGTAGTGTTTCTATTGGAAGCTTGAGACCTTCTTCAGATAATCCAAAATTTGGATAATTGATATTCAGATAATTGAGGTTCCTCTGTATACTGGCCACTGCAACGAATAACAAACTGGCAACTGGAAACAGCAGGAACGAAACCGAATTAATTCCAGAAGACACAGTACAGCAGTGCTTCACAGGAGGATCCAAAGCACTGAGGGAGTCACCTAAATAGGGCGTCTGTGTGGAGTTTGCAATTCTCCCTGTGTCTGCATGGGTTTCCTCTGAGTGCTTCGGTTTCCTCCCACAATCCAAAGATGTGCAGGTCAGGTGAATTGGCCATGCTAAATTGCCTGTAGTGTTCAAGGGCGTGTTGGTTAGGTGCATTAGTTAGGTGTAAATGTAGAGTAATAAGGTAGGGGAATGGGTCTGGGTGGGTTACTGTTTGGAGGGTTGGTGTGGGTGTGTTGGGCCAAATGACTAGTTTTCTCACTGTAGCGATTCTATGATTCTTAGATAGCAGAACTGGTGAAAGACTTGATTTCAAAAATATACTTTACTCATAGAAATATCTTTGTATGTATACATAGTCAAAAACTGCAGTTCAGTTCTGTATAGTATCATATCAAGGAAACAAGCAAACATTAGAGTTTCATGTGATCCAAACAAACCAAAGACCTCTCTTATACAGCACATACAAGACCATGTTTACATGCATTTGAAGCACTAGGAGTTTCAATAACTAGTGGGCGACATGGTGGCACAGTGGTTTGCACTGCTGCCTCACAGCGCCAGAGACCCAGGTTCAATTCCCGCCTCAGGCGACTGACTGTGTGGAGTTTGCACATTCTCCCCGTGTCTGCGTCGGTTTCCTCCGAGTGCTCCGGTTTCCTCCCACAGTCCAAAGATGTGCGGGTCAGGTGAATTGGCCATGCTAAATTTGTCCGAAGTGCTAGGGGTAAATGTGGGGGGGTGGGGTATGGATGGGTTGCGCTTCAGTGTGTCGGTGTCGACCCGAAGGACCTGTATCCACACTGTAAGTAATCTGTAAGTAATCTAATCAAATGAACGGACCCCCAATTAACTTCAGCAGGAAGACTTCAGACTGGTCTTTCCCAACTGTGCCTTGGTGGCAGCTGGACCTTGGAATGTGTCAACAAGTTTTCGGCAGGCCAAAGAACATCATTTACTGAGTTGATGGTCCTCCAGGCACAGTCGATATTTGTCTCAGTGTGCATCCCAGGGAAGAGCACAGAGTTGCTTGGGACAACTCCAGCAAAAATCACTACCCCTTTCTCCAGACTTCATTTCAAAGGCACAATCCAGCAGAAGATGTGCAACAAGCTTTGAGGGCAGGGCGCAACAGGGCAGACTGATCCAGCATACATAAAAGACCTCACAGGTAGTGCCTTTCCTACCACCAGCCAAGCTTGTTGGCAAGTTCTGGTGATCAGGCATTCTGCCAAATGACTTTGATAGTCTGCTCAGAGAATCATGTGATAGGATCTATGCTCTCCTTTGCCCTCAGGGTCTTGAGGAATCTATGTGCTGACCCCTTCCTGATGGACCTGTGGTCAAAGATGTTTTTCTTTGCAAATTTCTCCACAAAGGACGGGTGATATAGAATGGTCCAGCTGTTGGACTGTTCTGCAACAATGAGGCCATCCCATCCTTCACAACCATGGACTGGAAGAACCTTAGTACTGAGTGACACTTGGTGATGGCATACTGAGGGTCTCCGCACAGCTTGATGCAGCAGCAAACATAGGTGGTCATTGGGATGAGGGCAACATTGAGTATGTTCTTCACCCCCTTATCCAGAGTTTTGCACATGGAGTTCCTGCAGACAAGGTTCAGCTCTGACCTCCAGAGGAAGTGGAACATGGCTTGGATGACTGCAACAGTGCAGTTCTGGGGAACAGGCCAGACCTATGCCACATACAACAAGACAGAGAGTGTCTCACACCTGATGACTAGGTTTTTACCTGCAATAGAAAGGGAGCGGTACTCCCAAAAGACCAGATTCTGTTTCACCTTGACAATATGCTCCTCCCAAGATTTTGTGCAAACGTCAGCCTCTCTGAACCATATTTCCAGCATCTTTTGGTAATCTGCCCTGATGGTGAGGAGATAGAGGATCTGTCAGCCAGTTCCCAGAGAGGATGGCCTCACCCTTGCCTCAATTTACCTTTGATCCTGAGTCCAGTTCGAATGGTCGCAGATACGTATGACAGTGCAGTAACAGCGGATCCAAGCAGAAAGCGGTGATGCCATCGCTTTGACCTGCAGGCCTTTGCTGTCTGGAATGGTCATCCCTTTCAGGTTTGTATCTTTATTGATGGACTCAGCAAAAGGCTCTGTGCAACACACAAAGAAAGCATGAGAGAATGGGCACATCTGCCTGACTCTGGGTCTGATCGGGACACTTTCTGATTCCCATCCATTGACTGAGATTGCACTAATGATGTTGGTGGAGAACCTTCTGATGCAATTGCAGATTGCCTCACCAAAGCCCATTTTGTAGAGCACATCCAATGTGTAAGAGTGGAATATCCTGTCAAAGGGCATAAAGGATTCTGGGCAATCCAAGATGGAGGACAGAAAAAATTCTGGCTATAAGACCTGCTCCTTTTTTGAGGTATTTTAGGTGTTGGAGGTAATTTCATCGAACTCCAGGAGCAGAAACTACTGTTTTATAAGCTGTTGCATTTGTTGGACTGTTTCTACAGCCATTTTAATCAGTCATGGTGTTGCTATTGCCTGGCTTGTCCTGGGTGACTCCAGCCTGCTAGAACATTCTGTAACAACCACATAACTCATGCACTGTTTATCTGTAGAAAGTGCAACTCAGCCAAACATTATCAACAAGCAAATGTCGTGTCAAGGTTTGAGAACAATATCTTGTTATGTATAGTCTTGGCAAATCTGCCTGGTGTATGCTCACATAGGCCAATACTCAAGGTCTGAGTCCGGAGAATTTCTTCAACAATCATCTTGGAACTTTGGGGAGAAAAGATCAAAGCAATGACACTTTAACAAGGAGGAAGACAGACAAAGACAGAGACCACATGATCAGAGAAAGAAACCTACACTGCTGTCTGACACAACAGTAAATCTACACAGTACTGTCTTTCCTGTTTGAGTTCAAAGGGGAAAAGGGCAAAAGAGTCATGAGATAGCTTTGGCAAATCAGGTTAAGGAGAATCCAAAGGCATTCTATAAATGCATTAAGTACAAAAGGGTAACTAGGGAGAGAATAGGCCCCTCAAAGATCAACTAGGAAGCCTATGTGTGGAACCACAGGAGACGGGGATATATAAGCATGTATTTCACCATGTTTACTGTGGAGAAGGATGTAGGAGATATAGTTTGTAGATGGTGACATCTTGAAAAATGTCCATATTATAGAGGAGAAGATGCTGAATGTCATAAAATGCAGAAAGCTGGATAAATCCCCAGGACCAGATCAGGGGTACCCTAGGACTCTGTGGAAAGCTAGGGAAGTGATTGCAGGGCCCCCTGCTGACATATTTGGATCATCGATAGTCACAGGACTAACAGAAGACTGGAGGTTGGCTAATGTGGTGCCATGATTTAAGAAAGATGGTAAGGAAAAGCCAGAGAACTATAGACTCGTGAGCCTGATATCAGAGCTGGGCAAGTTGTTGGAGAAGTTCCTGAGGGACAAGATTTACATGTATTTGGAAAGGCAAAAACTGATTAGAGATAGTCAATGTGGCTTTGTGCATGGGAAATTATGTTTCACGACCTTGCTTGAGTTTTTGAAGAACTAACAAAGAGGATTGATAAGGACAGAGCAGTGGACATGATCTATGTGGACTTTAGTAAGGCGTTTGACAAGGTTCCCCGTGGGAGATTGGATAGCAAGGTTAGATCACATGGAATGCGGGGAATACTAGCCATTTGGATATAGACCTACTTGGTAGTAGAAGACTGAAGGTGGTGGTGAAGGGTTGTTTTTCAGACTGGAGACCTGTGACCAGTGGAGTGCCACAACAATGGATCTTAGTCAGATGAGCCAATGGGCCGAGGGGTAGCAGTTAGAGTTTAATTTAGATAAATGTCATGTGCTGCGTTTTAGAAAAGCAATTCAGGGTATGGGTAAAACACTGAATGGTAAGGTCCTGGGGAATGTTGCTGAACAAAGAGACCTTCGAGAGTAAGTTCATAGTTCCTTGCAAGTGGAGTTGCAGGTAGATAGGATAGTGAAGAAGTTGTTTGGTATGCTTTCTTTTATTGGTGAGAGTATTGAGTACAGGAGTTGGGAGGTCATGTTGTGGCTGTACAGGACATTGGTTAGGCCACTTTTGGAATATTGAGTACAAAACTATCAGAAAGATGTTTTGAAATTTGAAAGATTTACAAGGAAGTTGCCAAGTTTGGAGGATTTCAGCTGTAGGGAGAGGCTGAATAGGCTGGGAATGTTTTCCCTGGACCATCGGAGGCTGAGGGATGACCTTATAGACGTTTATAAAGTCATGAAGGGCATGGATAGGATAAATAGACAAGGTCTTTTCCCTGGACTGTGGGAGTCCAGAACTAGAGGGCATAGGTTAGGGTGAGAGGGGAAAAAGTTAAAAGGGATCTAAGGAGTGATTTTTTCATGGAGAGGTATGGAATGAGCTGCCAGAGGCTGGTACAATTACAGCATTTAAAAAGCATGTGAATAGGTGTATGAATAGGAAGTGTTTATAGGGACATTGGCCAAGTGCTGACAAATGGAAGTAGATTAGGTTAGGATATCTGGTTAGCATGGACAAGTTGGACTGATGTCTCTGTTTTTGTGCTGTACATTTCTATGACTCTCTGACTATAACCCTTCTGATGTAGTGGAAGTGATTGATGTTCTCAATGGCAATGGGAGACCCTTGTTTCCATCAATCATTGCTGAAAATGTGTTGCTGGAAAAGCACAGACCGACTCCCGCTTCCATTTCTATCTCGGGTGACCGAATCAATACGGACATCTACTATAAACCGACCGACTCCCACAGCTACCTAGACTACACCTCCTCCCACCCTGCCCCCCCCGTAAAAACGCCATCCCATATTCCCAATTCCTTCGTCTCGGCCGCATCTGCTCCCAGGAGGACCAGTTCCAATACCGTACAACATAGATGGCCTCCTGCTTCAAAGACCGCAATTTCCCCCTAGACGTGATCGACAATGCTCTCCACAGCATCTCCTCCACTTCCCACTCCTCCGCCCTTGAGCCCTGCCCCTCCAATCGCCACCAAGACAGAATCCCACTGGTCCTCACCTACCACCCCACCAACCTCCATATATATCGTATCATCCATCGTCATTTCCGCCACCTCCAAACGGACCCCACCACCAGAGATATATTTCCCTCCCCTCCCTTATCAGCATTCCAAAAAGACCACTCCCTCCGTGACTCCCTCGTCAGGTCCACACACCCCACCAACCCAACCTCCACTCCCGGCACCTTCCCCTGCAACAGCAAGAAATGCAAAACTTGCGCCCACACCTCCCCCCTTACTTCCTTCCAAGGCCCCAAGGGATCCTTCCATATTCACCACAAATTCACCTGCACCTCCACGCACATCATTTACTGCATCTGCTGCACCCAATGTGGCCTCCTCTATATTGTGGAGACAGGCCGCCTAATTGCGGAACGTTTCAGAGAACACCTCGGGGACAACCCCACCAACCAACTCAACCACCCCGTGGCTCAACACTTCAACTCCCTCTCCCACTCCACTAAGGACATGCAGGTCCTTGGACTCCTCCATTACCAGACCATAGCAACACGCCGGCTGAAGGAAGAGTGCCTCATTTTCCACCTAGGAATCCTCCAACCACAAGGGATGAACTCAGATTTCTCTAGTTTCCTCATTTCCCCTCCCCCCACCTTGTCTCAGTCCCAACCCTTGAACTCAGCACAGCCTTCCTAACCTGCAATCTTCGTCCTGACCTTTCCGCCCCCACCCCCACTCTGGCCTATCACCCTCACCTTGACCTTCTTCCACCTATCGCATTTTCAACGATCCTCCCCCAAGTCCCTCCTTTTATCTTAGCCTGCTTGGCACACTTTCCTCATTCCTGAAGAAGGGCTCATGTCCAAAACGTCGACTCTCCTGCTCCTTGGATGCTGCCTGACCTGCTGCGCTTTTCCAGCAACACATTTTCAGCTCTGACCTCCAGCAGCTGCTGTCTTCACTTTCTCCTTCCATCAATCATCATTGTCTTTGCCTTCTCACCCCTGATGTGTACACTACACTTGGAACTGATACTCTCAAGACTTTTAAATTAGTACAGTTTTTGTCCTCACAAAACAGATGCTGAACCTAATCTTTCGTTGAATGAAAGCCACTAAATGATCAAAACATCACGACCAGATTCCATGAAACACACATCAAAGTCAATGTTGTGCAAGTTTGCACATCAGCGGAGGCAGATAATCAAATCCATGAAGAATGACGAGTCCTACCATCAATTGTTGGCACCCAGCAATAACTTCAAATTGCTCCTCAGTGATGTCAGTACTAAGCTTAATGGCAACTGGCAAGGACTGAGCAGTCTGATAGCATGTAGAAGGCAACTGCTTGCCTTAAGCAACATAAATGGGCTCAGATTTGGGTATACCTTCTTCAAGCACAAGCACATCTACAAAAATACATGGAGATTTCCAGATGGGAGCATTCTAAATGAAGTTGACTGTATTTGTATCAGCATCAGATAAAGGATACCTCTGGAAGATGTCTGAACACCACCTGGTGTAAGCAAGATATAGATAACGCTGAAGAAGGCAACAAGCGCAAACTTATTAAGACCATTTACAGGTTGTTCTGCTAATACATGTGTTTCGTTAATATGAACTCGCTGTAATGTGATTGACAAATTGGAGACACTGTTTCTAAAGTTTTATAGCGTGTCTTGGCTGAAACACGATTCTGGCCCCATTAGTTTAAATGATGTTGTTATTACACAATTTTCTTATAATACGGGATTGCATGAGAATGGAACTATTGTGTTACAGCAGAACTGATTGAACAAGCATTTTGAAATAACTCTAAAAATGGTACTGGCAGACTGTAATGAGAAGATAGCAAGTAGTTATTTTTATTTTTTTTAATTTTGCGGCAGCTGCATTCACAAAAAGATTAGCCTGAAGTGACTCTTTGACTCAACTCATCATTACTGGCCATGTTTTCCAAATAAACTAAGCCCATTTTTTAGATTAGATTACTTACAGTGTGGAAACAGGCCCTTCAGCCCAACAAGTCCACACTGACTCGCCGAAGCGCAACCCACCCATACCCCTACATTACCCCTTACCTAACACTACGGGTAATTTAGCATGGCCAATCCACCTGACCCGCACATCTTTGGACTGTGGGAGGAAACCGGAGCACCCGGAGGAAACCCACACAGACACGGGGAGAACGTGCAAACTCCACACAGTCAGTCGCCTGAGTCGGGAATTGAACCCAGGTCTCAGGCGCTGTGAGGCAGCAGTGCTAGCCACTGTGCCACCATGCCGCCCAACATTTGCCAGCATTTGGCCCATATCCCTCTAAACCTTCCTTATTCATGCATCTCTCCTAATATTTTTTAAATGTTGTAACTATACCCACATTCACCACTTCCTCTGGCAGTTTATTCCACATATGAATCATCCTTTCTGTGAAAAGGTTGCCCCACAGGTCCCTTTTAAATCTTTCTGCTGTCATTTTAAAATTATGCCTTCTAGTTTTGAACTCCCTTATCCTAAAAAAAATACCTTTTGCTATTCATCTTATCTATGGCTGTCATGATTTTATAAACTTATTTTCTGCAGCCTTTCCAAATTAATAACATCCTTCCTATACTCAATACACTGTTTAATCAAGGCAAGTATGCTAAATGCCTCCTTAATCACCACTTGTGACACGAGTTTCAAGAAACTATGTAGCTTTACCCTGGGTTTCTCTGTTTGACAACACTCCTCAGGGCCCTACCATTAGCTGTGTAGAATGCTGAAAGTGGAGGGGAGGGGAAGGTGCATTTGGTGGGGGTGGGGACATCTTGCTGAGGCGGTGGAAATGGAGGAGGATGATCCTTCGAATGTGGAAACAGGTGGAAAGTAAAGATCACTGGATCTCTATAGTTGAAAAGGAGAGGAAACAGTGAGGCAAAAGTGTGGTGGATGGGTCCTATATGGCTGAAGCCCCATCAACTCCAATGGGTGTAAATCCTCAGTTGAGGTTTGAAGAGGTCATGTTGGAGCCAACTCAGTGGAAGATGGCATCATCAAAACAGATTTGTGACAAAAGTGGACAAACTAGAGGAATGGAATAAAATCCTTGCAGAAAGCAAGGTATGAGGAGATGTAGTCGAGGTAAATGTGGGAGTCAGTAGCCAAGTAATGGATATTCTTGGCCAGCCCAGCTGCAGAAATGGGAATAGTGAAGTCAAGGAAGTGAAGAATCAGTAATGGACCATGTTAAGATCAGAGAAGATTGGAAATTGAAAGCAAACTCCAGATGTGAGCAGGAAGCAGTACCAAAGACATAACTGATCCGTCAGAGATGGAGTTGTGGGTGGGAGCTGAAGTGGGACGAGAACAAGGAATGTTCCACACACCCCCGAATTTCTGGGACCCATGCAAGTATTCATGGTCATACCTTTGACCTGGAGAAAATCAGATAAGTTAAAGGAGAAGCTATTCGGCACAAGCTTGGAGGGTGAAAGGGCCTGTTCCTGTGCTGTAATTTTCTTTGTTCTTATTCTAAATAAGAATAATTCACCCAGGGACTGTTTAGCATCTTTTCAAGGAAGAAGCACAAGGCCTTCAGAGCCCTCTGATTAGGGACGGGTGTTTCGAAGGATCGTGCATCCAAGATGAAGATAAGGTGACTAGGACAAACTGGAACTTATGGAACAAACCTTACACATCAGAAGAATCATGAATGTAAGCACTATTCATATTTAGTTCACCAGTCTGGCCAAGGTAAATAAAAAAAACAACTGCTCAAGTAAATATTTGTAGTAATGTTGGTAGCAAGACTGCTAGTCACAACTTCCAGGATCATGTGAAGGGTTTGAATAAGGGTGTTAGTCACAAAAAAACCCTAACCACAACTCGAAAAATCCAGATAAAATTTCTTTTTGTCTATTATTATAACCATGTGAGGTGGATTTTCTCAGTTCCCACTTTGCAAACTCTTTGAACTTCTAGCATGTAGAAGAAAAATGTAACTAACCAATTCACCAGCAACACTAAAGGGTGATTTCTTGAGAGAAAGAAAGAGCAATAGTAGAAAATAGTAGAATCATAGGCTAGTCTTGCCAAGAGCAAACTTCTTCAACTTCAAGAGTGAGATTGGGATCCCATTTCTGTTTAACACCTAGCCATTCGTGTTGTGATGTACAGAGTACATATTGGGTTCAGTTTAGGTATTATGAGATGAATTCTGTAAATATCTATAATAGAAATATATGTTTCTTTTTACTGATTTGTGGAGATGTCGGCATTGCTGGCTGGTCAGCATCTATTGTCCATCCCCTGTTGCCTTTGAGAAGGTGGTGGTGAGTTGCTTTTTTGAATTGCTGCAGTCCACCTGCTGTATGTTGACCATTCGGAATGGATTTCCGGGATATATTTGCAAGTCAGGATGAAGGGGAACTTGAAGGTGGTAGTGTTCCCATTTATCTGCTGCCCTTGTCCTTCTAGATGGAAATGGTTATAGCACAATTTATTAGCTAAGTGCAATAGTCTTAGAACATAGAACTTTACAGTACTGGAACATGCCACAACATTGTTCAGCCCATAATGTTGTGCCAAATATGACGTCAAATGAAACTAATCCCTTCTGCCAGCCCTTGGTCCATATCCCTCCATTCTTTGCATATTCATGTGCTTATTCAGAAGTCCCCTAAATGACCTTATCTATCTGCCTCTATCCCCACACTGGCAGTGCATTCCAAACTCCTACCACACTCTGTGTAAAACATCTGCCCCTCATATCTCCTTTGAATTCCCCCTCTTACCCTAAGTACGTGCCAAGAGAAAGTGAGGACTGCAGATGCTGGAGATCAGAGCTGAAAATGTGTTGCTGGAAAAGCGCAGCAGGTCAGGCAGCATCCAAGGAGCAGGAGAGTCGACGTTTTGGACATGAGCCCTTCTTCAGGAATGAGGAAAGTGTGCCAAGCAGGCTAAGATAAAAGGTAGGGAGGAGGGACTTGGGGGAGGGGCGTTGGAGATGCGATAGGTGGAAGGAGGTCAAAGTGAGGGTGATAGGCCGGAGTGGGGAAGGGGTGGAGAGGTCAGGAAGAAGATTGCAGGTTAGGAAGGCTGTGCTGAGTTCGAGGTTTGGGACTGAGGCAAGGTGGGGGGAGGGGAAATGAGGAAACTGGAGAAATCTGAGTTCATCCCTTATGGGTGGAGGGTTCCTAGGCGGAAGATGAGGCACTCTTCCTCCAACCATCGTGTTGCTATGGTCTGGCAATGGAGGAGTCCAAGGACCTGCATGTCCTTGGTGGAGTGGGAGGGGGAGTTGAAGTGTTGAGCCACAGGGTGGTTGGGTTGGTTGGTCCGGGTGTCCCAGAGGTGTTCTCTGAAACGTTCTGCAAGTAGGCGGCCTGTCTCCACAATATAGAGGAGGCCACATCGGGTGCAGCGGATGCAATAAATGATGTGTGTGGAGGTGCAGGTGAATTTGTGGCGGATATGGAAGGATCCCTTGGGGCCTTGGAGGGAAGTAAGGGAGGAGGTGTGGGCGCAAGTTTTGCATTTCTTGCGTTTGCAGGGGAAGGTGCCGGGAGTGGAGGTTGGGTTGGTGGGGGGTGTGGACATGACGAGGGAGTCACTGAGGGAGTGGTCTTTTCAGAACGCTGATAGGGGAGGGGAGGGAAATATATCTCTGGTGGTGGGGTCCGTTTGAAGGTGGCGGAAATGACGGCGGATGATACACTGTATATGGAGGTAGGTGAGAACCAGTGGGATTCTGTCCTGGTGGCGATTGGAGGGGCAGGGCTCAAGGGCGGAGGAGCGGGAAGTGGAGGAGATGCGGTGGAGGGCATCGTCGATCACCTCTGGGGGGAAATTGCGGTCTTTGAAGAAGGAGGCCATCTGGGTTGTACGGTATTTGAACTGGTCCTCCTGGGAGCAGATGTGGTCAAGATGAAGGAATTGGGAATATGGGATGGCGTTTTTACAGGGGGCAGGGTGGGAGGAGGTGTAGTCTAGGTAGCTGTGGGAGTCAGTCGGTTTATAGTAAATGTCCGTGTTGATTCGGTCCCCTGAGATCCCGAGACAGAATTGGAAAGGTCTAGGAAGGGGAGGGAAGAGTCTGAGACGGTCCAGGTGAATTTGAGGTCAGGGTGGAAGGTGTTGGTAAAGTGGATGAACTGTTCAACCTCCTCGTGGGAGCACGAGGCAGCACCGATACAGTCATCGATGTAGCGGAGGAAAAGGTGGGGGGTGGTGCCAGTGTAGTTGCGGAAGATGGACTGTTCCACATATCCTACGAAGAGGCAGGCATAGCTGGGGCCCATGCGGGTGCCCATGGCTACTCCTTTGGTTTGGAGGAAGTGGGAGGATTGGAAAGAGAAGTTGTTCAGGGTGAGGACCAGTTCAGTCAGCCTAAGTACGTGCCCCTTGGTATTACACATTTCAACTCTGGGAAAAAGATTCTGATCATTAACAATACCTATGCACCTCATAATTTTATAAACTTGCATCAAGTCTGCCCTCAGCTTCTGCCGCTCAAGAGAAAACAAGATGAGTTTTTCTAGCCTCTCCTTATAGCTCATATCCTCTAATCCAGGCAGCATTCTGGTAAACGTCTTCTGTACCCTACCTAAAACTTCCACATCCTTCCTGTAATGTGGTGACCAGAATTGAATACAATCCTCTGCGGGCCTAACCAAAGTCTTATAAAGCTGCAACATGACATCCTGACTCTTGCATTTAATTCCCGCACCAATAAATGCAAGCATACTATACACCTTCTTTATCGTTCTATCCTCTTGCATGGCGTCTTTTCAGGGATATTTTGTTTATAAGTAACAGATGCCATGGATATTAGCATCTGAGTGGGCCTGTGTAATAACAGCAAATCATTTGTTTCAGCTAAAGTTTTCAATTGTTATAGCTTTCAGTTATGGAGCTTCACTTGTTCTTCGATTCTGAATAGCTTCCATGGATGAAAACTTGCCAAATTACTTTGTAGGGAATTAGTTGACACAGTAAAACTGTTCTAAAAAAATCATTGAATTTGATTTCAGATTTATCTGTGCCACTCCTGAAGTTGCTAATTTGCATCGAGATTGAATTCCCTGGGTGTTAGCCACAGCTCTTCATCTTTTAAAAATTATTGTATATAGTGGGCCTTTGTACGTTATTAGGCTTTTTGATTGTGAATGGTATTACTGTAGAATCTGCAGCATATCTTTGCATGATGTTGGGTCTCTGAATGGTCCATGATATTTTATGTTCAGGCCAGCTTCCCAACTAACTGCATTATGGTAGAACTAACTTTAAATTAAAGAGGGGCATAGCATAATGGTGTTGTCACAGAGCAAATAATCCAGAACGCCAATCCAACATTTGAATCCTGTCATGGCAGATAAAAAAATTTGAATTCATTAAAAACAATCTCATTAAAGAGCTTACCTAGAAAGAAAATTTACTGTCCTAATCCAGTTGTCTTATATGTGACTCCAGACTCACAGGAAAATATTTATTCTTAACTATACTCTAGGCAATACAAGTTAACAAGCCAGCAACACCCACATTCTGTGAATATTTGGTGGCATGGTGGCTCATTGGTTAGGGCTGCTGTCTTCAATTCTAGTTTGGCAACTGTCTGTTTGAACATTCTCCCTGTCTGTGTGGACTCCCTCCTATAGTCCAAAGATGTGCAGGTTAGGTGAATTGGCCATGCTAAATTTCCCAAAGTGTTCATGGATGTGGAGGGTGGGTGCCTTAGTCTGGATAGTAGGGAAATGGGTCTGGGTGGGTTACGCTTTGGAGGGGTGGTGTGGACTTGTTGGGCTGAAGGGCCTGTTTCCACACTGTAGGGATTCTAGTCTATTTTTTGTTTCAAATTCAAACTAGACTACATTAAGGACAAAGGAACATCATATTGACCCTTACATGGTCAAAAACAATAATTTTATCTCTTTACCTGTAATTGTTCTTCAGCAAATGCATCAAAAAACAGCTATCCTATTTCATAAGATTCATTTATATCCACTCTTCAATGTTTTGAAAACAAGAAGCTAATTACCTTGTGACCGCGACACCTAATATTGATTTTTATGTTGGCAATTGAGTTCTTAATTCAATCTCCAAAATTTTCTTGAAGATCAAAATCTCCTACTTCAACTTTGAAGAAAATGTATTTATGTTGCCAAGAGTATTTGAAGAGCAAACAAAGCTCAGGAAAACATGGAATATCAAAGGAACTTAAATAATTAATTCGCAACAAGAATGTTTGTGAGAAGGAATCTAAGAGAACTGAGGTCAAGTTGAAAAAATAGATGCAAGCTTTCAAAAATGATGCATAAATCCATAGACTGTAGAACAGAATTAAATAATGAATGTGCCTGGTAAAGCATAAAGAAACCATATTACACATCTTCACCAGGCCAAATTAACGTAAAATATCTTGTCAATTGTGTAATGAAAGGAAACATTCAAAGGGAATTTTTGGGATCATTTTAACCTATGCATTTGGGTGTGGATCAATAAGAAAACTGGGAAAAATGTGAGCATGTTGTAAAGCAATCTCCAGCTCTTGGTATCTGGAATTGTTCTATGATTCTAGTTGGGGATGAGAGCATCTCGGGCAAGGCCAGCTCTAATTATTCTTTGGAATGAATTGCCTTGTTGAATCATTGAAAGCCATTGGGTATAAGTATATCCACAGAGCTATAAGGAAGGAAATTCCAAGAGTTTTGATTCACTCTTTGAAATGGTCAATGGGCACTGTTGAAGTAGGCTAAATTTCCCTGAATGTGTTTTTTAAGGCAGTGTCTGCAACTGCACCATTCCATATCCACTATGTCATGGCGTCATGTGCAAAGGCAGCAAGTGCAGAGAAAAAAACCAATATTGAAATGGGATTCAGCACGAGGCAGTGAAAATATGGAATGCCAGGATAGGTGTAAGTCCCCTGGACAGCCCTTTCTAAACGTTCAACTTCTACCATCTAGAAATACATTACTGTTCCTTCACTGTCACTGGGTCAAAATCCTCCCTAACATTCTCCCAAATAGCACTGTGGGTGTACCTACAGAACATGGAGTACAGAGTTTCAAAAAGGCAGGCCACAACTCCTCAAGGGTCATTTGGATGGGCAGTAAAGGCAGATGTAACCTGAGATGCTCATATTTCATGACTGAATTATCAAAAGTCATTCATTATTCCCTAGGGAGAATCATATCTGTTGTGGTGGTCTGTAGTACACTACCCAACTTGGCACTAGATAATGATGTCATCTCCAAAGATTAGAATGGAGAAGATACAGTGCACTGTCACTTTCTTGAATATTTCTGCTCTTCTGTTTTCTCATTCATGATGGAAAGCAGGTGGAAATCTCCCTTAAGTAGATGTTGAGCCCCTTTCAATAATACTCTACAGCTTTGTCACTGATGCATCCACAGTGGCAAATGAGAGAATGAGCATTAGACTAAACACCTAGAGGACAAATGTCCTCTACAAGCCTGATCGCTCTGCACAACACTGCCCTGTGAGGTCAAGATCCATGGCAAGGTCACTTGACAATATAGATCAATTCCCATAGCTTGGGAGCCTGCTGTCAATGAAGACAGACGTTGATGATTCAAGGGTATGATTAGGAGAAGAATTAGATCATTTGCCCTTTTAAACTTACTTTGTCATTCAATATGATCATGTCACTAACAACATAGGCAAGACTAGAAAGGAGGACCTGCTTGGGGATTATCAAACACTAGGAAAGAAATTGAAGAACAGGTCCTCAAGGGACATAATCTCTGGATTACTGCCCGTGCCATCTGCTAATTGGCATAGGGATAAGACAATTAGGGAAGTAAACATGTGGCTAAGAGATTGGTGTGAGAAAGAGGGATTCAATTTCACAGGACATTGGCATCGGTTTTGGAACCGGAGTGATCTGTACCAATGGGATGGTCTCCACCTGAACCGATTTGGAACCAGAGTTCTGACGAAAAGGATAAATGGGGTGGTTACTAGGAATTTAAACTTGTGAGTGGGGGAAAGGAAAAGGGAAAGCAACAGGGAGTATGGAGCCAAGTAGAAAGATAAGCAGCAGGTTAGCATGTGTGCAGGGTTTAAATTCAAGGCGGGCTAGGAATGAAGCAAAAAGAAAGGATAACTCAGGGGATATTACTAGAGGTGATGGAAATCATGAGGATAAGAAAATTAGCGTTAAGGCGCTTTATCTAAATGCTCGCAGTATTTGTAACAAAGCAGATAAATTAATGGCACAAATCATTGTGAATGATTATGATGTGATAGGCATCACAGAGACGTGGTTGCAGGGGGTTCAGGACTGGCAGTTAACCATTCAAAGATTTATAACTTATCGAAAAGACAGAGAGGTGAGCAGAAAGGGTGGAGTTGCCTTGTTAGTTAGGAATGAGGCTAAATCTATGGCACCGAATGACATAGTGTCAGATGATGTGGAGTCTGTGTGGGTGAAGTTGAGGAGCCACAAAAAAAAAATGGGAGTTATGTACAGACCTTCCAGTAATGGTCAGGACCAGGGACTCAAGATGAACCGAGAAATAGATAGGCCATGTCGGAAAGGCAAGGTCACAGTGATCATGGGAGACTTCAATATGCAAATGGACTGGGTGAATAATGTTGCTAGTGGATCCAAAGAAAAGGAATTCATGGAATGCTTACAGGATGGCTTTTTGGAACAGGTTGTGATGGAGCCCACAAGGGAGCAGGCTAAGCTGGGCTTAGTTCTATGTAATGAGCCTGACTTTATAAAAGATCTTAAAGTAAGGGAACACTTTGGAGGCAACGATCACAATATGGTAGAGTTCAGTGTGTAGTTTGCAAGAGAGTAGGCAAAATTGGATGTAATGGTGTGTCAGTTAAATAAAGATAATTACAGGGGCATGAGAGAGGAACTGACGAAAATTGACTGGAAGCAGAGCCTAGCAAGGAAGACAGTAGAGCAACAATGGCAGGAGTTTCTGGGTGTAATTGAGGACACAGTACAGAGGTTCAACCCAAAGAAAAGAAACATTAGCCAGAGTGTGTGTGGGGGTGGGGTTGGGGGGGTTGTGGGGGGAGGGGGGGAGGGGGAAGGTGGGGATGTTGCATTAGACAGCCATGGCTAACGAAGGAAGTCAGGAAATGTATCAAAGAAAAAGAGACAGCCTATAAGGTAGGTAAGAGCACTGGGAAATCAGAAGATTAGGAAGACTACAAAAATAACAGAGGATAACAAAGAAAGAAATAAGGAGGAGTTGATCAACTATGAAGGTAAGTTGGTCAGTAATATTAGAAATTATAGTAAAAGTTTCTTTCAATACATAGGAAATAAACAAGAGGCAAAAGTAAAAATTGGGCCGATACTGGAAGTCTAGTGATGGGAGATAAGGAAGTAACTGAAGAACTTAATAAATACTTTGTGTTAGTCTTCACAGTGGAAGACATGAGTAATATCTCAACAATTAAGGAGAGTCGGGAGGCAGAGTTGAGTATGGTAGCCATTTCAAAAAAGAAAGTGCTAGTAAAGCTAAAAGGTCTAAAAATCGATAAATCTCCCAGCCCCGATGGCCTACATCCTAGAGTTCTGAGAGAGGCGGCTGAGGAAAGAGTGGAGGTGTTGACTGTGATCTTTCAAAATTCTCTGGAGTCAGGGAAAGTCCCAGATGATTGGAAAATTGCTGTTGTAACCCTCTTGTTTAAGAGAGGATTAAGACAAAAGATAGAAAATTATAGGCCAATTAGCCTAACCTCGGTTGGAGGCTAAATTCTAGAATCCATAATTAAGGATGAGATTTCTAAATTCTTGTAAGCTCAGGATCGGATTAGAACAATCAGCATGGATTTAGTAAGAGAGATCATGCCTGACAAACCTGTTAGAATTCTTTGAAGAGGTAACAAGTATGTTAGTCCAGGGAAACCCAGTGGAAGTCATCTATTTGGACTTCCAAAGACCTTTAATAAGGTGCCTCAGAAGAGGCTGCTGAGTAAGGTAGGGCCCATGGTATTTTAAGTGAGCTACTGGCTTGGATTGGGGTTTGGCTGTCTGACAGAAGGAAGAGAGTTGGGATAAAAGGTTCTTTTTCAGAATGGCAGCCGGCGACAAGTGGTGTCCCACAGGGTTCAGTGTTGGGGCCACAGCGGTTCATTTTATATATCAATGATCTGGATGAAAGTACTGGGGGCATTCTGGCAAAGTTCACTGATGATACAACATTAGATGGACAAGCAGGTCGTACTGAGGAGGTGGGGAAGCTACAGAAAGATTTAAACAGTTTAGGAGAGTGGTCCAGGAAATGGCTGATGAACTTCAATGTGAGCAAGTGCGAGGTCTTGCACATTGGAAAAAAGAATACAGGCATGGACTATTTTTTAAATGGTGAGAAAATTCATAAAGCCAAACTACAAAAGGATCTGGGAGTGCTAGTCAAGGATTCTCTAAAGGTTGATTTGCAGGTTGAGTCCATGATTAAGAAAGCACATGTAATGATGTTGTCATCTATCTCAAGAGGGTTGAAATATAAAAGCAGCGATGTGCTTCTGAGACTTTATAAAGCTCTATTTAGGCCCCATTTAGAATACTGTGTCCAATTTTGGGGTCCACACCCCAGGAAGGACATACTGGCACTGGAGTGTGTCCAGCAGAGATGGATGATGCCTGGAATAGTAGACCGAACATATGATGATCGGCTGAGGATCCTGGGACTGTATTCGTTAGAGTTTAGAAAGTTGAGGGGAGATCTAATAGAAACTTACAAGATAATGCATGGCTTAGAAAGGGTGGACGCTGGGAAATTGTTTCCATTAGGCATGGAGATTAGGATCAGTAAGCACAACCTTAAAATTAGACGGGGTCAATTTAGAAAGGAAATGAGGAGACATATGTCCCATGTCTTATGGTTTTATGGTCAAATTCTAAATTCTTATCAATAACATAAGATTCCTTTGCCTAACAAGAACATATCTACCTTTGTCAAGATCTATTTTGACCTTGACTCCAGACTCCATCACCTCCTGAAGCAGGGAACTCTAAAACTGCACAGTCACCCGACAGAAGAAAAATTATGATGTTTAATTTCTCCGCCAGTGAGTCAGCAAAGCCTTTGACCATCCGAGAAACAGGATATTTTATAACATATTTTCTGCGCCATGGTACAGAAGACAGTAATGTCACCAGTTCTCCCTAGTATTTCAGAGACAAATGTACAGCCGACATTTCAAATCTTCTGAGAAAAATCACAAACAATGCCTCTGGAAAATTCTTCAAATCCAGTGTCCCCTCTTGGACCAACATCCCCAATATGGAAACATCACTTATGGTCAATCAGCTACAATGGATGGGTCACATTTTCCACATCCCTGGTACAAGAATTCCAAAACATACTCTCTACTCTGAGTTCCATCATGTCAAATGGTTACTAGCAAGGCTTCAAGGACAGCCTCCATGAAAAAAAACATTTTCACCAATTCATGTGAATCCCGAGAGTGATATACCCAAACTAGCAAGACACATCTGCAAAGGTGTCAAAATCTTTCAGCATCTCCGACAGACCCAGATGCATGCCAAGGACAAACAGCAGAAGTGGGGCGTGTGAAAATATCTCAACTAGCCACTTAAAGAAGCACCATCTGCTCCACCTATGGCAGGGGTTATGGATTCAATTTTTTGGCTATTTAATCATTTCATAACCCACAACCTGAGAATAGAAGAAAGTCATCTTTGATCTCAAGGAACTGCTGAATTAGAGAAGGTTTTTTTTTAGATAATTGACAACCTCACAGATTCTGCACATGTTGATAACTTCTTGACAGTAAATTTATCTTCTCTCAGCAGACACAGTCTTATGACTGGATCTTTTATTCCTATGATAATTCCATCTCAGTTCCCTAAATTTATGCCATTCAGCTGGACATCTCAGTGACACCACATACTGATCAATGTTCTCCCCCTCTTCCACAACCCTGATATTAAAAACATTTTGTCCAAAAATAGCATCAGTAGAGACTTGAAAAATTGGTTTTCAAGGCCTTCAATATTTCTCCAGTCTGTCTTTTCTGCTTCTTAATGAGGCCTAGGATGCAATATAGCTTGCGGTATTTTTTCACTCCTGCACTGATAACTGAGTTGTCACTCTTCTTTTTCAGGTTTTCAACTCTAGGACTAGCTTATAATTTTACTATTGAGACTGGAAGAAGTTGCAATTATGCCTTTCATCTCCACAGGAGCACAGCCTAGAAAATTCAAAGGGATCTTGACTCAACCAGTAGCAGTGTGTTGCAGATGAAGTGCTAATTATTCGCTGTTGTTCCTTACAATTGCAGGTTTTCCTACAGCTCAAAATCCACACAATTTCAGCTGCACACTTCTGACATCATGTGTTGGTGGTTTACTTCTAAACTGACATTAACTACTTCGAAGGTCACATGATTATGCCGCTCACACGTACTGTGTGCAAATGCATTTCCCTGCACAGCCTACAAAGCAACGTTTGAGCTTCCATTAAAGCTAATAAGGCTTTGAAGATTGACTCTTGTTGTCATGGTAATGCTGCAACATTGGAAGAGGTGGTCACATTTCTAAGGAAGACTGCAGAATATTACTGCCGTGAAAGATTGGTGCTGAAACTCCTTGGCATTCTTTCCAAAACCTACATTCTGCCCCCCCACCAACATCCCCCCCTCCCCCCATCCCCACCCCCACCACCACCACCCCAGTGCACTTTCAGCAGAAGTGTTGTTGGATAGTGCTAAAAGTCCTGGGGCTTTTTGGTTTTAACAGTAACTAATCCATTTCAATGAATATTGGCTTTTTTGTTTAACCTCTGTGGAAATGGGCAGCCGGAAGATTTTTTCTATCATTTGCCACAGTTAATTTATGTTATCCAGTGCTTAATTTATTTACAGCTTTTCACACAATGAATAATCATAACTTGAATGCAGCATTGCAATATTTGAATGATACATTTGATAATTAGAAACATGAATTGCAACCTTGATATATCTGAAAAAGTAAATCACAGGCAGAATTACATTTCTCTGTACTCAGCAACATTGTGGGTTGTATTTCACCAAACATCAGCTACCTATCAATTCCAGAAGCTTTCACGGACCATTTGTCTGAATGAGCTCCAGCGAGTTTTCTCAAACAACTGTCTGCTGCCCACCTTATTACATACACACCACATCTGCATGGTCCTGTTTTCACACTACCTTGTGCTCATCAGCTGCAGAAGAACTTGCCATTGCTAGAACCTTCCAGGATTTGAATCTCCAGTGGCATAAAATATCATAATTTTTAGAGTCAATTTAGAATGTAAGAATTGAATAAAGATCTTAATGGTAAAAGTAAAAGGCAGACATCAATTAATGAATCTTTACCAGGTTGGAACAACTCAGTAAGTCCGACTGGAAGGGAACATTATTTATTGTTGAATACCAAAATACAGCCAAAACTCATGGCATTCATGGGCTAGTCACAGGCCGGGACAGTCAGTTCTGCAGGCCATCTCTGGGTCTGCTCTTTTTTGCACATCCAGAAGTGCTCTTAAATATAGCCAAAGAGTTTTTTTCCATCATCAAACAATGGTGACTTTTTTTTGTTTTTAATTACTAAACACCACCAACAAATCACCTGTATAGCCAACTGGATATTTACTTGCAAAGCCCGCTACAAGAAATGAAAACTATTAGAAGGTCAGGGGGAAGTGGGGAGGGGGAGGGGGGGGCTAAATCAAAATGGAGTCAGAGGGGGAAATCAAGTGCTCTATTCCTTGCGGTGCCCACCTCTCACTGAAGGTTTTGAGAGTATTGGCGAACTCCGTGTTCTCCTTGTCCAAAGACACCCAGACACAAACGTAGTCATGGAAGAGGGCAGGCAGTCAGCTGAAATAAGCCCCTCCACAGCCGCTTAATAGCCAACTTGGCCAGGCCCAAGAACAGACCCACAAGGAGGTCCTCCGATTTACCTACACCTTGCTGCATTGGATGACCAAAGGATTGAAGTGGGACTGAAGTGCAACCAAACACAATGTAAGAAATTTCAAATAATGAAAAGGGGAGCTGCAATGCCCTAGGTCTGGTTAACTTATTTTTTCTTTCTATTTCTATCCCAGAAGTGCTCTTACGCACAATTGTTTTTTTTTCCCCATCACCAAATTACTGTGACTTCTTGTTTTGTTTTTATCCACCAACCAGCAGCAGTAAATCACCCATGAAGCCAATTGAATATATACATGAAGAGCTCAGATGATGAGTCCTCGCTTGCAAGCAATTGTCTGTTACCAAGGAAACTCATATTCATCGAGTTCCACAAGGAGATTAATTACTGAGATCCCACTGATTTTTTAATTAGTGAGCCTTAGAGAGATTCTCATATATCTTCCCTTCCAAGTCCAAGAGATCCCCCTCACTCCTGTAATGATAGTGCCTCTAGTGTTATTTTGCCCACAGAACCTATTTTCCCCCTAGTAAATTTTGAGGCTGAGCAATAACTTTGACTCCGTTGCGTCCTAGGAGTTGGAGTCCCTTTTTATGTTTTTTCTCCTTCTCTTTGACATAGAAACATAGAAGATAGGAGCAGGAGGAGGCCATTTGGCTCTCAGAGCCTACTTGGCCATTCATCACGATCATGGCTGGTTGTCCAATTCACTAGCTTAATCCTGCTTTCTCACCATAACCTTTGATCCCATTTGCCCCAGTGCTATATCTAGCTGCCTCTTGAACATAGTCAATGTTTAGGCAACAACGATTTGTTGTGGTAATGGATTCCACAGGCTCATCACTGTTTGGGTGAAGAAATATCTCCTTACCTCCATCCTAAATGGTTCCCCCTGAATCCTCAGATTGTTATCCCTGGTTCTAGACCATTGGGAACATGCTCCCTGCATCTACCCTATCTAGTCCTATTAAAATTTTACCAATCTCTATGACAGCCTCTCTCATTTGTCTGAACTCAAGCAAAACTAATCCTAACCTCATCGATCTCTCCTCATCCCAGAATCAGCCTGGTAAACCTTCACTGCTTTCCCTTGAGAGCAAGAACATCCTTCCTCAGAAAAGGAGACCAAAACTGCACACAATATTCTAGGTGGGGCTCACCAAGGCCCTGTACAACTGCAACAACACATCCCTGCTCCTGTACACAAAACCCCTCACAGTGAAAGCCAACATCCCATTTGCCTTCTTTATCGCTTGTTGCACCTGCATGCTTACCTTCAGTGAGTGGTACACGAGGAACCCAAGTCCTGCAGTACACTTCCCTCTCCCAATTTATAGCCATTCAGGTAGGAATCTGTCTTTTTGTTTTTATTTCCAAAATGAATAACCTCACATTTATGCAAATTATACTTCACCTCCCATTGATTTGGCCAGTCACTTAGCCTGTCCAGATCATACTGAAGGACCTCTGCATCCTCATCACAGTTTACCCTCTCATCCAAGTTGATAGCATCTGCAAACATTGAGATGTTACATTTTGCTCCCCCATCCAAATCATTAATATATATTGTGAATAGAAGGGATCCCAGCTCCAATCCCTGTGGCACCCCACTAGTTACTATCTGCCAATTTGAGAAGGACCCATTACTTCCTACTCTTTGGTTTTGCCTACCAGTTTTCTATCCATCTCAATACACTTCACCAATCCAATGTGCTTTAATCTTGCAGAATTATTTCTTAGGTGGGACTCTGTCAAATGCTTTCTAAAAGTCCAATGTACCACATTAACTGGCTCCGTCTTGTCAACTCTACTAGTTACATCTTCATAGAATTCCAACAGATTTGTCAAGCATGATTTCCCTTTCATAAATCCATGCCGACTCTGATCCTGACACTGCTTTCTTAATGCTCCACTATAAAGTCCTTGCAAATGGATTTGAGAATTTTCTCCACTATCGTTGTTAGTCTGACCGATTTATTAAACTCTGATTCTCTCTACCTCCCTTTTTGACTACTAGAGAGTCATCTGCTTTTCTCCAATCTTCAGGGACTGTACCAGAGTCAATAGAATCCTGGAAGATGACCACTAATGCATCCATTATTTCGAGAGCCACTTCCTTAAGTACTCTGGATTGGAGATTATCAGACCCTGGGGATTTATCTACACTCAATCCCCTCAATTTTCCCAGCACTATTTCTCCACTATTATTGATCTCCCTCAGTTCTTCTCTCTCATTAAGTCTTACATTCTCCAACATTACCTGCATTTGACCTGTGTCCTCTTTTGTGAAGACAGGACCGAAGTATATATTCAGTTGCTCAGCCATTTCTTTGTCCCCTATTATACATTAACCAATTTTCCTTTCTACCTACATTTGTTTTCACTAATTGCTTTCTCTTCACAAACCTATAAAAACTCTTAGTTTCCCCTTCCAACTCTATTTTGATTTAATCCCTGCCCTCTCCTTCACTGTTTGGTCACACAGCATTGCCCTTTGATGTGAAGGGCACTGCTTGTCACTGGCCACTCGGGTGTTTCCTATCTTCCTGGTGATGGAAATTGAATAAAGATTCATGCATCTTGTGTCTCTCACTGTGTCTTACACCTGCACATACATAACGTGGGTGCTGGGGAAAAATATAAGCACTACTGCAGTTAGGCGATAGTGTGGGAAATATAAAATAAACAAGAATGTCAGAGGTTTGTTCACTCTGACAGCTGGCTCTGAGAGAGCTGGATCAGTGTGTGTGTGTGTGTGTGTGTGTGTGTGTGTGTGTGTGTGTGCAAGAAAAAGGAAAAAGAAAGAAAAAAAAACTCTTAGTATCAGTCTTTATGTTCCGTGCAGTTTACTGTGGCGAATTGTATTTTTCCCTTCTTAATCAATCCCTTGGTCGTTCTTTGCTGAATTCAAAGCTGCTCCCAATTGGTAGAACTATTAGTTTTCTTGGCCCATCTTTATGCCAACATGGTGTAATCCGTCCTTGTCAACCCTGTAGCCTTGTTTACCTGAAACACACATTTTCCCTTTTTAGTTGGATGACAGCCTCAGAATAATAGCCTAAGACCTCCTCCAAACGCCCACATGTTTCTTTGCAGTTGTTTCTGAGATTGACAGTCTATCTGGCTGACATTTTAATCTGGCCACCTCTCAGAGAATATTCTCCATTACCCTTTGAAAATGACACAGGCTGACAATACCCTAAAGATTAAGTGAGTGTACTCAGAGTATTTATAGTAACATAATTCCTGGATGACAGCTCAAGCTCCAGTTGAAGGTAGGCCTAGCTCATCACATTCAAGTTAAATAATATGTGACACCAGTTTTTATGTATGGCATAGGGTATCTATATAAGCAGGAAGCTCTGTTGACTGTCAATTCATAAATTCCACAGAGATGAACTGTGTTTTCAGATATTACTAATGAGACTACGAGTGTGGCCTATGCAGCAAATAGTGCTGGGAGTAGGATGCTTAGTTCCTCTAGGTGTTCCAATTCAGCCCTTACTCTGGTGCATGGGACATAGGGAACTGGCCTTGTTTTGAAGTATTTAGGTTGGACCTCTGGATATATATAAATCTTGGCCCTGGCACCCTTAACCTTCCTTAGGCTCTCTTGAAACCCTTCATAATATTTCTCTGTGACTGCATACGGATCACCAGTATCCATTTCAAAGATCTGTTACCAATCACGGCAGATTTTCTATAGACTCTTCCCAGAAGGTTGAGACCTGGCCTTTACACTACCACTAAAGGAGTAAGGCTAAAGAGCAAATAAAGATCAAAGAACAATACAGTGCAGGAATAGGTCCTTTGGCCCTCCAAACCTATGCTTTTACCCTTCACCGACAGGATCCCTATCCCTCTATTCCCATCCTATTCATGTATTTGACCAGGTGCTTCTAGAATGCTGCTATTGTATCTGCTTCCACCGCCTTCTCAGGCAGCATGTTCCAGTTACTTACCACCTTTTGTGGGAAAAACTTGCCTTGAACATCTCTTTTAAACTCTGCCCCCCACCCACCTCCCACACACCTTGAGAAAAGCCTCATATTTTCCACGATATCCATGTCATTTACAATCTTATAACTTTGATCAGGGCACACCTCAACCTCCTGCAGCCCAGTGAAAACAAAGCCCTATCTACCTAACCTTCCTTCATAGCTAAATTCCCCCATACCAGGCAACATCCTGATAAACTTTTTCTGTATCCGCCATCCAGTAGTGTGGCAAACAAAATTGTATGCAACATTCCAAGGTGGCCTGAGCTAAAGTTGTATAAAGCTGCAGCATAACTTGTGCATCATTATACTCAATACCCATTCTAATCAAGGAAGCATGCCATAGGCCTTTTTTGCTGTCTTATCTACCTGTTCGCCTTCAGTGACCTGTGGATACCCAGATCCCTCTGCATATTAATATTCCAAATGGTTCTGCCATTCACTGTATCATTTCCACCTGTACTTGACCTTCCAAAATGCATCACCTCACATTTGCCTGATTTAAACTCCATCTGCCATTTTTCTATCCATGCCTCCAACTGATCTATATCCTGCTGTATCCTCTGACAATCTGTCTCATTATCCACAACTCACTAATTAGACCAGCCATGTTTTCCTCCAATTCATTACGTAGTCCACGAAAAAGAGATCTCAGCACTGATCATCGTAGAACACTTCTAGTCACAACCCTTCATTCTGAAAAGCATCCTTCCATCCCTACCCTCTGTCTCCTATGACTAAGCCAGTTCTGTACCCATCTTGCCAACTCACCCTTGATACTCTGTGACTTCACCTTTTGACTGTGTGTGTGTGTGTGTGTGTGTGTGTGTGTGTGTGTGTGTGTGCGCGCGCGTCTCCCTGCCTAACTCGGGTTACAATAGTCCCAATAGTATGTCAAAACTCCCCAGTGCATGTAGCCAATGTAGTTTTGGGTCTCGTAGGTTTAAAGGCTAATACCCCATCGGAATTTCCTAAAGGTTTTGCCCTCCAAAAATAAATACAACAGCACCTGTATAGGGGGAAGCCATTTACTCAGAGTTTTATCTTAACTGGGGCTATTTTGGGAACAGTGATGTAATTTTAGCTCTATCAATTCTTCAGCCCTGAACTGATTTATTTGCGAAGTCTTATCTTGAGGTTATTTCATCCTTTAGCCTGGGTGGTGCACACTTGCCTGTTTTGATAGCTTTGTCTGGAGCAGAGCCCATGACTACAATGCAATATTCTTGCTTCTCACTGTATTGTGGATAAACCTCCCATCCAGTTCTGTAACACTGCAGTCTCTGATTCAAATTGCTTTTCCAAGGCAACCAATGGAAGCTGAGCATTGGGACTTGGCTGTCCAGTAGGGGGCTAGCCCAAAGTGGTACAATGGGACCGTAAATGGACCCCGAAAGCTCCTGAGACCCTTTTCCTCCATTTTCATGAGGAAGCACCAGTTCTTGAGGTCCAGATCTGCTTTGGTCCAAAGCTTCCTTTGGGTCACAATAGTATTAATTCCTAAACTCAATAGATTCCTTAACATTCCCCAAAATGCTGACCTGTATCACAGTGCTCTGCCAATTTCTGCAGTCTTATCAAGAATTCAGTGACTGGTTCTCCAGGAAGTCTGTTTGCTTTGTTAAACCTGTAATGCTGCAATATAAATATGGTTTGGCATTGTAGTGGTCCACTACCATATCTATCAGTTTGCCAAAATGTTTTGACTTTGTGGCTGTTAGCTAAGGTAAACTTTTATGAACCTGAAAGTTAGGGCCCCCACAAGTAGTCAGGAGAATGATTTCCTATTGGTAATCCATTCAATCCTATTTGCCTGAAAAAAGATCTCATTCTTTGGCATATTGGGACCAATTCTCTACATCTACAGCATAGCGTTCCACTTTCCTAAACAGTAGCATTTCTAAATTTCCCTGTCACGGTCTTATCTGGTTTGTTGGAAGGCAAGTCTGTCTGAAACTTTTCTTCACTCTCATCACCAATGTAATAACTCAGGAAGCCGACCAGAAAGGAACATCATTTATTGTTGAACACCAAAATAGAGCCACTACTTACGGTATGTGTAGGCTACCCACAGGCAGGGACAGACAGTTTTGCACACCCATCTCTGGATCTACTTCCTAAAGGTGGTGAAATCTAGCTTGATAGGCCATTGCCAATTGCCAAGGGAACTCACAGGCAGATTAATTAGTGATTCTCCATGAGCCTTGTAGGGATTATTGTACAGATAACTTATTTATCCTAGAAGTTGCTGTCAGGACTCTGTGAGAAATCTTGTACAAAAAGAAGTTAATGTTAAAAGAAACTCTGATAGAAAATTTGAAGTCAGAAGAGATTTAGAAATATGGATAGAGCATGGGTAAAAACAACATCTAGGATAAGTAAGCTATTCCCTGATTGGGTGAAGGAGACATTAATGACATTAACCTGTGATTTAAAATGGACATGTGTCTTTTGTTTGCATAAAACAAGACTTAAATTTGGATAATAAGATGCTTATGCAAAAGGGAGATGCTATGGAGGTATTCCATTTTTCTGTGCTTTTCACCTTACTCTAGTCAAACTGGAATGCTGCTCACCCAGTATCATTTGAATAACATGATCATAAACCTGTACATAGTATCTGGTGTCAATTATTAGAAATTACCACAACACAACTGTACACATGGTCAAAACCTGCAAGCCAGGAATTGCTATTTACAGTTGTATAATTGAATAGACCTCATTAAGACAGGGACATCAGCACATGGGGGTCCTGCCAAGTGGGATGGTGGAGAAGAGCACTACCAGAGGAGATCATGGTACCAGACACTTCCAGCCTGGTCTAATCTAATTGCAAACATGGCCAATACAACATCCATGGTTCAAAAATATGCTCAGCAATGCCACAAGAAGGTTATTGACCTTCTGCTCTCCACTGGCTTCTCTCTAATACATCACACTCATTCTCATTCTGCTTCTATACCAACCTCCCAATATGGATTATCATCTACCACTCTCACTATAATGAACAGCATCTACACTCAATTACCCTTAATCTTCAGAACCGCCCCCAACCCCCAACAACACTAACCCTACATGCCATCTATGCTTTTTTGCATACTAATTCAGGATACCTCACCACCTCTTCCCCCCCCCGCCCCTGCATTATCAGCTGTGCCAGCCACTTCCATATCACTCACTCACTCACTTGGTCTCATCCCAGGAGAAAAGAACCCATAAAATGGCAGAGGGAGCCATGACAGGATGGAGGGTGCCCAACATTCATCTCTTCACCTTCTATGAGGAGAGAATCCTTGCCATCTTGGGAAAAGGATAAAGGCAGCTCCAGTGGTGATGCCAAAAACTCTATGCACCAGCAGCCAAGTAAGATCCATTGCTCTCTGATGACCAGCACTGTGAATGTATTCCTAACATATCTAGGGTTCCATATTTATTTCACAATCAGTTTCCTTTTTTACCCTCCTGCAAGCACCAGTGGTATTGCACAGTCTCCACCCTGAATGTTCAGCTCCTCATGATATTATCTCTTCATCCACCTCTGAGGAATAAGCCACAGACCCCTCAAAGGAAGCACCAGCACCTTACCACAACTGGCCAAAGAACAAGTGCCCAAAGTCACTGGCACTCAGATGACAGCCAGAGAGAAGGCACCTACTCAGCAGCAGGCATGTTATGGTGCCAGCCATTAATAACTTCTTCCAACAGATCAGCAGACCCTTGGAGCAGAAGATACATTTGTTGGAGGCACTTGGGAAACTCAACCAAATGTTGGAATATCCGTAATGGTCTCTATATCGTGCTGTCACTGGCATGTTTGTATCTGGCTGTCTCCATGAACAGATTAGCAGGTCCCATAGGGATCCAGGTCCAGCTCACTCACTGTTGGACATGTGCATTGACCTGCCTTCCCTCACTCTGGATAGTTGTGTCCCTTACTATTGGCAAAGAATAAAGGGCATTGAGATCTGTCTTGGTGCATGTCCTTTACCAAAAGACAAAGTAGTGCCATGGGTATCCAGCCAGAGGAAGCACATACAAGGCACCCTCTCCTCCACCCCGTGTGCAATCTCTTTGGGAGCTTAACCTGAGGAAAGAGAACCTGCACCTAGCTAGGACACAGTTAAGGTTTTCGGATCCGTTAGCTACAACAACCCCCGCTTCTACTTGGATCACCTGTTCAAAACTCCAAATCCAACAGTTTCCACTATAAGATAGAAGCTGGGACTTCACCTAGATATAATGGCAGAGAAAAGAAAACAATAAACCTGTGAGGCATTGGTGGAACATGTTTCAATATATGTTCACTTCTATCATCAGCTCTGTGAGCAACTGTCATAGCAGCTGCAACAGCACGGAAACAGACTGTTCAGTCCAACTTGTCCATGCCGACCAGGTATCCTAAATTAATCTAGCCAGCATTTGACCCATATCACTGTAAACCCTTCCTATTCACAGACCCATCCAGATGCCTTTTAAATATTTTAGATTGGATTTGATTAGATCCCCTACAGTGTGGAAACAGGCCCTTCAGCCCAACAAGTCCGCACCAACCCTCTGAAGAATAACCCAGCCCCCTCTGACTAATGCACCCAGCAACTATGGACAATTTGGCATGGCCAATTCACCTGATCTGCACATCTTTGGAATGTGAGAGGAAACCAGAGTACCCCAAGGAAACCCACATAGACACGGGGAGAATGTGCAATTCTCCACACAGACAATCGCTCAAGGCTGGAATTGAAGCTGGGACCCTGGCGCTGTGAGGCAGCAGTGCTAACCACTGAACCACCATGTCACCTATTTTAATTGTACCAGTCTCCACTCCTTCTTCTGGCAGCTCATTCCATGCATGCATCACCCTTTACTTGAAAAAGTTGCCCCTTAAGTCCATTTTAAATCTTTCCTGTCTCACCTTAAGCCTATCCCTTCTAGTTTTGGACTCCACTATGCTGGGGAAAAGACCTTGGCTATTCACCCTATCCATGCCCCTTATGGTTTTATAAACCTCTATAATGTCACTCCTCAGCCTCCAATGCTCCAAAGAAAATAACCCCAATGTGTTCAGCATCTCCCTATCTGCAAACCTTGCAACCCTGGCAACATGCTTGTAGATCTTTCCTGAACCCTTTCAAGCTTCACAACATCTCTGCTATGGCAGGGAGACCAGAATTGAATGCAGTATTCCAAAAGTGGCCTAACCAATGTCTTGTACAGCTGAAACATGACCTCCCAAATCCTTATACTCAATACACTGAGAAATAAAGGCAAGTGTACCAAACGCCTTCTTCACTACCCTGTCTACCTGTGACTCCACTTTCAAGGAGCCATGAACCTGCATCCCGAGTTCTGTTTGTTCAGCAACACTCCCAAGGACCTTATCATTAAGTGTATAAGTCTTACTCTGATTTGGTCTATCAAAATGCAGCATCTCACATTTGTCTAAACTTTTAATGAAGGTTAGGAAAAATGTAAAAAGGTCAAACTGATAAGTTGCATTTGCAGTTGGGATAATACAGGGGGAGCTAGCCTCTGCAGCATCAGCATATTTACAGTCGGGGATTTCCTGCAAATCAGTTCCATTGATTAACATTCACAAAATTATACTGCCTATGTTGCATTGGCAAAGGACTATAGGATGCTGAAGATGCTGTTGAGTTTGAAGAATGTGTTACCTCGTACAATGCTGCGGCTCTCACAGGCCATCATCATCCATTAGATAGCCTTGTTGTGTCATTTAGTTATCTGGAGTAACCAGTGTCTTCTGTCTGTGCCAAACAACACCAATTGCCTAGATGGGACCTACATGAAATTTTAATATAGAGGGGCATCTTATCACCTTTGTTGGCCCAGTGGAAGAAGGTGTTACATTGCTGATATGTTATCTATCATGACCAGATGATCTGATCACTACCACCAAGCAGAAAGTAGCACTACTGCCCTTCTCTCCTCTTTACAGCATTCCATGGATATTAGCAACTGTGAATCTTCTCAACTTCACTGCATCATGAGGCCATCTATGGCAGGAATCTCCACATTAGGAAACTGCCCCACATTAACTGAAGGTTGATTCTGGTACTGGCCTTCCAGACACATGTGTTCCATATGCATTCCTGTTGACATTTTCAAGTCACAGAGATGAGAGCTTCTTCTGTGTCGGAGTCCACTAGGAAAGATTTCAATCCAAATATTGGGAAATGGAAACCTCTGACAAGAAGCCAAATGGAATTCCTCGACATGGACGTTAGCCTGATTCAGATGTGTGCTGCTCATGCCTTTTGGCACATAGGTAGTAAGAAATTGTACATTTAATCGCAAAATTGAGAAATTCACATTGCCCACACCAATCTCCATGTTATCCAAGAAATAACAACATAGCGTAAGAGATGTGGACTATAGTTGAAGATGTGAAGTGAGCAGCTACTGGATCTTTGGAATGTGAGTACAACGTTTGGAACTAAGATGATCATTTACAGCTTGTTCCTCACAGCTATCCTGATAATTAGATTATAATATTGAAATTATTTGAGGAATTTTTAGTCAAGACTGTTGGCCAATGCATTATGTCCACATACAAAATGATGTGATAACAAATGTCTTTATTCTGTGCTATGTCAGTGTTTCTTTAATGGGTTTGAAGGGCTTACGTTTCACCCCAGTCGAGTCCACTACCTCAAAGAAATAAAACACTTCTTTGTTGTCTATGTTTTCAACACTTTGACCAGTTTCTACATAAACTCAATCTACCTGGATCAAATGCTTATGAAATGAACAAAAGGGGCAGTCAACTTGTAATTCAATGCAATTTTGATCAAAAAAGACATAAAGGAAGCTGTAGAGCTAAAATCCTATTCTTTTGTCACAATCCTTAATCTGAACTATTGCTGGTTACCAGACTGGGACTAGGTATTACCTGTGCAGTTAAACCTGGCGAGGCTGCATAGTCAGCTCTGATGACCTTGGCAAAGGTTGGTCTCACATATGGTCCTGTTCTATCTACCTCTCTCTGGGGCTGCCCTTGGCATCCATCCATTGACGTGTTAAGGGTACATCTCTTTCTCCATATATGGTTATAGAGGGAACCCATGCACAATACCCAAACTGGCCTAGTTTCCCAGGCCAAGTCCAGGCCTGTCCTTGACTGCCTTTGTCTTGTTTTGAAATGCTCCTGTCAGTTCCATTGGGCTTGACTCCTAAAAGGTTGTCCATTCTGGTTTCAGGCTCAGCCATTCAGCTCCTGGGCTATCTGGACACAAACTGTACCCATACTGGATCTTGTGGCAGACATCTTTCATCATGGATTGTGCACTTTCCATTTGAATAAAGTTGGAAAGCAACACAAGTCATTCTTCATAGAGTGAATTGCAGGGTCTACCACTCAGCCATCAATGCTTCTTCCCATCAACCCCATCAGCTTTGATCTTCCCCACATTCCCATCCAACTCCTCCATTAAACAGTTATCCCCAATTTACCCCTGAGACCCAGGCATACAGCTTTGATATGCCAAACATTATGATGTTCTGACAACTTCCACCTCATCAAAGCCAAGGTGGTGCAGACTGTTGATGATATCCCTCCCAACCCCACAGACCCATTGTTTTCCATGGTCTGTTGCCCTTAAATGTTGAGTAGCTTCACAAATATTATCCCCTTAATAGTCCAGCATGTTGCCTCCAATTTCTACTTCTGACTTAGCCAGTGACACCATCACAACACTGGTCTGAGATAGCCCCTTTGAGTTTCAAGTAACAGATGCTGACTGAATTAGAAAGACAGCCCAAACAGATGAGTAATCACACTCCTGACTGATGTCTATGCAGTTTTCCAACTGGCTTACTGCTGATTATTGAACTGGAATTGTAGTGCCATGGCACATTTCCCAGACTATAATGAAAAAGACCTTTTGTCCAGGAGCATCCAAATGCTAGTGTCCATGCTCCTGGACAATATTGGGGTGATGTCCTTGACTTACTGTGCCCACCTACCCACTAACCAACAAAAGTTCTTCTTGGCTTAACAGAGGATGAGTCCCCTTAGACTTTGAGACGTGGCCATTTGGTTGATGCACATGTAGTGTATTTGCCGTCATGCTGCCACGTGCTGCAGGAATAACATTGACATAGCATAGTGCTACACAAAATTGGTTCATCCAAATGTTAACAAACATGACAAGCTGCCTGGCTCTGTGTCTGCGGTAAAGAAGCAAGGCAAGGCAAGGTAAGACAGAAGTTCTGTGAGTCTGCATTTTCTGAATGAGGCAATAATGTGTAAAACGTGGAGGCAAAGTAAAGTTTCTGTGAATATCCAAGTAATGAGTGAGCTTGGAGAGAACAAACAAAGAACCATGAGATCACCATTTTCTAATACAGGTGTACAGTGGCCATTACTATGCAAGTTGCCAGTGTGCTGCAAAGTGCTTTATTAAACTGCATTCTGAGAGAGTCAATGATGAACCATGGTGAACTGATGAGGCTGGTGCTAACTCACGCAGATGAAGGATGCAGATAGTCATTGCCTATAAAGTGTGCCTGAGATTTTAGGGACTGCTGACCAAGATGGACGCCTGGAGACAACAAGCAGTGAACTGGAATTGTCAGGTCGTTACTCCGACCTCCATATAGGGAATTGTTGCTGCCTAGTCTTTCTCCATTGCACGAAGAATAGCAAATTGCATTTACATAAGGTGAGAATAGGTACTAATGAAATGTTAATATAGGCAAATAGACCTCCCTACTCTCACTAATGAGATTTTCATCTTGCGCTTAAAATTTTGGGTGCAAAATTCATCTTTTTTTCTCTTGATGACAAAAATCTCATTTTTTCTGATCTAACAATATATTTAATTGACTGGCCATTGCCCACACAGTTCAGCAGCTGGGAAAAGTTGATCCATTGTTTCAGGATTATATTTTCAGAAATTTGTTGTGAATATAGAATTCTTCTAATATAATTAAAAAGCAACCATTTATGATTAGACATCTGCGTAGCCGATTTAGCTAATAATTAAACAGTCCGTTGGATACAGAATCTATCACAATTATGGATAATGGATGTATTTGGTCCCTGCACCACTTTTACTACAGTTTAACAAAAAATAAAAACATTTGTCTGATGAAGTGAAGGAAGAAATTGCATTTTAAATGTTCAATTATATGCTTGGGTTATACTTACTCAAAGGAAATAAAGGGTTACATTTAAAAACAACCACAGGCTTCCCAAAGCACTTCATAGACAAATAAGTACTTTGGATAGTGTGGTGCACAGCATCATTCCAAAATCAACAATAAAATAATTGCCAAATGATCTGTTCTAGTGATGCTTGTTGGGCTATGAACATTGATAATGATAATGACCAGAACGTCCTTGCTCTTTTAGATGTGTCTGTCATATTTTGTGTCCATGTGAACAGTTGGGGCGTCAGTTTAACATCTCACCCCAAATTCTGCAAGTCCTAAGGTATAATACTCCTCAGTAGTGCATAGATACTGCACTTAGTTCTCCAATTTAAATCTACTCTCTGAACAAGTCATTGCTCGTGTTTATACCTCACGGAAAGACTCAATTGCTCATTTATTAGTTTCATGTTTTCTCATCATAATCTGTTTTTTTCTTGTTTCTTCCCATAATGATTCTCTGTGTGGTAATCACCAGACTTTTACACAGATATGTCTTACAAAACTTTATCTGTTTGCAACTTGAATCTGGTATATGGATTATGGAACTGGGCAATGAAGGTTTAAAACTCAGACATGTGTATAGTTTGGGGAACAAGACTGGTTGCAATTATACAGCAGTTCCTGAACCCCAATTAGATTGAAGACAATGAAAGCAGAGTGTTTATGTGTTGTCCCAATTACTGTTAAATTTTTATTGTGACCTTTTTTTTGTGATGTTTATCTTAACCAAGGAGAAATATTATTCATGTTCCACTCTTGTGATTGAAATGTGTTATAATAAAGTTATGCTAAAACATGAATGTCCAATTTTCAGCTTTCATGATCTTATTTTAAGACCTGGGATATTCAATGACTGACATGGCTTCAGACTGCATCATCCCATCTAGGGCTAGCTGGATAATGCAACAGCAAAGGCACTCGCAAAGCAGCAAGTTGGAAGCAGTAATTATATGATCATCAGAGAAAAAAACAAGTTAAGGTTCCATGGAACCACTGCCACTCTCCCAGAGTAACACCTTAGAAATCCTAATGATCTGTTGAAAAGAGATTGATGAACTGTCAATACCCGAAAAGCCACTTTGAATTATGTGATTGAGGATCATGTTAGCAGTAGTCTCAACTTTGATTGCTGTACATTAATAGAAACTGTCAGTGTCACAATGCAAATTATCACATCTGCCATCAGCCATTATCTCACTATGGATGCACCAATAGACATGATAGTATTTTGTATATTGAAAAGAATAAACTTCAATTTCATAATGCCACATGGCAAATTGAATCTGAAGTCCTCTGGGCTCTGCAATCAGAGGCAGATTTTCTGATTGATGTTCGAAATTGGGGTCCCTTTAAAACAGATTTTTTTATCCCAGTATTCTCCATGTAGCATCATATCTCTTCTAACTTTGTCACAGAACTATTTCCTTTGCTCAAGCATGAACAATTTCAAATAAACAAGGACGGAAGGAAGATGACGCTAAAGACTACCAAGGTCACCAGTAAGGACAACCATAAGTTAATAGACGAGAGTGTGGTGCTGCACAGCAGGTCAGGCAGCATCTGAGGAACGGGAGAATTGACATTTCAGGATAAGCCCTTCATCAGGAACTCGGGAAAGCTCCTCCTGATGAAGAGCTTATGCCCAAAATGTCAATTTGCCTGCTCCTCAGATTCTGCCTGACCTGCTGTGCAGCACCACACTCCCGTCTATTAACTTATGGTTGTCCTTACTGGTGACCTTGGTAGTCTTTAGCGTCATCTTCCTTCTGTCCTTGTTTATTTGAAATTGTTCAGCTGTGCATTTCTAGCACCACATTCTCGACTCTGATCCTCAGCATCTGCAGTCCTCACTTTCTCACAGAGAGAAACAGAAGTCTAAATATCACCAGCCCAACAGGAACTGGCTGGGGGACAGAACGACTGGTAAGACAGTAAAAGATTCCAATGTCTTCTCTCTGCCACATCATGTTACAAATAGGAATCATATAGGCAGAGCAATCTACCAGGCAACCAGTAGAGTTGTATAAGTGACAATTCCGGGCACTTTACACCCCTATTGGCATTTTGTCTGTGTCAACAATGGACAGTGCCACATGGTGAGATACCAGATAAGAGAATATTGGCCTCCCCATAAGAGCATGTAGGAGGACCGTTGCTTTTTGACTGCTCCACTGCCCCAAAACATTCAAGCAAAACAAAAAAGGACCAAGGGTAGATTATAGTGAAGGGAGAGGAAAAATAAGAAGTGCACTATTTACATTATCTGAACTTCATTATTAAAAGACTGGCAGCTGGGGAAGCATTGGGAACCATTGCTTCATGCTCCAACAGTGACCAAGACTTCAGCAATGCCATTTCCAGGAAGGGTCAGTAGTTCCTCTGAGATAGCTAAGAAGACGTAAGATTAAGGAACCTTGGATGATGAGAACAGAGGAACTTCTTGTCAAAAGGAAGAAGGCAGCTTATGTAAGGTGAAGGAAGCAAGGATCTAACACAGCTTTAGAGGATTACAGGCTTGCTAGAAAGGAGCTCAGAAATGGACTAAGGAGAGCCAGGAGGGTGCATGAAAAAGGCTTCGGGGGAAGGATTAGGGAGAACCCAAAGGCATTTTACTCATATATAAGGAATAAGAGAATGATCAGGGAGAAGGTAGGGCTGATCAGGGATAGCGGAGGGAACTTGTGCATGGAGCCTGAGCAGATAGGGGAAGCCCTAAATGAGTTTTTTGCTTCGGTTTTCACTAAGGAAAGGTTGTAAATGAAAACTGAGAGGAGTTGGATTACAGTCTTGACCAGATCAAGATTGATGAAGTTGATGTGCTAGACATTTTGGGAAACATTAAGATTGATAAGACCCCAGGGCCAGACCAGATTTATCTAGGCTGCTCCAGGAAGTGAGAAAGGAGGTTGCTAAGCCACTGACAAGATCTTTGCCTCCTCACTCTCCACGGGAGTTGTGCCGGAGGATTGGAAGGAGGTGAATGTTGTTCCTCTTTTCAAGAAGGGGAATAGGGAAATCCCTGGCAATTACAGACCAGTCAGTCTTATGTCTGTGGTCAGCAAGGTTTAAGAAAGAATTCTGAGGGATAGGATTTATGACTATTTGGCAAAGCGTAGTGTAATTAAAGGCAGTCTACATGGCTTTGTGAGGGGCAGGTCGAGCAGTGGATGTGGTGTATATGAAGCAAGGCATTTGATAGGTTTCCACATTTGATAGTCCTTCCTGAAGAAGGGCTTATGCCAAAACATCGATCCTCCTGCTCCTTGGATGCTGCCTGACCTGCTGCGCTTTTCCAGCAACACATTTTCAGCTTCCACATGGTAGGCTCATTCATAAAGTCAGGAAGTATGAGATACAAGGAGATTTGGCTATCTGGACTCAGAATTGGCTGGCTGACAGAAGGCAGAGAGTGGTTGTAGATGGAAAGTATTCTGCCTGGAGGTCAGTGTTAAGTGGGGTCCCGCAGGGCTCTGTTCTTGGGCCTCTGCTCTTTGTAGTTTTTATAAATAACTTGGATGAGGAGATTGAAGGGTGGGTTAGTAAATTTGCAGATGACACAAAGGTTGGAGGTGTCGTTGATAGTATAGAGGGCTACTGTAGGCTGCAGCACAACATAGACAAGATGCAGAACAGGGCTGAGAAATGGCAGATGGAGTTCAACCTGGATAAATGCGAAGTGATGCATTTTGGAAGGTTGAACTCAAATGCTGAATATAGGATTAAACACAGGATTCTTGGCAGTGTAGAGGAACAGAGGGATCTGGGTGTGCAAGTACATAGATCCCTCAAAGTTGCCACCCAAGTGGATAGGGTTGTTAAGAAAGCATATGGTGTTTTGGCTTTCATTAGCAGGGGGGTCAAGTTTAAGAGTCACGAGGTTTTGCTACAGCTCTACAAGTCCCTGGTGAGACCACATTTGGAATATTGTGTCCAGTTCTGGTCACCCTACTATCAGAAAGATACAGAGGCTTTGGAGAGGGTGCAAAGAAGGTTTACCAGGATGCTGCTTGGACTGGAAGGTTTGCCTAATGAGAAAAGGTTGAATAAGCTTGGATTTTTGTCTCTGGAGTGAAGGAGGAAGAGAGGAGACCTGATCGAGGTATACAAGATAATGAGAGGAATAGATAGAGTCAATAGCCAGAGAGTTTTTCCCAGGGCAGGATGATTGGTATGAGGAGTCATAGTTTGAAGATATTAGGAGGAAGGTATAAAGGAGATGTCAGAGGTAAGTTCTTTACACAGAGAGTTGTGAATGCATGGAATGCATTGCCAGCTGTGGTGGTGGAAGCAGAGTCATTGGGAACTTTTAAGCGACTGCTGGACATGCACATGGAGAGCAGTGAATTGAGGGGTTCAGTTGTTATGTTTGATATTAGGATTAAACCTCAGCAACATCGTGGGCCAAAGGGCCTGTTCTGTGCCGTTCGTTTCTATGTTCTATGTTCTATTGTCTTGTCAGTGCTGTCTTGTGAATGGATATTAAAGCATGCAGGCATGTTATTCCTTCTCCACATCTCTCCAGATGCTGTTCTTGATCACGCTTTCCTCAAAAAGATGGAAGTGTGTCAGTGAATGTCCTGCAATATGTTTGAGTAATGTGGCTGCCTTTGGTGAATAGCTCCACCATATGTGAGTCTTGAGTGTGAGGTCTGCAGCAGTGCAAAATGTGAGAGGATGAAGTCAAGTATAAAAGATTGAATCCTGATTGATAGAGATGTTGGGTGACAACAGTGTGATGATTTGAGTACTGGTTAAGGCTGGTGGTGCAATTAGCAACCATTTGAAAATTAAGTTGACAATACCTGTGAGATCATTATACTGCATATAGGATAAAAGCAAAACACTGCAGATTCTAAAGATCTGAAGTGAAAACAGAATGTTTGCAGAAATACAGCAGGTCTGGCAGTATCTGTGAAGACTGCAACACAGTTAAAGTTTCTAGACCAGTTAATTTGCTTTGGAACTGAAGGGACCTGTAAAATAATAAATTTTATGCTATTGGCAAAGTGGTTGGACGAGCAAATGGAACAGATGTGAGGTTGCCAGGGACGAAGAGAGTGCTGATGGTAGTAAAGAAGAAATACAGATGCAAAGTGAGTGTGAGTAGCTGGAATGCTGTAACTGCTGACACTAAGGCATGCATGCAATTCTCTGCTTTTAATCATGCTTGAGCATACATAATGTTTTGGAAATTATGACCTGTGATCTGAGATGAGCAGACAGCATGGAGGGAGGTTTGAGATCAGGATGGGTGTGGAGGGGTGGGTGTGGGGGATCAATAGGGGGCGGGAGGATGGGAGCAGGAGCAGTGTCCACACCTGGAGAGAACCAGTATTGACTGGGGATGGTGGAGGGGAGTGGCAGGAGGGAGCACGTGAGGGATGAGACATGAGAGAGAAAGAAATATCACAATTATAATTCCTTGTGCAGTCTCCTCATGCTATTCCGATGGGCAAAAAAGGATCAGGCAAGGGATTAACATCCTAACAATCAAGGTCCCATCTTAATCCTGTTGTGTTTCTGGCTGCCGTAGCAGTAATGAAGGAGATTGCAGCCTTTGGCAAGGCTCCCACGTAATAGCAAATGGGGCTGTCTTAGAAAACTCAATGATAACATCGGCAGCATGTAATCAGCTCTGTGTAAATGCAAGACTTGTTGCTTGGTAATTGTAACAAATTAAGCAAAGATGACTGGCCAGTAGGGGAAATATTACCTTCATTTGAATCCTTTGCAAAACAGTCAGAGCAAACCTGATGCATGGAGATACTGAACCTCCCCTGGTATCCCCATAATTATCATTCAGGAAGGATAGCCAGTCTGTCCCTCCAACAAGGTGAGAAATGTGATTTGAAATATTATTGTCACATGTACCTACAAACAGTTAAAAGCTTTTGTTTTGCATGCATACATTGTGCATAAGGATAATAGAAGAGTGCGGAATACAGTGTTACTGCTGCAGAGAAGGTGCAAAAGAGCAAAATCAACATTAAATTTAAAATTTGAGAGGTCCATTCAGAATTCTAAGAATTGTGTGGAACAAGCTGTTCTTGGAACAAGTGCGTGTGTTTAAATTTTTTCCTGATGGAAGAGATTATAACCGGGGTAGGAGGAGTCTTTTATGATGTTGGTTTCTTCCCTAGGCAGCAAGTATAGATGGAGACAATGGATGGAAGGCTGGCTTGTGTGATGGACTGAGCTGCTTTCACAGCTCTGTAGTTTATTATGGTCCTGGGCAGAGCACTTGCCATACCAAGCCATGGTGCATCCAGAGAGAGTGCTTTCTATGATGTACCTATAAAAATCCGTACAGGTATGCCCAATTTCCTTAGCCTCCTCAGGAAATAGAGGTATTGTTATGCTTTCTTGACTGTCACATCAACATAGATTGAGCAAGTCAGATTGTTGGCTATCGTCACTCCTAGAAACTTGATGTTTTTGATCATCTCCACCTCAGCACCATTGATGTAGACAGGGGCATGCTGTCCACCTTGCTTCCTGCAATCAAGGAGCAGCTCTTGCATTTTGCTGCTATTCAGGGAGAGATTGTTATCTTTATGCCATGCCACCAAGCATTCTACCTCTTTCCTGTATTCTGTCTTGTCATTGTTTGAGATCCGGTATAAAACAGTGGTGTCATCAGTGAACTTGTAGATGGAGTTAGGATGAAATTTGGGCATACAGTCATGAATGTAAGGGGCTGAGGACACAGCCTTTCAGGGTTCAGGTGTTAAGGATAGTCGTGGAGGAGGTGATGTTGCCCATTCTCATTGATTGTGATCTGTGGGTCAGGAAGTCGTGGATTCAGTTGCAGTGGACAGAGCAGAGACCTAGGTCTCGGAGTTTGAAGATTAGTTTGTTTGGAACTATGTGTTGAAGGTGGATTGTAGTCAATAAATAAAAACCATTTCTAGGCAACTTTGTTATCCAGGTTTTCTAGTGATGAGTATAGGGTCAGGGAGATGGCATCTGGCATGGATCTGTTGTAACAGGAGGCGAATTGCAAGGGATCAAGGCAGGTTGGCAGGCTAGAGCTGCTACAATCCATGACTAACCTCTTAAAGCATTTCAATAATTATGGAGGTCAGAATGACTGGCTGGTAGTCATTGAGGCACGCTGCATGAGTTTTCTTTGGTACCAAGATGGTGGTGGTCTTCTTGAAGCAGGTGGGGACTTCAGATTGTAGTAAGAATCTGCTCTACTGATTGACTGCAGTGGAATGTTTCATGACAGTGGCCCCCTACCAACAGTTTCTCACTGCTGACCACTGGCCTAGCAGTTAACCTGATCAGAGTTTCAGGGTGATTCTACAATCTTTTTTAAATGAGACCTTGCCATGAAAACCACTTGGGCCTCCATTTCCTCAGAATTTGTTTTCTCACTTGATCCACAGGATGTTGGCATTATTAGTCAAGTCAGCATTTATTCCTCAGAGAACAGTTAAGAGTAAACTACATTGTTTTGGTTGGACTCACATGTAGGCAAGGTCTGGGAGGAACAGTCCTTTCCTCACATTAAAAGCATGAATAAATCAAATGCTTTTATCCAACAAACTGCAATGGTTTACATGCCAATGGAATGCATGGTGGCTCAGTGGTTAGTACTACTGTCTCAGAGTGCCAGGTCCTGAGTTTGATTCCAGCCTTGGGTTCCAGTGTGTGTGTGGAATTTGCACATTCTTCCTGTGTCTATGTCTGTTTCTGCTGGGTGCTCAAGTTTCTTCCCACGGTCCAAACACCTGTAGATTAGGTGAATTGGCCATGCTAAATTGCCCATAGTGTTCAGGAATGTGTAGGCTAGGTGAATTAGCCAGGGTAAATCTGGGGTTACATGGATAGAGTTGGTGACTGGGCCTGGGTGGTGTACACTTTGTTGGGTCAGTGCATGCTCAGTGGGCCAAATGGCCTCTTTCTGCACTCTGGGGATTCTATGATTTTTCATTGGACTCTTAATTCCAGATTTGATTCTGAATTCCAGACTTTTATTGAATTCAAATTCCACTGTCTTCCGCAGCAGGATTCCAACCCGGGAGCCCACAACATTATCTGGATCGTTGGATTATTAGTTTAGCAATTAATGCACTATGATTAGATTAGATTACTTACAGTGTGGAAACAGGCCCTTCAGCCCAATCAGTCCACACCGACCCTCCGAAGAGTAACCCACCCCAGACGCATTTCCCTCTGACTAATGCACCTAACACTATGGGCAATTTAGCGTTTATTTTAGCCAATTCACCTGACTGGCACATCTTTAGACTGTGGGAGCAATGGTGCCATGTCATCGCCTCTTGTGATTCATGTTGCACACTTTCAGGCTATTGTCGAACACCTCAAGTATTGTTAAGCATATAAGATGGAGGAGCAGTTTTAATCCATTTGGACCATTGAATCTACTCTGCCATTTACGACAGCATGGCTAATCGGAACATGAAAACATAGGAACAGGAGTAGTCCATTCAGCCTGTCACGCCGGTTGTACCATTCAACGAGATCATGGCTGATCTGTGGCCTAACTCCACATGCCTGTCTTTGGCCCATATCCCTTAATACCTGACCTGATATTCCTCAACTTTAGATTAGATTACTTACAGTGTGGAAACAGGCCGTTCGGCCCAACAAGTCCACACCAACCCGCCGAAGCGCAACCCACCCATACCCCTACATTTACCCCTTACTTAACACTACGGGCAATTTAGCATGGCCAATTCACCTGACCCGCACATCTTTGGACTGTGGGAGGAGACCGGAGCACCCGGAGGAAACCCACGCAGACACGGGGAGAACGTGCAAACTCCACACAGTCAGTTGCCTGAGTCGGGAATTGAACCCGGGCCTCAGGCGCTGTGAGGCAGCAGTGCTAACCACTGTGCCACCGTGCTGCCCAAACTTCCCTATCTTTTCCACATCACATGATTTCATAATTAACTAAACACTGTCCATCTCAGTCTTGAATATACTTAATAACGTAGCCTCTGCAGTACTGTGTGCTAAAGGATTCCACAGATTCACTACCCTCTGAGGAAGAAATTCCTCAGTGTCTCAATATTTGATGAATTAGTTCTTAAATGCTTTCAGGTCCTAGACTATCCCACAAGAGAGACAGCCTCTCTGGGTTTACCCTGTCAAGCCCCCAAAGAATCTTGTATGTTTCATTACAGTCTTCTTTCATTCTTATAAACTCCAGTGTATACAATCTACTTATCCTTTCATCGGAGGAATATCATTCCAGACCCAAGATCAAATTAGTATACCTTCTCTCTGGACTGCCTTCAATGCCAAAATATTGTTCCTTAAATAAGGAGATTGAGACTGCTCAGAATAATGTAGGTGTGGTCAAACTAGTGTCTTGTACAGTTTTGGCAGATTTCCCAATTTTTTAATGTTCTATTCCATTTGAAATAAAACATTGAGTTGCTTTCCATCATACTTGCTAAACATGAACACAAGTCTTTCACAATTTATGTATGAGGATCCCCAAATCTCTCTGTTCTGTAGGTTTTTTCCTATTAAATAATGTTCAGCTCTTCAATTCTTCCTACCAAAGTGCATAACCTCACATCTTTGCTCATCTGTCAAAGTTTTGCACAAACACTTAATGTGTCTAGATCAGACTGTGGACTGTTTTTGTCATCCTCACTACTTTATCCAATATAATCATGTATCATCTGCAAACTTGGGGATAACATGGTCACTTTCCTTGCACAAGACACGGACCCCTGTGGCACTCCTCTGGTTTCAGGCTGTTGCCCTGGAAAGGTTCCTCCTCCACCCAAGTCTCTGTGTTCTATTAGTTAGTCATTCCACGATTGTGCAAACATACTACATCTAACACTATGGGATTTTTATCTTATTAAGTAGCCCAACATACGATATCTTTATCAAAAATCTGTTGGATATCCAAACATGCTCCATTCACTGCTTTCCATGTCCTGCTTTTATTTATTCTGCTTGCTATCTCCTCGAAGAATTCTAATAGTGTTAAGAATGCCACAGTGTTGAGGGTTTAGATGGAGAGGAATTTGTACAAGAAAACTTTCTGATTCAGTATGTGGATGTACCTACTAGAGAAGGTGCAAAACTTGACCTACTCTTGGGAAACAAGGCAGGGCAGATGACTGAAGTGTCATTGGGGGAGAGATTTGAGGCCAGTGACACCACTTTTTCAAAATAGTGATGGAAAAAAGATAGACTCAATCTAAAAGTTGAAGTTCTAAACTGGAGAAAGGCTAATTTTAATGGTATTAGGCAAAAACTTTCAAAAGCTGATCGGTGGCAAATGTTTGCAGGGTAAAGGGACAGCTGGAAAATGGGAAGCTTTCAGAAATAAGATAATGAGTCCAGAGACAGTATATTCCTGTCAGGGTGAAAGGCAAGGCTGGTAGGTATAGGGAATGTGCGTGACTAGAGAAATTGAGGGTTTGGTTAAGAAAAAGAAAGAAGCATCTGTCAGATATAGAGAGGATAAATCAAGTGAATCCTTAGATGAGTATAAAGGCAGTGGGAGTATACTTAAGATGGAAATCAGGAGGGCAAGTAGGGTTAAGGAGTATCCAAAGGGTTTTTACAAATATATTAAGGACAGAAGGGTAATGAGAGAGAGAATAGGCCCCTCAAAAATCAGCAAGGTGGCCTTTGTGTGGAGCCACCATTTAACAGGGGAGGATGAGCTGAACGTTTTAAAACACATAAAAGTGGATAAAGCCCCTGATTAGGTATACCCTAGAACTCTGTGGGAAGCTAAGAAAGTGATTGCTGAGCCCCTCGCTGAGATATTTGTATCATGGATAGTCACAGGTGAGGTGCCGGAAGACTGGAGCTTGGCTAACATGGTGCCACTGTTTAAGAAGGGTGGTAAGGACAAGCCAGGGAACTATAGACCGGTGAGCCTGACTTTGTTGGTGGGCAAGTTGTTGAGGGAGTCCTCAGGGACAGGATGTACATGTATTTGGAAAGGCAAGGATTGATTAGGGATAGTCAACATGTCTTTGTGCGTGGGAAATCATGTCTCACAAACTTGATTGAGTTTTTTGAAGAAGTAACAAAGAAGATTGATGAGGGCAGAGCAGTAGATGTGATCTATATGACTCCAGTAAGGCGTTCAACAAGGTTCCCCATGGGAGATTGATTAGCAAGGTTAGATCTCATGGATTACAGGGAGAACTAGCCATTTGGATACAGAACTGGCTCAAAGGTAGAAGACAGAGGATGGTGGTGGGTGGTTGTTTTTCAGACTGGAGGCCTGTGACCAGTGGAGTACCACAAGGTTCGGTGCTGGGTCCACTCTTTTCGTCATTTACATAAATGATTTGGATGTGAGCAGAAGAGGTACAGTTAGTAAGTTTGCAGATGACAGCAAAATTGGAGGTGGACAGTGAAGAAGATTACCTCAGCTTATAACAGGATCACGATCAGATTGGCCCATAGGCTGAGAAGTAGCAGATGGAGTTTAATTCAGATAAATGCGAGGTGCTGCATTTTGGAAAAGCAAATCACAGCAGGAATTATACACTTAATGGTAAGGTCCTGGAGCATGTTGCTGAACAGAAACCTTGAAGTGCTGGTTCATAGTTCCTTAAAAGTAGAGTCGCAGGTAGATAGGATAGTGAAGAAGGCATTTTGCTTCAGTATTTACTGTGGAAAAGGATATGGAAGATATAGACTGTAGGGAAATAAATGGTGACATCTTGCAAAATGTCCAGATTACAGAGGAGGAAGTGTTGGATGTCTTGAAATGGTTCAAAGTGGATAAATCCCCAGGACCTGATCAGGTGTACTCGACAACTCTGTGGGAAGCTAGAGAAGTGATTGCTGGGCCTCTTGCTGAGATATTTGTATCATCGATAGTCACAGGTGAGGTGCTGGAAGACTGGAGGTTGGCAAACGTGGTGCCACTGTTTAAGAAGGGTGGCAAAGACAAGCCAGGGAACTAGAGACCGGTGAGCCTGATGATGCTGGTGGGCAAGTTGTCGGAGGGAATCCTGAGGGAAAGGATGTGTTTGGAAAGGCAAGGACTGATTCGGGATAGTCAACATGTCTTTGTGCGTGGATATCATGTCTCACAAACTTGATTGAGTTTTTTGAAGAAGTAACAAAGACGATTGATGAGGGCAGAGCAGTAGATGTGATCTATATGGACTTCAGTAAGGCGTTTGACAAGGTTCCCCATGGGAGACTGATTAGCAAGGTTAGATCACATGGAATACAGAGAGAACTAGCCATTTGGATACAGAACTGGCTCAAAGATAGAAGACAGAGGGTGGTGGTGGAGGGTTGTTTTTCAGACTGGAGGCCTGTGACCAATGGAGTGCCACAAGGATCGAAGCTGGGCCCTCTACTTTTTGTCATTTACATAAATGATTTGGATGCAAGCATAAGAGGTACAGTTAGTAAGTTTGCAGATGACACCAAAATGGAGGTATAGTGGACAGCGAAGAAGGTTACCTCAGATTACAACAGGATCTGGACCAGATTGGGTTGGGATATCTGGTCGGCATGGACAGGTTGGACCGAAAGGTCTGTTTCTGTGCTGTACATCTCTATGACTCTATGTCTCCAATAAATTTGTCTGGCATTATTTCTGATTCAGGAAGCCATCCTGACTGCTTGATTATATTATGCACTTCTAAATGCTCTAGTATCACATCCTTTGTAATATGCTCTGACATTTTCTGAAGACAAATATATGACAATCTGAAGAATAGGTACCTGTTCAGTTAGATTAGATTACTTACAGTAATCGGCCCAACAAGTCCACACTATCCGCAACCCACTCATACCCCTTCACCTAACACTACAGGACAATTTAGCATGGCCAATTCACCTGACCTGTACATCTTTGGACTGTGGGAGGAAACCAGAGCACCTGGAGGAAAACCATGTAGACACGGGGAGAATGTGCAAACTCCACACTTTCGGTCGCCTGAGGCGGGAATTGAACCCAGGTCTCTGGCGCTGTGAGGCAGTATTACTAACCACTGTGCCACTGTGCCACCGTGCTGCCCTTTTTGTATCCTCTTTTTGAATAACGCTGTACTTTTCTAGTTCCCTCCAACTTTTCCAGAAGCTTAAGTTTCCTGAAAAATTCCTACCAGTGTGTCCACGATCTCTGCAGTTATGACATTTCATATCCTATGATGCGTGCCATTGGATCCAGTGAAGACTTATTAGTCTTTTGTCTCATTAGCTTGTCTAGTACAATTTTTTCTGGCAATTATCATTGTTTATATATACTCACCCCTTTTGCCTCTCAATTGTTTAGCATTTTTTGAACAATAGCAGTGTCTTTTACTTTGAAAATTGTTGAAAAGTGCTTATGAAACTTACCTGCATTTCTGGTTCCACACTTTTACTTCCCCATTCTCGAATGGTATATAAAATGCATGGAAAATGCCTTATTGTATCCTGGGAATGTTTTGCAACTATTTAACATGGAAATGAAATTAATTCTGTTACATAAATAACCCCAAAGCATTTTAGATGCTGCAAGTCCCATTATCAAAATATTAAAGAATGTCCAATTTATGTTTTTAGTTGGATTGGATCAGAAGTCAACGACACCAGATTATAATCCAACTGGTTTTGGAGCACTCCTTCTTCAGTTGAAGTCATCTGATAAAGGAGCAGTGCTCCAAAAGCTGGTGATTTCAAATAAACCTGCTGGACTGTAAATCGATGTCATGTGACTTCTGACTTTGTCCACCCCAGTCCAACACAGCACCTCTATATCTTAGTTGAATTGCTCATGCGAAAAATAGCAATCTAGGCACCATGTGAATTTCTACTCTGCTTTGATTTTTAACACACCTCTGGATTTCAGGAGCATATAGCAGAGTCTTCAATCTAATAAGATATCTAAAACACAGCAACCCTGTCATTCCCTCAGCCAGGATCTCATTTCTAGGATAATGACTGTATGTAATTTCAGGGAGATGTCAATGAGGACACCATTCAGGTAATATTTCCAAGTGGGTTCACAGCTGAGTGATTGTCTTGATGTATTTATTTTTAGTTCACACTAATGAACATATATATTAAAAATGACGAGAGAACATTTTTCATGTTGGTTTTCACAATTGCTCCAAAAATAGCATTGGAAGTCTTTCTGTTCTGTATCTTATGTGATGTGAAAATTAAAGCTGCAATAGGGCGGCACGGTGGCACAGTGGTTAGCACTGCTGCCTCACAGCGCCAGGGACCTGGGTTCAATTCCCGCCTCAGGTGACTGACTGTGTGGAGTTTGCACGTTTTCCCCATGTCTGCGTGGGTTTCCTCCGGGTGCTCCGGTTTCCTCCCACGGTCCAAAGATGTGCGGGTCAGGTGAATTGGCCATGCTAAATTGCCCGTAGTGTTAGGTAAGGGGTATATGTAGGGGTATGGGTGGGTTGCGGGTCGGTGTGGACTTGTTGGGCCGAAGGGCCTGTTTCCACACTGTAAGTAATCTAATCTAAAAAAAATCTACAAGCAAATATTAATTTCCAGTTAACCTCAAAAGTCTATGATTATTCTTTGTCCGGATTTGTGACTTTAGAATATCAATCGGCCTGCTTCCAGACAGTATCTTACAGAAGAAAACCTCCTAGAAATATTGCAAGCTTGAGACTTAAATGCCTGGATTGCTTCACATTTTCAGTGAGCCTGTCTAATATTTGTGCACATCCACATCTACGTCTAAAAATTCAAAAGGACCAAAGGGAGCTTGACCCATTGTGAAGTGGTTCTGAGACCTCTCCAAAGGTGGACTGACTTCTTCAAATTACTGCAGCTACTTTAGACTTATTGCTCAAATGTCTAAATCCCAAAGTCAGTTTTTTTCACCCTCCACCAACTAATGTAGACCTGTTTTAAGGCATCTGTACTTTTAGACCTGTTGCCACCTCTGTCAAATATGTATGTGAAAAGAATAACTCGTCTCTGTTTACAGCCCCAACTCCAACAAAAATTGTGAATGATTGGTTCAAGGATGCCAGATCTGGCATGGAGCTCCAGCACCATTTTGTTTAAGATTAATGAAAATATGGGTCTACCCAGGTCGGCCTTGGCTCAAATCTAGTACATTTAGCTCTAGATCAGTTCTTGTAATCTCACTGAGATTGCTGTTCTCTCACTTTGACAGGTAAATGTTCATCAGTACTCTGAGAAAATACTCTTGTGCCGCAGGTGGAAATAAAAGATCCCATTGAATTATTGAACAACAGATAAGGTGTTCTTAATGTGGCCTGGTCAATATATATCCTTCAAACAATAGTGTTTAAAAGATCAACTGTTCATTATCTAATTTCTTGATACGGGGTCCTGCTGTGTGCAAAATTCATTGCTAAGTTGCACTGAATTCAACATCTACTGGAGTCAATTAGTTGAAAATTATTTGGAGGTTGTGACAGACATTCCCAGTATTTTTCTGATTTCAAGCCTAAAAGAATAAGGCAGAGGCTGGGTAGCTCTTGTTCTCTCAAACCCTCTTCTGAAGTGGAATGCTTGCAATTAACTCTGGGTGAGTGTAGCTACAAGAATTTAACACATTCCAGGACAGAGTAGTTCGCTTGATCTGATCCTCTGCCATTGGACTCAGTTTTTACCTTCACTACCACTGGTGCACTGTATCTGGAGTATGTAAAAGATGCACTGCAGCAACTCTGTGGAATCTTGCAGGGACCTGAGCAATGTGAGCAATAATAGGATTTACTACAGAGTTGGACAAAAAGTCCAGCTGACTTTTCTTGTCATCAGGATCAAGTCGCTACATCTTCCATATTGCTGAGTAATATGACAGGTTTATTGCAAAAGCATAACAACTTGCCAACTAATGAGAATTGTTAAATGTCTGGCTAATGAGCCAATTCACTTCATTTATATTGAATTTTCTATCTTGCTGAATGCACCATCAAGCTAGACGTCAAGGCAGTATCTGTGAGTTGAGCTAACCACTAGCTTCAAGAAGCTTCTACTTCATTCAGCAACAAACAACATCTCTAGGCATGATTCATGGGCACCAGCTGCTTGCACCCTTTGTCCATAGACATTGGCATCTGGCAATTGCCAAACCTTCAAAACCATCAGGGCATCTTTCCAGTCCACTTTTGGGCACAGATTTGAAGGCTACACTGAACTACCAAATAAAGGCAATAGCAGGGACACTGCACACACAGACATGTACCCATCCAATAGATTAGATCTGGCTGCATCTCAGGACATCTCACTTGCTGTCTTTGTGTTTGCTGACTTAGTGTCTATCTACATACTCGCAGCATCTCTGCCTTGTCTATCATGCCTACCAGTTAGAAGAATGTCACTTCAGCCAGAGCTAAAGGCTATTTCTATTGCCATTGTTGGCAAGCTATTTTGCAGAGACACACAAACTGGCTACTTGCCTGTGCGAATCTGTCCAGGGGTTGGGGAGGACATCTTGATAAGTGGCACACTAAGACATTGGTCTCACATCTATAGCATGATACTAATAACTGGCTGTGCACTCAATGTCCATCCTGTCTGTCCCCTCCAATGCTTGGAAGTTCAGTCTAAGAAGAATTAACTTGCCTCGAGCAGAAAGATCCTCAACATATCTGGCCTACCCAAACAAAACACTACTGGCATCACCCAAGCAAACCTCTTAGGCAATGGCCTCTGATGTAGAGAAGGTTCTCTCCACCGAATCTGCAGAAAAGAGTGGTCCAGTATGGCCCATTGGAAGGTGAAGAGGGGAAAACTGCATTGAGAGCACATGAGGGCAATGATTGACAGTTAAGTATCTAGTTTGATTGATTCGTTAACGTCTGTTTTTCATGATTAATGTAGTTGTACCTGTGTCTGTGTAGGACATGGCTGCATCATTGCTTCCTGTGGCATCACACCTTGGGAAGTAATGAGGTGCAATAGTTCAAGATCTACCATGAATGTTAATCACATCAAATGGGAGCAGGAGAGAAACACATGGACATAGCATCGGCTTACATTGACATCTCAGAACACCCCCCAACTCCCCCTCCCCTCAATACTGTCTGCTTGCACAGAAATGTATACATCAGGCAGTTCCTCAGCAGTGACTGCTAGTGAGGTTCTAACAAACAGAGAGAGTCAATGTTGCAGGAGATTCACTGTGCATACCTGTGTCACTAACATATCATGCATTCAGCCCCACTGCTCTTACCTTATGAATGCCCAGTGACTGGGTGCAGATGTAATCACCTAGCTCACACATTAACTCATTTACCTGCTTAGTGGAAGTGCATTTATGGCTATGCTCCTCAACATGAGTCACCCAACTCACTCTCTCCTGCCCATGCCTATTTTGTGAATGCCAAAGGCTTCGCACTTTTTGAGATCACCAGCGAAGCCATGTACATGTACAGTCAGGCACCTGTCTACCTGCACCCTACAACCACCCTGTCCTTTCTCCTTACTTTCTATAAACTGGGGTGATGAGAATGGCATGACTCACTTCTCGACCTAACCTTCCAGTGCTGGGCCAAATCCCTGGCTGCACTAGTCCTGACTACAGCAAATATCTCCCCTAGACTGCCCCCCATGTAGATAACCAGCAGACTGTGGCCTGCTCCCTGAAGCACAGAGGTATGGTTGACCATAATGGGGGTGTAGGACCATTCGGCGCAGCCATTTTGGCGCGAGCAATTCGGCACGTCTGGTTTGGGCGCAGCCCATTTAGGCGCAGAACTATTTGGGCGCAGCTCATATTTATTCTTTTTCAGGCTTAATTAAAAGCATTACTGTAAGCAATAAAAAGAAAAATAATATTTATCCTCATTAGTAAAAATGTTTAAAAGAAAATAAAAATAAAAAAACTTCCCTCTACAGTTTCAGCAGCTCTCACTTTTATCTTTGAAATGACAGTATCTCTTTCCACCTTAGATGCCGAAGCTGCATGCGAATGTTCATTAATTTGTTTCACTAGGTCACCATTTATAATGTGACTTTGAGCTTTGCAAATGTCCTCCCTCTCACATCACCGAAACTTTGTTATCTTATCAGCAGCATATCTATCAAATACGTGTATATAGCCATCGTATGAGCACTTTTAATTTCCATGTTTTGACAACAAAATTGTTGATGGCATTTTAATGGGTTATATTTTATTTTAATAATAGCTACAATGTACTGAATAACTACAAAACAGTTCTGCGACAAAATGGGTCTGCACCAAAATGAGCTGCGCCATACCGCCAGTGCCAAAATGGCTGCACCGAATGGTCCCATACCGCTAATGGACACCTGATGACAGCTGAAACCTGGGAAGAGACTGCCTTTCATTGACTGCAGGAGACTCCATCGACTAATGGATGCCCCCATGGATCCCACTGCTAATTACGGCCCTCAGCCATGTTGCACTGTTTGCTGCAAGTGCAGTGAGTTTGGTATGAATGCTGTTGCCACATGGTACAGCGATCAGACTGATATATGTGCCCTTGACTGAGAACTGCTGCAAAGCAGCTTCCTGGTTGTCTGAATGCACCAATTGGCACTGCATGCTACAATAGGCATGCTGGTTGACACCAAGTGGATGTGAGTTGAGATTTCAAGGGGGCAGCCCTGGGTGGGCAGCCTGATAATGAGACAAGTTGGGCTATCAGGTTAACAAGTGGTAATTGCCATTGTCACTGCCAGGTGATAATCTCACCTCCACAAGTGAGTACTAAGAGGTCAAGTGATGAACCCAGAAATGCAACCTGATCCAGTCAATAAGCTGGGTCCCCTCTCCCTGCCTGCGAAAGTGTCACATATTGCCCCAATAGGCACTCACCTGTCTTCAGCCTATCTGACTGCTTATAGCATTCCTGCCTTGCTGTGACTTACCTTTATTTTGTGTGCTTTGCTCCCTCAGCCAGTGATACCAGGCTGACAGTACTGTTGTGAATGTGGACTGCATGTGGCCTTTCATTGTGGAGTGTGTCCTGAGAGATTGGTGCCTGATGTCCAACATGAAGATTCTTTGGAGCAAGAAGCGAGTTGAAGTCGCCAGGTACCAGCTCTGATTTCCATGTCGAGAATTCTCAACACCTAGATTGTTTGGTATATTTTCAATGTAGTAAATTGCATATTAAAGAGATGAGATGTGACTTAGCATTCAGTAATCCCCTTAATTGGGAAGTTGCCGCTGCCAAGTGAAAACTCACCTCACCACACAGCAAATGTATAAAAGAAGCAGTGAGTTGCTCCTTATGTTCGGATAGGCCTTGCCAGACCTCACATATAATTCTGCTGCAAATCCTGCCATCGCAATGTTACTCAGACACCTATTAGGTTCTGCCCATGTGTTCTCAGGCTAACTGATTTTAAAACACTGGATGTAGGAGAGTCTCAGAGAGATAGACCGGGATTGCAGCAACTGTGGCCAGCAGAGGATAAAAAAACTGTTTCTTCTCAAAACCCCAGAACTCATGGAGATTTAAAGACACATCAGGTTTGTTCAGGCATGGCCAGAGGAAGGAATCATTGTGGAGTGAGCCATGATGTTTCAGGTTAGTTGAGGACTGAAAATCTAAGTAAAAGACCATTGACAGTCAACGGATGTTACTGCTCACCAAAACTTTGAGATACAAATCTTTAGAAGTTTGGAGTAACTTTGGTGTGCCTCTTCAAAATAAAGCAAGTCTGTAAAGAACAGGCTATATTGTTTAAATGCAGTATAGGATTTCAAGAATATTAAACCACTAATAAGTTATGTTCTTTTGTAGTTTAATTACTATTAGCCCACTAAGTCATAGTTCATGTTAATTTTAGTTTGATAGTGTAAAACTTCCAAATCTTGAAATCTTTTTGTAAGATTTTTTTATGCTGGTCACTGAGCATTCAAATCTTCTTTAAAAAGTTATCAGTGATCGGAACATTATTGAAACAGAAGCTTCAGAGTTGCTGCAGTGCATCTGGGTGGCACGGTGGCACAGTGGTTAGCACTGCTGCCTCACAGCGCCAGAGACCTGGGTTCAATTCCCACCTCAGGCGACTGACTGTGTGGAGTTTGCACGTTCTCCCCGTGTCTGCGTGGGTTTCCTCTGGGTGCTCCGGTTTCCTCCCACAGTCCAAAAATGTGCAGGTCAGGTGAATTGGCCATGCTAAATTGCCCGTAGTGTTAGGTAGGGGTATGGGTGGGTTTCGCTTCGGTGGGTCGGTGTGGACTTGTTGGGCCGAAGGGCCTGTTTCCACACTGTAATTAATCTAATCTTAATCTAAATTGGGTCTGCAACTGCAAATTGGACTTGTTACATCAGGCCCAAGTTTATCAAGGCCCACTTCTGAGGGACAATGTCACCTGAAAAATGTATGTTTGGCCTCACATATTTCAGAGTTAAAGATGTCTAGTGAGGCTGGCTACCCAGATGAGTTTCCAACCTGGTAAACGTAAACAGCAACAGCTTCACCAGACTCTGCAGTTTCACAATATAAATATACAATCAATACTAACTGTTCTGAGGAAGGTAACAGATGTTGATAGCTGTAGATAACGTGCAAGGCAGGATAATCCTGATAAAAATGTCAATTGTCTTATTAAAATATTTCATGATGTATAGTGACCCAAGGAATAATGCAAATCACTAATGTATTTTATGGGTTACAATTCTTCATGTCAATAATTTTAGTGTAAAAATTAGATTAGATTCCCTACAGTGTGGAAACAGGCCCTTCAGCCCAACAACTCCACACCGACCCTCCGAAGAGTAACCCACTCCCCTCTGACTAATGCATCTAACACTATGGGCAATTTAGCATGGCTAATTCACCTGACCTGCACATCATTGGACTCTGCGAAGAAACCAGAGCAAATGCACACAGACACAGGGAGAATGTGCAAACTCCACATAGATAGTTGACAGAGGCTAGAATCAAACCTGGAACCCTAGTGCTGTGAGGCAGCAGTGCTAACCACTGAGCCACCATGCCACCACAAAGTTGGTTTGATGGCAAAATGGAAAACCATATTCTGTATTCACATCACTCTTTTACTAAAATTAACCAAAGGATGATTGCCATCCATTCTATTCCTCAAGGGAATGTGTTTAATGTTGAAACAGCAAAAAAAGCAATATTGATTTTGGCAATAAAAATATTCAGGATTTTCAAATTTTCTGCTTGATGGATTCAGTAAGAAACTTATTCATTGTCCAATTCACTATCTGTGATCAAATTTGGGATTATCCTTTAAACCAGTAGTAAAAGTTTAAATTTATACCACACCTAAGTAGCTTGGAAAGTATTTAACTTTACAAATGGATTACTGTCGAACAAACCTGATTGTTACAAACTAATATGATGCTGCTGTGGACATGCATGTCTGCAAGCTGGTGAATAGAGCCACAGTGAAGAATACACTAAGAACAGTGCACAAATCCATTTTTATTTTTATGTTTACATTTGGAGATATGTAGTTCAGGCTATAGTTTCCATGACATAGGCCCTGGATCTGTTATTGTTTTTCTGGCTTCTTTATGCAAATTCACCAATCACATACGCAGGATTGATACACTAAAAGTCGATTATTTTCAACTAGGTGACAATATTTAGATAGGAGAAAGTGAGGACTGCAGATGCTGGAGACCGGAGTTGAAAAATATGGTGCTGGAAAAACACAGCAGGCGAGGCAGCATCCGAGGAGCAGGAGAATTGACGTTTCGGGCATAAGCCCTTCTTCAGGAATTAGGCTGGTGTGCCAAACGGGCTGAGATAAAAGGTAGGGGGGAGGGAATTTGGGGAGGGGGGGGGGGGGGCGCTGGGAATACGATAGGTGGAAGGAGGTGAGGGTGATAGGCCGGAGCAGGGGTGGGGGTGGAGAGGTCGGGAAGAAGATTGCAGATCAAGAGGGCGGTGCTGAGTGAGGGGGTTGGACGAAGATTAGGTGGGGGGAAAGGAAATGAGGAAGCTGGAGAAATCTACATTCATCCCGTGTGGTTGGAGGGTTCCTAGGCGGAAGATGAGGCGTTCTTCCTCCAGGTGTCGTGTGGCCAGGGTCTGGTGATGGAGGAGGCCAAGGACCTGCATGTCCTTGGCGGAGTGGGAGATGGAGTTAAAGTGTTCAGCCACAGGGCGGTTGGGTTGGTTGGTGCAGGTGCCCCAGAGGTGTTCCCTGAAACGTTCCGCAAGTAGGCGGCCTGTCTCCCCTATGTAGAGGAGACCAAATCGGGTGCAGCGGATGCAGTAAATGATGTGTGTGGAGGTGCGGGTAAATTTGCGATGGATATGGAAGGATCCATTGGGGCCTTGGAGGGAGGTGAGGGGTGAGGTGTGGGCGCAAGTTTCTTTGATGTTCGGTACGGCTAGGAAAACATGTTTGTTCAGTGTATGAATACTACTAACCAACCGACTCCCACAGCTACCTAGATTACACCTCCTTCCACCCTGCCCCCTGTAAAAATGCCATCCCATATTCCCAATTCCTTCGCCTCCGCCACATCTGCTCCCAGGAGGACCAATTCCACTACCGAACAGCCCAAATGGCCTCCTTCTTCAAAGGCTGTAATTTTCTCTCCGACGTGGTCGACGATGCTCTCCACCGCATCTCCTCCGTTTCCTGTACCTCCGCCCTTGTACCCCATCCCTCCAATCGCCACCAGGACAGAACCCCACTGGTCCTCACCTTCCACCCCACCAACCTCCGGATACATCGTATCATCCTCCATCATTTCCGCCAGCTCCAAACAGATCCCACCACTAAGGATATATTTCCCTCCCCACCCCTATCAGTGTTCCGGAGAGACCACTCCCTCTACGACTCCCTCATCAGGTCCACACCCCCACCAACCCAACCTCCACTCCCGGCACCTTCCCCTGCAACTGCAAGAAGTGCAAAACTTGCGCCCACACCTCACCCCTCACCTCCCTCCAAGGCCCCAATGGATCCTTCCATATCCGTCACAAATTTACCCGCACCTCCACACACATCATTTACTGTATCTGTTGCACCCAGTGTGGTCTCCTCTACATAGGGGAGACGGGCCGCCTACTTGCGGAACATTTCAGAGAACACCTCTGCGACACCTACACCAACCAACCCAACCACCCCGTGGCTGAACACTTTAACTCCCCTCCCACTCCGCCAAGGACATGCAGGTCCTTGGCCTCCTCCATCGCCAGACACTGGCCACACGACACCTGGAGGAAGAGCGCCTCATCTTCCGCCTAGGAACCCTCCAACCACACGGGATGAATGTAGATTTCTCCAGCTTCCTAATTTCCCCTTCCCCCACTTTATCTCAGTCCCAACCCCCGGACTCAGCACCACCCTCTTGACCAGCAATCTTCTTCCCGACCTCTCCACCCCACCCCTTCTCTGGCCAATCACCTTCACCCTCACCTCCTTCCACCTATCGTATTCCCAGTGCCCCTCCCCCAAACTCCCCCCCCTCCATACCTTTTATCTCAGCCCGTTTGGCACACCAGCCTCATTCCTGAAGAAGGGCTTATGCCCGAAACGTTGATTCTCCTGCTCCTCAGATGCTGCCTGGCCTGCTGTGTTTTTCCAGCACCACACTTTTCAATGACATTATTTAGATGTGTTTTACAGGATAGCTCAATAAACACGTCCACCATAGGGACTGAGCAACCACCATTATGCTCAGCAATAACTGCAAGTTGAGTTACATGAACTGAAAGCTGGTCATATGCTGTTTTTATCCTGGTTGCTATAGGAAATAAGTTGTGAAACCTGAAAGGGTTCAGAAAAGATTTCTAAGGATGTTGCCAGAATTGGAGGCTTTGAGCCATAGGAGAATCTGAATAGACTGGGGCTATTTTCCCTGGAGCATTGGAGGCTGACGAGTGACCTTATAGAGGTTGATAAAATCATAACGGGCAAGGATAGGGTGAATAGCCAAGGTCTTTTCCTTGTGGAGTCCAAAACTAGAGGGGATAGGTTTAAGGTGAGATGGGAAAGATTTAAAAGTTACTTAAGGGGCAACCTTTTCATGCAGAGGATGATGGATATATTGAATGAGCTGCCAGAGGATGTGGTAAAGGCTGGTAGAATGATAGCATCTAAAAGGAATCTGGATAGGCAAATGAATAGGAAGGGTTTGGAGGGATATGGGCCAAATGAGGACAAATGAGACTAGATTAATGTAAAATATCTGTTCATCATGGATGAGTTCGACTGAACATCATTTGCACATTCTCTTGAAGTGGTATTACAACACTGTCAGCGCACTATGACAAAATCGAAGAATCATATAATCCCTCCAGTGTGGAAACAGGCTATTTGGCCCAACAGGTCCACACCAACCCTCCAAAGAGTATCCCACCAAGACCCATTCCCCTACCTATTACTTTTACATTTTCTCTATACTAATGTAACTAGCCTACACATCCCTGAGCACTACAGGCAGCTTAGCATGGCCAATACACGTAACAAAAACTCACAAAGTCACAGCAACCTCAACAAATATATTTTGATGGAAATAATTTTATACCATAATTGTTACTATAATAAACAGCTACATTTATTATCCACTGGTCAATTAAGTGGGTGATTTCCCTGCCAAATCTGTGATTCTACTAAATTATTCTTGACAATATTATTGATCAATCTTTAATGTGTTTATATGAAATGTTTTTGCCTACTTCATGATATGCTTGAAATAGATGTATAAATATTTATATAAAATACAGGGAACAGAAAAGTGACAATTGCTAAAATTACTGTCAGCAATTTCTAGGCTGAGTATATAACTTTACAGTGAAAAATTAAAGGTATTAATGTCTAGTTTTACTCATGATGGGTCAAGTGATTTCCTCTGTTGTCATTGACCCATGTTATTGAGATTTATAAATTAAGGGGAGGGGTCTTGTATTTTAGTGGATATTATCGCTCAGCCAGAAGTTCAACTCTGGAGATTGGCATTTGAAGGCCAAGGAAAGTTCTTTTGTAACATGACAAAGAGGGTGTTTAGAGTCATATAGAATGGAAACAGACCTATTGGTCTATGCCAAGACATGATTAGATTAAATTCCCTATAGTGTGGGAACAGGCCCAACAAGTCCACAGCGACCCTCCAAAGAGGGAACCACCCCGACATATTTCTGTCTGACTAATGCACCCAACACAATGGGCAATTTAGCATGGCCAATTCACCTGACCACCTTTGGACTGTGGGAGGAAACCGGAGCACCCGGAGGAAACCCACACAGAGGGAATGTGCAAATTCCACACAGAGAGTTGCCCAAGTCTGGAATTGAACCTGGGTCCCTAGCACTGTGAGTTAGCAGTGCTAACCACTGAGCCACTATGCCGCCACTAAATTAATCTAGCTCCATTTGTCAGCAATTGGCCCATATCCTTCTAAACCCTCCCAATTCATATACCTATCCAGATGCCTTTTAAATGTTGCAATTGTACCAACCTCCACCACTTCCTCTGGCAGCTCATCCAATACTCGCACCACCCTCTGTGTGAAAAAGTTGCCCCTTAGGTTCCTTTTAAATCTTTCCCCTCTCACCTTAAATCTTTGCCCTGCAGCTTTGTATTCCTCTATCCTTGGGAAAAGACCTTGGCTATTCAACCTATTCATGCCCCTCGTGATTTTATAAACCTCTATAAGGACTCCCCTCAACCTCCAATGCTCTAGGAAAATAGCCACGGCCTATTCAGCCTCTCTCTTTAGCTCAAATCCTCCAACTGCGGAAACGTTCTTGTGAACACTTTCAAGTTCCACAACACCCTTCCTATTGCAGGGAGACCAGCATTGGTTTCAACATGACCCCCCAACTCCTATACTCAAAGCATTGACAAGTAAAGGCAAACATATCAAATACCTTCTTCACTATCCCATCTATCTGGACTCCACCTTTACCTTTGAAGCATGGATATCATGTTATGGAAAAAAATATTGGAGCCTCAATCTCCATAATATGTAGCTTCAGGCCACAACATCCATGTGGGAGTGCATGTTGCCAGAACAATGTTTTTTTATTTCAAAAATAAACTTTATTCATAAAATTATTTGGATCTCTATACAATTGGTCATGCCATTCTTGTGCACACATTACATTGCTTTACATACAGACATCGGCATTTATTTTCCCTATATACAAGTCTGTACATTTACTATCCAGCTTTTCTGCTGAGGCGTCTGCAGAGCCCAGATGACTGGGTGGGCCCCCTGCTCTTCTTAGGCAGGCAGATGTTACACGGTGGTCCTTCCCCACCGCGCCTTGGCGGCAGCTGCCCCAAGCTTCAGCATGTCCCTCAACACGTAGTCCTGGACCTTAGAATGTGCCAGTCTGTAGCACTCAGTCGAGATCAACTCCTTCAGCTGGAAGGTCAACAGGTTTCGGACCGCCCAGAGAGCGTCCTTCACCGAGTTGATGATCCTCCAGACACAGTTGATGTTTATCTCTGTGTGCGTCCCGGGGAACACAGAGCACGGAGTCCTGCGCCACAGCGCTGCTTGGGACAAACCTCGACAAACACCACTGCATTCCCCTCCAGTCTTCTTCTACGTAGGCACATTCCAGAAGGAGGTGTGTGACAGTCTCATACCCCCCCCCCAGCCACTTCGAGGGCAGCATGCAGTGCGGCAGAGAGTCCGGGTGTGCATAAAGGATCTCACAGGCAGAGCCCTTCTCACCACCAGCCAAGCCATGTCTTGGTGCTTGTTGGAAAGTTCTGATGATGAGGCATTCTGCCAAATGACTTTGAAAGTCTGCTCAGGGAACTGCTCGATCGAATCCGCCCCCTCCTTTTCCTGAAAGGTCTCAAGGACACTACGTGCTGACCACTTCCTGATGGACTTGCGGTCAAAGGTGTTTTTCTTCATAAACTTCATTGCCAGAACAATGTAGACTACTTGGGGTAACTGGTTGACTCAGTTCCCTGGACAGCTAGCATGGATCAAATTGGTGCAAACAGCATTGAATTCAATCTTTCTTCTGATTGTGGTGGATTTGGGGCAAAAACAGAAATTGATGGAAAGTTCAGCAGGTCTGGCAGCATCTGTGAAATCAGAGTTCCTGTTTCAGGTCTGGTGACCCTTTCTCAGAACAGATGGTAGCTAGGAAAATGTTGTTTTTTATGGAGAAGATAGGGTGGAGGGAGGGTGTAAGGAGTAAATGATAGTGGGGATAGAGCTTTGATTAGATTTACAGTTTACAGTGTGGAAACAGGCCCTTCGGCCCAACAAGTCCACACCGACCCGCCGAAGCGCAACCCACCCATACCCCTACATTTACCCCTTACCTAACACTACGGGCAATTTAGCTTGGCCAATTCACCTGACCCGCACATCTTTGGACTGTGGGAGGAAACCGGAGCACCCGGAGGAAACCCACGCAGACACGGGGAGAACGTGCAAACTCCACACAGTCAGTCGCCTGAGTCGGGAATTGAACCCGGGTCTACAGGCGCTGTGAGGCTCAAAGGAGAGAATGGTTGAACAGACAAAGGAGTAGATAATGATCTGGCTCGGAAGGAGAATAGCTGTTAATGGAGACTGTTAGTACCTCACAATGAGAATTTGGGACCTGTCTCCCTGCAGATGATCGACGTTGTAGCTCCTCAAGCTGACCTGCTCCAGCTAGAGAGCTCAGTCCGAGAATGAGCATATTCATATATCAGGGAAAACATTAATGTATTTGGAAAATGACCATTCCAAAATGTTGGAAATAAAACAAATAAATTCCTCAAAGTTTTCAAAATTTACTGAAGCTTTGGGAATGCAAAAAGCCATTTATCCTTGCTTTTCTGTGGTCATCCAGCAAAATTACAGAGACAAGCTAAGAGAACCTCAAGGAATTTCAAGACCAAGGTATTCAAAATCTATATTTTCCTGGAAGACTGTGATGTTAGACTCTGCTTAAAAAAGGGCATGCTCAATCTAAAGTATATTGTTTTTCAGAAACCCACATAACACTAAAACTGATATTCAAGATTTGTGCGAAGATTTGTAGCTCGGGTGCTCGTTGTTGTGGTTCTGTTCGCCAATCTGGAAGTTTTTGTTGCAAACGTTTCGTCCCCTGGCTAGGAGACATCATCAGTGCTCTGGAGCCTCCTGCGAAGTGTTTCTTTGATGTTTCTTCCGGTATTTATAGTGGTCTGTCCTTGCCGCTATAAGCGGCACTATAAATACCGGAAGAAACATCAAAGAAGCGCTTCGCAGGAGGCTCCAGAGCACTGATGATGGCTCCTAGCCAGGGGACGAAACGTTTGCAACAAAAACTTCCAGCTCGGCGAACAGAACCACAACAAAAACTGATATATATTGAAAACACATTTCCTTGGTAAATGCAAGAATTTACACAGGAAATTAATATGTTAAAACAATGGATGAATAGGCCCATTCAGGTCAAGTGATTAAACCTTCAGAAATACATTAAATCACATACAAGTATTTCTGGTATACTGTGGGTTTCATCAACACAAATTGGCTAAAGCATGATTGACAAATTGTGGCCATTAGGCGAAAGTGAGGACTTTGGGTGCAGGAAAATTGATGTTTTGGACAAAAGCCCTTCATCAGGCTCATTCCTGATGAAGGGCTTTTGCCTGAACTGTCGATTTTCCTGCTCTTCGGATGCTGCCTGACCTGCTGTGCGTATCCAGCACCACTCTGATCTTGAAATTGTGGCCATTATTTGGATAATGCAAACTTTCGACTGTACAGGTATAGTAATTTTCTATAGCAATTTTCCGTAGCATGATTTTCTGTCGTGTGAGGTTTCACAAGAAGGCACCTAACACGTTTTACCAAAAATACCTGTATTACACATTTAAGTTCCATACTCCCTGCCCTTTATCTGCAGAAATTCTTTTCTGTTCACATGCTTAGCTAGTTCACCATTTAAATCTCCATGATTGAATCTGTTCCCAGTGCACACTCAGACAGGACATTCTAGATCTCACTATGTAATAAAGATTTCCCTTATGACACCTCTGGTTCATTTGCTAATCACCTTAAATTGATATTAGAGTCATACAACATGAAAACAGATTCTTCAGTCCAATTGGTCCGTGCTGACCTTTGAGGGGTGACCTTATAGAAGTTCATAAAATCATGAGGGGCAGAGATAAGGTGAATAGCAAAGGACTTTTCCCTAGAGTGGAGGAGTTCAAACTAAGGGACATATTTTTAAGGTGAAAGGAGAAAGATTTAAAAAGGATATGAAGGACAACATTTTTACACAGAGGTTAGTATGTGGAATGAACTGCCAGAGGAAGAGGGGATGCAGGTACACTTACAATGTTTAAAAGACATTTGGATAAGTACGTGAATAAGACAGGTTTTGGGGATATGGGCCAAATGCAGGCAAATGTTCGCTGATTCTTGGGAATAATTGCTGCTCATCCACTCCATCCCATTCTCCCAACTCCTCCATCTCTGTCACATGTGCTCTGACAAGGAGACATTCCACTCCTAAGCATCCCAGCTATCCTCTTATTTCAAACAATGCATTTTTCTTCCCGGTATCATCCAGACAACCTTCCAATGCACCTCCTCCATTCCCCACTCCACTACTCTAAACACTGTCCCTTCAAACATGATAATGGTAGGGTTCCCCTTATCCTCCCTTACCATGCCACCAGCCTTCACATACAACATATCATCTTCAAACAGTTCTGCCAACTCCAATAAGATCCGACCACACCTTACCCTCCCCAGCCCTCCATGCTTTCTGCAAGGACCATTCCCTTCACCACTCCCCGGTTCGTGCAACACGCCCAGCCAACTCCTCCAACTTTTCCCCTCCCCCCCCCCCCCTCCCCACCACCACCACTGCCACCACTCCCCAGTACCTTTCTCTGTGAGCGAAAAAGATGGCAACACCTGCCGGTACATCACTTCCCTCACCTCCAACAAAGGCCCCAAACAGTCCTTCCAGGTGAGACAGAGGTTTATTTGCATTTCTTACAACCTAATCTACAGCATCCGGTGTTCCCGATGTAGTTTTCTCTACATCGGTGAGACCCAATATATATTTGGTGACCATTTCGCCGGGAATCCTCACTTGGCCCAAAGGCCAGCCCGACCTCTGGTCACTGCCAATTTCAATATCCCCTCCCATTCCCCCTCTAACATGTCCATCTTCTCCCTCCTCTATTGCCGCAGTGATTCAGACCGTAAATCAGAGAAACAACATCACATCTTCTGTCTGGGCTGCCTATAGCTCGGAGGAGCTATAATTTCAAATAACCCTCCCGCCCATCCCCAGGGTCCCTTTCCAGCCCTGCCTCCTCCCTTCTATTTCACCTACCAACCCTTCCTTCCAGCTACCAACCAGATTCATCCCCCCCATCAACCAACCAGGTCATACCCACTACCTGGGTTCACTTATCACTACCTCATCATACTGCTACCCTCCCCACTCCGACCCCCGCCCCCACCCCTCACTATCTTTATCTGTAGCTCCCTCTATCCCCACCGCCAGTCCAGAAGAAGGGTTATACCCGAAACATTGACTTCTCCATCTCCTGATGCTGCCTGGCTTGCTGTCTACTTCCTGCTTGTCTAACCAGGGAACAGGCTATCCTGTACCTGATAACGAGTGATGAAGCATGTTTAATAATTGACCTCCAAGTAAAAGATCTGCTGAGAAGTAGAAGTACTTAACATGATAGAATTCAATAATCAATCTGAGTGTGACAGATCAGACAAGAGGTTAGGCTGGCCTTATATAATGAAATGAGGATCAAGTTAGACTGGTGAGATAGATTAAAAGCAAATACAGTGGCAAACATTTAAGGAGGTAATTCATGACTCTCAGTAAAAATATATCCCAGTATGGAGGAAAGGATTCCAAGAGAGGGATAAACCAACCATGGCTAACCATGGAAGTTAAGGAGAGTATGAAGTTGAAAGTAAAATTATGTAAGGAGGTAAAAGTCAGTGATTTCCATGAAGATGGAATAAATTCACTATCCAGCAAAAGAGGACAAGCAAATATAATAAAAAGAGAGAACATAAACTACAATGTCAAACTGGCAAGGAATATCAAAACAAATAGTAAGAGATTCTTCAAATAGTTAAAGAGGAAGAGTCATGTCAAAGTGAACATTGGCTGCTTATGTAATTAATCTGGGGAGATAGTTATAGAATCCCTACAGTGCACATAGAGACCATTCAGCCCATTGAATCTGCACAACTCTCCAAGGAGCATCACAACCCCCACTCTAACCCATAACCACACTTTTACCATAGCCAGCTTATCTAGCCTGCATACTATGGAGCAATTTAGATCGGCTAATCCACTGAACCTGCACATCTTTGGACTGTGGGAGGAAATTGGAGCATCTGGAGAAAACCCACACAGAGATGGGTAGGACATGCAAACTCCATACACCCAGTCACCCAACACTGGAAGTGAACCTGGATCTCTAGCCCAGTGAGACAGCAGTACTAACCAAAAAGCCCTGTGGTTATGGGGATAAAGGAAATGGCAGAGGATTAAAACAGATATTTTGCATCAGTCTTTGCAGTAGAAGGTGTTTTGAAAATCCCACTAATACAGTTTTGAATCCCGTGAATATGGATAAGGAATTAAATGGCACCACCATCACCAGAGAATCAATATTAGGCAAACTAACAGAACTAAAGACAGATAAGTTCCCTGGTCCAGATGGTTTGCATCTGAAGATACTAAAAGAAATAGCTGTAGAGATAGTGGATGCATTGATTACAATTTTTCACAAAATCTTGGATACTAGTGCCAGAAGACTAGAAAACTGCCAAAGTGACACCCTTATTTGAAAAGGGAGGGAGGCAAAAATTAGTTAACTATAAGTTGATTAGTCTAACAGCTATCATTGGAATTAATTACTAAGGAAGTAAAAGCACCATATTTGGAAAATCATAATCCAGCCATAGGGTGCAACAATCGCTAGACAGGGATGTTCTCTCCCCATCATGGAACACTTCAGTGGTCTAGGACATGCGGCCTTGGATCTTTGGGTGACTATCCTCCAAGGAGGACTTCAGGATACGCAACAACGCACAGTGGCTGATCAGAGGCTGATAGCCAAGTTCGACACCCATGGGGATGGCCTCAACCAGGACCTTCAGTTCATGTCACACTACAGGTGACCCCGCTACACTATACACTGTCTCACACACACACACACACACACACACACACACACACACACACACACACACACAAGCACACGTACACAGACACTCTTATATGCTCACACACTCACACAGACCCTCTCTCATGCCCGTGCGCACGCGCACACAAACACACACACACACACACACTTTATCAAGCATGCACACATGCAAACACACACTCTCTCACGTGTGCTCACACTCACATGCACATACTCACACTCTCTCTTTCATACACGCACATACACATAAAAGTCTAAGGGAAGCTAATGCTTCTAAATAAACCTGTTGGACTATAACCTGGTGTTGTGCAATTTTTAACATAATCTAATCACATTGATTCTCTAGTGATGGCTTTATGAAATAGAAAATGTATCTAACTAAATCATTACAGTTCTTCCAGGAAGTTCCAACAAGAGTATATTAGAAGAGAACCAGTGGATGCATTGCATTTGGACAGCCAGAAGATACTCACAAAAGGCTAAGTCATAATAGTCTATGATGTTAGTAAATTGATGTGGATTGAGAATCAGTTAATGGACCAGAAACAGCAAGTAGAGATAAGGAGCTCTTTATCAGGTTGGCCACCCCCTGTAACTATTAGTGTTCCACAGGGACTAATACTAAGACTGTAACTGTTTACAATATATGTTAATGATATTGGGGAAAGGAATCAAATGTTTTGTAGCCAGATTTGCAGACAACGCAAAATAGGGGAAAAAGCAAGTTGTGAGAGGATACAGACAGTTTATAGAAAGATATTGATAAGTTAAGAAAGTTGGCAAAATTTGGTAAATGGCGTATAATGGGGAAAAATGTGAAATTAATCATTTTGGACTGGACAACAAAAAGCAAGATTTAAAAGAGAAAGTTGCAGCAAGCCGCAACACAAATGGATTTGAGCATGAAACACAGAAATGTAGCACATAAGTCAGCATGTAATTAGGAAAGCTATTGGAATGTTAACCCTTATTTCAACAGGGTTGGAATATAACAGTATGGAGATGTACAAGGTGCTGATACTCTACATTGTGATTAGATTCCCTACAGTGTGGAAACAGGCCCTTCGGCCCAACAAGCCTACACCAACCTTCTGAAGAGTAACCCACCCAGACCCATTTCCCTCTGACGAATGCACCTAACACTACGGGCAATTTAGCATAGCCAATTCACCTGACCTGCACATCTTTGGACTGTGGGAGGAAACCGGAGCACCCGGAGGAAAGCCACGCAGACACGGGGAGAATGTGCAAACTCCACACAGACAGTTTACCGAAGCGGGAGTTGAACCCGGGTCCCTGGTGCAGCAGTGCTAACCACTGAGCCACTGTGTTGCCCTAATCTGGAGTACTGTGAGATGTTCTGGTCCCTGATTTAGGGAAAGACGTCATTGCATTGGAGATAATTCAGAGAAGGTTGACTCGATCAAACCACAGGCATTGTCTTATGGACAAAGATTAAACAGGTTGGAGTTTAGAAGAATGACAGGTAATCACATTGGAACAAATAGGATTTTAAGAGGCTTGATAGGGTAAATGCTGAGAAGATGTTTCTCCTTATAAGAGAGTCTAGGACCAGAAGACATAGTCTAAGAGTAAAAAAGATATCAATTTAACGTTCACCTCTCACAGGGTTGTGAGTCTTTGGAACTCCCTGCCAGTGATTGCTGTGTGTCCTTGCATATATTTAAGGTTGAGATCGATGGATTCTTGATGAGTAGAGGAATCAAGGGTGATGGGGAAAGGGCAGGAAAATGGACGTGTGAAATGTTAAGTATATTGGGTGGAGTAGCAAGTTCGAGGGAAAAAATGCTCCCAGTCATTATTTGTGTACTCTATGCCTCTATTTTAAAGCCTTGGAAATTACATGCCCCAAATCAAGCTATACCTGAACGTAGAAGTGTCCCCTTTATTTTATATTTCATATTGTCATTTTTCTTATCAAAATATATCACTTCTTTGTATTAAATCTTATCTACCACATATGCATATTCCACCAGACCATGTCCTCTTGAAGTCTATGACTATCATTATACTTTGAAATGTTATGTTATAGATGAGTGTCACCTAAATCTAGGTCAAAGAAAGCAGCGATCATCCCACCGACTCCTGGGATCACCTTCTTCAAGTCAGAAAAATAACTGTTCTCACTTCTTTCTGTTTCCTATCATTTAGCCAACATCTGTCTCTATCACCCTCCTTAGTCTGCTGTGACCAAAGGAAAATAACCCCAGGATATCTAATCTCTCTCTATCTAATCTCTCGTCACAACTTGTTCGCCACGGCTTTCTCATCTCTCTTGTTAAGTATTTTTGCCTTCCCTGTTTTTTGAAAACCAAATATTAATTATTTAAATGTCAGCCATTCCCTATTATTAGTCAAATCTCAAATGTTTTTTTGGAATCCACCACCATCTCCTGCCTGTTAAAACATTCCAGATAAGCCCATGGATTCCACCATCGGGGTACTTTCCTGAGAATGCCACCAGGACTTATCCCCGCACTGTCCATCTGCATCGATGCCTAGATGGAATCAGAAGTGACTAAAAACTCAATGAGTAATCTGGAAGATTATTAAGGCAGTTGAAAAACTCTCTTTTAGTTTTACATGCTGCTCATGCAATAAAAGAGACAGTGTCACTGTCTCTTTTATTGCATACTGCACACTCCTTTAGTTGTATATGTCCTTCATAACACAACATGTTTCTTTGTCAAAAATGGTTACAGTGTAAGGATGCACATTGTCTGACATACCCAGCCTAGCCAGTAAGGGAGCCACAGTGACTGATACCAGCAAACCAGCCTGGGCAGGCAGGAGGGACTGAAAACAAAAAGGGTTCAAAACAAAAGGGACACAACAGAAAAGTTACTGATAGGAACCTAAATATATGGCAGAGAAATAACCTTAAAGTATGTGGTTGTTTGGGGTAAGAGAACATTCCTGGGAAAGAGAAGAAACAGCAAGGCAGAGGGGAGAGTTGCAGTGTGAAGACAAGAGTGAGAGGTAGAGTGAGAGCTTCACACTGAGAGTGGGGCATACACCGTTCCTGGGAGAGCAAGACTGATGTATGAAAAGAGACTCAAACAGTTAGGACTATATTCACTAATGTCCAGAACAATGAGGGGAGGATCTCATAGACACCTATAAAATTCAAACTGGATGACACAGAGTACATACAGGAAGGATGTTCCAGATGACCAGAGAGTCCAGAACCAAGGGTCACAATCTAAGGATACAGAGTAGGCCATTTTGGACTGAGATAAGCAGAAATGTCTTCACCCTCAGACTGATGAGCTTCTGAAATTCTCTCAGAAAATGTTTGGGGCCAAAACATTGGATATTTTCAAATAGGTGATATATATAGATTTTGGGGCTAAAGAAATCAAAGGGTACAGGGAGAAAGAAGGGGTAGGGTACTGATTTGGATGATCAGCAAATGGTACATAGACTCAGCAGGCTGAATGGCTGAATCCTGCTCCTGTTTTCTATGTTTCCAAGTTTTATTGGTGTCATAAGGTGCACCAGCAAAGTTAAAGGAGCAGAAGAACTGAACAAGGGGCTGTGTAAAGTTAAGTGTGGGCATAGGAAACTGAATGTGTCTGGGTTCAGGGGAAGCTCAAGAAGGTCAAGGGAGATCAGATGATGACCACAGCAATGGGGGAGATTGAGGAATGAAAGAAGGGATGTCAAGGGAAAGGAGAGGTCTATCTGCAAAGTTGGTGGGGAGTACTGCGGGTCAGAGGAGTGGGGTTAAGGGTGAAAGAATTGAAAGGAAAACTCACACTTGCTATTGTTCCCTTCAGATTGGTGAAAAATATTGATGCACTAGAATGTGCAAATAAAATAGGGTGGCGGGGGTGGGGTGGAAACAAAGCATCTAAGGCTTGTTCCTATACCAGCCCCAGAAAGTGAATCAAAACAGAAACCAAAGGAAAAAAAGAGTCTACAAGTGTGCAGTTAGGGATTTAATGCTGAAATGAAGTACTCACACAGTTAAACGGCTAACAATCTCTCACCACTTATAGCATTAACATGCTAACCCTTTTGCCTAATGCTTTGACCTCTGAACTAAAGGATAACTCAAACTTATCAGGATTGATTGTAGTGGTGATGGAGGTGTTGGTCTATATAAGCTGTGCAGGAATGCTCACTATCCTGGAGTTGAGGTTGCAACAGAACCTGCAAGAGAACATCACAAAATAGGAGAATATAAATCTTGGCCAAAGCTTAGGACTCACATGACTTAACTTGGGAGTTGCGGATACAGTGAGATCTTTGAGGGAGTAGCTGGTGCTGAGTTTGAAACAGAGTGGAAAGCAGAGAAGCTGTAAATTCATTTGTTAATAAGAAACTGCTGCTAGGAATCGTCTACAAATTGCTGTAAATTAGAAAATTCTATACTTATTTAAACAAACAGTTTCACTTGTTTTTAACTAACAAAGTTAGGACCAATATAACAAAGTTAGGACCAATATAACAAGGTGGTAAAAGTAACAGATGAGAAAAAAAGGTTAGATTTAAAGTAAGGTCTTCCAAGTCTTAAGGCAAGGCCTTGCAATGCAGCAGGAGCATTCCAAGTTATAGGAGGTGCCCAGCATAATTTTACTTCTTTAAATGGAGTACCTAACAAGCTTAATCTAAAACAAAGTCATCGCGAAGGCACTTGTACCTGTGATAGTCCTTCCTGAGCTATGTGAGGTCATGAACACTTCCTGTGTCCCTAGTCCCTAGTCACCATGTTTACAGGAAGTGTGTTCAACTGCATTTACTAGCTAATCGCACATCTGAGCTGGTCTCACTGTGGAGCATCAGTAATGCTGAGATTATACTGAGCACAGACAATGAGGTGGTCACACTGCAGGTAAACACTGAATAACTTGTGGACAGAAAATAACCACTAGGCAGAGTAGAGGAAGACAGGAACTGCAGGCATCTCCTGCTGCAACCCTATCTTTGTTATAGTGTACAAAATACTTCCAGGAATGGGTATTTGTCAGGGATAATAACAAATGCCAGATTCATACACCATGGTTGGCTCTGGTACACTACAGGGGAGGATAAAGTGTGGCAAGACTATAGTGATAGGGGATTCATTAATAGGGGAACTTCGGGTACAAAACTGCAGGGGGTTATTACAGAAACTCATTAATATTTGTTCAAAAATGCTTTCTGAATTTATGATCTCTTCCACCTAGAAGGGTAAGGACAACAGGTATATGGCAACACCATCACATTGTTCTATTTATTCCTCACTCCTAATTGCCCATGAGAATGTGATGGAGAGCTGCCTTCCTAAGCTGCTGAAATCTATCTGTTGTAATGTATTCCCACCGTGCTATTTGGGAGTTAGAGGATTTTGATCCAGCCACAGTGAAGGAATGGTGATGTGGTTCCAAATCAGGATGGTGTGTGGCTTGGAAGGGAACTTGCAGCTATTCAAGTAATCTGCTGAAGGACGAATTGCCAGAATGTGGTGAGATTGTGACAAATTCCCCTGAGAACTGTCACCTTGTCATTCAAGTATTGACTATGATGCAATACATTTGGGGAATGTGTTTGCCAGACTTCAACAGCTAGTATTATGTTCAAATTATGACATACGAATGTGGGGATTGCAACCCTGTTATGAGTGTAAGGGTGAGGTCAAGCTATGTATGCAAGACTTGATTCACAATTTTTAAATCTTAGCGAAATGTGAGTGAAAGTCGTCCTGTGAATTAAGTATTGTGTGAAGTCAAGGACATATGAGGATGATTTCACTGATTTTGACCTCATGTAAGGTTGTAAAACTATTTTTGTCACCATACCTAGACTTTTGAGATTGCTATTACTGACAATGATCACTGCTATTATTTACGGTACATTTAGATACATTTGGGACATTCTCCTTGGCCTGTTGTACTATTTCTTGAGCTTTCACCTGGTCCTCCACTTTTGCACACTCTCTTTTTAAGGAACATCCTTGTCTTAAGTTTGTAGGCTGTATTGAAGAGGTGCAGGCCGAGCATGAACTTGGGCTCCCTGCTGAAGAGTACATTCCATGCTAAGATGCACACTACAATCATCATAATCAATAGGTAAAGTTTATATGTTGTTTTTAATACAAAGCAATTAACTTGCACATTGTGATTGCCATGCCCAGTTTCTGGAACTCTCCATTAGACCATAAGACCATAAGACATAGGAGTGGAAGTAAGGCCATTCGGCCCATTGAGTCCACTCTGCCATTCAATCATGGCTGATGGGCATTTCAACTCCACTTACCAGCATTCTCCCCGTAGCCCTTAATTCTTCGTGACATCAAGAATCTATCAATCTCTGCCTTGAAGACGTTTAACGTCCCGGCCTCCACTGCACTCTGCAGCAATGAATTCCACAGGCCCACCACTCTCTGGCTGAAGAAATGTCTCTGCATTTCTGTTCTGAATTGACCCCCTCTAATTCTAAGGCTGTGTCCACGGGTCCTAGTCTCCTCACCTAATGGAAACAATTTCCTAGCGTCCACCCTTTCCAAGCCATCTTGTATGTCTCTATTAAGTCTCCCCTTAATCTTCTAAATGAATACAATCCCAGGATCCTCAGCCGTTCCTCGTATGTTAGACCAACCATTCCAGGGATCATCCATGTGAATCTCCGCTGGACACGTTCCAGTGCCAGTATGTCCTTCCTGAGGGGTGGGGACCAAAACTGGACACAGTACTCCAAATGGGGCCTAATCAGAGCTTTATAAAGTCTCAGTAGCACAATGGTGCTTTTATATTCCAACCCTCTTGAGATAAATGACAACATTGCATTCGCTTTCTTAATCACGGACTCAACCTGCATGTTTACCTTTAGAGAATCCTGGACTAGCACTCCCAGATCCCTTTGTACTTTGGCTTTACGAATTTTCTCACCGTTTAGAAAGTAGTCTATACTTTTATTCTTTTTTCCAAAGTGCAAGACCTCGCATTTGCTCACGTTGAATTCCATCAGCCATTTCCTGGAGCACTCTCCCAAACTGTCTAAATCCTTCTGCAGCCTCCCCACTTCCTCAGTACTACCTGCCTGTCCACCTAACTTGGTATCATCGGCAAACTTCGCTAGAATGCCCCCAGTCCCTTCATCCAGATCATTAATATATAATGTGAACAGCTCCGGCCCTAACACTGAACCCTGTGGGATACCACTTGTCATCGGCTGCCATTCCGAAAAAGAACCTTTTATCCCAACTCTCTGCCTTCTGTCAGACAGCCAATCCTCAATCCATACCAGTAGATCACCTTGAACACCATGGGCCCTCACCTTGCTCAGCAGCCTCCCATGTGGCACCTTATCAAAGGCCTTTTGGAAGTCTAGATAGACCACATTCACTGGGTTTCCCTGGTCTAACCTACTTGTCACCTCTTCAAAGAATTCCAACAGGTTTGTCAGACACGACCTCCCCTTACTAAATCCACGTTTACTTGTTCTAATCAGACTCTGCTCTTCCTTAATGATGGATTCTAGAATTTTACCAACAACTGAGGTTAGGCTAATTGGCCTATAATTTTCCATCTTTTGCCTTGATCCTTTCTTGAACAAGAGGGTTACAACAGTGATCTTTCAATCATCCGCGACTTTCCCTGACTCCAGTGACTTTTGAAAGATCTCAACCAATGCCTCCGCTATTTCCTCAGCCATCTCTCTCAGAACTCTAGGGTGTATCCCATCAGGACCAGGATATTTATCAATTTTAAGACCTTTTAGCTTTTCTAGCACTTTCTCTTTTGTAATGGCAACCATACTCAACTCAGCCCCCTGACTCCCTTTAATTGTTGGGATATTACTCATGTCTTCCACTGTGAAGACTGATGCAAAGTACTTGTTAAGTTCTCCAGCTATTTCCTTATCTCCCATCACTAGGCTTCAGTTTAGCTCCTTTTATAATCTCAGTTCTGGTCTCACCCTTATGAATCATTGATGCATCTGGATGCTTTGCTTCTATGTCACTTTTGAAATATGGAACTCCAGAATTTGCATAATAATTTAAGTGTGGTTCAACTGCTCAATCTTCTGTAAAGTTGAAGTTTCAGTGTTTTCGGGCCCTTCACATCTATCACTGTGCTGCATGGTTGTTATTCTAGTTTTGGAGAGATTACAGAATTATCTGCATGTTCAAACAATAACAATAATAGTTAGTTATATCTCAACAATCTATGTAGAGTTTAACTTCAATATAGCTTACTTTCTGAAGCCATGGTTATTCTCCTCCAGGTTATGTATTCTCTCTCAATTATGTATCGTCTTATGTCACCGTTATGGAAGATACTATTCATACAGTTCCAGATATTACTCCTTACAATCTTACGATATATCACAATTTTCAATTCTATTCTTCTCGCTGTAGTGCACTGTTTGCATATTTATGGATTTATGAAGCTATCTTGCAAATTTTAGTAATTATTAAAACTATACCTATCACATTTTTTCATTACATTTAGACCTTGACAAACTAAATTTCCCACATGATTTCCATCCAAATAGTACTAAAATTTGGCGTTTCAGCAATTTTTTTCTACTTTAAAATCTTTATACCAGAATTGTCCTTGCATTCAAAACCTGCCAAACTCCAACTTGACTGAAAGAAGCTCCCGTGAATACTCCCATTTGGGAATGTTCCTCATATTGTCCCCAGAGTTCTAGTTGCCAAGGTCACTTATGGTCACACTAATGCATTGCTAAAAACCTTCAGCTGTAGTCACCTGAAGTTAATTGATGGTTCAGTCAAGTACTACCATGGCCCTCTTGTGGCACAGTGGTAGTGAGAAAAAAGAAGTACAGTGATGCCTCGGAATCCGAATTTAATTAATTCCAGGAGACTGTTCAGATTGCGAAAAGTTCAGATTCCATAGAACACAGAACATAGAACAATACAGCACAGAACAGGCCCTTCAGCCCACGATGTTGTGCCAACCACTGATCCTCGTGTATGCACCCTCAAATTTCTGTGACTATATGCATGTCCAGCAGTCTCTTAAATGTCCTCAATGACCTTGCTTCCACAACTGCTGCTGGCAACGCATTCCATGCTCTCACAACTCTCTGTGTAAAGAATCCACCTCTGACATCCCCTCTATACTTTCCTCCAACCAGCTTAAAACTATGATCCCTCGTGTTAGTCATTTCTGCCCTGGGAAATAGTCTCTGGCTATCGACTCTATCTATGCCTCTCATTATCTTGTATACCTCAATTAGGTCCCCTCTCCTCCTCCTTTTCTCCAATGAAGAAAGTCCGAGCTCAGTCAACCTCTCTTCATAAGATAATCCCTCCAGTCCAGGCAGCATCCTGGTAAACCTCCTCTGAACCCTCTCCAAAGCATCCACATCTTTCCTATAATAGGGCGACCAGAACTGGATGCAGTATTCCAAGTGCAGCTAACCAAAGTTTTATAGACCTGCAACAAGATCTCACGACCCTTAAACTCAATCCCCCTGTTAATGAAAGCCAAAACACCATATGCTTTCTTAACAACCCTGTCCACTTGGGTGGCTATTTTAAGGGATCTATGTACCTGCACACCAAGATCCCTCTGTTCTTCCACACTGCCAAGAATCCTATCCTTAATCCTGTACTCAGCTTTCAAATTCAACCTTCCATAATGCATCACCGAAACTATTTTCCCCATAAGAAATAATGGAAAGTGAATTAATCCATTTTTGGACCCAAAAAAGACATTTTCAAGACACTTTTAACTGCAAATACACATGGTTAAGGTAAAATAAGGTGAGTAAATGACCTAAGTATCAAGTAATAATAATAAAAAAGATAAATGTACTAACATGGAAATAACTTCATTTACCTTAGTGAGGAGTGCTCATGATGAATGCACTTATGTGCTTCACTGCTCTTCTTGGGTGCCATGGTGATACAAACGGGTGATAATTAAAAAAACAGCACAGATCATGGTGAAAACACGAGGTAAACTAGTGATGGACACATGCGAGATGCTTTCACAACTACCTCCCTGGACAAACAATGTGCAACCTGTACAGCACGTTGTGTTTGGACTCTGAAAATGTGTTCAGACTTTAGGGCAAAATTTTCCCGAAATAATTGTTCAGAATCTTAGTTGTTTGAACAATAGGGCACTCGGATTCCGGGGTCACCACTGTACTACCATTAGGAGATCGTCTCTGCCTCAATGGTGTGTGCATTGGACCTTTATGAAGCAGCTGAAGTTGCCATTCAAAAGTTAAGGGTTTGAGTCCCACCAGAGTCAAGTTTGCCTACTAGTCTGAAAATGTCTGATCTTGGAAGCTAGGCAGACTCAGGATGGGTAGTGCTTGGATGGGTGACTGCCTGGGAATACCAAGAAAGGGCACTATTGAGATTCAGTGGTAGTGTTCCTATCCCTGGACTGAGAGGCCTTGGTTCATGGCCCACCTGGTTTGGAGAGGTGTAATAATATCCCCAAATAGGTAGATTTGGAAAAAACAGGTTAAATTAAGAACAGGGACCACCATTGCTTCAAATTCAGGCTAAATTCGTTCAAATTGAGTCAATTGATTTGTCCTTGGTGTATCAGATTTGTGATCTGTTTAACTTCAACTAATTTTCAGATTAATTCAGTTATCTCCTGGCCTTACTGGCCAAATACCAGGCAATAATCGACTGAAACTGATAATGGAGATTTTTTTGATCTGATTCATCTATCTTGTGTGATGTTGATGAGTTTGAGAGATTGGTCTTACTGATGGGGAGTAATGCTTAACCTACTTAGTGCAGGAATTTTCCCAGCAGCTGAATTACCTCAGCATTTTCAAGAAAGTTTGAAAAATGCACAAATTTGTGAGATCAATAGATAGGAGGTATCTAGCAGCTAGACCGAACACTCCCAATCTCCCAACGCCACATAGAAACAAGATGGCAACTGTTCCTAACATAAAATACAAAGCAGGAACCTGCCAATTCCAGCTCAATCCTTGATCGTCTGAGCCTCCATTCCGTAGGATTGAGCAAAAGTACACATCATCTCAAATTCTAGACAAGACCCTGCCTTTTCAATCTTTTAAAAGTAAAGGGGACAGCTGGCTGAGGTCTTGGAAAAATACATAGATACAGAGGTGACTGCTTGAAACCATTGTTCAGTCTGAAATTCCAATGTACACCTCTGCTCTAACAGAACAATCAACTAAACATAACATTCTAGATTGAGCTAAAAATCATATAACAGCGGTTATAATCCAACAGGTTTATTTGGAAGCATTAACTTTTGAGGCACTGCCTCTTCATCAGGTGGTATCAAAACAGGACCATAAGACACAGAATTTAAAGAAAAAGGGTTACAGTGTTATAGAGCTGTAATGATATATTAAACAAGTTTAGATTAAGTCTTTCATCTTTTAGAATGTGATATGCTAGTTTCGGCTCTTTAATATGTAAATCCCAGAACTCCTTTTAAGTTACGTTCTCAAAACAGCTTCAGCTTTTCTACCAATAGGTGCCATCTCAGCTCAGACAATGCACTAAAGGTGAGAGGTTAAAGTCTGTCTGTGTCCCAATGTTGAGTCAGACTGGTTCAATTTCTAAAGAGGGACTTAAATAATCTTACATGGATTCATGCAGTTTTTGACCAAAACAAAATGTAATTCTGCAAATACAAATTCGCCCCATAAACTTATATATGTGTGTGTGTGCAGGAGAGACTGAGTGAGTGCGTGTGTGTGTGTGTGTTTGTGTGTTCATGGGAAAATGTGTGGGTGTGTGAGAGAGAGAGAGATGGGGTATAAGCCTGTGAGAGGATGCATGCGTGGGTGTGAGTGCAGGGGGTGCATGGTTTTGCATATGAGAGAGAGCTTGTGTATGAGACAGAGTCTGCGTGAGTGTGTGTGTGTGCGCGCACGCGTGCACTGGTGTGTGTGTGTGTGTGTGTGTGTGTGTAGTGGGGTCAACTGTAGTGTGACATGAACCCAAGGTCCTGGTTGAGGCTATTCCCATGGCTACTGAACTTGGCTATCAGCCTCCGCTTGGCCACTTTGCGTTGCTGTCTGTCCCAAAGTCCACCTTGGAGGATGGTCACCCGAAGGTCCAAGGCCAAAATACTCAGACCTCTGAAGTGTTCCCCAACTAGGAGGGAGCACTCCTGGCTGGAGATTGCTGTGCTGTGCCCATTCATCCATTATTGCAGCCTCTGCTCAGTCTTGCCAATGTACCATTCCTCAGGGCATCCTTGCCTGCAGCGTATAAGACAGACAGCATTGGCTGAGTCACATGAGCACCTGCTGCATACATAGTTGGTGGTGCCCCCATGTGTAATGGTGGTATCCATGTCGACACTCTGGCATGTCTTTTAGTTCTTATGAGGGCATCCTTGAGCACCATCAGGGTTTGTCCATAGGGGATGGCTGTTTTAATATGTTTCAGGTGGAAGCTGGAGAACTGTAGCATTGTGAGGTTATCATTGATTTTGCGATTGAGTGAGGTGCTGAGGTGTCCATCTTTGATGAAGATGCGTATGTCCAAAAATGAGACAGAAATTAACGAGTAGTCCATGTTGAGTCTGATGGTGGGATGAAACTCGTTGATATCACTATATAATTGTTTCAGTGACTCCTCTCCATGGGTTCAGAGGAAGAAAATGTCATCAATGTAGCAGGTGTAGCGTGTTGTTGGAGTCCTGCATAAAGAAGAAGTCTTGTTTGAGCCTGTGTGTGAAAATGTTGGCATATTGGGTGCAAATTTGGTCCCCATGGCTATTCTGTGTCTGGATGAAGAACTGACTGTCAAAGGTGAAAATGTTATGGTTGAGGATAATGCTGAAGATTTGTAGGACGGTGCTAAGAGATTGGCAATTTTTGGTGTTGAGTATTGAGGCTCTTGCCGCAATGCCGTGATCATGGGGTGTGCTGGTGTAAAGTGCTGACACATCCATTGTGATGAGGAATGTTCTTGGTTTGACTGGTCTGTGGATGCTGAGTTTCTGTAATAAATCTGGAGTGTCATGACAGAAGCTGGGGGTCCCCTGTACAATGGGTCTCAGGATGCCTTTGACATAGCCAGAGAGGTTCTCACACAGGGTCCCATTGCTTGATATGATGGGATGTCCTGGTGTCGGCTTTGTGTATCTTCGGAAGGCAGTAGAAGTTGCCTACGCGAGACGTATGGGATAAGAGTACGTAGGGAACCCTGAAGGACTGGATCCAAAGCCTTGATCAATATTTTTAGTTCACGGGTGAGCTCTTTGGTTGGATCAGCAGATAGTTACCTGTAATTTTCCTGGTTGTTCAGTTGTCGGTACACTTCTTTGCTGTAAGCTGTTCCTTGCTATGACAAAAGCAGCCTGAAACTCATTGTACAGGGGACCCCCCCAGATTTCTTACAGAAGCTCAGCACCCACAGACCAGTCAATCCGGGAACATTCTTCATCACAATGGACACCTCAGCACTCTACACCAGCATTCCCCACGATGATGGCATCAAAGGAACAGCTTCAGTATTCAATACCAACAACTGCCAATCTCTGAGCACCATCTTACAACTCATCCACTTTATTCTTGACCACAACATTTTCACCTTTGACAACCAGTTCTTCATTCAGACACACAGAACAGCCATGGGGACTAAATTTACATCCCAATATGCCAACATTTTCATGCATAGGTTCAAACAAGGCCTCTTCTCTACACAGGATCTCCAACCAACACCTACACCAGGTATATTGATAACACGTTCTTCCTCTGGACCAATGCTGAAGAGACATTAAAACAACTACACAGTGATTTAAATGAGTTTCGTCCCACCATTACATTTTCCACAGACTATTCTTTAATATCTGTCTCATTCTTGGACACATGCATCTCCATCAAGGATGGGCACCTCAACACCTCACTCTACCACAACCCCACGGATAACCTCATGATGCTGCACTTCTCTCGCTTCCACCCAAAGCAAACTAAAACAGTCATCCCGTACTGACAAGTCCTACGCATACACAGGGTCTGTTCTGATGAGGAGGAATGTGACAGACATCTCAAGGTGTTCAAGGATGTCCTCAGAAGAACAGGGTACGATGCTCAACGCATTGACCACCAGTTCCAACATGCTCAAAAACTTCATGAAACCATGTAAGATTATTTAAGCTGAAAATGTGTTGCTGGTCAAAGCACAGCAGGCCAGGCAGCATCTCAGGAATAGATTCGATGCTGCCTGGCCTGCTGTGCTTTGACCAGCAACACATTTTCAGCGGTGATCTCCAGCATCTGCAAACCTCATTTTTTACTCTAAGATTATTTAAGCCCCACTTTAGAAATCGAACCAGTCTGACTCAACATTGGGACACAGACAGACTTTAACCTCACACCTTTAGTGCATTGTCTGAGTTGAGATGGCGCCTATTGGCAAAAAAGCTGAAGCTGTTTTGAGAATGTAACTTAAAAGGAGTTCTGGGATTTACACATTAAAAAAACAAAACTAGCACATCCCATTCTAAGAGATGAAAGAATTAATCTAAATTTGTTTAATACATCATTACAGCTCTATAACACTGTAACCCTTTTGCTATAAATTCTGTGTCATATGGTCCTGCTTCACAGCTACCTGATGAAGGAGCAACGCTCTGAAAGCTGGTACTTCCAAATAAACCTGCTGGACTATAACCTGGTGTTGTGTGATTTTTAACTTTGTCCACCCCAGGCCAACGCCAGCACCTCCAAACTGTTCTGGACTGAAACATTTACACCACGGGTTACCCAGCACAACCTACAGAGATACTGAACATTCAACTTTAATCAAAATCAATTTACACATTCTCTTGTCTTTCAGGAATCCAATTGACTTCAGAAGGAAACACAATGGACAACAGAGATTTGAGAGGAGATAACAGAGCACACAGTCTATATAACTGCCAGCTTGACCTGACCTGAGGAGAGATCCTTTTTTTCAAAAAGAACCTTCTGCACAAACAAACAGTTTCCCCACAGGCTTCCAGTACCAAAAGGCAGCTTCACAACCAAGGAACCGCAGAGACAGAACAGAGAAAGGAACCAGAGGGAGCCATTTAGAACCAGAGGGGACCACAAGGAACCAGAGGGAACCATTTAGAACCAGAGGGGACCACAGGCAACCAGAGGGAACCAGAGAGGCAGAGCAGAGAAACTGAAATTGGGAAACCAAACCAAGGGCATCATCAGAACAAAAGACATCCAAGAGGGAGAGAAGCCAACCAAGTGCTATCCGAATAAGAACTTCCAAACACGGGCCTGTTCCAAATCAAGAGAACCAACTGCAAGAACCTCAGTGATTGGAAACTCTTTAAAACTGTGTTTCCCTCAGTGGTGAGCGGAAATTTCCAAGGTCGCAAAGTTCCAACCTAACCAGCAGGGAGGGGAAGGTGCGCGGTGACAGTGCATGGAACCCCAAGGGTAGGAAGCCTGATTAAAGTTTCTGTGAGTGAAACTGCTGTCTAGTTCTGATAGTGTTCAATCTGTTTAATTTAATAGCCTATTTCATTAATGTCCTCTGCTAAATTGATAATATTAATTTCATCTTTTATTGACTTTATCCATATTTCTTGTATTATACTTACCTTTTGTCCTTGTAACTGAATGCAGAGATTCTTTTGCCCTTAAAAACTGGTTTACTGCCTTCTTCATTTCACTTCCCTAAATAAGTCCAGTGTCTAGAACGAGGGATCTGGGGGTGGTTTGAACCACCTAAAATCAGCAAATTACTGAGTGCACACCAGAACCCTACATTCTGGACACCAAGCACCAGCATCTCAGGGCACACTTCATGGGCATGACCCCAACTCCCTTCCAGCAAGAGGTCATGCCAATCGCCAGTACTCCAACTTGCACTAAGTTGGAAAAAATGACAAGAAAGAAGCCATAACAGTGTGCTGCATGGGTTATCAGGCAGCTTTAGTAATATGGTGTGAGAAAATTCAGTACAGTTCAGAGAAGGAAACCCTCTGTGAAACTTACCAAAATTGATACCTTCGACATTTTCCAGTGGACACCAATGTTTCGGGCACTTTGTCCCAATCACCCCAGTGCAATCCAGAATAGTCTAATCTAGGCTCCAGATTTTATTTTTAAATGCACCCTGGAGCATAAACATGTTGACCAGACTTTAGGTAGATCTATGATGGTTGGCAATGGAAAGCCAGGTTGGTCATGTTCTGACTGCTTCCCTTGCTCTTCATAATGCCTGAAAATGGGTGGAAGGATTATAACAGGGTGGTAATCACAAGAATATTTCAAAAGGCAATCCATCAATCACACCATAGTTATGTAGGGTATCTCTTGTCCTCACACCTGAACTGTTAGCTCCTCTCATAATGTCTCCAAATTCATGTGCAGCATCATCTTTATGGATAGCCGCAGCTTTCCATCACTTACCAATAATGTGGCTTTCTCTTTGTACATGCATACTCTTTGTCCCACGGTCAGTGGCATTTATAAAAATCATAGCCTTCTCAGTAGTTGCTTCCAATTCTACATGTATCCATTTTCTTGTCTGTGTGTCTTTGTTCTGGTCTGATGAGCATCTTCATATCATACTTCGTTATATAATGCATCCAAGAAACATCAAACAAAATAAATACGATATTTTTGTCATTGAATGCAAGGAATGTAATCCATTCCTTGTATTCACAGTTAGTTTTGGCTCACATTGGCATTTAAAGGTTCAAGGGTTGCCATGACTACTATAATTGATCATCGAGCTGGAGATTAAAAAAAAAATGACATTTAAGCCATTTTAAGTTTCTGCGAGTACTAATTCCACCAGTTTGTTCCCTTCCACCTCAGGCAGGTGACCTGTTTGAATCACTACTGGGAGGCTGCAAAGTTTATTCAATGCCCATGACCACAAAAACAAGGGCTGGTGTTACAGCTGGAGTCAGGGTGGTCTAAAATCCCAGCAGTCTGAATTTAGGTCACTGTCTGCAGCCAGAGAGCAAATATTGACTTTTATAATGAGGTAATGTTATCGTACCTTCATGACATTATGTTGAAGTTTTTCTTGTCATTGAAACAATACATAATACAATTCTTTTCATCCTTTATTTTTAGTTTTGCTGCTTTTATTTGATCTACCTACTTAACTCAAGTTGCTCACTATCTGAAATAGGTGATAATAACATCTCAAAATTAAATACCTTTGTGGAAACAAAAAATCAGGGGATGTGATAAATGAGCAGGCAAGCTAACTCGACCCATTCTACAATTACTCCAAAGTCAAAATGAATCCCTAGGTATTTCATCTCAAATGTTTTTGCACAGATCACATTAAAGTTAATCCATGTGTCAAGACCAGCTGAGTGGAAGGAAATGTGCAACCTCTCGCCCCAGGTTTCTCAGCTTTGCACAGATGACCCAGTTAAAGTTAATCAAATTCACCAGATGGAATTCAAAACAGATTGTTACTTCTAACAGGAGTCAACATTTCAGTGTTATGGTGAGCAGGCAACCTCATTTACACCATATGTCTTTCAACTTCACTGTTTATCAACTTTTTCATTAATATTTAAGCTCAAGCGCTTTGGTAAGCATGGGTTCGTGAATAAGAAAAAAGTTTGCTCATGTGGAAATAATTTTTTACATTGACTCAAGTCCTTTGAATTTGTTGTTAATGTTTTCGCGGCTTGAAAAACATCTAACAACTTCAACTAGAGTTAGTGTGACCATTTGACAGCACTCATCTAAGTTAGAATGTTGCCTTAAAACCCAATGGCAAAATTAATTACATAAACTTGACTGTTTTTTCTATACATTTACTAATGAGTTGTAGTTTTGTTGCATCCCCTTTTTCCAAAGCTGAAACTATGTCCATCCAAGACTTTTGAATCAAGAATGTCTCAGAGCCACAATTAGGATTTCCACTAAACTAATGTTGAAATTATATCTTTTAAATGGGGTCTTCTGTGAGGCCCTGGACACTTATTATTAACAGGAACACGATGCCCTTCAAGACTAAACTGGGAGCCATGTATTCTGTGATTCTGTTCTTTGATTCAGTCACTTTCATCTCCACTTGTTATCCTACCTGTTAAACTTCAGGAGTGTATGTCAGTCAACAGCTGGTATTAGATATGTGTTCGATCCTGGACAGAATGTTTTTGTTTCCAAACTGATTTCTCGGGACTTGTTTTAGTTTGTTCTTGGGATGGCAGCATCACTGCCTGAGCCAGCAGTTATTGCCCATTCTTATTGCCATTTGAACTGACTGGCTTGCTTAGGCCTGTTCAGAGTGTAGTTAAGACTCAAATGCTTTGCTATGGATCTGGAGCTACATGAAGGCAAGTCAGAGAAAGGACATTAGCAACTCAGTTGGGTTTCTACAATTGATAATGGTTACATGGTCATCATTTGTCCAGCTTTTAATTAATTCCAGATTTTCAGTGATTCTTATTTCACCATTTTCCATAATGGGATTCAAACCCTTTCCTCAGAGTATTAGCCTGGGTTCTGGATTACTATCCAGTGACCATACCACAAGATCACTGCCTGTCCAAAACCAAAACTATTCAACCAAAATTATCCTGCCTCTTGACCAGCTTCTAGTTCTATTCCTTCTGATCTGCATAACTGTCATTACATCTCTCTCTCTCTCTCACTCTCACTCTGTCTTTGATGCAGTCTGCATTTTTGTTTGATCATGCTGTTATGAAACATCTTGGGTAATTCTCCCACATTAAAGGTGCTAATTACAAGATTTTCTTGTTATTGGGTCATTGCATCATTGAAGGTGCATATTTCAGGTGAAATGTTGAATTGGTAAAATAGTTATTTAATACATTCCTCTCATCAAACGAGAATGGAAACTGCCTTATATGGTAATTTGTTGCCCTCTTGTAGTAACTATTCCTGAGTTCTGGTGCTGTTTGGACTGTGAAAGCTACCAGCTTATCAGCACTTCTTTTAGCAGTATTTGAGGCTAGTCCTCCCTTCCACTGAAGGGCAGAAGTCAGATCTTGATTTGCTTAAGGCCACCCATAACTTATTAACATTGTGGGACTATCATTTGATACAGTATCGACTTTTCTTCTAGCCAGGCGTCATAAAATTCCAACCTTTTTATAAGTCTTTTAGACGCTGTTTGAGCCTTGAGCCCCCACAATTCATATCATTACCTCCAGCCAAATCAATGCCTTTCCATGCTATAATATAACCCCACTCACATGCCACACTCCCGATGCCAACCCATGCCCCACTCCTATATCGTCTCTATCAACATATTCCCTCCAAATCAATTTATTCTTCCACCTGTCTCTATTTCACTTATAGCTACATGTCTCTTCAATGTCATGTTATGCTCACTTTATGTGCCTGCTATTTCACCTCATACCTTCATACCATCTCCACTGTCCTTGACCTTGTGTTCATTATAGACAGTAGCCATGAAAATTAAATTTCAAAGTTCTAATAGTGCTCTTGTTTACTTACGTTCAATACTCAGAAAAGCTCCCATTTACAAATCTGTTCAAAAATGTTAAGTCTCCTTAAGTGTAATATCTGTTACAAAAACAGTTTATTCAGTTACAAGATTGATGGCAGAGTTATAATAGCCATACAGAATGATAACTTCATTAAAATTTTTAAAAATCAGATATTTTATTGATTGCTAAAAGCATGATATGATGATATTTAGTGTTTTACAACTTTTATAAACAAAATACAGCACTTTTATTGTTGGCAACTTATACTTTAAACTACTTTTCCTGGAACCCGAAAACATTTTATTTCCTTTCCTTTCTCTGTCTGGTAACTTTAACATCACAACTGCCTTTCATTTTGAGGGATTTCCCTGATGACTTGCTCTCTAGCATAAGCTGTATGAATCTTTCAGACTTATTTCAAGTCCTCATAAACTTAATCTTTCCAATCCAAACACTCGTTCCCATGCATGTTCCTAAGCAATGAACCATGGAAATTTTTATCCTCTAGCTACTCCCTTTCTAAGGGGGTAACTAGTTTTGTCTGTGAGTTTCTGGGATGTTTTAGAAACTCTTCCTCTCAAAGCCCATTTTTATGGTACTGTGAATCAGGTAAGCCTTATAACCATGCAGAAATAGATCTGCAGACCATGACATCTAAACATCAATGTTGCTGTCATTGTCTCGAGGTGTGAACAGCTTATTCCTTCTTTCTAGCCAACACCTTAATCCCCCCTTCAATCTTTAACAGCCATATCAACCAGACCTGATACCAGGCAGACTTCAGAAAGTCTCATATGAACAGCACAGTTAAAGAACAGCACAATTTTATAAAATCTTATACTTGGAACAATAGTATTCCTTTAATAGCCTCTTTAAAATGTCAAAATATGAACTGAACTCCTCTGCTTGAGCTTTTGTAATTCAGCCAAAAATGTATAACAATCTCCACTGCAATAATAGCACTTGGAAAATATGAACAAAGAACTGTATTGAAATTATTTGAACTGAGGTCATTTTTTTTTCTAAAGTACACGACATTGTCTGACAATCAAAGCAGTCCATCAGAAAGTTTTCTTGCTTTCAAACTCTCATTAACTGCTACTTTATAAGATTCTGGATTCCAAAACCTTCAGATCATGACATTTAAATGGGCATCATCCATCCTTCACAAGCCTTTGCATCTGCTTCACAAATATTTGCTTTCCACACTGAGGTACCACTCTGGATCAGCACAAGAAGGGCTTGATTACGCTCATCACCACTGTCAAATGGCCTTGCTGAGTTGAGACTTCCTGCCAACAATGCTTCTCTTGCCACTATAAAGTGGAATTTTGTAGGAAATGTCAGTAGTTGGGTCTCATTTATCATTTTTAAAGGCCTCTTGAGACGGCCAAGATCTTTAAAAATCCTGAAGTGTCATTTTTACTCGAGTTCGTTGATGGTTAGGTCAGTCTGCTAGATAATAAAAGAAACAAATTTGCATTCTATTTAAGAAAGTTCAATTGACAAACAATTTGCATTCAAATAGGTTCATGTGTTCATTTGCATTTCACAAATTCAATCTTAACATTTCCTACATTCTTAGCCCAGACAGTAGTTGGCAGTGAATGAGTGCGATAGTGAGAATTTTAATCAAAATAATTTTAGCATGGAATTGAAAACATTGTTTGAACAATTGGAATTTTGAGGGGAGAACTTAGGTATCCCAAAACAAGTGTCAGGTTCATAGTGCACAATTATGGAATTGCTGGCAACAGATTTATTTAGTTCTTCTTATTCTTGTAGCTGATTAAAGCATACAGCCCATGCTCTCCTGCTGTTCATTCTCTGCATGCATCAACTGGATACCAATATCATGAGTGACTTGAACTGCTGAAAGGCAGTCTGCAATTGTTAAAGGAAAGATGAAGGAATAGTGGGAGTTTTTATGCATGTGATACATTGACCAATGATTGAATATGCAAGAGAGGAACACAAATGTTTTCAATCAATACAGTTGATTCTTTAGTGAGAGAGATGCAAAGAAATGATGGACCTGTATCCACAGTAGTGCAGGATGTCCCCTCAAGCAACTTACTCAAGGATCAAACTTAACTTTTGTTCCAAGAACCTGGTTACAGTGCATGACAATTGACAATCTCACATGGGTTGTCAAGGTGAATGAATTTCACCCAGGATGGGTTTCTGACCTAAAACAAATGCTGGTGAGTTGAAAAGTCAGACCATAATTTTGAATCTGTTTGAAGTTAATTCACCCATCTTGGTCTTTGGCTCATCTTGAGTTACCTGCTCTTGAGCGACCTGCCTTTCCTGCCGCACATGCAGCTGTACTTTGATCTCTCAGGAAGAACAGAATGAGCAGCACTGGGAGTACCAATGGCAATAGCAGCACCATTTCTCCATGACACATTGTTGACATGGCAGAGAAGGTGGACTCACTTAACTGTGTGGAAGGTCTTGTGGCTCAGTGGTAATGCCACTGACTCTGAATCAGAAGCTTCGTATTCAAGCTCTCCTCCAGGACTTGTTGGCCATAGAAGGAACATTCTTGGTGCAGTTAAACAGGCTGATAATTAGCCGAACAACATGCTAATTGTTTCAATACCTTTGGTAGATAGTAAGAGTGAGAGACGTTCATGGTCAGAATTGCTTCATTTGGAATGTTGCACCTTAAGATTTGAGGACTTGTTTTTCACTCTGAAACACAAAGAGATCTCTTTGTTTGTATGAACTATGTCTGACATTGAATGAATGATACAATTCCTTGTAGAGCATTCATTCTGTAGCCAAGTATAGGAAAAGTCCAAATCAGTACAGTGGCAGTTAGAAGAAATAACACAGGAATGAACTTGTAAATTACTCATAGCACTGACCAAGGGTGGGTAGGTGGTTAGAACACCCTACACCATTTAATGTCAACTCAGCCTTGTGCACTGATTTCTGTCACATCTACTTAGACTATACACTGCAAACACTGCAAGCACCCTTTCCTATGATGGTGCCTACTGCACATCTGCATGTCCTATTTGGAAACCAATTTGCAGCATACGGAGGTCACCCAGCTCTTGCAAAAAGGGCACCACACAGCTTTATTCACCCTCAATGCCTCATGAGTTTCAAATGCCTCCTTCACTGTGCGTAAGGCAAGGATCAGGCAATGCATAATTTGTTGTAACGAACAGCTAAAATCAGAAATAAAATCTTGTTTTAAAATCCAAGACATCTTTATTCTTAGCTAAATAATGATCACTGATTGGATAGCATCAACCTACTTCATAATAAGGACACTAGCAAAGCAGCCTTGCTAAAAATAACGGCCGCATGAAGTATTTAGGTCACTCGCCACTGACATCTCAGCTCTTTCACAACTGTCCAAGTAGAATGACAGTAAAGTGTATATTTTTCCAGAATCTTAAGTGGAATTTAAGGCAGTGTTCTGCAAGAATAAACAACTCATTTATGGATAAAAAGTTTTATCATTATTTCATCATGAAAGTTCTTAATTTTACTTACAAATCATATTTGTAACTTAGAAGTTTTTGTCAGGAGTATTATTTTGGATGTTATGCACAAATATGGATAAATCAGCTAAACGTAGGTAGAAACTGTTTTCTGATGATATACTAACTGAGGATGACAATGTGGTCTCAATATTACAACTAAACAGTTGATTAGAAATGAACTGGAAAAGAAAGTCAATCGACTAGCTCTAGGCAGTAAGCATAGATTGAACTGATGAATAGACAGTTGGTTTAATTTTAACTTTTAACTTTTGATGCTGGTTTGGTACAAATCAGAACTACTTGGTGAAAGCTAGCATGGACTTAGAGTCATAGAGATGTACAGCATGGAAACCTAAATTAATCTAGTCCCATTTACCAGCACTTAGATTAGATTCCCTACAGTGTGGAAACAGGCCCTTCAGCCCAAACCTACCCTCCATAACAGCAACCCACCCAGACCCATTTCCATCTAACACTACAGGCAATTTAGCATGGCCAACTCACCTGGTTTGCGGGAGGAAACCCACACAGACACGGGGAGAACATGCAAACTCCACATAGACAGTCACCCAAGGCTGGAATCAAACCTGGGAGTACTAGTGCTGTGAGGCAGCAGTGCTAACCATTGAGCCACCATGCCGCATTGATCCATATCCCTCTAAATCCTTCCCATTCATATACCGATCCAGATTCCTTTTAAATGCTGTAATTTACCAGCCTCCATTATTTCCTCTGGCAGCTCATTCCATACCCACAACATTCTCTGCATGAATAAGTTGCTCCTTAGATCCCTTTTAAATCTTTCCCCTCTCACCTTAAATCTATACCCTCTAGCTTTGGACTCCCCACCCTGGGGAAATGACCTTGGCTATTTGCCGTATCTATTTCTTTTTGTTGAGCATTTAGTTAAGTTAATTGACTTTTAATGAAATAATTGAAGGATAATGAGAGCAACATGCATCATGAAATATATATCTCCTGGAAGATATTGGAAATGTTCTTGTCATGAAGATAAGTGTCCTTATCTTTGACCCAAGTAATCTGGGTTCAAGTCCCAACATTTTCCTGAGAGCTCTGCAATAACATCTCTGAAAAGGTTGATTTAAAGAAAAATCTAAAAGCCATTTGATAAAGTGCCATGTAGCAGGCTTGTCAACAGTAGTGAAGCTCAGTACAACTGTCCCTGTATTTTAAACCATAAGATCAAGCCACTTTTTAAATAGAAACACAAAACACAAAAACAATGAAATTGTAGTGAAGCTTTATAAACCAATGGCTTAGTCTTAACTGTGTCCACGTCTGGACAGTGTACATTAAAAAGGTTATGAATATATTCAAGGCCAAGCATAAAAGATTTGTAAGAATGATAATTCCAAAATTCAAGACTTCATTTACAGGAGTAGATTTGTGAAGTACAGTATAGTCCCTTCTTCTGGAGAAAATAAATTTGTTTGGAGACTTAACAGAGGAGTTTGAAATCTGGAAAGAATCTGTTCATATTGCAGAAGGGTTGAAACCCAGAGGACACTGATTTAAAATAATTAGCTGACAGAGAGGTGACTGTGCCATGGTACAGTACTCAAGGATCTCGTTCTGGTGTTTTAATGTCAGAGATCATCTATTTCAGGCTCCGTTTAGCTGAATCCCTCTGAACCTCTCACACTCACTTTGAGTCAACTATGAAAACACTTCCATTAAAGAAACAGCCTGAAACAGACTTCCACTGCCAATGACAAAAGCACATCTGTCCAGAGGTTGCACTGTTACTGTTTGCAGTTCCATGCTTCCCCGCCTTACATCATTGTAGATAAAGGGAAGCCTACACCTCCTTTTAGTGTCAACATTTAAGCGGTGCTCAGAAATGTGAAATATAATTGATGTAACACCCCAGTGACCCACTCTGTGCTCTGTTAGTGACCTCTCCTCTCAAACACCTCAACATAGTTGTTTTCCTATGCAGTTACAGCAAGCAAAGTTTTGAAATCGCTGACCGGATGGATTTCAATTGGATCCCATTCTCCATCAGTCCCGCCTTTGTTGCCAAATAAACAGCCCACACATGTGGAACTCAGGATTTACGATTACTTCACCTTGGAGTGGAGATTGAGTGAAATCCATAATCAAAAAAAGGCAGAAAACTTTGTTTCCTGAAACTGAAGTGAAAATAGATACTTGACCTCTGAAGTGAGTTCTTACATTTTTCGTTAGATACAGTTTCAACATTCCTGTGGACCTGGAAGCCATGGTCATCTGTTCACAAAAAAAAAGCCATTATTGCCCTGTCTAAGAGTTAATGGATTAACTCCAATTTCTATTAATTCAAGAAAAATATTACAATTGTCTCCGGAAAAAGTTAACTCCTTCATTCCAATCCATAATGATGCAAAATCTCAAAATACCAGACTGTGTCCTTACGCAAACTTGTTGTCTAATGCAAAATTCTGACCACATACAGCATGAGGCATATTATACAACAAAGTGTTGAGACCATTGATGTCTTTCTTTTATTTCCTCATTTTTGGAACTGTGAGTTGCAGTTGTTAAATGAACTTGAAGTTTGATCAGAAAATTATGTTTAAAAAGTGGAGAAAGAAAACATTGATGTTTTTTGTTGGAAACTGGCCTGGAAAGATAAAGCAGCTTAATAAAGCAGCTCCAAAGACATTGCAGATAGTTTGGTACTGAGATCTTCTTCTACTCAGGGATTGGCAGCTGGTTGGATGTGGAATTGGTCTATCAAAGGAAGGATCATGCCAGCTAACCAACTTCAGAGACTGTTGATAATGAAAGAGAAAACAAAGACTGAACTGGCTGTTACTGGAAAGGAGATAGTATTGCTTTGGAGATAATGAGAATTGCAGATGCTGGAGATCAGAGTGGATAAAGAGTGGGCTGGGAAAGCACAGCAGGTCAAGCAGCATCAGAAGAGGAGGGGAGTCGATGTTTCAGATCGGAACCTTTCATCAGCATTTTACAAACTGCTAGACAAAGAAGTTTTTATTTTGTTTTGCTTTCCCTAGTTATTCTCCAGTTATCGACTTGTTAAAATTTCTGAGCAAAGAATCCCAGTCATGAGAAATAACTAAAAAGTCTTGAGAGATCTGTGAAAGCTGTTTGCATGGACCAGTGACCAAGATATACAAGTCCTATGTGATTGTAATGCAACCCATCATCCAAGCATTTCATGGAGGTTTGATATTCATCACTGAAAGGATTATTGAACTGGCAAATTATGATTAGGTTCTGGATTAGTGGTGCTGGAAGAGCACAGTAGTTCACACACACACACACACACCTTCCATGAACAGCATGAAATCTAATCAAAGTTCTCAACCACAGAGGCCAGCTCATCCCCAATTTCTCATCTGGGGAGTAGGACTCCTGTAAAATTCCAAAAACAATGCTGATAAATGTTCTTACCCTGTGGAGTCAACAGTTCCTGACTTCCTTTCTGTGCCAGGTTGCTCTTCCAGCACCACTAATCCAGAACTGAATCATAATTTGCCAGTTCAATAATCCTTTCAGTGATGAATATCAAACCTCCATGAAATGCTTGGATGATGCGTTGCATAGGACTTGTATATCTTGGTCACTGGTCCATGCAAACAGCTTTCACAGATCTCTCAAGACATTTCTGAGCAAATTTCTGAGCAAAGAATCCCAGTCATGAGAAATAATTAAAAAGTCGATAACTGGAGAATAACTAGAGAGAGCAAAACAAAATAAAAACTTCCTTGTCTAGCAGCTTGTAAAATGCTGATGAAAGGTTCCGATCTGAAACACCGACTCCCCTCCTCTTCTGATGCTGCTTGACCTGCTGTGCTTTCCCAGCCCACTCTTTATCCACTTCCATTATGCAACATTTTAAAAAATACTTGGATGAGCACTGTCACAACGTCATAGCAAGGGCTGTGGGCCAAGAGCTTGAAAGTGGGAGTAATGTAGATTTAGAGGATACTTTGGTAGTGCGGGCTCAATGATCTAAAGGGCCAATTCTGTGTTGCATTATTCCATGTTTCTTGTCAGGATGTTATTCACTGCAGGATTCCTACCTTGGGACCTGCTTCCAGTGGACAGAAAACTGAGATGAAAATATGTGAAGGTGGTCTACATTTAAAAACTACAGGGTATTTGGAACAACAATTTTCCTCATTCCTGGCCTCACAACAGCAGCGCCAATCCCATTCCCTGCCATGACTTACCAATGGTTTAAAGTCGTGGCCTGTGTGATTGCTGGTTACCAAGAAGGTAACTGCTTTTTGTAGGTATGAGTCTGCAAACATGTGAAACTCCAGCATCTTGTCTCTTCTTTGATGACTGCGGTAAAAAGGCTTATGCTGTATAAAGTCTTGCCCCTTATGACCTTTCACAGCACCTTTCACAGGTCAACACCTCAGTATTCCTACATGCCCATGTTGTGAAGTCAAGTATTAGACCATCACTGAGTGTTCCTGTCCCTGCACATGCACAAGCTCTATGCTGCAGCCTAGCACATGTGACTTTACAGCAGATTGTACCTCAGCATCTGCACAGTTGCTGTCCCAGACCCTGAAAGACAACTTCCCATTATCACTGCCAGGTGGCGTTTCAAAGATGTACAGAGATAATTGACAAAATATTCATAACTTCTTCGAATAAAAATCAGTCAATCTCATCTTCAAAAATTTTAATTGGCATCAACAGTCTTTTGAGGGAGAAAGCATCAGAATGTAACTACCTTTTATATTCAAAAATGTTTCTTTAATTTTGAATGGCATCCTTCTAATTTACCCACCAGAAGAAATAGCTATTCCTGTATGAGGCCTATTGTACCCTATATCATTCGTAAATCTTTATTAAATCACATTTCATCCTTCTAAACTGAATAACTGAAGCATAGAAAATAGGAACAGGAATAGGCCTATTGGCCCTTTGTGTCCGCTCTGCACCTTCAATATGATCGTGGCTCATCATTGAAATCAGTTCTCTGTTCCCAGTTTAATTCCTTTGGTTCCTTTAACCTTAATAACTATAGGGAAAACACGCAAAAAGCTGACTTCACGATTTAACTCATTAACTTCTAAAATCTAGTTAATCTGCACTGTACTCCTTCTCAATTCAATATAACCTTCTTGGCCTGATTATCGGAATTAGTAGTCTAGATATCCAGGATATTTTCCAACTGAAGCAAAAAGTCCTCCAGTTTTCATTCAACCCCTGGACACAACATTTCTGCTGTTACTTTTTATAGCTCTGCTGCAACTCTAAATGATTCACATACCAGTTGTTGAATTTAAACACGCAGATGCAGTAGACGATGAAGAAGGCAAATGATATGTTAGAATCATAGAATTCCTACAGTGTGGAAGCAGGCCATTTAGCTGATTGAGTTGAAGCCAACTCCCCAAAGAGCATCCCACCCAGACCCCCCCAACCTTGCCCCTGTAACCCTGCATTTCCCAAGTGAAGGCTTCAAGATCTTTTTCCGAGTGTTGAAATGTCTAATACAAGACAGCATGCATTTAAGGTGAGAGGGAAAAGACCGAAGGATATGAGGGACAAGTTTTTTTTAACACAGAGTGTAATAGGTGCTGGAACACACTGCCAGGGTTAGTGGTAGCAGCAGATACGATCAGGGTGTCTGAGGCGTTTTTTAGATAAGCACTTACATAAGCAAGGAATGAAGGGATATGGACCATGGGCTTAGTCTGGAAAAAAAAACTCCAAATCCATTATTGTGTAGTCAACTTGTATACCATGATCACTTCAGATTTAATGTGATTGGAATTGATATTGTTTTTGAGTTTTTTGTGTTAAATTTGCACAAACATCAAACTAGAATGCTGGCCAAATTCTCATAATATAAGCTTAAAGGAGAAGGGGAGTGGTCAATGATTGTCTCCTATGTGGTTTAGTGATTCATTGAACAGCAATGTGAATGCTGGTATTCAACAGTCATACCTCTGGTAATGATAACTTGCAGTCCATTCTAGCAAGGCTTATCCCTGACTGTGAAGCAAGTCCGCACAGTGACAGCTACAGTATAGTTAGTAGAATATTTGCCTCTAAATTTGAAAGTTGTGAGTTCAGGTCTTACGTAAAAAAACTTTAAGGTAAAATCTAAGTTGATAATGGAGTTTATGACAGAAAGGTGTGCTGCCTTTTGGATGAGGTAAACCCTCTCAAACTGATGGAAAAGATCCTTTGGCCCAATTTCAGAGAAGAGCAATGGAGTTCTCCTTCACCAATATTAATTGCTGAAATATCTTCCAAAACAGATTATCTGATCATTATGAAATTGAAGTTAATATGTACACACTGGCTGCCACATTTCTTACATTACAATGATTGCTTTTCAAAGGTACTGCATTGGCTGGAAAGGTTTATGGATGTCTTGGGGTCATGAAAGGCACTGCATAAACGCAAGTCTTGTTTCAATTGAATCTAGCAATAAATTCACTGAAGCTATAAATTTAGTGCTTTAATGAATGGAAGTGAGCCTGCAGGCAAAAGTGGCTCTCAATGTTCTGACCACAAAGACCATAAGTTGCTGACTGTAACTAAGTCAACACACAGCCAATTGCCTTCAGAAAAGACCCAATAACAAAATAATTAAATGAAGTTATGTATTTGTTGGTCCAAATAAAAATACAACTTATTATAATCCATAAAATATGATAGGATTTAAAGCCAATCTATTAGATTTTCACACTGGTAATGCTCTCCCACATGACCTTCAGGGCAGTATAGTTGAGGAGGGACTGGAGACAGGACTGCCACCGCCTGCACCAACAGAGTAGCGCGAGTGCCCATAACCAGACCTCAGGCTTGCAGCTCCTGACAATTGCTGAGGGCAAATGCTGAGTAATCACCTGGTGACTCCTAGCCTGACTTCATTCTCTTCAAGATCTTTTTCCCAGTGTTGAATTGTCTAATAGTAGAGGACATGCATTTAAGGTAGGAGGGGGAAGTTCGAAGGAGATATGAGGGGCAAGTTTTTCATACAGAGGGTGGTAGGTGCCCAGAATGCACTGCCAGGGTTAGTGGTAGAAGTAGATACAATAGGGCCATTTAAGGAGTTAAGGAGCACATGAATAAACAAGGAATGGACGGATATGGACCATGGACAAGCAGAAGGAATTAATTTATTTTGGTATCATGTTCATTACAACATCGTGGGCTGAAGGGCCTGCTTATATGCTGTATAGTTCTGCGTTCTGTGTTCTATGAGTGTTGACAGATCATTCCACATAATAATGGCATTCATACAGCAATGCTGAGTTCATCAAATCTGTACACAGTAGACTCATTATCAGAAAACACAATCCCCTAATGATTATGTTATTGCTCCCAGCTAATGATGTATCACACAAAGGACAATACACAAAACCACATACTTCAAATATTCCAGTGCAGCAAGTGCTGAAGGCTGAAGGAGAGGCTGGCCACACAGCTCCTCACATCAGTGGCCATCACCATGACTTCCTGATGCAGCTGGGGGACAGGAGGGATTTATTCTTCTCTGCAGGGCTCAGGTGTCCCTCATCATCACCACGGGAGTATGTGTATTAGCACGTTTAGGTAGCACCTCGGGGGAAACCAAAGTGAACCCAGGCACAGTGTGACAAACAGTTTAAGTGTCCTGCTGCCTTCAAAACGTGTCTCTCCACATCTTTGGAGAAGTGTGTGCCTAATTCATTGATGTAACATCCAGTGCTACCAGGCAAAGTTGACAAAGAATCCTTTTGCCTCATGCATCATAGAACTATTCCATCACCATCTCCCTATTGTCCGCGTAGGAGAAAAAATGACTTCCCATGCAAGAAGCCCATCTTTTCTCCTCCTTTTGACCTCTTGAACTAACATCTCAGTACAGCATTGAATGGCCTGAATGTATTTAATCTTGTAGAGGGGTAGACCGCCTTTAGGAAGTGCTATGTAGATCTAAGTTCAGCTAAATCACCACCAACATCCACCACCGCCCCCATCCCCTCCCCCACCCCCACCCAGCATGTAGTGTGTTTCGGAATGGACTGCACATTTATTAATTGAAATGAGCAGGAAGGACAACATTCATAAGTTGTCTGGATCACTTCAAGCAGGAATGGGATTATCCTGTATTATGATTCATGTGCCAGTTTATGGGCAAAATTGAACTTTCTAGCCCTCTCTTTCTCACCCTTTGAATGAGCAGCTGACCCAGTTTTGATGAATATGTTATATTGTTCCCTGCAGTCTTTATCCCTTTCACTGATCAGATACATTTGTATTGCTGTGCTTAGCTGTTGTGGAACTGCACAACAGTGTCTGGTGTGAATGCTGTTTGGTTTAATATAAGTGTTTGTATCCATGGTAATGTACTGTGCTCCAATAAACCTTTGCTGGTAAATTAAAAACTGCATTTATTTTCTACATTTGCTGACATATAGCTTAATAGAATATTACACAATAAATCCCCAATTGTTTCAGCTTCCTTGTTGTTATTGATAATTTTTTTTAAAAAAAGATTTAACGGGAATTATTCAGTACAGGAAAGTGAGTAACTTGCTATGTCAGACAGTGAGAGGAAAAGTGAATGATAGAAGAACAGCTCTTTGTTCTACACCGCAGTCGATTTTCAAATATCATTCTGCCAGTTTTCTGTCTGACTGCTATGAAAATTACCCCCATTTTTAAAGACGTTTCCAAAAATATAGAGACCTTGAGATGATACTAAAGAATAATGTGTGAGGCATCTTTGCTGCATGAACACCTGTCACCAGAAAAATTATATAACTTGTTGCAGCCACAATCTGAGCTTCAAAGCACATGACATTATTGCCCCTGGTTGTCAAGATAACCTTTTACACCATGGACTCATTCCAAGCTGCAGTAGCTCATACTGGTAGCAGCTCTTAGTACCTCATGCATGCTCAATCAGAGAAATTATTGCATCCCAATGAACAAAGCAACATAGAATAAGAGCAATATGTTTTGCCTGCATTGCAGGCATCTTGGGGCTTTAAGGTTGCATTTACTGTATCAACATTGTCCTGCATGCTTTCTAAAAGCACCTTGGCATCTTTCTTACTGAAAGAAGATCATTAAATCCCTGTTTGTCAACATAGATCTATAGCTGGTCTCCAGGCAATATTCATGTTATTGTGTCATCTGTATTCTTAGTTGGTCATCAGGTTATGGGATAGTTATAAGCAACAAAAGATGCCTTCTTCAACCAAAGCCCATGTGCCCTGTCAGAAACCTGGGACAACTACAGAATTAGCTGACAACAAGAGTCATGTAAAATCAGAAATATCATTGTGTCAACAATTGGTATGTTGAAGCAACACCTCTGCTCCATTGAGCATTTGGGAGCAGTTGTTTGATATACCCTTGTTTGTGTTTTCAAAATTGTGATAATTTATTGCATACCATATAACTTCATGATATTGAGGGACCAGCCTTACATTACGTGAGCAGCAAGTAAAGGAACAGAATAAATAGCAGCAGTAAGAGCATCCAACTAGTGATTCTAGATTCCACAGCTTTATAACATCAAGTTAACCAAGATGGCTTCACACAAGTAATCTGTGCCATCCCAATTTAGTCACCATCCTGCAATTACCATTGCCAACATCTTTACCATTAGTTTATGTTTGCATTCCAATGTCATGGATCTTATCCTGAATTTCTTACAAATATGAACACCAAAACAGAAAGCAGAAAGCAAATGTTGGGTTAATTCTAAACAAAGAACTGCAGATGCTAGAAATCAGAAACGAAAACAGAAAATGCTGGAATAACCAGCAGATCTGGCAGTATCTGTGGAGCTGAAAAAATAACTCTGCTTTCACTTCACAGATAGCAGTACTGCTGAGTTTTCCCAGTAATTTCTGTTTTTATTGTTGGTTTAATAACTCACTTTAAATTTGAAAAAAAATGTTTAACTGGAATATTTGAAATTCAACTTCACAGAATATTTTTACTGTCAGGCTTGAGTGCGTGCTTAACCACATTACTACTCCTGTGAAGTGCAATCTAATTAATGTCTTCAAACCACAAGGTCTGTTTTTGGTGAAATTCTAGGCTACATTGTCAGGAGTAATCTAAATTTAGTGTAACGGATGGTATAATGCAGGTGCAGTGAAATCTTTGCAAAAAATAGAACTGGCCATGGGATAGCAAACAATGAGGATACTGAAATATAAGGATAAAAGGGAGTATTGACAGTGAAGGCACCCTGTTTATGTAATCAGGCTAATGATATTCTGTTTATGTCCTCAGGCAGCTCTCTGCAAAGCACCAAACAATTGACATCTGTTAAAAGATGCAGTGCAGCAACACCAGATTCATTCATAAACTTGCAAATTATTGGACCATGATCCAAATATATTAGATCCAGCGATTGCTCTATAGTCACTGTTAGAATCAGAAGCATAGTTAGAAGTATAATATATCCTTTCTGCAGGATGCTACATTTGTAAGTAATGTTTATAAGGAAACAAGACAGTTCCTGGAAATCAATAGAGATAGCGTTACTTGCACTATAATCTGATGGGATCCTTTTCAAACCATTATCAGAAACAATATTTGCTTTCTGTTCAGAAGGACAAAAGGGAAAAGGAAGTGCTATATTTGGATCAAAGGGTAAACTCCTTGAGATTTGGCATGATAAAAGAAAGCAGAAAAAAAATCAATTGCTGATAGTTTCAATAGTCCTTTCAACCAGTAAACCTATCAACTATATTTTGTGGTCCTCAAAGGCAAACATCATTGACAATAAAACATTCAAAGATTTAATTATATTCTCCACTTACTTTCATTTGGAATAGAAAGATAATATTTCTAACTAAATCTACAGACAATAATGGAGACTGTTTAAAAATTAATTTTAAGAAGGACTATTCACCCCAGCTAAATTGCCTTCATATCTGTTTTTCATTATTTCAGTTTTTCATTAGCACTATGAAGAAGTGTTCCCCGGCTATTCTCCTGATATCCTATAGAGCAATGAAATGCAAGCAAAATATAGAAGACTGACCACAATCAATAGTCTCCATAATTTCTTTGGAGTTTCATCAGTCTCCTAGCCGAAATAGGTAAAGCAAGCATGGATTTTCCAAAATCTTTGTATTTTTCTCTCAGTTTTTCATGTGTTTTGTTTTTCTCTGTGCTATTTCATTGTCCTTATGGGGAAAAAAACTAACCTATGTTATTTTATCTTTTCTGTGGATTTTAGCTCAAATTACAAGATTGAGCTGCTGGTTTAAAGCTACCTGAGCAAAGCCCATCCTGACACAGCTTAGAACATAGAACAGTACAGCACAGAACAGGCCCTTCAGCCCACAATGTTGTGCCAACCACTGATCCTCATGTATGCACCCTCAAATTTCTGTGACCATATGTATGTCCAGTAGTCTCTTAAATGTCCCCAATGACCTTGCTTCCACAACTGCTGCTGGCAATGCATTCCATGCTCTCACAACTCTCTGTGTAAAGAACCCGCCTCTGACATCCCCTCTATACTTTCCTCCAAGCACCTTAAAACTATGACCCCTCGTGTTAGTCATTTCTGCCCTGGGAAATAGTCTCTGGCTATCGACTCTATCTATGCCTCTCATTATCTTGTATACCTCAATTAGGTCCCCTCTCCTCCTCCTTTTCTCCAATGAAAAAAGTCGGAGCTCAGTCAGCCTCTCTTCATAAGATAAGCCCCACAGTCCAGGCAGCATTCTGGTAAACCTCCAAAGCATCCACATCTTTCTTATAATAGGGCGACCAGAACTGAACGCAGTATTCCAAGTGCGATCTAACCAAAGTTTTATAGAGCTGCAACAAGATCTCACGACTCTTAAACTCAATCACCCTGATAATGAAAGCCAAAACACCATATGCTTTCTTAACAACCCTGTCCACTTGGATGGCCATTTTAAGGGAGCTTTGTACCTGCACCCCAAGATCCCTCTGCTCCTCCACACTGCCAAGAATCCTCTCATTAATCCTGTACTCAGCTTTCAAATTCAACCTTCCAAAATGCATCACCTCGCATTTATCCAGGTTGAACTCCATCTGCCACTTCTCAGCCCATCTCTGCATCCTGTCAATGTCCCGCTGCAGCCTACAACAGCCCTCTATACTTTCAATGACACCTCCAAGCTTATTTGGCATTTTATTGTGCTCTTTTGTGTTTGCTCTGATTGATTGCTGTTATTTCCATCCTGCTCTGACTCCTTTGTCCTTGTTGCTGAGCAATCTCTGCTTTGTAGTTTTCTGCCGGTCTCTGACTCCACCCGTCCTTCAGAATACCTTTGTCAAGCTTTGCTGAATTGAACTGCACAAGCTCCACAAGCCACAACTGCCAATTCTGTTCTTGTGTACTTCTTGTCCTCTGATGTCAGTTTCTTGGAGAAGGTTCCTTACCTGCTTTGATAATGTAAATTCACTTCTTGCGCTCCATTCCTTTCACTGCTACGCGATTCTCTACCAATATATCTGACCTGCTAAGGTTCACTGTTGACCCTGAGGCCACTTCATTTCTTGACTGGCAAAATTAATACCAGGTATCTATTGCAATAAAATCTGTAAATTCAGGAAATACTCGGCAGGTCAATACCTTTCATCAGAACTGAAAAAATGTTTGAATATTGACTGTTTATCACCACAGATGCCGACTGGCTGCTGGCAATTTCTGACATTTCTGGGTTTTTTTCAGGTTTCCAACAGCTGCATTTTTGCCTTTTTATTCAGCATTCATTGATTGGATCTTTGTTTTCTACTCAGCTTATTGTTTTTACGAGACAATATTCAGCACTGTGCTCATTGATGCACCAGCCTGAAAAACTCCTGGATTCAAAGCTGGGTATTTGTTTGGCAATTCTTTGAGTTGGTATCAATTGTATCCGACCAGAGGATCGCTTAGCTATAATTTCCTCAACCAATTTTCAGGCCAAGCCTTCTCCTTATTTCTGCCTTTCTTGTCTACTTTGACTTCCACTCACACACTTATTCTCAAGCTTGTTACCTACACATCCCCCTTTCTCCTATCAGCCCTCCTGCGCCATATTTTCATCATCTTAATGTCACCCAGCCATGCAAACTTTCAGCTTACTACATTTTGGATACAGATGTATTCCTGTTTATTCTGTGCCCCTGGGAAAGGTGGATTATGGTTTTATGCCACTTATTTATCCTGCTCAATTATGAATAAATTCTGGAATTCACAGTTCTCCAGTGAGCTCTTTCTATCTAAATAGGTTGACCTAAATGTGGCGATTAAAATTAATTATTTGCATATTTTAGGATTTGAAATTGGAGCATTTGATTTATTTTCACTCAAAAGCAACTAAAATCATGCACGAAAGCACAATTGTTGCCTTGGCAACTGGATTGTTACCATTGGTGACACAAACCAACCAATTAAAATACCCTCTACAATCACAGCCATGACAACCAGGATAGAGTCAAAGAAAACTATACAAATTAGCAGCAACTTCTTTAAGGAGACAATAGCACATTGTTCTGTATAAATGTCTCTATTTTAACACTTCTATTTGTCAATTAACACCTTGACAGACTATTACTTCAAATATTATCAAGCCATTTTCTGCAGCAAGAATATGCTGTTGTGACTTCCTTTCAAAAGGAATGGATACATTATTGCATGAAAGAATTGAAGCATCGTCATACTTTTATCTGTTGTAGGGCATACTGAATTATAAAACTAGATATATGGTTAGAAATAGAATGCGGCATATTGATTCCTGGATTTAGTCTGTTTCTAATTTTAGACACCAATATCCTAGAACTGATCTGTCCAGGGACATTTCGGTATCAGTGCTGCAGGCTCTAAGCAGGTGTTAGATCTTTAATCAATCCTCATGCCAAATCAATGTTCTAATTCTGTCAGAATACAATCCATACAGTGTGGAAGTAGGCCATTTGGTCCATCAAGTGTACATCAATTATCTGAAGACTATCCCATCCAGATCCACCCCTCTATCCCATAACCCTGCATTTCTCATAGTTAATGCACCTAGCCTGCACATCCTTTGAACTGTGGGAGAAAACCAGACCATGGGGAAAATATGCAAATACCACACAGGCAGTCGCCCAAGGGTAGAATCAAACTCGGGTCCATGACACTGAGAGACAACAGTACTAATCACTGAGCCATCGTTTCCAATGACAAACAGGAGAAAAATTGGTAAGAGTTCAGGTTCCAGCAACTGTACATGCCCGCCTAACCCCATGACAGCACATGCCCTGCAAACCCTATGTCAGAAACAAAATTCAATAAAATTTAGACGAGACCACCAAAGCTGGAAACAAGACAATTTATTCTACGATCTTGCAAGAAAGGACCCCAATTGCAGAGGGCAATTGAAGTAAATTAGAACTTAGGTTAGTGTACAGTTATACCCTTTGAGCTGAGTGAGGTCATCTCTCCAGACTCCTAATTACCCAATCTCTCTTACCAATGCCAGACCACTGCCCAGCTGTGCTCCACCCTCATTACTTCCCCCTTCCCCAGGTTGGCAACCTTCCTCTCTGTAAGTGCTGACACATACATTTATTTTGTCGACAGTACATCTAGATCTGGTTTAACATTTTGTATCAATTCTGCTGGTACATTCCATCCTTGGACATTTCATTAACTTGTATCATTTTGTATAGCTCAAGCATTTCGGCTATCTCAGCTTTTTGCTGAAAGCATAATTTTACAAAAAGAACTTTTTGTTAGTAATTACACACCAAAGTTAATATTTAATTAACCACAAATATACACTGAAAAGTCCCTAAATTCCTGTAGGGTTAATAGTTCTCTTGCTGTACCCCTTTTCTGTATGCTTTTTCTATATCTGCAAAAACAACACTTCTAACAATTTCCCCATTTCTTTTCTTAACCATTTGTTGTTTTTGCAATCTTATGTTCTGCCCTCTTTTCACCCTATGGTATCGAGGTTCACAATCTAGTCACTTCTGTCCTTCTATGTTTGTTTTTTTTCAACTCTAGGAGTAATCTGTTACTCTCTCTTTCTTGTGCTTGTGCTATTGTCATGACCATTATTGGTTGTTGTCCTCCCAAAGACATTACCAGCTTAACCATTATCCATTTTAACACATTAAACCCTATCAGTAATCCTAGAATTATTAGTAGCACATAAATGCCTAAATACACTAACCATTTTCCCCATCCGGTCAATCTCCAGTTACCCCATCCCCATCCCCATCCTTCATCTTTTCGGAGTTCATCTCCAATTTCTCTTATATTGCTTATCTTTTTCTTTACTATTTCTGCCTTATCTTCCACTATGGAAGAGGTGTCTGGGATGAAGGTACAACATTCTTTACCAATCAGAGCACAAGTTCCCCCTTTTTCAGCCAAAAGATAGTCTAAAGCCATTTGATTCTGTAAAGCTGTCAGTCTTGTGGCAATCATTTCGGTGGTTATGGCCAATATTTGGGATTGAGTTTCTCCCATCACACTGGTGGTATCATTAATTAAATTTTCAAGGGCAGCCGCTAGTTCTCATATTTCCACCCCTGCCCTTGCAGTGCCATAACTTGGGAGTAGTGTCCACAGCAGATGGTCTCCTTCAGGGACTTCTCGGGTCTTACGCCTTATCCCCCCTTCTTTTCTCAGGTCGGGCTCTTGTTTTTCTATTTGTAGATGAGAGACTATATAAGGAAGGTAACAGAAACCACACCAGCCTTTTTTGTTTTTAGGCAACGCTTCATCAATTTTATAACATGCCTTTATTTCCACACATTCGGTCATATGAATGTATTTTTCCCAGGGAATAAATGGATAGGCCTTCAGACCACATACCCAATATGTCTCGTTCAATACTTGGGGAGTGTTCGTGGCAGTGGCTTGGTTGGTGTGGACGCAAGGTGATTTTTCTAATTGGAAGGGTGCGGCGTCATTTTGATTACAGAAACAGGTTGTATTCACAGCTCCTTTCAGTGGGGAAATTCTGAGGCTATTGATAACACCCTGAGTTTTGGGGCTGGTCTTGGGAACCATCCCGCAAACTTATAGGTGCACTATTTTTAGATTCCCATTTTGTATTATTTGAGTCCGATTCAAATTGTTGTACATCGTACACTTCCTCTTTAGTGAGCGGTATTACCGAGGTAGGGATTCCCGATTCACCATGGTGTGAAATTTCTGCACAGTCCCAATAGTCGGCAAGTCCCTCTTGTTTGGCATAATTTTGGCATAGAGTAGTAAAGTGTTTTGTCCTGTTTCCTTGAACAGTTAGTACTACTAACTTTATAATACTATACCAGTACCTACCCATCTCTGAACCCTGTCTATCACCCTATTTTAACCTTTTAGGCGCCAGGGAGAGGTGAGTCCATGCAACCCTTACAATCAATACAATATATATCATCAAATATTAAAAGAGTCTTTTATCGTAGTTCATTCCCTCTTTCAGAGGGTTGTCTGTAGGATGAGCGTGCCACTCCACCAATGGACCGTTCACAGGACCTTTGACGGGAGTGTGATGACTCCAGCCTTTCTCAGCAGTTCGGATAGCTGTCTCACTAGTCAGGAGGGTTAGGAATGGTCCCTCCCAGCTTGGGTGTAGTTTGGTATCTTTCCAGGTCTTGATCAGGACCCAATCACCCGGTCATATCCGATGTGCTGCAAACTCGAGTGGCAGTGTCTGCACCAACAGGCCTTTGTTCCTAAGAATAGATAATGAAGAACCAAGTGCCACAATATAGTTTTTCAAAAACCTGTCATTAAACTCAGCTGTAGGCAGCTCTCCTTTCCCTCCTAGAAATGGAGTCCAAACATCATTTCATAAGGAGAAAGGCCGATATCATGTCTGAACATCTAATAGCACAACAGGCAAACATTTGGTCCACGGTAATCGAGTTTTTAGGACTAGCTTAGATAATTGTTTCTTTAAGGTCTGATTCATTCATTCCACCCGTCCAGAGGAGGGTGGGTGCCAAGGGGTGTGAAATTGCCAAGAGATCTCTAATCTTGCCATTACTTCTTGTAGAATCTTGGAAGTAAAATGGCTACCTTGATCTGAATCTACAATTTCCACTATTCCATATCGTGGGATGATATGTTCAAGGAGGGTTTTACCACTCCTTTTGAGGTGGCTGATGACATTGGGAAAGCTTCCACCTATCTGGTTAAGTGGTCTACTAAGACCAACAAGTACTTCTGTTTTCCCACTAGGGGTAGTTTGGTGTAATCCACCTGTATACTTTGGAAAGGTCTCACGCCTGGGTTCCTTCCTCCTTTGAGCCCTTCCTTTATTATTTTCTTATTGATCTTTTGACAAGTTATGCAACCTGCACATATTTGTTTTACTAACGTATATATTCCTTTACATCCATATTTCCTCAATACTATGTCACACACGGCTTGTGAGCCTCAATGGTGCCTTGGTGTAAGGTGGCCAAAATATTTCTCATGACTGATTTACTCAGCAATTCCCTCCCATCAGGGAGAATCCGTTTCCCTTCGTTGTCTTAGTGGCCCTTATTTCATGGAACTCTTTCTCCTCCTCTTCCGTGTATACGGGGTTCAGAGGAGAAGATTCAATTAGGGGTATAAGAACCTGCATCCTTGTTACTGTACAGTTCATAGCTGCCTCTTTGGCTATTTCGTCTATTAGTCTGTTTCCCTTTGCTTCTAGAGTACGCCCCTTCTGATGTCCAGGTATATGGACTATAGCTATTTCTCGGGGTAATTTCAAACTTTTTAATATTTGTCCTATTAATTCTTCATGTACTAACTCCTTTCCCCGATTATTGATTAGTCCTCGTTCTTGCCATATCTTTCCAAAGGTATGGGCTACTCCGTCAGCATATTTAGAGTCAGTGTAAATTGTTCCATCCCGATTCTCTAAGTGTTTTAAAGCTTGACTTAATGCGTACAATTCACAGGTTTGGGCTGACCATGTGTTAGGCGGCCGGTCTGCCTCCACTATTTGGTTTTTGTTAGCGTCCACTACTGCATATCCATTGTGTCTTTTTCCTTCCACTACTCTCGATGATCCATCGATAAACAATTTATCCCTGTCATGTAAAGGTAGTTATCTCAGGTCCTGTCTAATTTTGGTTTGATATTCTATGATATCTACAGTCATGTTCTAATTCTCATTTGTCTAGGGGTTCTCCCTTCCATAAGAAGGTAGCTGGGTTTAACAGTTGTCTGTTGCTAACACCAGGTCATCTTTTTCCATCAGGATGGCCTCATATTTTAAAATTTGCGAATCTGTTAACCATCTCCCTGCCTTTTGGTTTGACACAGTTCTGACTTGATTGGGAGGGGGCATACTAACTTCTAGCGCTCCTCCAAAAGTGAGTTTCCCGCTTTCGTCTACCAATATGGCAGTTGCTGCAACTGCCTGTCGACATTCAGGCCATCCCCTTGAAACAGGGTCCAGGATTTTGGACAGGAAGGCTATGGGCCTGTTTCTTCCCTCCCCCTTTCTGCGTTAACACTCCCAAAGCTGCTCCATCATTTACTGTCACAAAAAGGTGAAATGGTTTCTCGAGGGAAGCAAGGACCAATACTGGAGCTTGTGTTAAACTACGCTTCAATTCAAGTAACCCTTCCTTTTCTTCTACTGTCCAATACAGTTTTTTGTGTTCTGATTCTGTCAGTTTGTAATATAACCCTTTCGTTTTCTGGGCATAGTGTTCTATCCATAATCTGCAATAACCCGTCAGCCCCAGGATCTTCCGTAATTCTCGTTTGGTGTTTGGGAGGGGCAGTTCTACTATCCCTTGAATTATTTTGGGGTTAATATGCTTAAGTCCCTCACTAATGAGGAGTCCTTTTTCTACATATTGTAATTTACGTTTGGATACTCTTAAACCCTGTTGCTCTAGGAAATTCAACAATCCATTGGTGGCTGAACTTACATCATTTCTCTTTTGCCCTGACACTAGTAGATCATCCACATATTGTAACAGTGATGTTTCCCTGGGCTTTTTAATATTAGATTAAATTACTTACAGTGTGGAAACAGGCCCTTCGGCCCAACAAGTCCACACCGACCCGCCGAAGCGTAACCCACCCATACCCCTACATTTACCCCCTTCCTAACACTAAGGGCAATTTAGCATGGCCAATTCACCTGACCCGCACATCTTTGGAATGTGGGAGGAAACCAGAGCACCCGGAGGAAACCCATGCAGATATGGGGAGAACGTGCAAACTCCACACAGTCAGTCGCCTGAGTCGGGAATTGAACCCGGGTCTCAGGCGCTGTGAGGCAGCAGTGCTAACCACTGTGCCACCGTGCCGCCCACATTGTTCCAGGACTTCTTCCAGTACTTGCCCGAATAAGTTTGGTGATTCTGTGAATCCCGGGGGAGATACTGTCCAACGGAATTGTTGTTTTCTGCCCGTATATGGGTTTTCCCATTCAAAAGCAAACATGTCGCGGCTTTTCAGGGCTAAAGGACAAGTCCAGAATGCATCCTTCAGATCTATGACATTAAACCAGCGGTGGTTACACTGTATTCTACTAAAAAGGGTGTATGGGCTGGGCACCACTGCGTACTGTGTCCGGACCAGTCAGTTCACTGATCTGAGACCTTGTGCCAGTCGGTAGGTCCCATCTGGCTTCTGGACTGGTAGTATTGGGGTATTAAAGGGCAACATGCATGGTTCCAGTAGTCCTTCTTTTACTAGAGAATCTAATACAGGTTGTAAACCCTTGCGCCCCTCTAATGAAACCGGATATTGTTTAAGCCTGACTGTTTTATTCTCTTGGGATAGTATAATTATGATGGGATTGATGTTTAAACGACCCATGTTGCTGGGTCTCGCCCACACATTAGGATTTATCTGTTCTTCATCACTAACCGTCAGTTTATTTGTTGTCACAGTTATTGAACTATTCTTTACTCCAATCTTTAAATTTAACAAAACGATTAAATCTCTACCCAAAAGATTACTTCCAACATCAGGAATATATAATAGCTGTCCTGTCAATTCTTCATTATTTCCCTTTATCAGGGTCGGCTCGAAAATGGGTACTAAGAATCCTTCGCCCTTTACTCCAGAAACCTTAAGACTTTTATTAGTTAATTTAACACCGTTAGGTTTAAAACTTAGAGATGATCGTGCCACTCCTGTATCCACCAAAAACACTGCCCCCTCCTCTTCTGGTCCCACTTTCAAATTTATCAAGGGTTCCCTGTGGATCTCGGGAGGAAGGAACCTCTGACTCCCCTATTCTTCATTAAAAGTCATCAATGAAATAGTTTCTCTTTGTTGTCCTAACTTTGGACATTCCCTTCTAAAATGCCCTGTTTTCCCGCAGTAATAACATTCTGCCTGTTGCCTTCTCCCCTTACCATCCGTTGCTTTTCTTTCTTGTCCTAACTTTCTATTCGTAATTTCCTTGACAGCTGTGACCATTATCCTAGCTTTCTGTTTTTGTTTGTCGTCTTCTCTTTTCACATATACTTTCTGTGCTTCATCTCTTCCATCTGTTTTTCACTGACATTTTATCATTTGTTTTTTATCCTTTCCTCGCGTCTGAGGATTGTACTTCCAATCTCTTAACATTTTTCCTGAATGTCCGTTGGGATGTAGTCCTCGGACGTCCCTCTCATGTCCCCTTCTAAACTTAAATCACTATTTTTATTCCCCATTTCAATGATCGGCCGTTTCTTTATGTAATTTAGTTAACCTTACTGAGGTCCAGTGTCACCTTCTTCCAAACCCACTTCAGGGTCCTGACCTTCGCATGGGGGATTTCCCCTCTTAACAACAGGTCTAAGGCTGGGTGATTGAATCAGGTAGACACCTTACTCATCAGATTAATCTTAGCCAATTAAACACTTTAATTTAAGAGTTTCCAATTACCCGTACTGCTCGTACATCCCCGATCACCATGGCAATACTTAAAGGTCCCTTTTTTTACCTTGGTCTGCGCACAAGAATTACCTGGTCAAATTCGTGCACCCTTATCCCGTGGCAATATCCCGAATATATCCACTTGGGAACCATGACAACTGCTACCTACCCTGGTTAATCGGGTTAGCCTCACCCGGTCACCCAGATACGTGGATACATCCACCTGGCAGCAAATACTGCTGCTGGTCTCCCGGATGTAACCACCTAGCAGCAACTACTGTTACCAACCCCAGTCGACCTGAACCCCGGTTCCCCAGATCCCCGGATATATCCAACTGGCAGCAACTATCGCTGCCAGCCTCCGGATACATCCACCAAGCAACAGTATCAATGTCCACCCACCCTGGCTGACTGGATTAGCCTATTCCAGTCACCAGCACCCCGGTTCCCCGGATCCCCGGATATATCCGAATGGCAGCAAATACCGCTGCCTACCCCAGTCGCCCGGATAAATCCTTTAAGGCCTTTCTTACCCGGGTCTTGTGCACACAAGAGTCACCCGACCGAATCTGCCACGTCTGCCCGTCTTGTTTCCAGGGTCTCCCAGTCCGGATCACGCTCGCCCAAAGCCGCCACGGCAACAAGGGGAAACTAGAGATCACCGAAATCAGTGAGGTGCACCTTCTCCGTTTCTCCAAGAAGGCCGAGCGACCGGACCTTGGGATCCCAGAACGAGCCTCTAAATCTGTTAGAAACAAAATTCAATAAAATTTAGACGAGACCACCAAAATTGGAAACAAGACAATTTATTACTAGCTTGCAAGTAAGGGCTTCAATTGCATAAGCAAATGAGCAATTGAAGTAAATTAGAACTTAGGTTAGTGTACAGTTATACCCTTTGAGCTGAGTGAGGTCATCTCTCCAGACTCCTAATTACCCAATCTCTCTTAACAATGCCAGACCACTGCCCAGCTGTGCCCCACCCTTATTACTTCCCCCTTCCCCAGGTTGGCAACCTTCCTCTCTGTAAGTGCTGACACATACATTTATTTTGTCGACAGTACATCTAGATCTGGTTTAACATTTTGTATCAATTCTGCTGGTACATTCCATCCTTGGACATTTCATTAACTTGTATTATTTTGTATAGCTCAAGCATTTCGGCTATCTCAGCTTTTTGCTGAAAGCATAATTTTACAAAAAGAACTTTTTGTTATAGTAATTACACACCAAAGTTAGTATTTAATTAACCACAATTATACACTGAAAAGTCCCTAAATACCCGCAGGGTTAATAGTTCTCTTGCTATATCCCTTTTCTGTATGCTTTTTCTATATCTGCAAAAACAACACTTTACCCCATTTCTAACACCCTACGACAGCACATGGACTGCTAACTCTGTGACTGTACATAGGCTGCTAACCTTGGTATTACATATAGGAATTCTAACCATGAGCCTGTACATGGGGATTCCAAGCCCAGCTCTATACATGAGGAATCTAACTACGGCTTTGCACATTCAGTCCTTGTGCCTGGACATGGGGATTCTAATCCTGGATCTACATATGTAGGGATTCTAACTCTGAACCTTTAGATGGGGATTCTACCTCTGCAGGAGAAAGTGAGGTCTGCAGATGCTGGAGATCAGAGCTGAAAATGTGTTGCTGGAAAAGCGCAGCAGCTCAGGCAGCATCCAAGGAACAGGAGATTCGACGTTTCGGGCATAAGCCCTTCCTCATTCCTGAAGAAGGGCTTATGCCCGAAACGTCGAATCTCCTGTTCCTTGGATGCTGCCTGACCTGCTGCGCTTTTCCAGCAATACAATTTCAATTCCAGCTCTGCAAATGTACATGGGGATTCTAACCCAGAGTTTGTTGATAAATATTCCAGGGGCCAAAATAGTTTCCTTTCTCTGTGACTTCTCATATGATTCTCTCTAGGGCTACCTTTTGGTTTTTGAGCTATTTTTCATTCTGACTAAGTCAGTAATTAGGTGATGTAACCAGAAAGTAACAAAGCTAATGTGTCAACATGTAAGGAATTTAGACTCATGGAGAACCAGAATTAAAAGAATTCATCAATAGTCTCAAAAATAATCAACTCTCCACCAATCGTAAAGGTATACAATAAAGAAAGTAATAATTTTCTACATGCCACCATATTCAAATTGTTAAAAGAGACAAGCATAATTTAGCAGCAAAGTTTTGTTTTTCAATATAACTGACACACTATCACATACAAAATATTTTCTTCCTAACACATTTTTACAGACTGGTGAGGTCACCAGACACAAAGCTGGAACATTTTAACCTTGTAGTTCTTACTCTTTTTACTGTACCACAAATCTCAATCTCAGATTTAAGTTGAACAATTAACAAAGTATTCAATATTGCAGTTCCCTTCTCCCCACACAGCCCTCTTTTAGGGTTCTTCTTTCCTTCTTGTTTTTGTATTTGTACATGGAGATGCCAACACTGGGACTGGCCATAGAAACACCAATCCTGTTGCTGTTCTCGTTTTGCGTATCTTTTCTTGATGAATTTAGAACCTGGAGAATCAAAGGTGCCCACTGCCAACCGACTTTTACCCTCCCCTCTCATTTTTCTCCTTGCCCACACCACCTGATGGCTACTGCCAGTGTCACAACTGGTCAAAATTGAATATTAGCAAACTAGCAATGTTTTGATGCTCCTGTTAGATTTGACAAAAGTGTGGCCCACCTTGTGCAGCAATTGCACTTTGGCTTACTGCCCATTTCAAGGCAAAGTCCTACTTCGAGTGTTCTGAATCAAAGGCTGTCCTTACTGGAAGCTGCACATGATAAGATAGGACTAATTTTCTTCTCAGTCTCATTTGGATGTCTGAATGTTTGTGGGCGGCACGGTGGCACAGTGGTTAGCACTGCTGCCTCACAGCGCCTGTAGACCCGGGTTCAATTCCCGACTCAGGCGACTGACTGTGTGGAGTTTGCACGTTCTCCCCGTGTCTGCGTGGGTTTCCTCCGGGTGCTCCGGTTTCCTCCCACAGTCCAAAGATGTGCGGGTCAGGTGAATTGGCCAAGCTAAATTGCCCGTAGTGTTAGGTAAGGGGTAAATGTAGGGGTATGGGTGGGTTGCGCTTCGGCGGGTCGGTGTGGACTTGTTGGGCCGAAGGGCCTGTTTCCACACTGTAAGTCTAATCTAATCTAATCTAAATTTGCGTTCATCTTATTCATGACGTGATTAGGGTTGGGTTATCAGTTTGATGGCAGAGAATCAGGAGAGGAGGAGGGAAATTTTGTGAGTATATGTATAGAAGTTCTCATTCTGTTAATGACATTAAAAATGAACAACTTGTATTCCTGCAAAAAGGGGGAGTTCAAGGATATAAATGTTTATGGGTCCACAAACAGGCAGCATGAAATGTAATAATTGAGTTGAAAGGAAAATTGTTTTCAAAATAGGGCAAAATGAGCACAAAATCCTACCTGGCAGCTTCCATGGTTAGCACTGCTGCCTCACAGCGCCAGAGATCCGCGTTCATTTCCTGCTTCAGGCAACTGTCTGTGTGGTGTTTGCACATTCTCCCCATGTCTGCGTGGGTTTCCTCCGGCTGTGTCGGTTTCCCCCCACAGTCCAAAATGTGCAGGTTAGGTGAATTGGCCATGCTAAATTGCCCGTAGTATTAGGTGAAGGAGTAAATGTAGGGGAATGGATCTGGCTGGGTTGCTCTTCAGAGGGCCGGTATGGACTTGTTGGGCCGAAGGGTCTGTTTCCACGCTGTAAATAATCTAAATCATCATCTAAATATAAGGTTCTGAAATATCTGTGTTGGCCATATGATGTATTTAGTGTTGAGGAAGTTAAATTGGAATAGTATAAGAAATATAGACCATTGGCCAGGTCCCAGTTTCACTTCAGCAGATTTCTGGCGCTAACTGGGATGACTGCCAAGAATTTTAACATTATTGTCAAGACAAGAGCAAATACTTTAAGAAGTATTGTGATGCAAACTAAATAGAAATAACTATTCAGCAAACAACTTCACTGAAACTGTTCAGTAAAATAAACTCAGAGTGTGCATTGACAGGAAAGAGTGCCATTACGATGTTACCACAAGGCTAAATTGGACCCCATCTTGTTGAATTTGATGAAAAATAGCATTCAAGTAGTTCACCTCCCAACATCAAGACAGACTTTTAAAAAATCAAAGCTTTATCTTCAATTTATACGTAATATTTTGCTGCTGTGAATCGCCTAATTCTCACCTGCTTGGTTTTCATTCCATTGCAGCAATTTTTTAAAAAATCTGTTCACTTCTACAATGAGTTGGCCAATCTCAAACATATTTTACAGGAAGGAGATAACATGTTCCTGTAATATGCACGTGCATATTGTTCTTAATATGGTAGTGAGAAACAATAATGGTACATGAAAATTTAGGAAAGAAAAATACAACTGAATCGTTCTGCAATGCTCAATTGGCTTTTCTTATCTGTTTGATTATGTTAATCTGATAACTGATACTTGCACACTTGTAATTGTTTAGATTTAGAACTGCAGGCATCTCTGCATTGATGCAAGATAAAATTTACTGCAGCCCAATGAAAGTATAACATATTCCTCCTTGCAAATTAGCAATCCACCCCATCAGATATCTTACCAAATTTAATCAACTGGAACTTCATGTCACAACATTTCCGTTTGATGCGAAGATAGTCAAGACAACTTACATAGTATTCATCTAGATTTGAACCTGCATAACTCAAGCCTATTTCTTCCAAACACTTCATATTCTAGGACATGTTTGATCACTGTTGTCCATTCTGGACTATACTTTTCATCAATCTGAATTCCATAACATTTATTTATCCAGCTATTGATTGCTTAGAAGCCATCAACTAATAAAACACTAACTTTTTCTGATTTGGCAGATTTATTAAAGACAGAACATCAGGGATGCTTGGTAATTTTTTTGTGGTTATCATTGCAAGGGACATCACCATTGAGAAATGAAAGATGCTTTCATTGTGTGAACAACATTCCCAGAGCAAACATGATGTGCTCAAAGGGGCTGAATTTTCAGTTGATATTTGGGGACAGAAACAGCTATGCATATGATTTAAAAATTGCAATGCTGGAAGGCAGTTCTGGGTTCATCTGCCTTTAGATTGAGATAAATGTTTCCATGGGAAAGTAAAAGATGTGAATGAAAAGAACCATGTCTCTAAATAAATGTCTTTTAAGCTATTATGGAGCTACTTGAAAGGCCTCACTGGCCCAGTTTCAGATTTTCAATTTGCAGCCATGGGAAACACACAGAATACACAGTCTGACAAAGGTCAGGAAGAATCTGCCATGCACTCAGCAGGAAGTTTTCAGGGCTTTTAAAGGCATGGGCCAACTCATTTTAAAAAGAGATGGATAATTTTGCTTAAAAGACAGACAATCATACTCAGCTGCTCATCCAGTGACACAGTGTTGCTATTCCTTCTGCTGAAAAACTTACTATTTCTCAACAATGAGTGATGGAGTCCCGACAGTGGGATTGGTCTGATGGCAATGCCTGGGGAATAGATATTGGCAGAAGAAGCCTTACCATAGAAGCCATTTCGAGCTCAGGGAGTGGAGATGAGAACAATATCCAATGACATTGTACTGAGTAGAAGCATCCTCCTCATCAGAAGCAGGCCAGAGGAGAACAGAAACTGAATGTAGGTTTGCTCGCTGAGGTGGAAGGCTCATTTCCAGATGTTTTGTCACCTTACTAGGTAATATCTTCAGTCAGCCTCCGGGCAAAGCATTGCTGATGATTTCTGCTTTCTATTTATATGTTTGAGTTTCTTTGGGTTGGTGATGTCATTTCCTGTGGTGTGGAACAGAACTGGCCACAAAGGGAAGAATGCTCTACCTGGGCATCAGGCATATTGCCTAGGAGTCAGCTCTCAGATGCCTTCAGATGTCAGAAAACTAGCACTGGAGAAGATTGTGCTAATGCAAACAGTTGGTCTCACACATTTGTACTCTTGTCCACAGTGACCTAATGCCATGTGGCCTTCATAACAGCCCCTTACATTTAGTCATCAAGGTCACCATTGTGAGATTTTATGCATTAAGGTTTGTCCAGTGATTAACTTGGACTTAGTTGACATCTCACAGTCAGTGACTTATTACGCCATCTGCCATGTTCTCTCTCCCAAAAATTAGATTCATTTTCAGAGAGATGGGCTAGCACAGTACAGAGGGCAATGAACTTTTGTGCCATGAATGTCCTTCGCAACTTTCAGGAGGTTATTGAATACACCCACATCACCATTAAGTAGACCAGACAGCTAAATCGCTGAGCAGAAAAGGTTTCTACTGACCAAATGTCCCATAGCTCTGTGATGACAGGAGGTACCTCAAAATGTTAGCACTCTCTTCCTGAGCAGTAAGATTGTTTTCGCCTGAAAGTATGACAGGTGGCACAGCTGTCAGGCTAACATCCAGATTCCATGGGTGGATCTGTTCATGCCACTCCTTTCGGTGCCTTGCCTTGTAGTGAGGCTGAATATTGTGAAGATGGGCCGTTCCGTTGTATCTGCATCCAGCTGAGGTGCTAATAGTTTCTGCCTTCATCTTGGATGTGACCAATGGGGCTTCTTCACTGGTTATTACATTTGGGTCATTCAGGTGCAGCCCCTATCATAGGGGCCTTGGATAGGGATTGCTCATGTGTTAGAGGGGTTGTGGAGGTGAAGGAAGACATCTTTTTCCCCTGATAAAAGGTCACCTCATCAGCCTCTTTGACTGTCTCAGTCTTTTCATGGCACCTTTACATGTCATACAAGACCACTTGTTGGTATACAGTTAGCACCCATTTCATGTACATCAGTGTCAGTGCACCAGAAACTGTCCTTCTTTCTGTACACACTGTTCCTATATACACACAGAGTGGTACTGCCTTTCACTCAGTAAAAGGGTGGCCGATCTCTGAACTGAGCTCATGTGCTCAATTCCCTGAGCAACAACAGAACACAAACACATTGGCTTCCTATGGCTCCACAATACTTCGGTGATCTCAAAAATAGAAAACTAATCTGCAGCGAAATGCTCCAGAAAACCTCTCTACTATTGTTGACACCAAAGGCCCAGCACCTTGCAGTAGTGGAACATGATGAGATTGTCCACACAATCTGCTTTAGTCTGCTCCACCTGATGGTGTGCAGCTCATCCAGTGCTTCCTGCCCGGAGCCAGATTTTGACCCTACTGAAGCAAGTGTGTCTGTTCTGCTGGGTAACATGATGATGCTGTTGTGAAGCATCCCCTCTCCGGAACAAAAGGCTTGTAATATCTGCATTTTTCTTCTTTGTGGGCTGGCCGCTGCCGGCACTGTAGTTAACAGCAGACAGCAGTCAACAACCACAGCTTATATTGTGCACTTGAGATCTTTCACCTCAGGGTAGACCTTGTATGTTAGTAAGTGATATCCCCTCTTCCTACATAGAAGCTCTACATTTAAGTCCCATTCCAGGAGTTGTTGGCCATGAAAGGAGCATTCATCATATAGTTCAACAAATTGATAATCTACTGCTAAATCTTCCCATGACATGTTCTTCTTGGTTTCTGGTCTCACTATTGCCAATGATCTGCTATGAAGTCATGTAGCAATTTCAGTGTCGCCTGCTTCTTGGCTGTGAGGTGATGCCTGCACCATTTCCTGGATATTGTGAGCTATCAGCTTTCCGTTCATATATTTCTGATGATGAAGCTAACTCCCACAAAGTCTGCATTCTTCTGATTTACCTTTCCCAAACAAGTTACATTTCCCATGTTGAGCTAACCTTCTTTATATACTCATGCAAGGCATAGAGATCTAGATTAGATTACTTACAGTGTGGAAACAGGCCCTTCGGCCCAACAAGTCCACACCGACCCACAGAAGCACAACCCACCCATACCCCTACATTTACCCCCTACCTAACACTACGGGCAATTTAGCACGGCCAATTCACCTGACCCGCACATCTTTGTGACTGTGGGAGGAAACCGGAGCACCCGGAGGAAACCCACGCAGACACGGGGAGAACGTGCAAACTCCATACAGTCAGTCACCTGAGGCGGGAATTGAACCCAGGTCTCTGGCGCTGTGAGGCAGCAGTGCTAACCACTGTGCCACCGTGCCGCCCACAATATATGCCATCAGTGTCATTGCACTGGAGTTCTGGGACTATGATAATGGTATGACAATCAAATTGTTCACAGACAGAATTATTAATGAGAGTCCTGAAATTCATTCTGAAAGGGTTTGAAGCTGTAGATTCTTTTGATGTGAGGTGACTTGTACTAAGGGAAATAATCAGAGTCTGGGTTTGTCTTCCTGACATCTTGCCCACTTGTGCTTCAGCTGCTACCATCCTGGAGCCAAATGCCACTCTGTCCTAGTGATCTCTCCTGGTAGTCCCACTCACCCAACTCAGAGGGGAGAATTCTGTCCATGAGTAAAGGCTAACCATCAAGGCATAAGTGCAGACATTCTTCAAAGGAAAAATGGAGGAAAATGGTGGAAGATTGAGCTGAAACAGGTTATGGAAAAGAGACTTTAATGGCTTTTTAATTCTAGTGCCTACAGGATTATGGCTTTGAATTCCACATTGTTGTACTGACCTCCCGTTGTTAATTTGGCAGAAGATCAACAGAAGCCTTCGTGAAAGTAGATCAGAAGAGCCCAGTATGCTCACGGCAGTTATCTTAGTGTATGTTTATCTTATGTGGAGTTTATTTCACTTCTGAGTTTATTTCAATCATGCTAAATGGTTATTTAATATTTGTGAATGTTTTAATCAAAAAAGAAAGAATCACTAAAGGTGAACAGAAATTCATACAAGTTATTTTCGTCAGAACTTTCTCTTTTATTCATGAAGAAAAACAGCCTCTTGAGAACGAGGATAATCTATTCTCACTGCTTCCAATACAAAGCTTGGTTTGTAATCTCCTGACTGAAGTATTTGTGAGTTTTTGTAAGTTTCTCTGCTCCCTGAAGTGAGCTGAGCTGGCAGGTCAGAGAATCAGGCTGTGATGCTGTAGAGCCACATCTGACCTGTACTTGCTTTGACTGCAGGATTGTGAACCTACCCTGATACATTCTCCCAGTGTGTCAGAGATGCTGCCAAAATGGAAATTTGAAGAAAGGCCAGATGTAACATCCATTAACAATCTTTTTGACATCTCTCAGGTTATAGGTTCATTTTCCATTTCAAAAGTGCAATTTATGAATACCTATGCCATAGATAAGGAGCGTAATAATTGGTCAATATATTAGATTAGATTACTTACAGCGTGGAAACAGGCCCTTCGGCCCAACAAGTCCACACCGACCCACCGAAGCGCAACCCACCCATACCCCTTACCTAACACTACAGACAATTTAGCATGGCCAATTCACATCTTTGGACTGTGGGAGGAAACCAGAGCACCCGGAGGAAACCCACGCAGACACAGGGAGAAAGTGCAAACTCCACACAGTCTGTCACCTGAGTCAGGAATTGAACCCGGGTCTCAGGGGCTGTAAGGCAGCAGTGCTAACCACTGTGCCACCGTGCCACCCACAAATGCCAGTGTGAAATTGCACCTTGTCAAATAGAGTTTCCAAATTTTGACTCCGACCCGCACCAGGAGTCAAAGGATAGACTTTTAGTCAAGTGGTGGTTACCATGGAGCTTGACAGATCCCTGATCGCGGCATGGACCCTTTAAAATACGCGGTTTTTCTGATAGAGATAGTGACCGAATCAACTATTCACTGAGGCCTAATTCCTGCTGTGTTGAGAGCCTGTGTGACCAGGTAGGTGTTCATTCTACCTAACCTTTTATCAACTGTCCCATAAGGAGTATGGAAAGAAGGTAGGAGATGAAGAGGGAAATGCAATGGGAGATGGGGGCGAAGGGAGGTGGAGATAGACGCATGCTCACCTTATTTCATCCCTACTGTTACTACTGAAGCGCCCCCACCTGAGCAAAACTTTCACCTGGTATCAATGCGAAGTATGAAAATGTGGTCATACCAAAAGCAATTTGGAAAGCACTGTTACAGAGAATTGAGATCATAAAATCAAACCCTGACTGCGCTGAATTAATGCCAACAGCAGGAACAATGGAGTAACAGTCTTCAGGTGGTCCATAATTACAACATATCGAACAGCTTCCTGACAGAGTCAACAGAGGACCCAAACTGTTTGGAAGGTAAGTCCTCATTAACATAAGGAAAATGAGCTTCAGCTGGTTACACAAGCTGCCAGGAAAATCCATTGCCTCCAAACCACTGCAGTATGGATCGACATAATAAGCCTCTGACCCTAGGTAATGGCATGTTCAGGTGATGGCCTTGAGTAGCAGCCCAGATAATTTCTCTGGAGCTCAATGAAGCATTTTTGCTCAACTTCATGTCCATAATCCAATGAAAAAAATGAAATTTTGAGCCCCTCATGAATTGAACAAACTACTGTTGTCATATGGATCATGGTCAAAGCATATTCTTACTAGGTTTGAGTACTTAAATGGCAATTGGAGTCGATGCAAGTCTTTATTGCTAAAGGGTCGAAGTTAAAGACTTCCCATGGCATTTGTTTAAGGTCCTTAGTATGATCAAACTGTGAACAGTTTTGGGCTGCTTTCTTAAGAAAGAAAATAGTTGCCTTGAAGTGGGTACAACAAAGTGTTTGCCAGGTTAATTTCCAGATGATAGTGCTGTCTTCTGAAGAGAGATCGAGTCACGTAAACCTATACCCCCCAGTGTTTAGAATGTTAATCCTTGGAATGCAAAAAAGGTGTGGATACTCATTTGTTGAGTAAGTTAAAGATATAGATTCATACATGTTTAGTGCTAAGGGAAATAGGGATAGTTAGAAAAGTTGTAGCAGTGGTCAAAGGTAAGCCACAATGTTGCTGATTTGCAGCACAAATAATTAGCTGAATGATCTGCTGCTACTGCTGCTGCTGCTCAAGGAGAGTGGTGAATGGTTCAAAGTTGTGCAGTGGGGTTCACAATGACTTTGATTTCAGTATATAGGGCACAATTTCAAAATTTGCAGATGGCAAATAAATTGCATGTATTGTGAACTCTGAACAGGATAATTACAAATTCCAAGAGTACATTGATGTGTGATATGGCTGGCTATGTGGCAGATGAAATTTATTGAAGGTAAGTATAAAGTGATACATTTTAGTAGAAAGTGTGAGGTCAACTTCAAATAAAAGACATAATTTTAAAGAAACTGATCAGCCTGAATCGACAATCATTGAAGATGGTACGCCAGCTTGAGAAAATGATTGAAAATGCGAATGAGATCCTGGGCTTTGCATTCGTATTCTATGCCTTAATTTGCAAACAAGTTATGTGTTATTAAAAAGCACTCTTCAGTCTTGTCTGCTGTTCTATATTCAATTCTGGACACTGTACTTTGCGAAAGACATAATGTTGCTATCTGAAAGCACGTTGGAGGCAGGGTCAATGATGGCTTTAACAAGAGAATGTGATAAACAATTGAACAGAAAACATTTGCAGGACCATGAAAATAAGTATGGTAACGGACGAGCTGAATTGCTGTGGCAGAGAATAATCATGAACACGATGGGCCAAGTGATCTCCTTCCTTTATAATCAATCTATTATTAAAGGCTTCCAAGTTTTTAAAATTCTCATGATTAAGGTTAGAATCCAAGCTCGAACGTTGGCATTAGAAGTTAGGGTTTAGAGTTTGTAGATTGAGGTTAGGATTATGGCTAGGTTTGTTCAGGGCTAGATTTAGGGCTGGGGTTGGTAGATTAAAGTTGAGCATTAGGGTTACAATTATGGCTAGGGTTGAGGTGAGGGTTAGGTTTTGTTTAGGGGTTGATTTAGGGATAGGGCAATGTTTAGAGCAAGGTTAATTCATTCGGTTGAGTTAGGGTTATGGCTTGGGTTTATGTTATGGTTTGGAAAACTGTTAGTATTAGGAGGAAAGATTATTATTTGAGTTAAGATTAATGTGACAGTTAGGGATAGAGTTAGGTTTAGTGTTCAGGCTAACACTAGGGGCAGGGATTAGGGTTTGGATTTGAGTGAGTGTGAAGGTTAGGGCTGAAACTACCATTAGCGCTCTGGTTCAGATTACAGTTTACGTTAGAGTTAGGGTTAGGGTTGAGAAAGGCAAGAGTTGACATTATGATTAGGGTTAGGATTATTCTTAGGTTTAGAGCTAGTGTCATAGTTAGGGCTAGGGTTAGTGCTTGGGTTAGGGTTGGTGGTACTGTTAGCACTAGGGCTCAGGTTAAGGTTAGGAATGGGGCTAGTAACAGTGACTAGAATTTGGTTTAGGACTGGGTTTGGGGTTATGTTTGGTGTTGGGTTAGGACCTCTGTTATGGTTAGCCTTAAAGTTAGGAATTAAGTTTTGGGTAAATTTTAGGATTATGTTTAAAGTTAGAGATGTGATAGGATTATTTTGAGGATTAGATCTAGGGTTAATCTAGGGTTTTGGCTAAGTCTATGGTTAGGGCAAGTACAAAAATATAGAACCATAACAGAGGTCCTAACCCTAGCCATGTCAAACTTTAGTTAGGCCAGATAGTTTGGAGTATTGTGTGCGGTTCTAGTCACCAAACCATGGGAAGAACGTGGACACTTTTGAAAAGGGTGCGAATGACGTTTACTGGAATGTTGCCTGGTTTGGAGTGTTTAACTAAATTGGGATGTGGGACAAACTTGGATTGCTTTCATGAGAGCTATGGGAGGAAACCTGAGCACCCAGAGGAAACCTATGCAGACACAGGGAGAATGTGCAAACTCCACACAGACAGTTACCCAAGGCAGGGTTTGAACCTGGGTCCCCAGAGCTCTGAGGCAGTAGTGCTAACCACTAAGCCACCATGCTGTCATGAACAGGATGTGGACCATGTTCAGGCAGATGGGATTAGTTTAGAATGGCACCATGGCAGCACAGATATGATGGGCCAAATGGCCTGTTCCTGTTTCCTCCCACAATCCAAAGATGTGCAGGTTAGGTGAATTGGTCATGCTAAATTGCCCATAGTCAGGAATGAATACGGGGATGGGTCTGGGTGGGCTGCTCTTCGGAGGGTCAGTCTGGACTTGTTGGGCACAAGGGTCTGTTTCCATACTGTAGGGAATCTAATCTAATGTGTCACTCTAAATGCCTCTTAAATATATCTATTATATCTTCTCCTACCATCTCCTCTGGCAGCGGCCTCTAGGCACATTTAACCCTTTGCATAAAAATCATGCCTTGCACATCTCCTTTAAACTCTCCCTCTCTCACCTTCAACCTATGCTGCCTGGTATTTGATATTCTCAACCTTGGAAAATCACTCTGACCCTCCACCATATCTATACCCCCCATAATTTTATATACTTTCACTTTCGCTTCCATAGCTCTCATGAAAGCAATCCAAGTTTGTCCCACATCCCCATTTAGTTAAACACTCCAAACCAGGCAACATTCCAGTAAACGTCATTCGCACCCTTTTCAAAAGTGTCCACGTTCTTCCCATGGTTTGGTGACTAGAACCGCACACAATACTCCAAACTATCTGGCCTAACTAAAGTTTGACATGGCTACAAAATGACTTTCCAATGTTTACACTCAGTGCCTTGATTGATGAAAACAAGTATACTGTACACCTTTTTTTAACCAGCTTGCACCCCGAGATCCCTCTGTATATAACTACTCCTAAGGGTCCTGCCATTTATTATACACTTTCCTCTTGCATTTCACTTCTGAAAATGCATCATCTCACACCCGTATGGATTAAATTCATTTGCCATTTCTCCATTCAACTTCCCAACTGGTCTCTGCCCTGCTGTTTCCTTTGACAACCTTCCTCACCATCCACAACTCCACAAATTCATTGTGTCATCTGCAATCCTATTACATAAACTACCCAACTTTTTATCCAACTAACTCATACATATTAAAACAAACAAAGCTCCTAGCACTGATCCTTGTGGATTACCACTGGTCACAGAGCTCCTGTCAGAAGAACATCACTCCAAAACTATATTTTGTCTTCTATGGCCAACTTAAATTGTATCCTTGTAACATCTCATAGTGGATCCCATGTCACTTAATCCTCTGGACCTGCCTATCATGAGGCCACTTGACAAATGTTTTTGTGAAGTCCATGTAGACAACATCCAGTACTCAACATTCAATCATCTTTGTCATTTCCTCAAAAAACTCAAATCAAGGTGTGAGATAAGATCTAACTGACACAAAGCCATGCTGCTGATCCCTAATAAGTCCACTCTTTTCCAAATGTGAGTAACTCCTGTCCCTGAATATTTTCTCCAATAACTTGCCTACCACTGAGAAAATACTCACCAGTCTCTAATTTTCTGGATTACCGGATATTGTCTTTGGGTTCAGGTTTGTGCTAGAGTTCAACCTAGGGCTAGTGTTAGTGCAAGGTGTTCGAGTTAGGTTGTAAGTTTGCTGGTAGATTTGTTCTCAGACTTTTTGTCACTATGCTAGGTAACATCATCAATAAGCCTCCAATGAAGCGCTGGTGTTCTGTCCCACTTGTTATTTATTCATCTTGGTCTATTGTGGTGAATGATATCATTTCCGGTTCTTTTTCTGAAAGTTTGGTAAATGGGGTCTAAATTAACATGTTTGTTAATGGAGTTCTGATTTGAATGCCAGGCCTCTGGGAATTCCTGTGTATGGCTTTGCTAAGCCTGTCCCAGGATGAATGTATTGTTCCAGTCGAACTGGTGTCCCTCTGCATCTGTGTGTATGGATACGAGTGATAGTTGGTCATGTCTTTTGGTGGCTAGTTGGTGCTCATGTATCCTGGTGGCTAGTTTCCTGCCAGTCTGTCCGATGTAATGTTTATTGCAGTCCTTGTTGGTGTTTTGTGATGATTAGATTCCCTACAGTGTGGAAACAGGCCCTTCGGCCCAACAAGTCCACACCGACCCGCCGAAGCGCAACCCACCCATACCCCTACATATACCCCTTACCTAACACTATGGGCAATTTAGCATGGCCAATTCACCTGACCTGCACATCTTTGGACTGTGGGAGGAAACCGGAGCACCCGGAGGAAACCCACGCAGACACGGGGAGAACGTGCAAACTCCACACAGTCAGTCGCCTGAGGCGGGAATTGAACCCAGGTCTCTGGCGCTGTGAGGCAGCAGTGCTAACCACTGTGCCACCGTGCCGCCATTCGTTCTGCTCGTTGTTGGTACAGGGTCCTTTAAATTCATCAGGAGCTGTTCAGGTTAGGGCTGGGGTTATGGCTAGGAATAGTACTAGGTTGAGGGGTAGGGCAAGAGATGGGGCTAGGGTTTTGGCTTGCATTAAGATTAGGTCTAGGGTTTGGTGCAAGGGTAAGGCTAGTGCTAGTGTCAGGTTTAGAGTTCTGGTTAGATTTATGGTTAAAGTTATGTTTGGTCGAAAGTTAGGTCCAAGATTCAGTTTAGTGCTCCGGTTAGGGCTAGGGTTAGGTTTTGGGGTAGGACCTGTATTAAGGTTAGAATTAGATTCGGAGCTGGGGCCAAGCATTGGGCTAAGTCTAGGGTTACGGTTAGGGTTACAGTTAGGAATGTTTAGGGTTAGGTCTCTGGATAAGTTTAGTGCTGGGTTTAGGGCTAGAGTTAGGGTTATGTATAAGACTAGGTTAACGGCTAGAATTTAGGTAAAGTTTAAGGTAAAGGATTGTGTTAGGATTAGTTTTAGAGCAAGGCTAGGTTAGGACTGGGACTCAGCTTAGCGTTAAGGTTAGGGATAAATTAAGGATTAGCATTAGCGGAATGAATAATGCTATGGCTAAGATTAACGTGAGTATTAAGTTTTGTTTAGTGCTAAGTTTAAGACTAGGCAAGGTTAAGAGTTAGGGTTAGGTCTTGGCGTATGGTTAAGGTTCACATTAGAGTAAGGGTTTGGGACTTTGGGGGTTATTGTTCAGAATAGAGGATGGGGTCAGGCTTATGTTTAAAGGATGGGTATTAGGAGTTGGTTGTTCATGTTTGAGTTCAGTGTTAAAGTTTGGGGATTAGGGTTCAAATTATAGGTGTTTCAGCATTAGAGGTAAGGTTAAGGTTAGACTGAGGATTCAAAGATAGGAGATTGGGTTACGGTTACAGTTAGGGCTTAAGGGTCATTTCATAGATCACACAATCACTGTGTGGAAGCAGGCCATTCGGCCCCTTGAGTCTACACCAACCCTCTAAAGAGCATCCCACCCAGACCTACCCAGCAACCTGTAACCCTGTGTTTACCATGGTTAATCCACTTAATCTGCTCATCCCTGGACACTGTGGGCAATTTAGCTTGGCACCTAACCTGCACATCTTTGGACTATGGAAGGAAACCAGACCACTTGGGGGTAACCACAGGAGAATGAGCAAACTCCACACAGACAGTCACCCAAGGGTAGAATTGAACCTGGGCCTTGGTGCTGTGAGGCAGCAGTGCTATCCATTGAGCCACTGTGCCAACCAAATTTAGGGTTAGAGTTAGCATTAGCATTAGAGATATGGAATTTGGGTTTAGGATCAGGGATGGGTTAGGGTTAGGGTTAGGGTTGGAGATATGGAATTTGGGTTCAGGATCAGGGATGGTGATTTGGTTAAGGTTTACGAGTGGCCTCTAAGGTTAGGAGTAGGACTTGGATTTATTGGTGTTCGAGATGGAGGTCAGGGTTAGGGGTTATGGATAATGGTTAAGTTTTAAGTTACAGAGTATTGGGGATTCAGTTTAAGAATAAGGATAGGGTTACCATTAAGTTAGCACAGATTTGGAGTTTCAGCGGTTAAGGTTAGGAATAATGTTAAGTCTTGAGTGGTTAGTGTTAGAGGTTGGAGGTTGGGGCTAGTCGTAAGTGGTCTGGGGCTGGTATTTAAGATTAGGATTGGAGTTAGGATGATGAGATTGACATATGGGGATAGAATTTGCATTTGGGTTAGTGTTAGATCTAGGATTTGGTTAGTGCCAGGGTTAGGATTGAGTTTGGCTGATGGTTAGATTTAGATTTGGGATTGAAGATATAAGTGTGAGGCTGTAGGTTACAGTTAGAGTTAGGCTTAGGTTTCAGTTTAGGGTTAAGTTTGGGGCAAGAAATGGTGTAATGGTTAGGGTCAAGACTAGGCTTAGTTTAGGCTTGTGCCACATGTTAGGACTTGGGTTAGTATTCAGGCTAGGGCTGGGGCTAGTGTTACCAGTAGGGTTCAGGGTATGACATGTGATTTTACTAGCATTAAGGCTTGAGCCATGGTTTAGGTGAGGGATAGTTTTCGGGTTTGGACTAGCATTCAGGTTTGGGCTAGTATTGGATTAGGGCTATGTTAAAATTTAGATTAATGGTGGAAGTTAGGGTTATGGTTAAGATTAGACTGACAGTTTGTCTTATGGTTAGAGCTAAAGTTTGGGCTAAGGTTAGACTTAGGGTTAGGTCTTATAATAGGGTTAAGGAAAAGATTACTGCTCGGGCTAAGGCTATGGTTAGGCGTTGTTTAGTTTTAGCATTATGGTTAGGGTTAGTCGTAGGTGTTAGGGATTTGGATTAGATTTTGTGGGCTACATTTATAGTTCATGGGTTAAAGTGTAGGGTGGGAAAACTCTGCCCAACATCTCTGTTTCTCCCTTAACAGATGCTGTCAAGGGAGGTGCCGGAAGACTGGAGTATAGCGAATGCTATGCTCTTATACAAGAAGAGCTGCAAATAAAACCTAGGGACTATAGTCCAATAAGCTTAACATCTGCATTGGGTAAGTTCCAGAAGATTCTGAGAGATAAGATACACATGCATTTGGAAAGACAGGGTTTGATTAGGAGTAGTCACCATGGCTATGTGTATAGGAAATCATGCTTCACAAAGTTGTTGGCGTTCTTTGATGAAGTGACCAGGAAAGTTGACAAGTGCAAGGCAGTAGATGTAGTCTTTATGGATTTCAGTAAGGCCTTTGATAAAGTTCCACATGGTACGTTGCTCTAGAAGGTTAGATCGCATGGAATCCAGGGTGAGCTGGCAAATTGGATACAAAATTAGCTTGTTGGTAGAAAGCAGAGAGTAATCATGGAAGGATGCCTATTAGACTGGAGACCTAAGATTAGTGGAATGCCTCAGGGGTCGGTGCTGGGCCCATTGCTCCTTGTTATCTACATTAATGATTTGGATGAGAATGTACAAGGCATGGTTAGTAAATTTACAGATGACACTAAAATAGGAGGTATCATGGGCAGTGAGGAAGGTTATCAGAAATTGTAGCAGGACCTTGATAAGCTGGGGAAGTGGGCTGAGAAATGGAAAATGGAGTTTAATATAGATAAATGTAAGGTCTTGCATTTTGGAAAGTCAAATCAAGGCAGGAGTTTCATGGTGAATAGTAGGGCCTTAAGGAGTGGAGTGAAACAGAGGAACCTTGGAGTTCTCTGAAAGTGGAGGCACAGGTAGACAGGGCAGTGAAGAAGGTTTTTGGCATACTAGCCTTCATCAGTCAAGGCAAAGAGTGTAGAAATGGGGAACTTTTGTTGCGGTTTTATAGGGTGTTGGTGAGGCCGCATTTGAAGTACTGTATTCAGTTTTGGTCATCAAGATATAGGAAGGATGTTATCAAACTGGATAGAGTGCAGAAGAAATTTACAAGGATGTTGCCAGGACTCAACGCTCCTGAGTTAGCGGGAGAGGTTGGACAAGAATAAAAATAAAAATAAAAGTGAAAAACAAGGTAAGAAAAGAAGGGATCCTGAGGGGCAACATTTTTACACAGAGAGTGGTAAGCATGTGTAATGAACTGCTGCAGAAGGAGTTGACATTAACAACATTTAAAAGGCATTTGGACAAATACATCGATAAGAAAGGATTAAAAGGATGTGGACCAAGTGCAGGGAGATGGGATTAGAGTGAATAGCCATTTTGTTTGGCATGGACCAGCTTGGACAAAAGAGCCCGTTCCCATGCTGTAGGACTTTATGACCTGCTGAATCTTGCCAGCACTTGCTGTTCTCATAACAACAGCAGACTTGAGGTAAATGGGTCATTGTTTTTTTCAAATTTGCAGACTTAGTAATATGGAGGGATCAGTGCTGGGGCCTGAGATATTTGCAGACAGCACTGATGACTTGAATGAAGTGACTGACTAGCTTGTTTGTTTACAAATTTGATATGATACAAAAGTAGAAAAGCAAGGAGGAGGAGAATACATCAATGTTGCAAAAGAATCTAGATAAAATAAGTGAACAAAAATTAGGCAGGTGCAGTATAATTGTGATAATGTGAGGTTGTCCATATTAGCAAGATATGGACAGAAAGATCGGGTACGATTTTTGAACATAGAACATTATGGCGGAGTACAGGCCTTTTGGCCCTCAATGTTGTGCCAACCTGCGGAACCAGGACCCTGTGGAATTTAAAAGTGAGAAAGATTGTAGAACGCTGCATTATAGAAGGATCTAGATGACCTTGTATTTGAATCATTTAGCATGCAGGTACATCAAGGAATTATTAAACTGGAGAGGGTTCAGAAACAATTTACCAGGATGTTGCCAAGAATGGAGGGTTTGTGAAATAAAAATAGACTGGTAAGTCTGAGACTTTTTTCACTGCAGTGTAGAAAGTTGAGAGGTGAACCTGTTAAGGTTTATAAAATCAGGAGGGCATAGCTAAGGTGAATGATAAGGATCTTTCCTCAAGAATGAGGGAGTTCGAAACTAGGGCTTATTTTAAGGTTAGAGGAGAAAGATTTAAAAAGGACACGAGGGACAACTTTTTTACACAGAGAGTAGTTCATGTGTGGAATTAACAACCAGAGGAAGTGATGAGCGCGGGTATAGTTATATTTAAAAACATTTTAATAAGTTCATGAACAGGAAAGGTTTGGACAAATGTGGGCAGGTGGGACTAGTTGAGTATGGGAACATGGTTGGGGTGGATTTGTTGGACTGAAGTGTCTGTTTCCATGCTGTGTGACTCTATGGCATGTATGATCTGCAACACATTATGGGTTTATTTTTAGCAGTTAAGGTTAATGACATTGCTGCAGGCCAGACCAATAAAGAAAAGTAGATTTATTTCCCTAAAGGACATTAGTGAAGCTGCTGATTTTTTTTCCCCTGAGAATTGACAATGCTGTCATGGTCATCATTAATCTTTAATTTCAGATTTTCATTGAATTCACATTCCACCATCCGTCATGGCAGAATTTGAAACAGGGTCTCCAGAATATTACCTTGGCCACCCGATTAACAATAATACCACTGGACCAACACCGAGATTAGGGTTAGGATGAGGGGGTTGGGAATTAGGAAAAAAGAAAGGGATAGGGTCAGCATTGGTGTTAGGGTTTGAGTTTGGGTTATGGTTAGGTTTAGGGTTAGGGTTGGTGTTCGGGCTAGGGTTAGGGCTACGTTTTGGGTTAGGGCTGGTGATGACTCAAACTAGAGATAGTACAATAGTATTAGAGATAGGGTTAGGGTGAGGTGGGGTATGGAGTTAACAGTTTGGGAGTAAGGGTTAGGTGTTGAAGTTTGGCATTTATGTTCTTGTTAAGGAGTTGGGTTAATAATTTTTTGGGGTTGGGGCAGGGTTAGGGTTAAGTTTGGGTTTAGAGGGTTTTGGTTAATATTAGGGTATGGGTTAGGGTGATGCAATATAGGTTTAAGGTTTAGGTTAGTGTTAATATTAAGGTTAGGTTAAGGGTTTCACTGTTCACGTTAGGGAAAAGGATTGGAGTTTAGTGGGCAGTGTTAGGATTGGAGGTCATGTTTAGTATTAGAGTTAGGCTTTGTCTTTAGAATTATGGTTAGGCTTAGAGTTAGGATTACAATTAATAGTTTATTGTTAAGGTTAGGCTTTGTTTCAGGCGAGAGTTGTGACTGGGGCTACTGTTGGGTTAGAGTTGGTACAGGATTTGGGCAATATCTATGTTTAGAGATAGAGTGAGGATTAAGGTTAGGCTTTGAGCTTGGGTTGATGGTAAGGAGTATTAACTGTAGATATGTTATTCATTCACAGAATGAAAACATCGTTGGGCCGACATTTAATGCCGATCCCTAACTGCCCAGAGGCTAATTAAGAGTCAACCACAGTACTGTGGTCCTGGAGTCATATGTGGGTCACCAGGTAAGGGTGGCAGTTTCCTTCTCGAAAGTATATTAGTGAACCAGACAGGCTTTTCTTACAATCAACAATGATGTGATGGTCACGCTTAGATTCTTAATTTCAGATATCTATTAAATTCAAATTCCACCATTGGCCACGACAAGATTCAAACCCAGGATCTTGGAACATTATCTGGGTCTCTGGATTAACAGTCCATTAATAATAGCACTAGGCCATTGCCTCCCATCATGCTCAGGTAAGTGTTAGCATTAGGGTAAGGTTGCAGTTCGCATGAGGTTACAGTTAGATTTAGGAGATTACAGATACACTTACTATTAGTGGGTGAGCACTATGGTTAGGGTTACAACTCATGAGTTAATGCTTGGGTTTGCATAACACTTTGTTTAGAGCTAGGGTCATGGCTGGGGCTAGCATTCGGGTTAGGATTAGAATTAGGGTTAGGATAAATATTCTATCAGCATTAGCAATAGTGTTAGTGTTGGAGTTAGGTTTATGGTTTGGGCTAAGGCTCAGGTTAGGACAATGGCTCTATTTAGGTTAGTATTAGTTTGAGGGCTAAGATTAGGCTATTGTTAGGATTAGGATTAAGAGTAAAGGCCAAGGTTGGATCAAGGCTTTGTTTAGGTGTTAGTTTGAAGCTGAGTCTTGGTTTGGATCTAGTGTAATGACGCGATGTGGAGGTGCCGGTGTTGGACTGAGGTGGATAAAGTTAAAAATAACACAACACCAGGTTATTTGGAATCACTAGCTTTCAAAGTGCTGTTTCTTCATCATATTGTTGTGGAGCGGAATCACAATGCATATGGATAGGTATAGTGTTACGACACAGGTTAGTTCAAATGATTCTATTAGTGTTTGGGCTGGATCTAAGGTTAGCGTTAGGTTTAGGTTTAGAATTAGTGTCAGTGTGTGGAGGGTATGGTTAGAGGATTTTGTGTTGTGGTATTAGGGGTTGGAGGCTACGGTTAGCGTTTGAGTTGGGAGATTGGATGTTTGGAGATGGGGCTATGGTTAAGAGTTGAGGGTTCGTGGTGGTGGGTAAGGATTAGGGATGGGATTCTGGGTGTGGGGGTTAAGGCTAGATTTAGGACAAGCAAGTAAGGGGTTAGGGTGTTAGGTTTTAGGGTTGTGTTAGGTTTAGGATTTGGGTGTTATAGTCAGGGATGGGATTTCAGATGATAGTAGGCTAGGGTGTTGGGGATGTGTGGGATAGGGTTGTTGGAAACTGAGAGTTGGATTTTGGGGTAGCCAGGTTTAGAGCTCGGGCCTGGGGAAAGGGTTAGAGGAAGTATTACTAATTAGTTAGGGAAGAAGTCACCATACATGGGAGGCCCCAACTTCTCCATCTATGAATGGCTTTCATGACTTTAAACAAAAATGCAAGGAAAAGTTTATGGTTCAGGGGTCGGGAGTTGGGACTGAGTTTTGATGGGGGGGTTGGGGGGTGTGGGAGGTGGATGGGAGGAGTGGGGTTGGGATTTGTTGGTTAGTGCTAAGTTTAGAGTAATAGGGTCATACAGTATAAAAACTGGCCCTCAGCCCACCATGTCTGTGCCAATCAACAAATATCAAACTATGTTAATTCCATTGACCTGCATGTGGTCCACAGCTTACTCTGCCCTGACATTTCTCGAGGGACCTATCAGTTATTGTGTCTATTATTCCCTTAATTGACCTCCAAAAATACATCACTTCACACTTATCAGGATTAAATTTCATCAGCCATTGTTCTGCCCAATTTACTGGCTTATCAATACCAAACTGTAACCTGAGACCTCCTCACTATCAATAACATTGTCAATTTTTGTGTCATTTGCAAGCTTACTAATTATACCTTCTACATTCACATCCAAGTTGTTAATGCACATAAGAAACAGCAAGAGTCCTATGCACAGGCTTCCAATCACAAAACACAAGAGGTGACACTGTGGCTTCACAGCACCAGGGACCCAGGTTTGATTTCTGCCTTAGGCAACTATCTGTGCAGAGTTTGCACATTCTCTCCATATCTGCATGGGTTTCCTCCCACAATCCACAGATGTCCTGGTCAGGTGAATTGGCCATGCTAAATTGCCCATAGTGTTAGGTGCATTAGTCAGGGGTGAGTATAGGGTAGGGGAATGGGTCTGGGTGGACTTGTTGGGCTGAAGGGTCTGTTTCCATACTGTAGGGAATCTAATCGAAAAAACCCTTCACCATTGCACTTTGCATCTTATTTGCAAGTCAATTTTGGATCCAGTTTGCAAACTGCCCTTGGATTTATGGGCCCTCACCTTTTGACCAAGCCTTCCTGATGGGACCTTGTCAAAGGCCTTGCTAAAGTCCATGTAAACTACATCAACTGCATTAACCCAATTAATACATTTGGAAACTTTTACAAAAAGAAACTCAATTAAATTAGTCAGACAGGACGTCAATCCAAAAAAATCCATGATGACTATCCTTAATCATTCCCAGCCCTTCCAAGTGTTGATTATTCCTGTCTCTTAGAATTATTTCCAATTATTTCCCTATTACTGACTTTGAATTAACTGATCTTTAATTACCTGTAATTACTTCGAACAAAACAATAGCATTGTTCTCCTCCTGTCATCCACCATTTCACCTGTGGCTAATGCAGTATTAAATATTTCTGCCAGAGCCCCAGCAATCTCCTCACTTGTCTTCCATAGCATCCTGGGATGTATCTCAGCATAACTTGGGGATCTATATACCTTTATGCTCACTAAAACACCTCCTTATACCTACTCTTCATTAAATTTATCATCTAGGGTTAGGCTTAGTGTGTAAGGGGTTAGGGTGTTGAGAGTTGGACGTTACAGGTAGGATTAGGGTTTAGAGTTGTGGGTTGAGAGTTTTGGGTTATTGTTTGGGTTAGGATTGGAGATTTGTGAGTTAGAGTTTTGGGGTTAGGGTTTGGGCATTACAGTTGGGTGCTTGGAGTTGGGTTTAGGGTGAGGGTTAGGGCTAGGTTTAGAGTTAGGGTTAGGAGTTAGGGAGTTGGGGTTTGAGTTAAGAGTTCAGTGGTTTGGAGTTGAATTTGGGGAAAAGGTTTAGAGATCAGAGTTGGGGTTTGGCAGTCAAGGTTAGGTTTAGGTTTAAGGTTTAGGTAAGGGATTAGGGTGTTAACTCTAACTCCATTTATTAATCTCCATTAGAGTTAGAGTTAGGGGTTGGGAGTTATGGTTAGCTTGGTATTAGGGGTTAGGGTGTTAGGGCTTGGGATTTATGGTGTCAGTGTTTGGGGTTATGGTTAAAGTTAGTTTTGAAGTTTGGAGTTTAAGGTTTGGGGATTAGAATTAAGGTTTGGGGAGTATGGTTGGGTGCTTGGAGTTTGATTTAAGGATTTGGGTGGTTAGTGTTAGGGTTAGGTTTAGGATTAGGGTTAAAGTTAGCGATTGAGGGGTTAGGCCATTGAGGGGTAGGAGGTTGGTGGTTTGGGACTGAAGTTGGAGTTTGGGGGTTGAGAGTTGTGGGTTAAGGGTTAAGGAGTTGGCAGAGTGTTGCCAACAGGTGGGAGGCCTCAACCTTTCCCTCTATGAATAGCTTTCATAGCCTAAAAAATATTAGAGGCAATCATCCAAGACTCCTCTCTTCTTAAGCAGTTGAATTGCTTGCAGCTATCACTACCACAGATTACTCATGAGAAATAATTACAAGGGGTATTTCTGCAAGCAACCCATGGGCTGCCATTGCCTGTGGAACTGTGCCCAAGTGTGAATCATGCATTGAAATGAGGAGACCGAAAAATTGGAGGAGGCATTATGTAAAAATAATATAAATTATGACAAAATTATATACAAATAATTATGTCATAATTCATGTAGTTGTTGGTAGAGGAACATTGACGAACTAATGGTAAATACAAAAATGAAAGAGAAATTTTCTTGGGGAACAACTATTATTCAATTGTGAATGAAATACATACTAATGAAACCAGATGTCACAAGCACCAGTAAACACATTATCCTTCGTGGAACAAAGATTTGCCATGAGTGTCACATTTCAAAAAGATACAGCTCAATTAGTCAATAATTGAAGCTTTGCAATGAAATTCCACAGCCAATTCCAGACAACAACCAGGTCAGACTGTTGCATTTTGCTCTACATTTCCAGACTGAGATCAAAAATTGTACCCTTTGTAGGGGAGGATGGAATCACTTTGCAACCATTGTTTGAAATAATTGTGTTATTGTCAGTGGTACAACAAGTAATTTTGCAGTGCACATTGCAACAGTTTCTAGAGTAATCTGGTGGAAATGCATCTGAATTATTGAGCAGTTTTCATCTACATCAGTGACATTTGGTCGAGACTCTGCTGCGATTAGACAGTTGAAGAAACAAGAATAGCCAGAAGCAAGAAATGAGAAACAGCATTACAAATTGGACAGTGAAATATTCCTGAGGTTGCTTTGCATCCGAGTGAACCTCCACATTAACTGCTGTTCATTGACTATATTCTCAACTGGACTAGCTTAAGATTTATTGTAGTATAAAAGCTGGTCAAATACCAAAAATTCTCTGGAGACTAACTCAAGTTTTAATTCCCCAAAATCACTGTCTTACCCAGAAGACATACATCAAACATAACAGAAGTGACATAAAATATTCTCCTCTCGCTTGAATTATGAAGAGGCTCAGTTGCATTCAGGGCAAAGTGGCTGGCTGCCCATTCACCTCCCTCAACATTCACTCCATCCACCACAAAGCAGCAGCAGTATGTCTCATATACAACATGCACTAGTGGTTACCAAGCTTCCTTCAAAAGCACCTTTTCAGCCTGCAGATTCTACCATTTGAAAAAGGACAAGAGGAACATCATTTCATGCATTGAATTGAATTCTATTATTGCTTCATTGTACATGAGAAAAAGGAGCAGAAATAGGTCATTTGTCCCATTGAGATTGCTCTGTCATTCAAAAGATCATGGTTGTTCTGATAATCTTCAACTCCACTTACCAGTTTTCCCCATAACCCTTGATTCCCTTGCTGATTAAAAATCTGTTTCTCAGAATGCACAGATCCAGCCTTGAAAGGCCCTCTGCAGTAAAAAAATTCCACAGATTCACCACATTCTGAGAGAAGTAATTCTTCCTGATCTGTTTTAAATGAGCGACTGCTTACATATTATTCAGTCTGGGTTCAGATTCTCCTCCAAGGGTCTCCACATCTATCCTGTCAAGCTCCTTAAGAAATCTATACATTTCTATCAGATTTCCTTTCATTCTTCTTGATGACAAGGCCTGGTGCATGTGTGGGTGAGGGCAAAGACATAGGAGACAGTGCCTTAAGCTTTAAAATTGTTGGACTCGATATTGAGTCCAGAAGGTTCTAGAGTTCCCAAATGGAAAATGCGGTGCTATTCTTTCAGCTTCAGCTAAGTGCTTGGTATTTTCTGTGTAAAATAAAACTTGAGGAAAGGTCAACCTGAAACATTAACTCTGATTTCTCTCTATTGATGCTGCGAGATCTATTGAGCCTTTCCAGTAATTTCTGTTTTTGATCCTCATTTTCACTAAAGTAAAGGTTAACATTTCATTTGACTTTCCCAGTACCAGTTGAACTTGAAGACAGCTGTTGGTGATTCATGTAGGAGAATTCCCAAATTCCTCTGTTTTTCAACTTTCTGCAGTCCTTCTCCATTTAAATAAAACTCAGCTCTTTTATTCTCCCAGCTAAAATGCCTAACCTCACACTTTCCCGCATTATATTCAATTTGCCAGGTTTTTGGCCCATTCACTGAATCTGTCTATATCCCTCTGTGGATATTTCTGTCATTCAAAGTATTTGTCTTCCCACCTACTTTGTGTAATCTGCAAACTTATACATTTCCCTTATCCAAATCAATGTATATTATAAATGTTTGTGGTCTCAGCACTTTTCCCTATTGCTGTCCTAACTATTCATTGTGCATCTTTTTTCCATGCCAAATACTAACCCCAACATTAAGCTGTCTTATGTGTAGTATTTTGTCAAACACTTTTTTGGATATCCCAACATAATCGATCTATTAGCTGACCTTTATTTATCCTGCTTGTTATCTCCTCAAAGAACTGCAGTCAATTTATCAGACATGATTTTCCTTGCTGAGTCCATATTGACTCCACTTGATCAGATGGTGTATTACTAATTGCTGTACTATTACATCCTTTATAATGGACTATAGCATTTTGGCAATGACGCATGTCAAGCCAACTGGCCAATAGTTGCCTGTTTCTTTGTCTCCCTCCCTGTTTGAATAAGGCTGTTACACTGGGAGTTTTCTAATCCTGTCGGACTTTCCTGGAATCCAAGAATTTTGGTACATTACTACAAACAGATCCAAGTCTCCTTTCCGAACACCAAATGGGCCACAGCAATTCAAGAGGGCAGCACCACCACATTCTCCAGGGCATTTAGGGTAATATAAAAAAATCCTGGCCTTACCAGCGATGCTCACATCTCATAAATGAATAAAGCAATTGTATTTGTGCTAGTCACTGTGGGTGTCAGATCAAGTAATGGTATTCCAATCTCCTCAGTCTGTTCTGTCTTTAAGTCATTAAGTTTCTGTACCATTGCCGAGACCAGTTAGCAGATCTTTTGTATCGGAATAAATAGAGCAGGGCAGAGAAAGAAACAAAAGAGTTTCCTTACTACACCATTGTGCATCACAATAGATTAAGAAAAAATATGACATGAAAAAGTTGATGATACTGCTGGTCATGACTTCAGTGATGGTTGGTCCAATTTATTCCAACATTATAACCTCCACAGGTCTCAGCATTGACTGTCCCCCACCACTTCACCTTCCAATAAGAGATGGACATGTTTTCTTTTTTGTGGCAGGTTGACACTGTGGTTAGCACGGCTGCCTCACGGTGCGAGGGACACTGGTTCAATTCCACCCTCAGGTGGTGACTGACTGTGTGGAGTTTGCACATTCTCCCTGTCTCTGTGTGGGTTTCCTCTTGGTGTCTACAGTTTCTTCCCACAGTCCAAAGATGTGCAAGTTGGGTGGATTGGCCATGCTAAATTACCCTGTGGTGTTCCTGGCCTGCTTAGGTTAAGTATATTAGCCAAGGGAAATGCAGGGTTATATGAATAGGGTAAGGGGATGAGCTTGGGTGGATGCCCTTCAGAGGCCTGGTGTGGACTTGATGGGCCAAATGGTCTGTTTCCACACTGTAGGTATTCTATAAAGTTTGGATGATGTGACTGCCACAATAATAGAGTCATAGAGATGCACAGCACAGAAACAGACCCTCTGGTCCAACTCGTCCATGCCGACCAGATATCCCAACCCAATCTAGTCCCACCTGTCAGCACCCGGCCCATATCCCTCCAAACCCTTCCTATTCATATACCCATCCAGATACCTTTTAAATGTTGCAATTGTACCAGCCTCCACCATTTCATCTGGCACCTCATTCCATACACGTACCACCCTCTGCATGAAAAAGTTGCCCCGTAGGTCTCCTTTATATCTTTCTCCTCTCACCCTAAACCTATGCCCTCTAGTTCTGGACTCCCCCACCCCAGGGAAAAGACTTTGTCTATTTATCCTATCCTATCCATGCCCCCCATAATTTTATAAACCTCTTTAGGGTCACCCCTCAGCCTCCAACGTTCCAGGGAAAACAGCCCGAGCCTATTCAACCTCTCCCGATAGCTCAGATCCTCCAGCCCTGGAAACATCCTTGTAAACCTTTTCTGAACCCTTTCTACTTTTCCAACATCTTTCCAATAGGAAAGAGACCAAAATTGCACGCAATATTTCAACAGTGGCCTAACCATTTCAACAGCCACAGCATGAACTCCCAACTCCTATACTCAATACTCTGACCAATAAAGGAAAGCATACCAAATGCCTTCTTCACAATCCTATCTATCTGTGACTCCACTTTCAAGGAGCTATGAACCTGCATTCCAAGGTCTCTTTGTTCAACAACACCCCTGAGGACCTTGCTTTCCCAAAATGCAGCACCTCACATTTATCTAAGTTAAACTTCATCAGCCACTTCTCAGTCCATTAGTGCATCTGTTCAAGATCACATTGTAGATTAGATTACTTACAGTGTGGAAACAAGCCCTTTGGCCCAACAAGTCCACACTGACCCTCCGAAGAGCAATCCACCCAGACCCATTCCCCTACACCTAACAATACGGGCAATTTAGCATGGCCTAACCTGCACATTTTTGGACTGTGGGAGGAAACCAGAGCACCTGGAGGAAACCCCAGGTCTCAACTCCACAGAATGGGGTGAATGTGAAAACTCCACACAGACAGTTGCCTGAGGCGGGAATTGAACCCTGGTCTCTGGCGCTGTGAGGCAGCAGTGCTAACTGCTGTGCCACCATGCCGCCCCATGTAATCTGAGGTAACCTTCTTCACTGTCCACTACACCTCCAATTTTGGTGTCATCTGCAAGCTTATATCTCTTATGCTTACATCCAAATCATTTATATACATGATGAAAAGTAGTGGACCTAGGGGCGGCACGGTGGCACAATGGTTAGCACTGCTGCCTCACAGCGCCTGAGACCCGGGTTCAATTCCCACAGCGACTGACTGTGTGGAGTTTGCACGTTCTCCCCGTGTCTGCGTGGGTTTCCTCCGGGTGCTCCGGTTTCCTCCCACAGTCCAAAGATGTGCGGGTCAGGTGAATTGGCCATGCTAAATTGCCCATAGTGTTAGGTAAGGGGTAAATGTAGGGGTATGGGTGGGTTGTGCTTCGGCAGGTCGGTGTGGACTTGTTGGGCCGAACGGCCTGTTTCCACACTGTAAGTAAGTAATCTAATCTAGCATCAATCCTTGTGGCACTCCGCTGGTCACAGGCCTCCAGTCTGAAAAACAACCCTCCACCACCACCCTCTGTCTTATACCTTTGAGCCAGTTCTGTATTCAAATGGCTAGTTCTCCCTGTATTTCATACGATCTAACCTTGCCAACCAAGCTGTCATGGGGAACCTTGTTGAACGCCTTACTGAAGTCCATATCAACCACGTCTGCCGCTCATGCCCTTATCAATCTTCTTTGTTACTTCTTCAAAAAAACTCAGTCAAGTTTGTGAGACATGATTTGCCATGCATGAATCCATGTTGACTATCCCTAATCAGTTTTGACTTTCCAAATTCATGTACATCCTGCCCCTCAGGATTCCCTCCGACAACTTGCCCACCACCAATGTCAGGCTCATTGGTCTATAGTACCCTGACTTGTCTTTACCACCCTTCTTAAACAGTGGCACCACGTTAGCCGATTTCCAGTCTTTTGGCACCTCACTTGTGACTATTGATGATACAAATATCTCAGCAAAGGGCCCAGTAATCACTTCCCTAGCTTCCCACAGAGTTCTAGGGTACACCTGAACAGTTACTGGGAATTTATCGACTTTTATGCGTTTCAAGACATCCAGCACTTCCTCCTCTGTAATCTGGACATTTTTCAAGATGTCACCATCTATTTCCCTACAGTCTATATCTTCCATATCCTTTTCTACAGTAAATACTGATGCAAAATACTCATTTAGTACCTCCCCCGTTTTCTGCGGCTCCACACAAAGACTGCCTTGTTGATCTTTGAGAGGCCCTATTCTCTCCCTAGTTACCTGGGACAGCACTACTCTTATAGGACAAGCCAAACAGAGAACAGTCAGGGAACTCCTAGAGGCATGGCACTCATCCACAGATACAATCAAAAAGCACATCGACCTGGACCCAATATACCGGCCACTGCAGCGGACAGCTGGAACTGACAACCGGAAGCGGCAGATACAAATCACTATCAATGCAGGAGGAAACATCACAGAAGCGCTTCACAGGAGGCTCCCAAGCACTGAGGATGTCACCTAGACAGGGGACGAAACGTCTGCAACACAAATTCCCAGCTCGGCGAACAGAACCACAACAACGAGCACCCGAGCTACAAATCTTCTCCCAAACTTTGAATACCTTTTTATCCTTAATGCATTTGTAAAAATCATTTGGATTCTCCTTAACTCTATTTGCCAAAGCTATCTCATGTCCCCTTTTTGCCCTCCTGATTTCCTTCTTAAATATATTCCTACTGCCTTTATACTCTTCTAAGGATTCACTCAATCTATCCTGTCTATACCTGACATATGCTTCCTTTTTTTATCTTAACCAAAACCTTTGAATCAATGCAGTGTGTTAACAGTGATGTATAAATGTGTGGTTGCCAGCAGTGCTAGGCTTGTGAGGAACAGCTGAGGCAAGCAACGTGATGTATAACTTATGCTTGAGAAAGATTTTTGGGAGCATGTGAAGTTTGCTATGGTGAATGGAATAGTGCATGAAGTGAGTTGTGCCATTTGTAGGGTTTGTCATATGAAAGTGCATGCATAGACATTAGGTCACTCATGTGAATTCATTACACCTCTTTTGGCACTGTAAGTCTTCAGGGCTAAACTCTTACATTGACAATGCCTACCCTCTGTCTTCTCAGGATTAGTCTGGATGGCTCTCTGAGGGAAGAAGACCCTCCTGCTCCAAGACCTACAAAGCTACATCAACGACCCTGTTACCTGGCCAACATCTCAGTCTCAGGCTTGCTGCAGTGCTCCTGTAAAGGAAGAACAACACCTCAAATTTCCACTTGGGGAGCCTGCAGTTTTCTGGACACAATGTCAAGTTCAATAATTTTAAGGCTTGAACGCTTCTATGTCCTAGCTCCAAACCACACACACCAAGTCTTGTTATCACAGAGTCTGCCATTACATACTAGCCATTGTTATCCACTAACAGTCTCCATTTCACTCTCCTAGCCAGATCGCTATCCAGTCCTTTGTCTGTCCAACTGTTCTTTTCTCTCTCTTAGGGCTCTATGGCCACCTATCATTTACTCATTACACCCTCCGCTCACCCAACCTTCTGCATACAAACTGACATTTTCCTCGCTACCATCAGAGTCCCTGGAGGAGTCATCAGACTCTTGCTGACCTCTGATTTCTCTTCACAGATGCTGCTAGACATGCTGAGCTTTTCCAGCAATTTCTGTTTTTCTTTCTGACTTATAGCATCCCACAGTTCTTTCGGATTTTATTTAGTAGAGAGAGGATAGTCTTGCCTGATCAGAAATCTTTCTGAATTCCACCCATTGATCAAGACTGCACAACCAACATTGGTGTAAGCGATTTTTGAGAAGATTTGTAGCTCAGGTTGTGAGTTTGCTCACTGAGCTGGTAGTGTCCTAGCCTGCTTCGGTTCGGTATATTAGCCATGGGAAATGCAGCGTTACGTGGATAGAGTAGGGGGATGGACCGGGGTGGGATGCCCATCAGTGTGGACTTGATGGGCCAAATGGTCTGTTTCCACACCTTAGGGATTCTATAAAGTTTGGATGATGTGACTGTCACAGTTGAATCCATGGCAGTGTGCTGACTGTGATATATGAATGCATAGCTGCCAGCAGTGCTAGGCTTGTGAGGTCAGATTCAATTGTGGATTCCCTCTCCAAAACCCATTTTTGAGAACATGCCCTCATATGGGTGTGCACTTTTCCATTAAAAGTCTTCCCTGGTCCAAGAGGATGAGGCAGGTATCCATACCCTTATGCTGGGGACCATGAGGTATAGCACAGGTTTGGCCTGTCCCAGACCAGATCTGACCCAGTTAGCAATGACCTCTGGCAGGATTTTGTCATCTACATTCAGCAGTGAAATTGATTGCCAATTTCTAATTTCCCCCTTCCACTTTAGATGAGGTTGGTGATGGCTTTCCTCAAGAATTCGCACATGGTATCAGCCAGAAGCATATTGTCATACATCCCCATCAGCTCACAACCCATTCAGTCCCATGGAGATGAATACAACTCTGCCAGTAAGCTGTTACTCCCAGAAGTTTTATTCTTTTCAAAGGACTTGAGAGCCTTCATCAGGTCACCAAGAGATAATGGCTGGCCCAGCCTTTCCGGTGTACTGCTATCAAACACCTCTGTAACACAGGAATCACTGGGAGGCCTTGCTATCTATGGGCTTCATGTCATATCATCTGGCATAAATGGATTTGCTGATCTTCAGGATGTCAGACTGAAGTGACATTATTAAGCCATCTTCTTCCTTTAGGCTGCTGAGCACAGAGATCTCCTTATTGACCTTCTGAAAGAGAAAACATGAGCATGTCCCATCCTGCTCCACAGGGCAGACCTTGGACCATCTTGGAAGCTCCAAGGCAAAGAGCAAGGGTTGCTGGTTCTTCACCCTCTGGAGATCCTCCATGACATTGACCCCCATCGTTTGCAGCTGGAGTCAGTTCTGCATGCTGTTCTAGAGTTTGGACTGTTTTCCTCATTGTTTTCTCTTGAAAACATTTGAGGGTAAAGAGCCTCTTAATGTTCTCCTTGAGTGTTTCCTTCCTGTGCCCCTCAAAGAGGAGTTTCATGGTTCTCCAACCTGCGTAATCGCTGTTGAGCTCCTCAGTGTTTTCTGGGATCAACAGTTTCACATTAAGCTTCCACATTGCCTTGCTGGCCTGCTGGTTATCCTGTAGGTGACAGTCAGTCAGCAGGAAGTAGTGGTCAGAAAGGAACTGGCTTGGTATCAATGGATCTGACCAAGAACATTCAGAATCCAGGCAGAAAATCTATCCTTGAGCAGATAAAGCCATCTGGCCACCTCGCACCTATCAGCAGAGGTGCTGAAGATATCATGCAGCTTGGAGCATTAACCATTTCCATTTCTCTCTCACTGCGTTGCACAGAAATCCTCTGCTGATGTGGATGGAGCCTGCTCCAAAGCGAAACTCATTGATCTTAAAGAATTGGAAGGCAGATCCCGGAGTCAGACCCAAGTTGACGTTCCTCATCTGGAACTTGGCAGGGGTAGGAGCCAGCAGGCAACGTAGCCCAGCCACCTCTTCAGTCTCATGAATGGAGACTATCAAGACTCTTGTGTTTGACTCCTCTTCCAGCTCAGTGCCTCCTGGCAACATCTCACCTCTTTATGAGAAATGTGTCAAGGCTCCCTGTCTCATTCTTGCCTTGCCTTTGTCAATGCAGGACCAATGCATGTGACAGAGTGCATGTTATGGTGATTTTCCAGCAACTCCTGAGGGTGCCAGGCCTATCTCTGGATGGCAATTGCCAAACTGTCCACAAAGATAAATGGATGACTACAGGACTGGCTGCGCTACAGCCAGTCTGGATAATGGCATACAGTGCGTCCATAGGCTGCCTGCACTGCTGCAATGTACAAGCAATCCTGAGCAGACTGGCCACATTGTTCCAGCTTCTCCATTGTGAGTATCTGTGTCTCTTGTACGCCTGCTGCTTGTTCCTGTATATCTGAATAAAATCCCTCATCACTGAGACCACTGCCCAGCTGGTGGTCCAGTCGTTGCCTGGTCTCTGGCAGCCCTCTGTGTTTTTCTCTCAATAAGCTGTGGTACTGTCTTTCCGTATAACTCAGCAGCTTGTAAACCCAGACAGTATCCACATATGGAATCTTGTCAGGCCTCATCATCCAAACTGGTATAGGAGACTGAATTTCCTTTGTTGCCTTGAAACTCCTATCTGGAGAGGTCAAGGACATGTCCTCTGGAGCATATGGACAGATCCTTGGGATGAGGAGTACATCCTCCCACAGTCCAAAGATGTGCGGGTCAGGTGAATTGGCCATGCTAAATTGCCCGTAGTGTTATGTAAGGGGTTGGGGTATGGGTGGGTTGCGCTTCGGCGGGTCGGTGTGGACTTGTTGGGCCGAACGGCCTGTTTCCACACTGTAAGTAATCTAATCTAATCTGTAAGACACAAGAGGCTGAAAAAATTGCAGCCAATGGTTATTTGAATGCACTGCACTGACCATCTGGTTAATCCAAGTGCTGCAGTGGGATGGCAAGTGCTGTTTACTCGGATGTTGGGACAAGGATGCTTCGTATTCATGCAAGAGCAGTCCCAGTCTTCTCCTGTGACAGCACCATTCCTGCCTTGGAGAACGGAAGGACACAAATGTGCAGCAATTCCAACTCCTCCCCCTTCACCCTCCCCCATGTGCACCCATCTATCTGATGCTGCTTTAACCTGTTCTTGGCTGTCTTCTCCTGTAATGACAAGGGTGAATAAGAACACCCTGTGGATGGCACAGCTGTTAGGCTACTGCATGTGGCAGAAAGGTGTTGAGGAGTTCCAAGGGAGTATAAACTCAACATGGAGACCATACAGTGTTACTGGTGGGGGAGCATGGGGGTAAGGAGAGCCAGTGAATAAACATCCTGCATGTGACAGAATAGGTATCAGATCATGAGTCTTGCTGCAAGGTAGGCTCAGTTTCAGAGATAGAGTGGGTGTGAGGTAACAGAGAGTATAGTATGGCACTTACCCTGACAAAGCTAAGATGGTCATTCATCTCTTCCTGCATTGTAGCCCAGTCTTCTTCACCATGGAGATATCACTGACCCAGGCTGATATGGTGTGCCAGTCCTCCATAAACAAGTCTCCTCTCCCTCGACCACCCCTTGCACAAGAACCTCCAGGTGTGTCTACGAGATGTGTGGTACTCGCTTTCCCTTCTCCAACACCTCTCCTCCGTCTTTCCACAGCTAAGCAGCACAACTTAGGGGTGTGCATTGGATCTTGGAAGATGGCATGGTCCAAGGGTCCTGGTGTAAGGATGCATATCAGTGTGTGATGAGTTGATCTGGAATGGCACATGGTTAGATGGGGTGGAAATCAGACGAGATACCCACCACAGAGCTAAACCACCAAAAACCGTAATGATCTTGTTGAAATACAACAGCCTCCTGCTCAGCCTCCTGACACAACTCACTTCCTCCAACTTAATGTAATAGACAAAAAAAACTGCAACATTCAGCCTCAGTTTGTTGGTCTGTTAGTCTGTATACTATGCATTTCAAAAATAAATAGTTGGATTTTGATAAAACTTAGGTGTTGATAAAGTGTGAAGCAGGAAAAAAGCACAGCAGGTCAGGCAGAGTCTGAGGAGCAAGAAAGTCTCCTCATGGAAGAGGACTTGCCATCTGAGGTAGTTTGGGCTGAGGTTAGAAATAGGAAAGGTGAGGTCACCCTGTTAGGTGTTTTCTACAGGCCTCCTAATAGTCCTAGAGAAGTAGAGGATAATATTGCGAGGATGCTTCAGGAAAAGAGTGAAGGTAGCAGGGTGGTTGTTATGGGGGACTTTAACTTCCCAGATATTGACTGGGAGAGCTATAGCTCGAGTTCATTAGATGGGTCGGTGTTTGTCCAATGTGTGCAGGAGGGTTTCCTGACACAATATGTCGACAGGCCAACAAGAGGGGAGGCTATATTGGATTTGGTTCTAGGTAATGAACCAGGCCAGGTGTTAGACTTGGAGGTAGGTGAGCACTTCGGGGACAGTGACCACAATTCGGTGACTTTTACTTTAGTGATGGAGAGGGATAATCGTGTGCCGCAGGGCAAGAGCTATAGCTGGGGGCAGGGAAATTATGATGCAGTGAGGCATGACTTAGGATGTGTGGATTGGAAAAACAGGCTTCAAGGGAAGAACACTAATGAGATGTGGGGAGTGTTCAAGGAGCAGCTACTGCGTGTCCTCGATAGGTATGTACCAGTCAGGCATGGTGTAAAGGGCCTTGTGAGGCAGCCGTGGTTTAGTAAGGAATTGGAGTCCCTTGTGAAAGGGAAGAAGGCGGCATATGTAAAGATGAGGCGTGAAGGTTCAGTAGGGGCGATTGAGTGTTATAAGGTAGCCAGGAAGGAGCTAAAGAGGGAGCTAAGAGAAGCGAGAAGGGGACATGAAAAGTCTTTAGCTGGTAGGATTAGGGAAAACCCAAAGGCTTTCTATAGATATGTCAAGAATAAAAGGATGACTAGGGTAGGTATCGGTCCAGTCAAGGATAGTAGTGGGAAGTTGTGTGTGGAGGCGGAGGAGATTGGAGAGACATTAAATCAGTACTTTTCCTCAGTATTCACTCAGGAACAGGACACTGTTGCTGATGTGAATATGGAATCACAAATAATTAGAATGGATGCCCTGGAAATATGCAGGGAAGAGGTTTTGGGAATATTGGAAAGGATGAATATAGATAAGTCTCCTGGGCCTGATGGCATTTACCCCAGGATCCTATGGGAAGCTAGGGAGGAGATAGCAGAGCCATTGGCCTGGATTTTTATGTCGTCATTGTCAACAGGAATAGTACCAGAGGACTGGAGGATAGCGAATGTGGTCCCATTGTTCAAGAAAGGGAGTAGGGATAGCCCTAGCAACTATAGGCCAGTGAGTCTGACTTCAGTGGTGGGCAAAGTCTTAGAGAGAATGGTAAGGGATAAGATTTATGAACATCTGGGTAGGAATAACGTGATCAGGGATAGCCAGCATGGTTTTGTGAAGGGCAGGTCGTGCCTCACAAACCTTATTGAGTTCTTTGAGAAGGTGACCAAGGAAGTGGATGAGGGTAAAGCAGTAGATGTTGTGTATATGGATTTTAGTAAGGCGTTCGATAAGGTTCCCCATGGTAGGCTAATGCTAAAACTTCGGAGGTATGGCATTGAGGATACATTAGAGGTTTGGATTAGGAATTGGCTGGCTGGAAGGAGACAGAGGGTAGTAGTTGATGGATTATGTTCATCTTGGAGCGCAGTTACTAGCGGTGTACCACAAGGATCTGTTTTGGGACCATTGCTTTTTGTTATCTTTATAAATGATCTAGAGGAAGGACTTGAAAGCTGGGTAAGCAAGTTTGCGGATGACACAAAAGTCGGTGGAGTTGTGGATAGTGAGGAAGGAAGTGGTAGGTTACAGCGGGATATAGATAAGTTGCAGAGCTGGGCGGAAATGTGGCAAATGGAATTCAATGTAGCTAAGTGCGAAGTCGTTCACTTTGGTAGGAATAACAAGATGATGGATTACTGGGCTAATGGTAGGCTACTTGGTAGTGTGGATGAGCAGAGGGATCTTGGTGTCCATGTACACAGATCTCTGAAAGTTGCCACCCAGGTAAATAGTGCTGTGAGGAAGGCATATGGTGTACTGGGCTTTATTGGCAGAGGAATTGAGTTCCGGAGTCCTGAGGTCATGTTGCAGTTGTATAAGACTCTGGTGCGGCCTCATCTGGAGTATTGTGTGCAGTTTTGGTCGCCATACTATAGGAAGGATGTGGAAGCTTTAGAACGAGTGCAGAGGAGGTTTACCAGGATGTTGCCTGGAATGGTAGGAAAATCTTATGAGGAAAGGCTGAGGCACTTGGGGCTGTTCTCATTGGAGAAGAGAAGGTTTAGGGGAGATCTGATAGAAGTGTATAAGATGATTAGGGGTTTAGATAGGGTAGATACTAAGAACCTTTTACCGCTAATGGAGTCAGGTGTTACTAGGGGACATAGCTTTAAATTAAGGGGTGGTAGGTATAGGACAGATGTTAGGGGTAGATTCTTCACACAGCGGGTTGTGAGTTCATGGAACGCCCTGCCCGTATCAGTGGTGAACTCTCCTTCTTTATGGTCATTTAAGCGGGCACTGGATAGGCATTTGGAAGTTATTGGGCTAGTATAGGTTAGGTAGGATTCGGTCGGCGCAACATCGAGGGCCGAAGGGCCTGTACTGCGCTGTATCCTTCTATGTTCTATGTTCTATGTAAAGTCAACATTTCAGGCATATAAGGACCATAAAAGTTGGGATAGAAGTTGGGTGGACCCAAGAAAAAAACTGATTAAAATTTGATAAAGATGCAGATTCAGATCCATTTCCTGGAAAGGAGGAAATGAATGGGAAATAATCAAAAGAATTAAATAGAATTCAACTGCTTAATTTTCTTCTTTCAGGAATCCTTCACTACGATAAAGTCTGGAGCAGTTTTCCAATGTAGAGCTGTTCGAGGAGAAAGTGAGGACTGCAGATGCTGGAGATGAAGAGAGCTTCTTCAAGGAAGGCATCCTGAAGAAGGGCTCATGCCCGAAACGTCGATTCTCCTGTTCCTTGGATGCTGCCTGACCTGCTGCTCTTTTCCAGCAACACATTTTCAGCAATGTAGAACTGTGCCTTGGAACATTTCACTGCATTGAAGATATAATATTGTATACTCCAAGTTAGTCGATGAATTGTGTTGCAAACAGTGATTACAACACATTGAGTAAACGTTACTTAAAAACAAGTGACAAATCTGTTCCACACATCTAAGGATGTTAAGTGCCTGGCAGGAAGAGAATTTTTGAAGTAATTCCCACTGTAGCATGATTTTCCATAATAACCAAAATATTTCCAATCCTAAATAAATAATGCAATTTTCAATTTCCCCCATCTCAAATAATAACTACGAAGAGAATTTAACTTACAAACCTAACAGAAACTAAGAGTGTCCACAGTTCAAAAAGAAGGTAACTTATCCTCCTGAAACAAGTGGTAAGGGTGTCTTTGTAAAGCTGGGCAGCTCCTATTTCACATCAGCCCATCAGATTCTAATAACGTTATTGCTACCAAACTGTCATTTTAACTTAACGGCCTGTTGCTAAACCAAGCTAGTGACATAACACATCAGGGCCAATGAAGCACAACAATAAGTTTTCAAATCGATTTGACTTCTTAAACTGCAACTCTGGGCCCCGTGTTAAAGCCCAAGCTGTTGATTCATGTCACATCATTGAATGTACAACCAATTTGAAACAGTGCTGACACTTGTACGATCTTGGTGTGTAATCGATGAGTTCTGGAACTTTCAGCCACAACAACCAGTAAGATGTTAGTTGGAGGGATTAACTGAGGCCTTTGAATTAGAATAACCTGGGTCCTGCGGGCAATGGGCAAGTTTTAAATTGTTGATCTGGTTTTGTTCCTCCATTTCTTTCCTATGTTTCTGTCACTCTTATCACCTCATCTTCTATTTTTCAAGCCTCTTCCTTTTCTAAATCTCCCATCTCTCCTTGTCCCTTGGTCTCATTTTTCATCCTTCTCATCTTCTCCTCTTCTCCATCCTGCTTCGTTTAAATCTTCTGTACCTCCTATTTCATCACACTATCACTTCTAAACTGTTCTGCCACCCATCAGTTGCTTCCTTTCCCCTCCAGTATCTTACTCCTGACCTCGGCTCTCACACCCGCTAACCCTTCTTAGGTTGATGTTGCACTGATCTTGCCATTCCATTTACAATTCCAAGGAGAATTAGCCAAAGTACAGTTAAAAGTATTAATTTTGGCATTGTCATTTATATTTCGTTATTTTAGAAAGGGCATTGTAGGTAGAAATAAAGGTGCACCTTGCTGTGCAAATTGCTTTTACTTCATTCTTACTATCAATAGTGTTTGGAAAATACATTCTTTAGACTTCCTTCTCTCGTATGAGACGCTAGGAAGAGATACTACTATCAGCTCATAAACCCTGTTTTGAGGAAGGGTCACTGGACCCAAAACATTAACTTGGATGTTTCTTCACAGACACTGTCAGACCTGTAGAGTTTTTTCCAGCAACTTCTATTTTTGTTCCTTATTTCCTGCAATTTGTTTCACAACAACTTAATGTTGGCACAACTAATTATATTTATTTTTGTTATCTAATAACAGGTGAAAATGTATCTTCAGGCTGTGGTTTGCTCCACAAGGAATGACTCACACATAAATTGTTCTTATTTTCCTTGATACGTAACATTAAAATTGACATTAAAAATTGCTGATAGTAATGTTCTTCAGCTTTTGGCAATGATATTTTGAGATTATAAATGTTTCAGTCTTTCACTCATGTTTGACTAGAGAGAGCTGCATCTGCAGTCAGAAAAGAAATGTATCATGTGACTTACTTGAATCTTTTCAATAAAAATCATAATAATAAAACTGCAGAAAATGACAACAAAATGTGAATGTGAAGTGCTTTACGCACTATAACTAGTTAAAGGATTTGTTTCCATTTTCTGTCCTGTTGTCATGGCAATTGTGTTTCTTGCAGGTGTATATCTTCACAGACAGCAGCAACACAATGGCACTCCAACAAGTGTTCACTATTTATACCTGAACCTAGACAACATACACAAACTATTCACAGTACAGAGTATCACCATATTGTCTGAAACATTCTTATTTGATGTGGGTGTTTGTAACAAACTTGCAAACACAAGTGCAGTCCCCAAGTAAACAACACAGACATGCACATACGTCTGCACTCACACACGTGCATCACACACTCACATGCAAACAGACTTCCATTCATTATCTAGCAAGGAGCATTGGATATCAAAATCAATGGCTGACTTACAATATTCCCCCCCACACCAATATTCTTTCCAGTAAACTGCACTACATAAATTTTAGCTCCAGCTGAGACAATCTATCTCACATCGATTTCAAATTTAAGTTCTGAGGAATGTATTTAAAGTGTTTGTCTCAAAACTGGCTTTTTCCTGGTAATTTCAAGGCTGGAGCAGTCAGAATTATACAAGCTCATAATTACAATAAAGCTATCTGAAGTGCTAATGAAGAATGGAGCAGCAAAATTTCAAATATTTCAAGGTTATAGCCTTTCTTTCACCAAGAAATGATCATATTCCAATACAATTTACACTGTTCCTGCTGTTTCAAACACCTCTGTTGACTCTCCCACTGTCTCTTTGATCTGCCATCTGTTGATCTGTGATGGGAACAGACCTGGCAGTGTCAACTGGCAGTGCTTGATATTGAGCTCGTAGCCCACAGTCATTAAGAATGTAAGTCTGTCCCATACACAAAACTAAGATCTTATCACAAACTAATCTGTTATTACATCAGTCAATTAAATGCAATGCTCTTGAAATTAATTGCAAGCTTTTGAGCAAAATTCTTTTATCTGCAAATTTGATGGAATTGTTACTTTCTATACACATATAATTATGGCACAAATGGTATAAACTGTTGAGCTGAGTAACATTTGTCAGAAGGCCATTTTATTATATACTCAGTTTTAATCATTGTAAGATAATAAGACCATAAGACATGGGAGCAGAAAGTAGGCCATTCAGCCCATCGAGTCTGGTCCACTATTGGCTGATAAGTTTGTCAATCCCATTCTCTTGCTTTTTCCCTGCAACCCTTGATTTCTTCATACTCAGGAACCTAGCTATCTCAAATTTCGATATACTCAATGACTTGGCCTCCTCAGCCTTCTGTGGCAATAAATTCCATAGATTCACTACTTTCTGGGTATTTTCCTTCTCTCCATTCTGAAAGGTCCTCCCTTTACGCTAAGGCCGTGCCCTTGGGTCCTAGCCTTTCCTACCAATGGAACCATCTTCCCAACATTCACTCTGTCCAGGCCATTCAACGTTCTGTATGTTTCAATTAGATCCCCCCCCTCACACTCCTAAACTCCATTGTGTATAAACCCAGAGTCCTCAAACATTTCTCATGTGTTAGGCCTGGGAGAATACTGGGAGAATTCGCATGAACCTCCTCTGAATATGCTCCAGGGCCAATTCATCCTTCCTGAAATATGGGGCCCAAAATTGTACACAATTCTCCAAATGTGGTCTAACCATAGCCTTATAGAGCTGCAGGGCTTTTTTCCCCGGCTTTTATATTCAAGTTCTCTCAAAATAAATGCCATTATTGCATTTGCCTTCCTAACTACTATCTCAATCTGCAAGGTTACTTTGAGAGAATCCTGGACGAGAACACTCAAATCTCTTTGTACTTCAGACCTCTGTATTTTCTTCCCATTTAGAAAGTAGTCCATGGCTCTATTCTTCCAACCAAACTGCATGACCTCACACTTTCCCACTTTGTACTTCATCTGTAACTTCTTTGCCCACTCTCCTTCTGCAGCCTCCCCACCTCCTCAATACTATCTGTCCCTCTTCCTATCTTTGTATTATCTGCAAACTTAGCCAGAATGTCCTCACAGTTCCGTCATCTAGTTCATTAATGTATAAAGTGAATAAATTGTAGTCCCAACACTGAACCTTGCAGAGCACCACTTGTCACCGTCTGCCATCCTGAGAAGGACTCTTTTATCCTCTCTGCTTTCTGTCAGACAGCCACACTTCTATCCATGCTAACACCTTGCCTCTAACACCATCTTACTCAGTAGCTTCCTTTACGTCACCTTGTCAAAGGCCTTCTTGAAGTCCAGGTAGATAGCATCTATTGGTTCTCCTTGGACTAACCTGCTTGTTTCTTCCTCAAAATATTCAAGCAAATTTGTTAGGCATGACCTCCACTTGATGAACCCATGCTGACTTTGATCTATTTTACCGTACACATCCAACTATTCAAAATCTCACCCTTCACAATGGATTCCAGAATCTTACCTACAGCTGAGGTTAAGCTAATCGGTCTGTAATTTTCAGCTTTTGCCTTACTCCCTTTCAAACCAGGGGTGCCACATTAGTGACTAGGGATGTTAGGGACCCTCCTTGATTCTAGTGATTCCTGAAAGATCACCACTAACACCTCCACTATCTCTTTAACTATCTCCCTTAGAACTCTGGGGTGTAGTCCATCTGATCCAGGTTATTTATCCACCTTCAGTCCTTTCACTTTCTCTTGCACCTTTTCCTTGGTGATGGCCACCATACGCAGTTCTGCCCCCTCTCTTGAAGTTTTGGGACATTACTTGTGTCTTCCAACATGAAAACTGATGCAAAGTAATTATTCACTCCCTCAGCCATTTCATTTTCCCCACTACTATCTCTCCAGTGTCACTTTCCAGAGGTCCAATGCCCACTTTTGCCTCTCTTTTGCTTTTTAAAACCTAAAGAAACTCTTTCAGTTTTCTTTCATATTACTAGCTAGCTTACCCTCATATTTAATCTTCTCCCTCCTTATTTCTTTTTTTAGTTACTATCTGTTGGTCTTTGTAAACTACCCAATCCTCTGGTTTCCCACTGCCTTCATCACATTATATGCTTTCTCTTTTGTTTTTATGCTATCCCTGGCTTCCCTAGTCAGCCACGATTGCCTCATCCTGTACCATGCTTCTTTTTCCTCAGGATGAATCTCTGTTGCATCTCATGAATTACTCCCAGAAACCCCTGCCGTTGCTGTTCCACTGTCTTTCCTGCTAGGCTGCTCTCCCCGTCAATTCTACCCAGCTCCTCCCTCGTGCATTTTTAGTTGTCTTTATTCAGCTGTACTTGAATTTACCTCTGATTCTATTATCTCGGATTCTATCTTCTGTCTCTCAAATTGCGGGGATAAATTCAATCACATTGTGATCACTGCCTCTTAAGGTTTCCTTCACCTTAAGCTCCTTTATCAAGTCTGCCTCATTGCACAATACTAAATCCAGTATTAGAACATCGAACATAGAACAGTAAAGCACAGCACAGGCCCTTTGGCCCACGTTGTTGTGCCAAGCATTTAACTTAATGTAAGATTCACCTAACCTACACACCCCTCAATTTAGTGCAATTCATGTGCTTGCCCAACAATCGCTTAAATGTTTCTAATGTCTCTGACTCTACTTGTTGTTTTATGTTAAATGAACACATTGTTTTTCTCACCAACACCCTTATCCTAAAGGCTTCTCAGTATTTGGTATTATACTCTGAAACAATGATAGATGGATATCTGTGAATTGGCACATTTCTGTTATTGTTGCCCGCATGGCTAGCCATTAGAACATCCACAAGATTAACTGGAATTGTTGTCTTTCCCTGTAATTGTTGGAAAATGATTTCAAAAATCATATATTTATAGTGACAATGGTCAGATCAACACCACGCCATTGCGAAACATCTCTTGTGCTTCTGTTTATGCTAAGGGGCTGAGAGGTTACTGGTAATAGGTGGGAATGTAGAGTAAGTAGAGCAGCCATGATCTTATTAAGTAGCAGTGAGAGCTTGAGGGGTTGATTGGCCTACTCTAGTTTCTAACTTGAATGATCAGACATGTATTCAGAACATTGAGTTTCATGTTCAGTTCTTTAATAAAGTTTGTTGTATGTTAGAATTTATGTTGTTTCGCTTTGCTTCTTATATTGTTAACTTGAAAACCTAACTCCAAACTCTTCTTGCTTAACATGATTTTACTAAGGAGAGTTCAGACTTTAATAATACAATAACAATATTGTAATGTCACAATAAAATGATAATCCAAATATTAATTTACTAAAAGGATGTTCAGAGGATGGCAGTCGTATCAGCTGGCTCTTTTCGTTTGAAGAAGGATAGATTAAGTCAAGGAGCATCGTCTAAAAACAAACCCTCTTCTGGCATTATCCCAATGGCACAGGTAAATCATGCTAAAAGGAGGATAAAGTGAATACGGATAATAGAACGCATCCAAAGAATTCTGAAGAGATTAGCAGAAAAGATTAGCAGGCGTCCTCGAATTATGTTGTTCTGTTCCCAAAGCAGGAGAATAGAAACTGTCATGAAAAATTTCAGAAAGAAACACAGAGCCATTTACAGTTAACAATTTAACTTCTGTGGTTGGGGAATTACTGATATTTTCAAAATGAAAGTATTAAGTATCTAAATAAAGGTAATGATTAGAAGCAGGCTATATGAATTTCAGAAAGTAGGATGATGTATGACAAATCTTTAAGGAATTGTCTGAAATTGTGAATATATGGGAGTTGCAATGGACATGTTTGAATCAAGTCCTATTTACTCATCACATTTGAGCTTGCTGATGCTTCAGCTAAATTCTAATTAGTCCTCCTGCTTTCAAACCTTGCCCTCAATATTTCTATAATCTCATCAGCCCAACAACATGATAAGATTTCTTATTCCCACAATTCTGAACCCTTGTTCATCTCTGATCTATTTTGCTCAATCATTGGTCCAAAGCACATGAATGTCCTCCCTAAAACTCTTCACAGATCTAACTCTCATTCCTTCAAACCTCTCTCTCTCTCTCTCTCTCTCTCTCTCTAAGCTATTGTTCACTGTACTGAATATATGGCTCAGTGTCCAGTTTTGCCAAGTCCTGCTCTTGTGAAGCTGGTTTGGATATTGTACTACATTAAAGTGGCTATAGAAAGGCAAATTATTGTTCAAAGTAGACCATAGAAGGAGGAGATTACAGAATATGAATTTGCAGAAGGGAAAAGGAACTGAACAAAAAGCTGAATAGAAGGAGGAAAGAGAAGAAAGTATTAGGGGTAGTTTCGCATAATTGTTTTAGTTGGATAACAGTATCCCAAAATTCTATTCATTGTGTTATCAATTAAATGAAGCATCAACATCTGGAAACTCTCAACAGCTCAGGCCATATTTGTGGTAATAACATTGGAAAAACAGGTTAAACCTAAATCAAACAGGAAGGAGCATGAGGCCAAAGGCTGAGAATGATTCACTCCAGCTCTCAACAGGACCGAAGTTGGCATCTTGTTGGAAACAGCTAACTAAATAGGTGTACTAGGGCTGCAGTCCCTATTAAGGATGGTGGTCTGCCCCCTAGAGCTGCTGGTCACAGAGAGAGCCTTCAACTCAGCAGCACCACTTCGGGCTATGGCCACGGCTGGAGGATGAGGGGGTATTGATAGCCGGGTACCCTTGTAAAAAGATAGCTGTATTCTAGTCAAGCAGGCCTGAGTGGAGGTTCCAAGGTTCGCTCAGAATAGGTTGCACTGTTGCTGCGAAGGTGGATATTTCCATCCTGTAACATGCTAGGGGACAGGGAGTGTTGCTCAAAGAAAGTGTATGCTCAAAGCCTGTCAAGAAATTACCTGTCAGACTCCTATTGGTGGTGGGCCCCTCATGAGTTGGTAACAAAGCAGCAGATAGAGTCATCAATTTATACAGTCATACAGCATGGAAACATACCCTTTGGTCCAAGTAGTCTGTGCCGACCATAATCCCAAATTAAACCAGTCTCAACTGTCTGTGCTTGCCTATATCCTTTCAAACATTCCTTAATCATGTACTTATTCAAACTTCATTTAAATGTTGTAACTGTACCTGCAAGCACCACTCCCTTGCACAAACCACGCTCTGTGTGAAAAAGTTACCCTTCATGTCTTTTTAAAATCTTTCTCTTCTCACCTTAAAAATATGTCTCTTAGTCCTGAAATCCCCCACCCTACGGAAAAGACGTCTGCCATTCACCTTATCTATACCCCGCATGATTTTATAAACCTTTATATGCTCCAATGAAAAAGGTCCTGGCTCTCCAGCCTCTCCTTATTAACCCTAACCTCCATTCCCAGCCACATCTTGACAAATCTGTTCTGAATCCTCTCCAGGTTAAGAATATCCTCCCTGTAACAGGCGGCTAGAAGTAGGCACAGTACTTCAGAAGAGGCCTCACCAACATCTGGAATAATCTTAACGCAATGTCCCAATTCCTACTCTCAGAGGTCTGAGCAGTGAAGGCATGCTTGCTAAATACATTCTTAACCACCCTGTCTACTTGTGATTCAAACTTCAAAGAGACCCCTAGGTCTGTCTGTACTACAACACTACCTAAAGCACTACCTTCAAGTCCAGCCCCTGTTTGTTTTACCATGATGCAAAACTTCGCATTTATCCAAATTAAACGCCACTTGCCATTCATTGGCCATTGGCCCAATTGATCAAAATGCTTTTCAATTTTAGATCATCTTCATCACTGTCCATAAAGCTACCAACTTTGGTGTCATCCACAAACTTAATAACCATGTCTTTTATATTCGCATCTAAATTATTTATGCTGCAGGACGCTCTTACAACTGGTTTAACCGAGCTCTGGGTTGGTAGACTTGTCATTACCTTCCTTGTACCCTGTCTAACCAGCAGACCAGATTTGACCAGCATCTCGCCATATGCAGATCCCTCCTCAAAGCTATCCTCCAAAATATGTCCGGGATTAGAATTTGGACTCCTGTTTGTGAGTATGAGATCACATCACAGTGTTTCTTCATCAATTCTCACTTTTTTTCTCTGAAGCTACTTGTTCTTCTATCACTACTTTGAGTGTTTTCTATTCTTGAGTTCCTGAAAGGAGGAGGGCAGGCAGTAAAGTTGTGGTGAAGAATGATGGTAAACAAGAGATGCTTGCTTATACCATTGACAGCTTTTAAATCAGAAAAGCATGAGTTTTTCATAGCAGCTCCACTGGTGACTCTCCATGACAATGATGACATGCATCTGTGTCTCTCCACCATGAGGTAGGTTGTGTTACATCTGCTGATGTACCATCTTGACGTACAGGGCTCGTGTAAGTGTGTCAGTGAGTGTGGCTGCAGTGTGTTTCGGTCATGCTATTGTCCTGGTTGGATCACTGCCAGTGTGTGCAAGCTGTGAGATGTGAGTGTAAGGTGTGAGTGATGTAAAGACGTGAGGGCATGGTGAAGTTCCGTTATGAAGTATAAATTCAGATAAATAGAGACTGTTGGTAGGAGAATGAAGGAATGAACTGAACAGTGTGTGAGACTGAAGCAAAAACAGGGGTTGCTGGAAAAGGTCAGCAAGTCTGGCAACATCTGTAAAGAGATGTTCTCAGAACCTTTGAAGAGAAATCCACGTTAACATTTCGGGTCTGGTGACCGTTTCTCAGAGGAAGAGTTTTGAGGAAATGTCACTGGACCTGTAATATTAACATGGATTTCTCTCCACTGAGGCTGCCAGACCTGCTGAGCTTTTCTGTGTTTGTTTCTGGTTTACAGCATCTGCAGATCTTTCAGTTTTTATGTGAGACTGAAGGTTCACTTATAGCGATTGGGCAGTGAAAGATTCATTGACAACTGATGCAAAGTCATACTGATCTTCTTGCAGTGGTGAATCCAGGTCCTCAAGGTTTCAGTGCTTGAATTGACCACATTGCTCATTGCTGCCATTGTATTTGTACCAAATCTTCCAATGTTGCATCTGGGAACCTTGGAGCTCACTAACTGATGTTGCACCTTCAGTATTCTTCCTGCCTGGACAATCCTATGCAGCCATTTCCTGTATCTGTGATGCCAGAATGTGCTCCCTTTAATAGATACACACGGACATTGATTACTGGGGGCTCAGAGAATGTTGTTGCCAGATCTGCTAAGTGCACAAACAAAATCTCCCAACTATTTTCTGACTCACAGTTTTAGTGGACAAATGCCTATCTCGGACATAAATTTCTTGACTCCTCACTAGTGTCAGTGACAACATCTTCATACAATATTCGATATCTCCAAGGAATCATCTATTAACCTTGATGCAGGATGGCATTATTACAGCTGGGTTAACAGGAATGGATTGTAAGTGGTTTCTGTGAATAAAATCACAACACACATCTGAGGCACCCTGATCACTTTGAACTTGAGGGAAGTAAATCAGAGCTTTTAGCTAGCTATGGGCGCATTAGTTGAAAAATACATAGCTATCCTATTTCCAGAGAAAATGTCTTCAGCACAACGTATGTGTGGGCAACAGACAGTAAACTTCAGCAAATACTACTTCCGGCTAGTGTTACTGCCTCTTCTGCTGGTATTATGACATTTCCTGTTGTTTCTGCTGCTCCTACTGGTGTTACTAGCTGGCCTGGACTTCCTGTTACTGCCTTTCTTTCTGGTGTAACCTTCCTGATGCTTTACTGCCGCTCATACTGGCGTTGCCCCCACGCTCACTGTTTCTGATGCTCCTGCTGGTGTTATTGCCTCTCCTGCTGGGTTTACTACCACTCCTGCTGGTGTTACCATCTTTCCTTCTCTCCTGGTGATTTTACTGCCACTTGTGTTACCACTTAATACTTCTGCTGCTGGTGCTGCCTTTTCTGCTGCTGGCAATACCGACACTCCTGCTGATATTATTGCCTGATCAGCTCCTGCTGCTCGTGCTGCTGGTATTATCTTTCCTGCTAATGGTCTTGCCTTTCCTGCTGTTGATGTTATTGCTGCTCATTTTATTCTTCATCTGAGGTGTGTTAAGGAGAAGTTGCATGATTGAAAAGAAGTATAGGCTAGAGTGCTGCTGGAAAAGCACAGCAGGTCAGGCAGCACCCGAGGAGCAGGAAAATTGATGTTTCGGGCAAAAGCCCTTCATCAGGAATAGAGGCAGGGTGCCTGCATGGTGGAGAGATAAATGAGAGGGGGGGGGATGTGGGTGGGGAGAAAGTAGTATAGAGTACAATAGGTGAATGGAGGTGATAGGTCAGGGAGGAGGGTGAGGGAAGATAGCAAAGTGTACAGTGGATGATGGGGGCGGGGATGAAGGTGATAGGTCAGAGAGGTGGGTGGAGTGAGTAGGTGGGAAGGAAGATAGGCAGGTAGGACAGGTCATGGGGACGGTGCTGAGCTGGAAGTTTGGAGCTGGGGTGAGGTGGGGGAAGGGGAAATGAGGAAACTGGTGAAATCCATATTGATGCCATGGGTTGAAGTGTTCTGAAGTTTCTGGGTTCTGTGCAGTAGGTTTCTGGGCCTTGTGCAGTGAGTTTCTGGATTCTGCGTAGTGGATTTCTGGTTGCTATGTAGTGGGTTTCTGGGTTCTGTGCAGTGGGTTGCTGGGTTCTGTGCAGTAGGTTTCTGGGTTCTGCGCAGTGGGTTTCTTGGTGCCATGCAGTGGGTTTCTGGGTGCAGTGGAGTGGGTTTCTGAGTTCTGTGCAATACATTTCTGGGTTCTGTACAGTAGGTTTCTGGGTGCTGTGCAGTGGGTGCCCGGATGCGGTGTCGTGGCTTGCGGATGCTGTACATTGGGTTCCTGGTTTCTGTGCAGTGGGTTTCTGGGTGATATGCAGTGGGTTTCTGGGTTCTGTGCAGTGAGTCTCTGGGTGCTGTGCAGTGGGTTTCTGGGCTCTGTGCAGTGGGTTTCTGGGTTCTGTGTACTGGGTTTCTGGGTTCTGTGCAGAAGGTTCCTGGGTTCTGTGCAATAGGTCTCTGGGTCTTGTGCAGTGGGGTTCTGGGTGCTGTGTAGTGGGTTTCTGGGTTTTGTGCCCTGCGTTTCTGGGTTCTGTGCAATAGGTTCCTGGGTGCTGTGTAGTGGGTTTCTGGATGTTGTGTAGTGGGTTTCTGGGTGCTGTGCAGTAGGTTTCTGGATGTTGTGCAGTAGGTTTCTCGGTGTTGTACAGTAGGTTTCTGTGTTCTGTGCAGTGGGTTTCTGGGTGTTGTACAGTGGGTTTCTGGGTGCTGCATAGTGGAGTTCTGGGTGTTGTGCAGTAGGTTTCAGGGTGCTGTGCAGTAGGTTGCTGATTGTTGTGCAGTGTGTGTCTTGGTGCTGTGCAGTGGGTTTCTGGTACTGTGCAATAGCTTTCTGGGTGCTGTGTCGTGTGTGTCTGGTTGCTGTGCAGTAGGTTTCTGGGTTATTTGAAGTGGGTTTCTGGATGCTATGTAGTAGGTATCTGGGTGCTGTTCGGTGGGATTCTGGGTGCTTTGCAATAGGCTTCTGGGTTCTGTGCAGGGTGTTTCTGGGTGATGTGCAGTAGGTTTCTGGGTGCAGATCAGTAGGTTTCTGTGTTCTGTGCAGTGGGGTTCTGGGTGCTGAGGCTTAGGTTTCTGGGTGCTGTGATGTGGGTTTCTGGGTCTTGTGCAGTAGGTTTCTGTGTTCTGTGCAGTGGGTTTCTGGGTTCTGTGCAGGGTGTTTCTGGATGCTGTGCAGTAGATTTCTGGGTGCTTTGCAGTGGGTTTCTGGGTGCTTTGCAGTGGGTTTCTGGGTGCTGTGTAGTAGGTTTCTGGATGCTGTGGAGTGGGGTTCTGGGTCTTGTGCTGTAGGTTTCTGGTTGCTGTGCAGTGGGTTTCTGTGTTCTGTGCAGTGGGTTTCTGGGTGCTGTGCAGTGGGTTTCTGGATGCTGTGCAGTAGATTTCTGGGTGCTTTGCAGTGGGTTTCTGGGCGCTGTGTAGTAGATTTCTGGGTGCTGTGGAGTGGGGTTCTGGGTCTTGAGCTGTAGGTGTCTGGGTGCTGTGCAGTAGGTTTCTGAGTGCTGTGGAGTGGGGTTCTGGGTCTTGTGCTGTAGGTGTCTGGGTGCTGTGCAGTAGGTTTCTGAGTGCTGTGGAGTGGGGTTCTGGGTCTTGTGCTGTAGGTGTCTGGGTGCTGTGCACTAGGTTTCTGGGTGTTGTACAGTAGGTTTCTGGATGCTGTGTCATGGGTTTCTGGGTGAAGTACAGTAGGCTTCTGTGCTCTGTGCAGTGGGTTTCTGGATGCTGTGCTGTGGGGTTCTGGGTGCTGTGTAGTGGGTTTCTGAGTGATATACAGTAGGTTTCTGGATTCTGTGCACTTGGTTTCTGGGTGCTGTGCAATGGGTTTCTGGTTGCTGTGCTGTGGGTTTCTGGGTGCTGTGTAGTGGGTTTCTGGTTGCTGTGCATTGGGGTTCTGAGTTCTGTGTAATGGGTTTCTGGGTGACGTGTAGTAGGTTTCTGAATTCTCTGCATTGGATTTCTGGGCACTGTGCAGTTGGTTTCTGGGTGCTGTGTTGTGAGTTTCTTGGTGCTGTGCAATGGGTTTCTGGGTTCTGTCATGTGGCGTTCTGGGTGCTGTGCAGTAGGTGTCTGGGTGCTGTTTGGTGGGATTTTGGGTCTTGAGCTGTAGGTATCTGGGTGCTGTGCAGTGGGTTTCTGGGTGCTGTGCCATAGGTATCTGGGTTCCGTGCTGCGGTTTTCTGGATGTTGTGCAGTGGGTTTCTGGATGGTGAGCAATAGGTTTCTAGGTGCTGTGCAGTAGATATCTGGGTGTTGTGTTGATGGTTTTCTGACAGCTTCTTGGAGTACAGGCATTTCTAATTCTGAATAATCATCTGCCCACTGATAAATCTGTTCGTTTCTTACAGTTCAAATCCCACGTATTCTTCCAGGTCAATGCTCTTTCATCAAAATTTGAAAAAGCAATGAAGTATGACCTAAGCCTGTATAGAAGGAAATGCTGTAGGAACAAATTTAAAGATTAATGATTGGGTAAACACAGATTAAATGTAATAAGGGGATAAGCACACAAAGAGATAGCAATGGGACAACTAAAGGCATAAGCGATGGATCTAGAGGAAGTATAAATGGGAATAGTAATATAATTAACAATATTTGTTGTCTGACAAAGATCAAAGTCAGAAATTACTTAAATCATTAAATGCAGAAGACTCAAAAGCACTTTAGATTAGATTCCCTTATGTGTGGAAACAGGCCCTTTAGCCCAACCAGTCCACACCAACTCTCCAAAGAGTACTCTTCCCAGACCCATTTCCCTCTGAATGATGCCCATAACGCTACAGGCAATTTAGCATTGCCAATTCACCTGACCTACATATCTTCAGACTGTGAGAGGAATCTGGAGGATACCCACACAGACACGGGGAAAATGTGCAAACTCCACACGGACAGTCACCCGAGGCTGCAATTGAACCTAGGACCCTGGTGCTGTGAGGCAGCAGTGTTAACCACTGAGCCACCCCTTACCTATTCCCCATGATGGCCCCATTTTTCCTTCTCTAGGACAAGCACACAGCCAATCAGCATCCCTCCAAAGGAAAATGGGAGGAGTGTGGAGTAAGTCAGCATTTCTGTGAGGTAGACTGAGCAAGAGAAAAGCTGAGTGTTTCTGCAACAGCCAGACGTTGCGTTGGGGTTTGGTAGTTTCATAAAGAAAGCTAGACAGCAGCTTCCCAAATAACGTGAGAAAAAGGGTCAGCAACTCCATTATAAATAAAGCAGACCTGCATGAAAAGGCCAGCAATCATGGGAAATAAAAGCTGGCTGCAGAAAGCCAGAGCACCATTGTCCAAAGTGCCATTCAAACGGGGGAAGAAAAGAGCCATAGCATCATAGAGTACTACACTACAGAAAAAGATCCTTCAGCCATTGCATCTGTGCTGGTCAGAAACACCCATCTAACTATTCTAGTCCCATTTTCCTAGAACATTCTTCTCATTAGTGTCTTGCTTATCTCTTATATTTGGGATGTTTCGTGTGTCCTCAGTTATGTGCCATTTCTCTGTTCCCTGTAGCTATTCGTCAATTGCATCCTTCAATTGCTCCCTTCATTTTGACTATTTTCTTTACTTTTATATAACTCATAAACATTCTTGCTGTTTGTTTTTCTTTATATTTCTTGCTAATTTATTTTTGTAATTAATTTTCTCACTGTTTATTAGCTTTTTAGTTATCCAGTACTAGCTCAATAAAAATCCCAGTCCTCTGGTCCACCATTAGTTTTTGCAATTTTGTATTCTTTCGCTTTTGACTGGATACTCCACTTGACCTTCTTTGTTTTCCACACATTGAGATTAGATTAGATTACTTACAGCGTGGAAACAGGCCCTTCGGCCCAACAAGTCCACACCGACCCGCCGAAGCGCAACCCACCCATACCCCTACATTTACCCCTTACCTAACACTACGGGCAATTTAGCATGGCCAATTCACCTGACCCGCACATCTTTGGACTGTGGGAGGAAACCGGAGCACCCGGAGGAAACCCACGCAGACACGGGGAGAACGTGCAAACTCCACACAGTCAGTCGCCTGAGTCAGGAATTGAACCCACGTCTCAGGCGCTGTGAGACAGCAGTGCTAACCACTGTGCCACCGTGCCGCCCACATGGTTCAGCTAAGCCTTCATTTTAACCAAAAAAATTTTATTTGCTGAGCATTATGAGATATTTGCTAAAATGTCTGCCACTGGTCACTAGTTGATATTTTCCTTAGCCTATTTTCAGTATACTTTGTCAATTCTTTTCTCATACTGCCTCTGTTATTGCCTTATTTAAGTTGACAGCATTGGCTTAAGACCTGAGTTGGTCCCCCTTAAACATATACCTGCTCCTTTTTCTTATTTTTTAAATTTCTGCTCACAGAATCTCAAAATTATTACAGTGCAGTTACAGCGCAGAGGGAGTCATTCAGCTATTGCACTTGCAGCTTTTCTAGGTCTGAAAGTTGTTGTGAACTTACAACAGGAATTCTGAGAATGGTTTGGTGGGGAAACTGTGAGAGAGAGAGAGAGAGAGAGAGAAGAGCCTGTTGGAGAGGAGGCAGAGCCATTGTAACTCACACAGACTCGACAGTGGCCATTGCAGCCTCAGATCTTGGGACAGGTGAATGGAAACCTGGGATCCGGCTTCCATTCTGAATAAATGTGCTCTACAAAACAGCAACAGTATCTGCTCCCAAAGCATGTGAGTGCAATGTGTACCAAATTGAGCAAAATACAAATAAATGACGATATTGCCTGAATTGAGTGTTGGCATGCTTGATAGTGAGAATCAACGAGGTAATAGGGAAGACATTGCAACTTCTGTGCTTGCTTCAGAGGATGCATTTCTGATGCACTAGAGCGTTGAGGAAGGTACAGTTTATCTTGAATGGTGAAACTGAAGAGTGGGGACAATACAGAGAATATTTAATTAGGGATGGCAGCATATTGGAGTTGGCGAAAACAGCATTGATGTTTTCACAGCAGCTGGTGGGGAGAAGGTGAGGACAAGTGGAACACCATAATGATTTTAGGAGAGGAATGGGTCAGAGAAGAAGTGCAAGAAATTGAAGATACAAAGTTGAAAGCCTTGTCAATCACAGTGCTGGTTGAGGAAAGCAGAGGACAGATCAGAAGCAGGAATATTAAAAATTTGCATCATCTGAACAGATCTGACATTGGCAGAGAAACTGGGAAAACAATGGAGAGTCCTTATATAAAACAGTGTTGAAGGATGCATGGAAGAAACCTTGGTTTCATGGGTTTACAGCATTAATGGTCAGTAGATATCACTCCAAATATAGAAGCAAAGAAATGGAAGAGAAGGGAAGAGCTGAAATTAGGCCATGAGAAAACAGGAAGGTGGTAACAATTAGAAGCAAAGTTGATTAAATTGTCCAGTTAGAGAAAGAGTCAGATGTGTAACAAAATCAGCTTTGATTGTACAGAAAAGAGAGGTGAAGAAGAACACCTGAATAGAACTGGACTAAAGAATGTCCCATATATCCTAGAAAAAGGCAGGTTTAGCTGGGAATCTCATGGTCTCCCACAACAAATCCTTTATTTAAAAGACATAAGAGGAATTAACATAAACATTTTTCAACATGAGAATACGCTCAGCCAGATTATAGAGGCTGTTAACATATGGAGACGTGTTGGGTCATTCAAGGAAGAAGCATCATCTCTCAAAATGTGAGAGGGAATGGAATCGTGGACAGAGAGAAGTTATTTGGTGAAAAGGAGTTCATGAAGGTCGTTGGAAAGAGTTGAAAATATAAATGGGAAGAGACTGGATAAAAGGAGAAAAATAGAGTTGAGGGAAGAAGGACACATTCAGGCAGGGGAAAACAGGCTGGAATAACATCTACCATGGTTGAGAATGAGGTGGAAGAGAATTGTGCAGGTTACGGGACTTGGAAGTTACATGTTATAAAGAGAAAATTTTATAGAACCTCAGATCATTAACAATCTTGAAAATAAAAGCTTCATGGTTGATGGTGGGATGATGGTTAAGGAGAAGGTTCATCAAATGATAACAGCAGCACACTGTCAGCAGGTTTGATGGCATTGTGATCATTGAAGTTGACAAGTGGAACGCTACAACTTCAAAGGGAAGAAGGTTAGAGTAAGTGAAAAATTATGATGGCTGATTTCACACCGGTAGTTCTTGATGAAAAGATCTCAACAGGATTAGAGAACAGAGAGAGGCTTACACGTGTAGTGAGTCCTAAAGATGGGAGAAGAGTTCCAACATGAGAGAGTTATTAGAATTGATCATTAATAAGGTACTTGGAAAAACTCAAGGAAGGAGTCTGGTAGTTTTGTGAATGGGAAATCAATTTAAGTCTTAAAGTCAACCTATAGCCACAAATGTTGGCACATCAGCAAATGCTCAGCAAATTTAACATTCAATAATATAAAGATGTATATAGCTGAAGCTGAAGCCTTTGCAGAAGACTGAATGTCCAGGGTGGCGGAGAAAGGTCAGACACAATATTGAAAACATGACAAAAGGTGAGATTGAATAGAAACAGCAAAGTAAAGAGAAAACAAAATCTACAGAGATCCAAAGAGTAAATGTTGGACTGTGGTCAACAAGGCCCTCAATCATGTCAACTTTAATTTGCTGCTTACAATATGGTGCCCGCTACCGTGGAGATATAAAATGCAGACTGGGTGAATGCTTTGCCTAACACCTCTGCTCCATCCATAAAAATGACATGAGCTTCCATTTGCCTGTCACTTCACCTCTCCCCATGTTCCCATGACAACATTTCTGTCTCAAGCCTACTACAGTTCTCCAGTGAGGATTCAGTTTACCTGGAGGAACAACTTTTCATCTTCTACCTCATCTAACTATACAGACTTCAGACTGTATAGATTCCCCTTTTACTAAATCATGTAGGGTCCTCCTAGTTACCTTGAGTTCTCCGCCCCTCCCCCACCCACCCCCGCCCTCCAGTACACTGTTGTAACCTTCTTCATGATCAATTCTAATACCTTCTTTAGTTAACCACAGGTGATGAGTCTGCCCATTGGAATTTTTCTTTATCAGAGAAAGGTTATTCTAAATATTCTGAAATGTCCCTTTAAATACCTGCCACTGCTTCTGTTCTGATCTATCTCTTAGCCTATTATCCCTATTCAGTTCAGCTCATTTAGCTTTCATACTCATATAGTTCCTCATATTAAACTTAAAATATTAGTTTTGGACCCAGTTTTCTTCCTTTCAAACAGGATATGAAATTCAATCACATTATGCTTGATGTTATTTAGAAGTGCCTTTACTTTGAGGAGATTGATTAACCCTATCACACACTCCATCCTCTGTGTGAAAAAGTTGCCCCTCAGGTTCCTTTTATAACCTTCACCTCTCACCCTAAACCTATACCGTCTAGTTCCAGACTCCCCCACCCCAGGGAAAAGACTGCCTATTTCTCCTTTCCATGCCCCTCATGATTTTCTAAATCTCTATGCGGTCACCCCTCAGCCTTCGATGCTCCAGGTAAAACAGCTGATTCAGCCTCTCCCTATCCATGCTGTATATCCCTATGACTCTATGACACTTGTATATTTAACTTTCTGTCAGTTACAGAACATGCTGCTCTAAGAAGGTATTTTGAAAGCCTTCTTTGAACTTGTTATTAAGGCTTCCATTAACATTTTGATTTTTACAGTTTATATGTGGATTAGTATCATCCACTTCTGATTTATTTGCTTCCTGTTCTGTCTTTTCCAGTTTCCTGCATTTCCTGTATTTCTCCACCTCCATTCCGCTCTTTATTGCCTTTTATCATCTATCCCCTTTCCTCTGTTCCCTTTTGCCTTCATGCCTTCTGGCTCTGACACCTTCTTTTCCTTTGCCTTTCATTTTCTTTTTCTCAATCTCTCCATTCTCCTCCTGCCAACATACCTTATTCACTCCGCACTCCTCTTCCTCCTCTCCAGATGTGGCAGTGATTGATCCAGTCTTCTTCAATACCTGTCCAGGAACTAGTGATGTAGATATCTCGGTGATCCTCAAATGATGATGTGATTGAGTAAATGCCAGTGTTTTGATGATGGGTGTTCTGTCAATGATTGGACAAGACATTAGTTGTGACAAGTCCATATTCTTGACATATTGTTAGGAGGATATTCCATTATAGTGTGTTTCCTTCTAATCCCCCTTTCAGAGACCTTATCCTTCTTACACTGGCTTTGAAATCCCTGATTTGGATCATTTGTTGCCTCCTGGGGCTCTGGTCAGGGAGTGCTCGAGGTCAGTGTAGGGCCTCACCTTGGTTGTTTCTGTTGAATCAAGTAGAGGAATGTGTGCGCTGATGGCAGGGCCCTACTGCTTCCTCATCAGCACGATGTGGACAGCCATGAGACACCTTTTCTCTTAATAACCATTCGCACTATGTCGGCATTGCTGGCAGGTCAACATCTACTACCCATCCTGAAAAGATAATGGTCAGCTGCTTTCTTAAACCTCTACAGTTCTCCTGCAGGAGGAATCATTGAGATACCACACAAGCCAATTTCTGATCATGAAACTTGTGTCTTTCCAATCAAAAGATGCAGCCACCATTCCTCTATCACTGATGGGTCGAAGGGTTCATTTGGTTTACAATGGTACAAGCATAGCCACAAGTGCATATTAACAAGGCAAGGCTTATGTCTCAGCAAGGAGTGGTATTAGTGGTAATAACAATTGAGTACAAGCTAATTAACTAGGGAAGCACCTCGATTACCCGACAGACACGGGCAGGCAATATTTTGTTCGGTTAATCGAATTCCAAATAATCAAATGCTAATAACATTGTGTAGCCAAGCATCGGGACCTTGTGATCTTGCCTCATAATCCAAAAATCAGATAATCGAATGCCAGATAATCGAGGTTCCTCTGTATTTAGACATTGTTATTCACATGAGAGCCAAAGCTATTCTCCCAAATCCCCCACTGAAGACTGAATGATATCATCAGACTAGGTAGAGCTTAATGCAGTGTCTAACAGCAACCTTTGCAGAAGCATGACCTTGTACCACAACGGATGCTTATCTTGTGGATAAAGGAAAAAGCCGCACATATCACCTTAGTCATTCTGCACCTACTTAGAGCAGCAATATTGATTCTGTGGAACCAGCTATGATGACAGTGTGTCACTCAGATCTATCACTGATGGGACTTGGCACTGGTGTCTGTCACTGTTGATGTGTGTCTCTCAGGTCTGTCACTGTTGGAGCATCGCTGTTACAACACAGTAACATCTGTTACTGCTGTGTTGCGTTGCACAACCTGTCACTGTTGGAATGTGTTACTCAGTCTGTTATTATAGGGTTCAGCACTCAGAACTGTCACTATTGGGATGTGTATCCTGGGTCTGTCACCGTTGGTTGAGGTGTCACTCATGTCTATCACTGTTGGAATTTATCACTATTGACGTGCATGTGATTTGTGGTCTGAAATTGTTCTGGTGTCACTCAATCTGTCACTGTTAGTGTGCGTAATCCACTTTTGGGGTGTGTTGCTCAAATTTGCAGTTTAACCTAAATTTCAAGTGAACTGTTAGTTTGAAAGACCACTGTCTGACAGTTCAAAGTTGATCCACTAATCCACCATGTTTGCCCTATTGAAGACCTGGAAAAGACTTGACTGTATATTGTCTCAAATTGATCCTCAAATTTCTGGATTTTTGAGACCATGTTTTTGTATTGAAGGAAAGAAAGAAAGGCATTGCTTCTGCTCAGTCTCTGCTATTACTTTTGAAAACCTTTTTCTTTGATCTGCAACTTATAGAGTCATAGAGTCATAGAGATGTACAGCATGGAAACAGACCCTTCGGTCCAACCTGACATGCCAATCAGCTATCCAACCCAATCTAGTCCTACCTGCCAGCACCCAGCCCATTTCCCTCCAAACCCTTCCTATCCATATCCCCATCCAAATGCCTTTTAAATGTTGCAATTGTACCAGCCTCCACCACTTCCTCTGACAGCTCATTCTATACACGTACCACCCTCTGTGTGAAAAATTTGCCCCGTAGGTCTCTTTTATATCTTTCCCCTCTCACCCTAAACCTATGCCCTCTAGTTCTGGACTCCCCAACCCCAGGGAAAAGACTTTGTCTATTTGTCCTATCCATGTCCCTCATAATTTTGTAAACATCTATAAGGTCACCCCTCAGCCTCTGACGCTCCAGGGAAAACAGCCCCAGCCTGTTCAGCCTCTCCCTGTAGCTCAAATCCTCTAACCCTGGCAATATCCTTGTAAATCTTTTCTGAACTCTTTCAAGTTTCACAACATCTTTCTGATAGGAAGGAGATCAGAATTGCACGCAATATTCCAATAATGGCCTAACCAATGTTCTGTACAGCTGCAACACGACCTCCCAATTCCTGTACTCAATACTCTGACCAATAAAAGAAAGCATACCAAATGCCTTCTTCATTATCTTATCTACCTGAGACTCCACTTTCAAGGAGCTATGAACCTGCACTCCAAGGTCTCTGTTCAGCAGCACTCTCTAGGATCTTACCATTAAGTGTGTAAGTACTGCTAAGATTTGCTTTCCCAAAATACAGCACCCCGCATTTATCTAAATTAAACTCCATTTGCAACTTCTCGGCCCATTGCTCCATCTGATCAAGATCCTGTTGTAATCTGAGGTAACTTTCTTCCCTGTCCACTATACCTCCAATTTTGCAAAGTCATCTGCAAACTTACTAACTGTACCTCTTATGCTCACATCCAAATCATTTATGTCATTCCAAATTTGGTTTCAAGTTTCTCAACTTGAAGAAAATATTTTCTGCTTTCAACAACATTGGCTATGCTGTGAGATCTAAATTCTGTCTCTCTGTTCTGATGATTTGCTGTGTCACTCTTAGCTCCTTTCATCTCTCATATTTGCCAAGATCTGTAATTATGTTATGCAGTCTTGTCTGCATTTACTTTAGTGCTGCTTCTTATTTGATTATTTATTGGTAGTTTTTGATGAATGAAATGTAAGCAGGTCCTGTATTGTGCCAAGTTATTTTTGAATACCTTCCTTTGATGTTCTGTCTTCTTGGCCATGCATTCATTTGCCCAGTATTTTTGTGGTCAGTCTCTGTTTCATCCTTACTAAATCTAGAGCTTTCATAACAGTTTCACATTTTGTCCATTCTTTTTTGAACACAATGATATTGTATTTATGTAAAAGGTAAAGTCACCATGGTCTTACCAGGCCATAACATTGTGCTCTGTTTTGAGAGAGATACGGGTGATGGTGGTGACTTAATCTGAGGGTCACTGCACATCAGGTGTGGGGAGAGGCAAAGAAGGAGCATCCTTCATGCTAACCTCAGCAAGTGAAGGAATTCAAATTACACTGGCATCACTCTTTATTGCAAATTCAGTTGCCCGGTCAACTGAGCTAATGGACCCTTAAAACCCCCAGAAGACCATAGGTTGCTCTCTCATTGGAGAGAGAAACCTGGTGGTAGTTTAACCTGAGGGTTACCATTAGGTGAGCAAAAAGATTGAGAAAGAGGGGCCTTCATGCTCACCCCAAGCAGTGGAGGACTTGAAACTGCTCTGCTGACATAATTTTTCATTGTAAACCAGCAATCGAGCCAACTGAACTAAGCAAACCCTCCCCTGCACTCCTTTCATGTCGTGGATTATAAATGTAAACAGAAACTTTGCAACCTGACGTGTGGCATTCAGTAAAAGCTTTGTAAAAATAATATTTATCCATTAAGACATAAATTTCTGATGAAAATTGCTTGGAAAGTTAAGTATTATGGTAAATAACGTTCTATGAGGTAATTCTTGTTATTAAGTACCGGTCAATCACGCTGGTATCAAAAGTAAACAATTACCAAGTATGGAATTCATTCCTTCAGCTTTGAAACTTTGGAGAGATTTTAGATTTGTAATGTTTCCTTACTTTTCACAGCTGCTTCTTTGCCACCTTTATAAGAGGCATTATGACAGCTATTGCCATGTTATAGATGCCACACAGTGCAATGCCCAAAAGCTATTGCTCACAGTTTGTATCTCACTTTGTGCCGTCTTCCCACAAATCACTCAAAATGTTTTCAGAAATTACTTTAAAGCTCCAATCTTTTTCCCAGTAAGTGAAATTTTCATGATACAAAAAAAAGTTTTAACATACATTGCAGTAATAATGTGATTCCATTTATCAGTTGAACTGTCTTTTGTGTAGTTTGATGCTTTCTTTAAAGATTTTACTTTTAGCCACATCGTCTCTTGAATGTCTGCTTGTCACTTGTGCCCAAAGTTGTGACTCTGTGAACTGAATTGAAAAATGTGCTCTGAGAATGTGAATGGCACTTTGTACCTCAGAATGGATGAACACTAACGAGTCAATCAAATTAAAGGGAAATGTTCGTCAACTTGTTTTTCTTTATCCAAGGAGTGGCCAAAATGGGAAATAGTTGAATTAAGCACAGATACATGTACGAAAATGTTAGATAAATACAAGCAATAGTGATGCAGCCAGCTATTTGAATACATGATGAGGATAGATAAAAGGGCAGTTGGAGGAGTCTTATCTGAAACCACATGTTCTTTTTGTGTCATAAATTCTATGTAATTCAGCATTTTCTAGACAGATTAATTTTGAAAACAAAATAGGATTTTTTTTTAAATGAAGAGTGTATATAAGAGAGAACAAAACAGAGAGACTATATATTCCAGTGCATTATATCATACAACAGCGTTTCATAGAATTCCTGCAGTGGAAGCAGGCCATTCAGCTCATCGAGTCCACACTGACCCTCTAAGAGCATCCCACCCAGACCCCTACCCTAAATTTCCTATGGCTAATCAACCTGGCCTGCACATCTTTGATGAGCTGAAAATGTGTCGCTGGAAAAGCGCAGCAGGTCAGGCAGCATCCAAGGAACAGGAAATTCGACGTTTCGGGCATTAGCCCTTCTTCAGGAATTCCAGTAGAAGGGCTTATGCCCAAAACGTCGAATTTCCTGTTCCTTGGATGCTGCCTGATCTGCTGCGCTTTTCCAGCAACACATTTTCAGCTCTGATCTCCAGCATCTGCAGACCTCACTTTCTCCTCTGCACATCTTTGAGCTGTGGGAGGAAACCGGAGCACCCGGAGGAAACCCATGCAGACACGAGGAGAATGTGCAAACTCCACACAGACAGTCGTCCAAGGCTGGAATCAAACTTGGGTCCCTACACTGTGAGGCTGCTGTGCTAACCATTGAGCCACATTGGGACAATCATTGAAGCTTGAAAAATGCTATGACTTCAGAACAAGATCTCAGAGAGAGAGAAGGTAGAACTAGGAGACTGAGGATTGTTGCAGGAGGTGTTACTGAGGGGTGTTGGATCACATTGGGATATGTTAGTCTGTCAGAGGAAGAGATTTGAGCTGTGAAAGCATCATTGGATAGAGCGTTGAATAAGAGGCTGGAAGTGATGATTTCTACAGCAACCATTTTTCAGGCTGCTGAATGAACATTGGGCCTCAGAGCTCATTTCTTTAGAACCACATTTTTCAGACCAAGGCAAGACAGGAAACATGTCAATGTGCTTTGGAGCTGACCCCACAACTGCTCCATGTAAGTCATAGAGAGTGGACTGGTCACACTCACAATTACTGAGCTACAAGAAAGAAAAGGTGTCCCTACAAATATGACATTTAGTCATAAAACTTCTTTATAAATATTGATGAGGACTTGTATTAAGCATAACACTATCAGCATTCACTGTTATTTAACCATGTGTCAGACACAACTGCAGGGAGGGATGCTTCATGTGGTTAAGGCCTTAGTTCTCACACCAAGAGTTCTGGTCAGACCACTTTCTCATGGTTATCATTATGATCCTTTTTGTTTGATTGTAGAGGCAACACAAAGGAAAACCAGCTTTTAGCTGAGGCAGGAGGAGAATGAAAGGAAGGAAAAAAAACAGGAGCCCTTATACATCTAGTGTTCAAGGAATCTTTCTGATAGCCAAAGACAATGGTCAAAATATTACCAAGTCTGTAAGATTAGGGTTGTTGGAGGAAGAGGGCTAAAAATGCAGTCAGACCGCAGTCATGACATCACTTGCAAATTTTACAAGCATCAGGAATGATGTGATAGATATAGGACAGATGTCAGAGATAGTTCCTTTACTCAGACAGTACTGCCTGCAACAGTTATAGACTCACCAACTTTAAGGGCATTTAAATGGTCATATGGACGAAAATGGAATAGTGTAGGTTAGATAGGCTTTAGGTTGGTTTCACAGATCGGTGCAACATCGAGGGCTGAAGGGCCTGTACTGCGCTGTAACCTCACCCTAACCATAACCCTATTACTCTCTACAGATATGCTGAGTTTCTCCAATGCTTTCTATGTTTATTTAGTATATCAATTGAGATACTTCAAATTCACTTTTTTTTAAGATTAGATTACTTACAGTGTGGAAACAGGCCCTTTGGCCGAACAAGTCCACACCGACCCGTCGAAGCGCAACCCACCCATACCCCTACATTTACCCCTTACCTAACACTACAGGCAATTTAGCATGGCCAATTCACCTGACCCGCACATCTTTGGACTGTGGGAGGAAACCGGAGCACCCGGAGAGGAAACCCACGCAGACACGGGGAGAACGTGCAAACTCCACACAGTCAGTCGCCTGAGTCGGGAATTGAACCCGGGTCTCAGGCGTTGTGAGGCAGCAGTGGTAACCACTGTGCCACCGTGCCTCCCTATTGCATTTAAAGGCAATTGGCTGGAATTTTATACTGAATTTTACTTTATGAATGGTGCGTGAGTTTATTTGGCTTTCAGATGCTAACCAACTGTGATGAAAGGCAATGTGCATATGAAGGGATACAGTGGTGAATGGAGGTCCTTGTCAAATAGCAGTAGAAATCATGTGGAGTGCTATTACAATAGGTCAGTGATCATGTGACAGTGTCATTGACTGGTCTAATGTTGTTCTGTAATTCGACACCAGCTGCAGCAGAGTTTGCAAAAGGCTGTTGATCTTTCAGAGCAAGCGACTTTAGATGGTCTTTTACAGCATTCTCAATTTAATTCAGGTCTGCAAGGTCCAATATTAAGCTTCACTGCAGATATTTGCCAACAGTAAGGATTGTGATTAAGAATTAACTCGCACCAATACCAAAAATACATTGGGACAGAAGGTAGTCTAGCCTTGAAAATCTCCAAATGGACCTGGAAAGTTCACTCCTGGAGCTGACCAAACAAAAAAATGTTAGGAATAGGGTGAGGAGCTGCTCCAATTATAGAAGCATTCTTCTCCATGTTGCTATTGATGGGTTCACTGATGGTCTGGAGAGGATGAATTCCAGGAGTCACTCATGATTTTTTGAGAACTGGTTTGGAGTGCAGAATCATCTTTTCATCCTACTGGATTGTAGGTGAGGGTTAAATGATAGGAGAAAGGCTGCAAATGGACTGGTGAGTGAGATGGGGACTGCATAGGGTTGAGTGGGGGTGACAGGTGGGTTTCAGGGGGCTGGGGGAGACAAGTATCATAATGGGATTGGGGCAGACAGTTGGGGGTGTTATGGGGAGACAGACTGTGGGACGTAGGAAGGCTGCAATGGATTCTGAAGAGGGAGGGGAATACTAGGAGCCTGAAAGGAGACGAAACCACTGAAAGGAGACAAGGGATTGCAAAATGGTTTATGGGAGAGACAGGTGGGCCACAAGAGGACTGAAGAGACACGGATCATAAGGGGAGTAGGTGAGATTGTTATTATTTCTGTTGAGGAGGTATTATTGGGGGAAGATTATAGTAGATGCCATCATAATTAACGCTGTGTTAATTGTTAGGTTTAAATATGACTTCAATATATTAAAAATATAGTAACTGGTCTTTAAACAATATTCAACATTTGTGCTTATGCAATCAAAACATATCCATTGTAACCTCATCAGTTTGTAAGGAAGGTGTATTCAGGGTGATATCTTTTTTATGTCTAGAAGTATAAATCAGTTATGTTGAAAAACAGTTGCCCTCAAAAACTATTTTGTTACTTGACTCTCACCCGTTTTTTTAATCCAATATTTTTCACCTGGAAATGTGTGCAATCCTATACCTATATAATAGATGCCCTAAAAACCTGCTAAAGCAAGTTCAGGCTTGTCATTCCAATGTCATTAAATTTTTGATGCTTTGCCATATAACACACTGCCATATAACTTCTGTGGCACTGAAAATGAACTTTAACATTTGTGGAGTTCCATCCCTTCAGATATTGGTTGTGTTTAATATTTTAATTTAAAAAACTCTTTCTGCCTCTTTTATCTCTCTTACTTCCATATTTCCTTTTCTTTTCTGCTTTATGTACATGATTTGACATTGTATTAACTGTTCTAACTGACAGATTCAGACATTGCAGCCTTGAAGTTCGTTAAGATGAGTTTCCAGGTGAGGTATTGACTCCACACTACGCTTGCCATGTACTTAGTAGGGTATCCACCTGAAAGCAAGCATGATCACAGCATCATGGATGGGAGAGGTCAGTGGTGGGAATCACAATCACTGTGAGGTCTGATGGAAAGATGGTGGGTAGCTGTGGATATAGCTCAGTTTGGAATTGGTGGTAGGGGAACGTATTCTTGTTCTTCCTGCCCATGTTTATTTATGAAATGCAAACAACGCTTTGACAGTCTCATCCAAATTATGTTTGTGAAGCTGGCCTATTGCAGGAAGACAAAAATAGTTCTTCTTCGAGATGCTTGACATTTTTGGAATGTTCGAATGCAATTCATCACTAGTGCACTAAATGATGCATACACCTAATTAAAACCAAGCAAAATGACAGTCCCTTATTTCCCTAAACACCAAACAATAGGCCAAGGACAAAATGTACTTTGTAAGTGAGAAATATTTGAGGATTACTTCTTCTTGTCACTTAAAGTTGCATTGGCGTCACCATGAGGAAACAGTGGCGTCGTGGCAATATCACTGGATAAGTAAGTCAGAAGACCAGCCTAGTAATGCTATTGGGGCAGAGGTTCACATTCCCATCATAGTAACAGGTAGCATTTAAATTTGGTTCATAAAGATAGAATCGTAAGGTAGTGTCCTGGAAAACATCATTGTTGTAAAAACACTTCTAATTCATGAATGCCTTTAAGGGAAGGAAATCTGTTGTCCTCACCTGACCTGGCCTCTTAGTTTAAGGACAATTTGGAATAAGCAACAGATGCTGGTTTTACCGGTGGCACAAAATCAATGAAAGAATTTTTAGTATTTCTTATTTTATTTATGGAAGAGAGATCAAATGTGTGTGTGAAGGTGGTTGGGTTAGTTTATCTTACAAGTTCCATCACTCTCAACTACATATATTTAGGATGGAATGAGAGCAGGAGAGAGTCATAAAATCTCCCCCCCCCCACCACCGTTACAAAGTAATAGAATTAATCTAATAGGGCGGCATGGTGGCTCAGTGGTTAGTTCTGTTGCCTCGCAGCACCAGGAAACCTGGTTCAATTCCAGCCTCGAGCGATTGTCTGTGTGGAGTTTGCACATTCTCCCCATGTCTGCGTGGGTTTCCTCTCACAGTCCAAAGATGTGCAGGTTAGCTGAATTGGCCATGCTAAATTGCCCATAGTGTTCAAGTATGTGTAGGTTAGGTGCATTAGTCTGGGGTAAATGTAGAGTAGAAGTGGAATGGGTCTGGGTGACTTACTGTACGGAGGATTGGTGTGGACTTGTTGGGCCAAAAGGCCTGTTTCCACACTGTAGGGATTCTATGATTCAGCGAAATAGAAGCAAAATACTGACAATGCTAGAATACTGAAAAAAAAGCTCTATAGCAAAATGTGCAGACGACACAAAAATAGGCAGGATGGTAAATTGCAATGAGGAAATAAGAACCTTAAAAATGGATATAGATAGGTTAGGAGAGTGGGCCAAAATGTGGCAGATGGAGTTTAGCGTGGATAGGTGCAAGGTCATGCATTTTGGTTGAAAAAATGGGAAGGCGACCTATTATCTAAATGGGTGTTCTGGTGACGAGGGCTCTAGGTGTACTCATTGATGAGTCACAGAAAGCTAGCATGCAGGTACAGTAGAAAATAAAGAAAGAGAATGGAATATTGGCTGTTATAGCTAAAGGAATAGAATATAATGGTGAGGAAGTATTGTTGCAGCAATACAAAGCATTGGTAAGGCCACATCTGGAGTATTGTGCATAGTTTTGGTCCTCTTATTTGAGGAAAGATGTGGTAGCATTGGAGATAGTTCAGACAAGGTTCACTAGATTGATCCCAGAGATGAGGGGTTTGTCGTATGAAGAGAGAGTGAACAGTTCAAGCCTATACTCTCTGAAGTTGAGAAGAATGAGGGGAGATCAAATTCAGTTACTCAAGATGATAAAACGTGTGGATAAAATAGACATGAGGCGAATGCTTCTTCTTGTTGGGTATTCTAGGATGAGAGTTCATAGGCTGAGAATAAGGGAGAGCAAATTTAGAACAGGATTGAGGAGAAACTACTTCTCCCAAAAGGTTGGGAATCTGTGGAATTCACTACCTCAAAGTGCGGTGGATACTGGGACAGTGAGTAAATTTAAGGAGGAGTTGATAATGGGTTGAAAAGATTTGGACAGAAGGAAAGAAAATAGGGATGTGGAGCATATCAGCCATGATCAAATGGCAGCGTAGACTCGATAGGCCGAATGTCCTAATTCTGCTCCTATATCTTATGAACTTATGAGGAAATATTGCAAATACTCAGGAGATCTAGCAGCATCTGTGGAGAGAAAAGCAAAGCTAATGAGCTGAAATTTCCCAAAAATCACCTAAGTGCCAATTTTAGTAAAGTGCACAGAAGGTTTCCTCTTGTGAGCCCCAGCAAATTTGTCCTCCAGTTTTATCTGCTGACCTCATTAAATATGCATCATATGGTTACAGTGCCATGGTGGTGGGAAAATACTCACCAGTACCAGACCTTTCAGTTCATCCTACACGTGCCAGCTGCATGCTATGACAAATGCTTTCAGCCTGGCCAGAAGTAGTCACCTCAGTGTTTGCGGCCTGGAGGAGCACTAGCTGTAACTCAAGAAGTTTAATGGCCTGTGCTCCTCAAGGGTGGTGCTACCATCTTCATTCTCCTACATTGCACTCATTCTAATGCTGCCATTGCACTGACCTCCCACAGAGTCTCATGGTCTACCACTCTCATGGCTATCACCCATGCCATCATTCTCTGTTACTAACTGTTCCTGCCCTCTGCACTTTCAGCTCACTCATTCAGGGAAAACTGTGGCTTAGTGGTATAAATAAATAAATAAATGCTGGCTTTAGCCATCAACACCTGCATCTCATGAATAAAGTCTTCAAAAAGAAAGCCTCATGACCAGACCAGCTTTCCAGTCTCTTGAGTGTTTATTGCTGCCACTCATGAAAACTAGTAACCTTTCTACACAAAAAGGCAAGACAGAGATGCTGTGAGCATCCAAGTTAACACAAAATAAGTAAGCACCAAGAAAGCAAGTTAAAGCCCTTGAGGTAAGTTCCATTCTGAAGTGTGGGATAGATCCCTGTCGGCAGCAGCATTGCAACATACGGTTCTGAAATGTGCACTCAGTTTCTCTGTATCCACAGATACTGTAGAGTGTCAGTGAACTCCAAGGAACACTATTGAAGTGCTAAACTGTCTTATAATTGAATCTCAAAGGGCCAGTATCCATCTCCATGGACTGAGGAAGCAGGCAGTCACTGCCCTTGAAGGATGCTCTAAGGTGTTCGACACGATTATATTAGATTACTTACTTACAGTGTGGAAACAAGCCCTTCGGCCCAACAAGTCCACACCAACCTGCCGAAGCGCAACCCACCCATTCCCCTACATTTACCCCTTTACCTAACACTACAGGCAATTTAGCATGGCCAATTCACCTGACCTGCACATCTTTGGACTGTGGGAGGAAACCGGAGCACCCGGAGAAAACCCACACCGACAAGGGGAGAATGTGCAAACTCCACACAGTCAGTCACCTGAGTCGGGAATTGAACCCAGGTCTCTGGTGCTGTGAGGCAGCAGTGCTAACCACTGTGTCACTGTGCCACCCACAAATGGAGTCCCAGAGAATATGCCAGAGAGTGGCAGCCACCCATTCTGACTTCATGTCTGGTATTGTCATCATCTCGTTTCTTCCCACTGCCTGGAAAAATGAAAAGCTACATATAAGTGAGATTAGGTAATAATGAGATGTTAATGCATGCAAATATGCCCATCACTGTTCACTAGCATGATTCTCATCTAGCCATTAAAACCTGGAGTAGAAAACTGAACATTTCTTTTTCAATGTTGAGACCCTTAATTTTCTACTTTCACCATATTTTCTGAACTGACTCATCATTGCTGATGTCATTCAGGGCCTTGGAAAATTCAGCCTAGTGTTTTGACTAGGATATGGAATTTTCTTCAGGAGTTATTCCATTTTTGAATTACAAGATTAGCAAAGTAAAATATTGACTCACCGCTCATATTCAGACAAATGTCTAATCCTCAGTGATATGTAAATTGCAAGTCAACTCATGTTTTGACTTAAGTACACAATTTGCAGTTTATCATATTGGTGTTAACTACTTAAACTAAATTGAAAATACATGTTCTCATCCATTTGACATGTTCTTGCTCAGAATGAACATGTGCACAAAAAACTGAAAGGAGGAGAATTACAGTATGCAAGTATAAATCTAACTGATTTTTTTTCAGCAAAACATTTGCAGAGAGATAGTGAGATCACAAAAAGAGGTCTTGATGAATTTCATGGCTGGGCTCCTCTTACTTTTGATTGTATTTCCCAGTTGGGAGTTATCCAGATTGGGAGGTTTGAAGGCCTGCCACATCAGTCAAAAGGTGGAGAGAAGATGTGGAGCATGGACAGAATGTTTGGTTTTTGTTTGTTTTTGCAATGTCGGTATTGCTACCAAGGCCAGCATTGATTGCCCATCCCTAATTGCTCTGAAGAAAGTGGTAGGGACCTGCTTTCTTAAGCTGCTGCAATCCATACAGTGTAAGTAAATCTATAATGCTATTAAGTATGGAGCTCTAGGACTTTTACCAAGTAACAGTGAAGGCTTGGTAATTTAGCTCAAAGTCAGCATAACGTATGACTTGGAAGGGAACTTGCGAGTGGTTGTGTTTCCATGCATCTGTTGTTCTTGTCTTTTTACATGGTAAACATCACAAATTGGAAGGGGTTGTCAGAGGGGACTTGGTGAATCACTGCAGAGCCTTTGTAGAAAGTTCACAGGCAATGGGAAGACTGGAGGTGATTTACTCTCCATAGAATTCACAGCCTCTGGCCTGCTCTTTTAGCCACAGTATTTATATGGCTGATCCAGTTCAGTTTCTCATCAATGGATGTTGGTAGTGAGGGATTCAGTGATGCATCAGGGGCAATGGTTAGATTATTTATTGTTGGAGATAATCATTGCTTGACACTTGTGTGATGCGAACGCTATTTGTCACTTATGAGAAGACTGGAGTCGCACATAGGCGATTGCAAATGGACACAGACTGCTTCAATATCTAAGAAATTTGAATAGTTCTGAACAGTTACGAGGCAAGTTTTTCACACTAAGGTTGGTGATTGCCTGGAACGTGTGGAAGCAGACACAATAGCAGCATTCAAGAAGCACCTGGATGAATGCCTGAATAGGAAGGGAATAGAGGGATCCTGTAAGTAAAGACAGTTTGAGTATGGAAGGGAAAAAAATGTTGGTGCAGGTTTGGAGGGCCAAAGGGCCTATTGCTGTGCTGTAATGTTCTTTGTTCACTATGCAATCATCAGTGAATATTCTCACTTCTGACAAATATGATGGAAAGATGCCTTTGAAGCAGTTCAAGATGTTTGGCCCTAGGACATTACCCTGAGAAACCCCTACAGTAATGTTCTGAGGCTAAAATAATTGACTTCCAATAATCACAACCAACTTATTTCCCTTCTGTCAAAGTTGAGGAAAGGCACAAGGGTTTGGACAGCTAGAGATGGCATACTTAGATTGTGTTCCATTCTGATTTGAGGGAGGGGAAATCTGAGAGCTTAGTCAAGGACTGGAAAGATTAAGGCAGTGTGCCGTGGATGGTTCAAAGCAATTCAGTATGAGGGCCCTGAATGTGGAGAGGGCTTTGTAATTGTAGAGAAAGAGAGACAGGCTTTGGGGTGGGCTGGGATAGGTAATCTTGGTCCTTGCAGCCCACCTACAGTGCTCCAAAGCCACTGACCTTCAAAGATAATGATTCTTGCCTGCCTTCAGTTGCTGATTTTTAATTTGCCTCAAAAAACTTCACCCACAGCCAATAAACTGAAAACAGCTTAAATATGAGCCACACAGCCTCATTACCATATTTGAAATAGGATCGGCTTCTGGAGAGCCAATTAGTCGCATCTTCTTGGATCTACCTTCATGAAACCAGAACTGCATGGGGGTTGCAATTGGTTTACCATTTTAAACATTATTTCCTGCCCATTATCACGGAAGAGGGTTTGAAAATTGTTCCCCTTGCCCTTGCTTGATATCAGTTCCATTTTTCTGAATAATTGGCCTCAATCACCACAGCGACTAAGTAGGTTTTACAACAGGAGTTGCTGCTGACACACAGACGGATGATGTAATCACACCCATGCAAACATGTCTTATCCAATTAGACACGCAATTTTTTTTCAGCTGACAAACTGCTATCAGCAACATGGATGGATTTTAAAACATTGCTAACCTTTGTGAAGCTTGAGGAATGTTAGCACTGATCCTCACCTCGGACTTACAAATTCTCTGCCAAGCAGACAACCATTCTGTAAATGGAAATTTACAAACTTCATTAAAATAGGAAAAAATAGTGGATCAATTGGCAACATTACAACATAAATGTAAGAGCCCATTTGCAGTGATTGGAACAAGGGCCATGTCGATCAGTTCAGGTGTGAAATCCCAGATTGGGGCTGTTAACCTGGACCAATCAGGGAACCCTTGCTGACAGATAGAAACAGGCGTCTATTTTCAGGGAGAACTGGGAACTGAGGGAGTGGAGTGTTTTATTCCCCCCCCCCAACTCTATTTTGATTTAGTCCCTGCCCTCCCCTTCACTGTTTGATCACGCAGTATTGCCCTCTCTCAAGAAGGGCACTGCTTGTCACTGGCCACTTGGGTGTTTCCTTTCTTCCTGGTGGTGGAAATTGAATAAAGATTTACATACTTGTTTTTCTTCACTGTGTCTGACACCCGCACACATGGGCGCTGGGGAAAAATAAGCTCTACCACAGTTAGGTGGTATTGTGGGGGAAAATAACAAAACCCAGGAATGTCTGAGGTTTTGTTCACTCTGAGAGCTGGCTCTTAGGGAACTAAATCATTGCCATGGCGTCTCCATGTGTAAATAAAGGATGACTTGGTGATGGGGAACCAGCTTCTGTGGAGCTATATCAGAAAGGAAAACAATAGGACTTATGTAATTAAAGGTGGGGCTTTGGGCTGTGTTGCAGAACTGTGAGGCCTTGGGGTTTAGGTACATAATTCTTTGAAGTTTGTGTCACATATAGATAGGATGGTTAAGAAAGCATTTAGCACATGTGCCTTCATTGCTCAGACCTTTTGAGTATCGAAGTTATGTTGAGATTGTTCAGACTGTTGGTGAGGCCTGTCCTGGAGTACTGTATCCTGAAAAGAAAAAATAACCAGGAGTATCAGGGGTTCTGCTCACTCTGAGAGCTGCCTCTGAGGGAGCTGGATCAGTGCGTGTCAGACTCTCGAAAATAAGGAGTCTATTTTCAGGGAGAGGTGGGCACCACGGAGTATGGAGTGGTTTATTTCCCCCTCCAACTCTATTTTGATTTCACCCCCTTTTCACTTTTTTTTAATCACTGTTGCCCTTTGATGGGAAGGGCACTCCTTGTCACTGGCTGCTCTGGTGTTTCCTTTCTTCCTGGTGGTGGAATATAAATAAAGATTTATGCACTTGTTGTTCTTCACTGTGTCCTACACCTGCACACACACAACATGGGTAGTGGGAAAAATAAGCACTACGAAGAAAAATCAAAATATAAACCGAAGGTTTAGAATCTCCTCAGTTCAGGGGACTGACTCTGAGCTGGCTAGCAACAGCCAGTGTGTACAGCTGGTGGTTTCTGTTGTTTGGGGAATCTGATTCCTAAACTGGCTGATCTACACATCCAGTTTGTTAACTGGTATTCCTTTTAATAAAAACAAATAAACAGGACCCTCAGCATTGGGGGAGTAGAGTGCTTTACTTCTCCCTCCAACTTTATTTTGATTTATCCCCTTGCCCTCTGCCATCACTTTTTTTCATGTAAGCATTGTCCCTATTGAACCTTGTCTGTTGGTGGTGTTTTTCCTGGTGATGGAAATATTAAATAAAATTATTTACGCAAGTGTTTTCACGGAGTCCCACATTTAGGCAACATAGGTGCTGTGGAGAAACATAAGCACTACAACTGTGCAACAGTGGCAAGGCAGAAGAAATAAAAAAAAAGTGAATTAATAAAAGAAATCAACAAGAATATCAGAAGTTCTTATCATTCTAGGGACTGGCTCTGAGCAAGCTGGTCAGAGTCTATGTACTGAGGACTAGAGGGAGGCAAATGTAATTCCTCTCTTCAAGAAAGGAAATGGGGAAATCCCCAGCAATTACAGACCAGTCAGTCTCACGTCTGTCATCTGCAATGTGTTAGAAAGGATTCTGAGGGATAGGATTTATGACCATCTGGAAGAGCATGGCTTGATTAAAGGCAGTCAGCACGGCTTTGTAATGGGCAGGTCATGCCTCACCAATCCTATTGAGTTCTTTGAGGATGTTACTAGACAGGTTGATGAGGGTCGAGCGGTTGATATCGTGTATCTGGACTTCAGTAAGGCATTTGATAACGTCTCCCATGGTAGGTTTGTCCAGAAGGAATGAGATACAGGGACATTTAGCTGTCTGGTTACAAAATTGGCTGGTCGACAGAAGACAACGAGTAGTAGTGTAAGGAAAATATTCTGCCTGGAAGTCAGAGGTGAGTGGTGTTCCACAGGGCTCTGTTCTTGGGCCTCTACTCTTTGTAATTTTTATTAATGACTTGGATGAGGGGATTGAAGGATGGGTCGGCAAGTTTTCAGATGACACAAAGATTGGAGGTGTCGTTGACAGTATAGAGGGCTGTTGTAGGTTGCAGCGTGACATTGACAGGATGCAGAGATGGGCTGAGAGGTGGCAGATGGAGTTCAACCTGATAAATGCGAAGTGATGCACTTTGGAAGGTCGAACTTGAAAGTTGAGTACAGGATTAAAGACAGGATTCTTGGGCAGTGTGGAGGAACAGCAGGATTTTGGTGTGCAGGTACATAGATCCCTTAAAATTGCCACCCAAGTGGACAGGGTTGTTAAGAAAGCATATGGTGTTTTGGCTTTCATTAACAGGGGGATTGAGTTTAAGAGCCGTGAGATCTTGTTGCAGCTCTATAAAAGTTTGGTTAGACCGCACTTGGAATATTGTGTCCAGTTCTGGTCACCCAGAAAGATGTGGAAGCTTTGGAGAGGGTTCAGAGGAGGTTTACCAGGATGCTGCCTGGAATGGAGGGCTTATCTTATGAAGAGAGGTTGACTGAGCTTGGACTTTTTCTTTGGAAAAAAGAGGGAAGAGAGGGGACCTAATTGAGGTGTACAAGTTAATGAGAGGCATAGACAGAGTTGATAGCCAGAAACTTTTTCCCAGGACAGAAATTGTTAACACGAGAGGTCATAGTTTTAAGCTGGTTGGCAGAAAGTATAGAGGGGATGTCAGAGGTGGGTTCTTTACACAGAGAGTTATGGGAGCATGGAATGCGTTGCCAGCAGCAGTTGTGGAAGTGAGGTGATTGGGGATATTTAAGAGACTGCTGGACATTCATGTGGTCACAGAAATTTGAGAGTTCGTACATTAGGTTTACCTTACATGACGATCAATGGTCAGCACAACATCATGGGCTGAAGGGCCTGTTCTGTGTTGTACTGTTCTATGTTCTATGTTCTATTTTCTACTGTGTGCACATAAACAAAAGGTGACTTGGTGACAGGATACTTGCCACTTTGGAATTATTTCATCATCACTTCCATTTTAAATGAAAGAGCTGGCTAATACATATTTGCTCAAGTATTACCACCATTGCTTACTTGACCACTGTTTTGGTAGCTGTTTTAATCATAAGCCTGAAAATTATTGTAATCAATACCAGCAGGCAAAAAGCTATTTATTTTTCCTTTGTTGTTGTTATCATTCAAATAAAGAGTCCCAGAATTTCATATATAGGGCCATTTCCTCCTAACATAGGCAGCTAAGCTATGATGTTTGAGAGCAGCACTTTCTAGTATATAGGTTGAGGAATGACGCTTATCAAACTTATTACCTTCATCAGTGAAGGTGGCCAGAAAGCATTTTTGCCCCCATTTAGTCATCTGTTTGTTGACAGTATGTTTAAAAAACTAACACAGGGATTTTAACAAGAATGTACAATAGACAGGTATGGAGCAAAGAATAACTGGTTGGGTTTTGGGAAAGATACAGATCTATCGCTGGATCCATTAACATTGAAAGATGAGGTGAATTATTTTATTTTTAAGGATTTTGCATGTTATTTTGTTAGAATATTGTTTAGATGCAGTTCCCCAATCTTTGCCATCATCCACTGGAAATAGCAACAGATATTGGATATTGCTTTCTGCATACAGCTAAGTGATAGGTTAATAATGGCAATACATCATCCAATACAGTTTCTGACATTTGCATTTTAGCGATACTCTGCATAACAGCACAGACAATGAGAACTGCTGAAGCAGCAGGGCCAGGAAAGTGGGGCTGATTAAAAGTTAAGAAGTCACATTGGACAGGCTGTAGCTTAACAATTAATAACTCCAAGTAAAGTCGATGATTTCACAATAACTTCCAAAAAAATAGATTTTGGAAGCTTCAGCTGCAACACTGAACACACAAACATTGTGGACAACAATATGGCTGCTGCCACTCCATTTGCCTCTTGACCCCCACCACCCCAATGCAGGTTACACACCAGCAGCTGAGCAATTAGGACAGGATACCATCAATCCCCACTAGGAGGTATCTGCCAGGGTCAACTTTCAGGGCAGTAGTAAGTTAAGAGACTAATGCTTAAAGGCCAAGAGGATTCCAACTTACTCAGAAAATCATTAAACATAACATTTGATTGATAGTAAAGTGTGAAAAATAATTTAACAATGCAATTTGGAAAGGACACATTTGCTGCTGTTACAGCTGCAGAAGGCACTGTCACTGCTTAATGTTGTGGCATTACTGCCAGAGTTGTCTCAGTCAGCTTTCTGCATCAAAGATCAGGGTCAACTTTGACCAATTTAAAGCTACTTTAACAACTGCATATGTCTGCACCACGTCAGTAGCAGGAGATCCTCGACTTTAGAGATTCCTTCAGATAAACTTGAACAATCTTTCATGACTTTGATAGATTCAGAAGGGCTTAGATAAAATGAACATGTCTTGCTGAATCTTCCATAAAAGGTGATATGAATGTTGATGAAAGGTCACAACCTAAAACATTAACTATGTTTTTCACAGTCCATGAATGCTGTCAGATGTGCTGAGTATTTTATAACAATTTATGTTTTCAACTTCAGATTTCCAGCATCCACAGGATTTTCCTTTTAGATTCATTATGCAAATTTTATTGCAAATATTGAAAAAAACTAAAATGGGATTCAAAATATTGTAACTGGAAATATTATGCTTGTATATTAAAAAGAAGGCAATGATACTACAGATGAAATGCATGAGATCGTTGTAATTTAATGATCATTTTAAAGTTCTGGAATCCTTTAACCTTCAAGTTTCCATAGCAACAAAAAGCAGACTATGTAAGAGCAAAGCCAGAAATAATTTGCACAGTTTATGAGAATGTTTGGATGAGAGTTTGTGCCAATCTAACTCTTACACAAGAAGCCATGACGAGAGAATTGAACTTCCTATTCATGGAGAGTGGTGGAAAGAGACCACCTTGTCATGCACAGGGATGACTCTGAGTTTTCAGCACCATCTCTCTCTACCTCCAATGCCTCCTCTTCTCTTCTGTCCTGCTCCTTCTCTGATGAGTTGTTTATTTCAAGGGCATCTTTGCCCTGAAAGTCCACACCACTCTGAATGGTGTTGTTATGGAGTATACAGCCGACAACTACAATGCCTGAGACTTTTGCAAGAGGATAATATTGGATGGTACTACTTTACTGATCCAAATATGAGTATCACATATTGAGATGTGAGATGAGCTCCTCTAATTTGTTGTCCCACTGAAATTGGTAATATTGTGCTGTACTTCGAATTCTCACACAAATGCTGGTATCCATCCCTTTAAGGAATTTGCCTAACATGCAAGGAACCATCCACACACATTTGAAGTTGGAGTAAAAATCAGAGGCAGTTGAATTAGTGGAACATGAAAGAGTTATGGAAGCTTCAGGAAAGTGAGCATACAAAGATGCAAACATTTGGTGTGGTCATAGACTGGTTGGATGTTTCTTATTAAAAGGTTTCGCGGGTTTCAAGGTGGCTTGATGTTCATAGATGGTGCCAAGGAGAAGCCAGCAATGGTGACAAAAGGCAATATCCTCTAAGTCTGGGATGCCCTATCATTTGTGAATCTTAAGTGTTGACCAATCTTAACAGACAAAATCTATCACCCAGCATCATTTCAATGTCCAGCTGCCTGTGAGATGCAGCAGAGGTCCAGAGTAGATCCTCAAAAGGCAAAAGTGATGAAGGCCACAGTTAACTGTCACTGATGTGAATTAGTGATCAAGGTGTGAGGTTCACCATCCACACCTACAAGGAGATACATATGATCATCTGCTCAAAAGTCACAGTTTCCTTTGGCACTAGCCTTGTCCACTTAGTCTTGCCTCAACCATTATGGGTGGCACGGTCATTAGCACTGCTGCCTCACAGCACCAGGGACCTGGGTTCAATTCCCACCTCAGGCAACTGCCTATATGAAGTTTGCACATTCTCCTCATGTCTGTGTGGGTTTCCTCTGGGTGCTTCAGTTTCCTCCCACAGTCGAAACATGTGCAAGTTAAGTGAATTGGCCATGCTAAATTGCCCGTATAGTTAGGTGAAGGGGTAAATGTAGGGGAATGGGTCTGTGTGGGTTGCTCTTTGGAGGGTCGGTGTGGACTTGCTGGGCTGAAGGGCCTGCTTCCACACTGTAAGTAATCTAATCTAATCTAAACCAATAGATCTATCTTCTTCTCCTCTCCTTTGACTTCCTAATGCCTGCTGCTCTTCCCTTCCTTTGCAGGCCACTGCTTCTTATGTCCAATGTCCTTAATTCCTGAAAGTGCAGCATTTATTTCCACATGTAGCTTATCCGGTTGTCGGCTGATCTGTGCCTAATGCTATGATGCCCAGGAGTAGGATGAATACTGCCAGAACTAGCAAAATTCCTAATGTGTTCTCCTCCCCTGTCTATCACAGACTGCATACAGCTATTCCTTCAAAAGGCTAAGCTGATTCAGGTTTGATCAATCTTTAATCCTTCCTGCAAAAGTTTGTCCTGTCCCTCTGCCTGCCTGCAGCTAGTTTGAGGAGATGGAGCACTGGCCGTCTCCACAAAATTTTAAAGCAGGAGGAACTTGGAGTTTTTAACAAGCTTCTTAATTATCATAATTGACCAAAACTTTGATGCAGGTGAGTTCACAGACCCATGCACCAATCCCCGCCCTCAACAATTTTCAGACATTGGGAATGGAGCCAGGTGCCAATATGTCCAGTTTCACCACGACCAGTGTTGGTCTGCTACCTCAGTTTCAAAACAATTCATCCTCACAGCTCCAGATACCCGGGTTCAATTCCCGCTTCAGGCTGTGTGGAGTTTGCACATTCTCCCTGTGTCTGCATGGGTTTCCTCCGGGTGTTCCGGTTTCCTCCCACAGTCCAAAAATGTGCAGGTTAGATGAATTGGCCGTGCTAAATTGCCCGTAGTGTTAGGTGAAGGGGTAAATGTAGGGGAATGGGTCTGTGTGGGTTTGGAGGGTCGGTGTGGACTTGTTGGGCCAAAAGGCCTGTTTTCACACTGTACGTAATCTAATCTAATCTAATTCCATGAAAATATGGCCCCAATTCATACATTTGGAAGTCATATTGCACCTTGATTACTGGATTCAGTTCAGGGTTAGTTAGCTTCTTTGGCAGGACAGTAGGTTGTGATACAGGGTGATGCCAACAATGCAGGTTGAATTCCCAGATTGGCTGAGACATGAAAGCCCTATCTTCTCACCTTTGCCATTTTTCTGAAGCATGATAACCCTTACATGAAAGTCCCAACCTCTCTCACTTCATATATACTGAGACAATAGCCTCTGGGACTATGGTAGCTTTCACTTCCAGGTACCACATCTTAATATGGATATATTGGCCTTGGGTAGAATGTACTGTTGCCATCTTAGCATGAGTTGACTCAAAGGTTTGAATATGAGGGAGAAAATATGCAAATTAAGAATATACTCCGCAGAAGTTAGAAGACTAATAAGAGTAAATCTGGAATACTGTGTACAGTATTGGTCACCTGTGTCACCAGAGATGTAAGTGGATTGAAAGCAGTTCAAAGAAGGCTTGCCAGACTAGTATCTGGAATGAGCAGGTTGGCTTATGAGGAAAGGTTTGACAATCTAGACTTCTAGACTTGAGAAGAGTCAGATGCAACTTTATTGAACATTTAAGAGTCTTGAATATTTTTAAGGCAGAGAAAGATAAATTTTTGTTAAGCAGGGGTCAGAGAACATACGGATTTGAGGTTACAATCAAATCATTCCTAATCTTAATGAATGGACATGCTCAAGGAACCAAACGGCCTATTCCTGCTCCTTGTTTATATAAATAGGTGACCTTGGTTGTCACAGTATTAAGAAAACATGATAGAGGTGATGGATATAAATTATTTCTGTTGTTTAGGAATCTAGAAAGCAGGAACATAGTCTAACATAAGATGCAGACCTTACCAGAGTGATAGGAGTTGAAGTTTGGATCTCTTTTCTGCGAATGATATTTGATACAAAATCAATTTTTAATTCCAAACCTGAGGTTGCTAGCTTTTGTTAATCAAAGATATTAAAGGATAAAAGGTAAAAAATATGTTTGGAGTTAAGTCACAGTACAGTCATGATCTTAATGAATCATGGCAAAGAGGCTTGAAAAGGTAACTTGTTGAATCTTGCTCCTTTGTTCCTAGGCTGAGTGAATAAACACTTCTAGAAATTTGGGTTAATTAGAGAGAGTTAACATGGATTTATGAAGTGCAAGTTTTGTCTCAGGGAATTATTTATTTTAAAGGAATTAACTAAAGTAGCAGACCAGGGAATGTTTATGAATATAGATTATGTGGACTTGCAAAAGGCTCTCAGTAAGATTTGAGAAATTTTAGCTAAAAATCAAATGATTTTTAAAAGGAAAATATTGACCTGATATACGGGTCTACATTTTTAAAATATATATCATTAAAATGTAGTTGTTGAATACAAAAATGATCAGAACAATAAATGAATTATTGGTCTTTATAAAGCATACAGAGCTCAGAAGCTTGTAGAAGAATAGAAATTTTACAGACGGATTTTCGTGGAATTGGACTAACTCCAATGACTGCGAAAAATGGCACACAGAGTCAGAGGATCCAGCAGAGGATTCAATTTGTGCTGGTGAGGGGAAGGAGCTAGGCCTCGATTCAGACAGATATGATGCTCAAACTCAGCAGGACGTGGGAATTAATACTGAATTCTAATGGACTCTATTTTCATCATTTAAAAGCTTTTAACCCATGAAGTGGGATTCACAAATTATTGGAGGAGACGTAAATGTTCTTGAAGAATGAAACATTTTTTTTAGTGTCATGATCAAACGTTATTTAAATCTCCAGACCATTAAAGAGAGTAAAAGCAGGCTGGATCTATCAGAACTTTTAAAAGCATCATCACTTGTTGAACTACTTTGATTAATGGGTTATCAAGTCGAGTTTAGAAAAAAAAAGTTATAAGCCATCTGTTCCTACCATTTCAATAAACATCTTTGTTGACAATTCTAATATACTGTATTGCTGCTGAGACTACTGAGAAGGTTTCATTTAGTTTCAAAACTTCACATTTTGATTGAAACTTTTAAGAAGTTATTGAAGAATGGTTATCTTTGATTTTGTTAATGTCTAGAAGCTGAAATGTTTATAAAAGTTGACTTATATGGGGGTATTTAAATATTGAACTGGATATTATGAATGAGACTTTTAATCAAATGAGTGAGAGCTTTATTAGACCGAAATAATTTGTTTTTAATTTCCATATGGTTCCTGATGTCTACCTATATTGGGATAACAGGAGAGTGGAGAGTGTGGTGCTGGAAAAGCACGGCCGGTCAGGCAGCATCCAAGGAGCAAAAGAGTCAACATTTCGGGTATAAGCCCTTCATCAGAAACAAAGGGCTTATGCCTGAAACATCAATTCTCCTGCTCCTTGGATGCTGCCTGACCTGCTGCGTTTTTCCAATGCCACACTCTCCACTCTCCTGTTATCCCAATAATAGTTTTGACAATATATTCATAAAACTGCACTGTGCCCGTTATAAGTGATAACATCCTTCCTGTAAAATAGTGATTACAAATGGTACTCTAGCTGAAGCTTAACTAACGTTTAACTAACAGTTCTTTCTACTGTTAAACTTTTCCTAAGCTTTTCCATTCCTGAATGACTGCCTTGCCCACCCTTGTCTGTGATTGCCCCATTCTGGTACATACGCGCTTCATTCTCCTTCATTGACTGTTCAACACTCAACTGCAAGTCAACCTGACAAGCAATGATCAATAACATCACAATATGCTATGGATTAAAACATCTTCTGGAGGAGTAAGGATGCTGAGCAGAATCAGGAGGGAGTGATCGACTGAGCTTTGGGGACTGTTAAGTGTGGAGAAGGTTGTGTGGAAAAGGTGCGTTAATCTGTTGGAACAGCTCAATTTGTGAAGAGCTGTTCAGACATGTTTTTATGATTAAAGTGCTTTCCTCAAACTTGCAATATAAAGATTTAAATGATGAAAGGACATTTTCTTTCTCCTTTGTACGTGGGGTATTCAACACTTCATGTATTGGCATAGTAGATGAGGCATAGTAGGTAATGAAGGGATGAAGGGACTGGGGGCATTCTGGCCAAGTTCACCGATGATACAAAGTAAGGTGGACAGGTGGGTGGTACTGTGGAGGTGGGGAGGCTAATGGCTGATGAAATTCAACGTGAGCAAATGCGATGTCTTGCACTTTGGGAAAAAGAAAACAGACATGGACTATTTTCTAAACGGTGAGAAAATTCATAAAGTCAAAGTACAAAGGGATCTGGGAGTGCTGGTCCAGGATTCTCTAAAGGTTAACTGGCAGGTTGAATCCATGATTAAGAAAGCGAATGTAATGTTGTCATTTATCTCAAGAGGATTGGAATATAAATACAGCGATGTGCTTCTGAGACTTTATAAAGCTTTAGTCAGGCCCCATGTAGAATACTGTGTCCAATTTTGGACCCCACACCTCAGGAAGGACATACTGGTACTGGATGATCCCTGGAATGATAGGCCTAAATTACAATGAACGGCTGAAGATCCTGGGATTGTATTCATTAGAGTTTAGAAGGTTGAGGGGAGATCTCATAGAAACTTACAAGGTAATGCATGGCTTAGAAAAGGTGGATGCTGGGAAGTTGTTTCTGTTATACGGGGAGACTAGGACCCATGGGCACAGCCTTAGAATTAGAGGGGGTCAATTTAGAACAGAAATGAGGAGATATTTCTTCAGCCAGAGAGTGGTGGGCCTGTGGAATTCTTTGCCACGGAGTGTAGTGGAGGCCAGGAAGTTAAATGTCTTCAAGGCAGAGATTGATAAATTCTTGATCTTGCAAGGAATGAAGGGCTACAGGGAAAGTATGGGTAGCTAGAGTTGAAATGTCCATCAGGCATGATTAGATGGCAAACTGGACTCGATGGGCTGAATAGCCTTACTACCACTCCTATGTCTAATGATCTTACAGTCTTATGGAAATATAGCTGAGTGGAAATAGACACTAAGTTGGCATAATGTTATAAGGAGCCATGGGATGGGTTGGTATAGGGAGGGCATGAGTAATGTTTTAGGTGAAGATAATGGGACAGGAGAAGTCTAGACAAATGTTGTGCACTCCTCCACTCTGATGATGTCAGGCACTCTTTTCAAGAGGTAAGGAATCCTTTGGAAGAAGGAACTCTTTAAAACTGTGAAAAGGTATGTGCTTTTACATAAAAATGCATCAAATCATTGGAACCAGCATGGTTGTCAAAGAATTGTTTGAACAAAATGTGTGGAGTTGAAATAAGAAATATTAGATCTTCAAAAATACCTGTTCATGTAAAACAATTATGAGAATATGACTTATGATGTATTGGCAATGCCCCTCTCTCTAGGCTACAAGATCCATGTGTAAGTCAATCCTGCCCTGTGTGTCATAATATATTCAAACAGTTGGATTCAAAAAGTAAATCATTATAGGAGTAGCTTCATGGCTGATTTTCCCAACTATCATTTTCACAACGCAGTAACTACAAATTGAATATTTTGATGGACAGTTCCAACTTTTGAATTACAATGTTTGATGACATAAGTGTTTACCACTTAAATGTTTAATAGAGTCTACAAAGGGACCTGCTGAGCATTGATTCATAAGAGGTTGTAGAAAATGGATAAACAGGGAATGTGTTAATTTTTATATGTAAATTTTGACCACAGTGTTGGAGCCTCAACACAGGCCTTGGATACTCAAGCAGGAGGCTGGAAGAACACATTAAGACTGGCAACATCAGGAGGTGGATAAGTCAACATTTTAGGTGTAACCTTTCTTCAGGACTGAGAGTGGGTGTAAGGGGAGCTGCAGATAAAGGGAGTGAGGGGACAGAGTGATGAGGTGGGGGTAGGTGAACACAGGTGGAGGGTACGACCTGGTTGGTCAATGAGAAGAATGAATCCAGAAAGTGGCTAGAAGGAAGGATCAATGAGAGGAGTAGAAGGAAGGGAATGGGGCTGGGAAGGGAGTCAGGTGATGGGAAGGATGGCTAATTCAATTTGGAAAACTCAATGATGAGTCTTCCAGGCTGTAGGCTGCCCAGGCAGAAGATGAGGCATTGGCCCTTCAACTTGCAGTGAGGCCAAGGATGGTCATGTCAGAAAGGGAGTGGGAAGGGGAATTAAAATGGCGGCTAGGAGGTCAGGTTTAACTTTGCCTTGCGTATTGGCAGCCACTTCAGCTCTCTCTGTGTTGTCTGACTCTACTCCCTATTTAGTCCACTTGTTTGGACTGAAATTCAGATGTTCATTCAGCTATTTTAAAAGTTAAGTTCAAAGAGCTGAAGTATCTCCTGCACCTGAACACCCAACCAGAGAACAAAACATTAGACCTGAATTTCAAATCATGTACAGACAGCATAATAAAGGAGAGAAAAATAGATGGATTAAGTGAGACAGGTGAAAGAGAAAATAGGCAGAACTTTCCCATTTTCAGTTTGTGACTTGACAAATGAGACTCACAGCATCTGGACTGCCATGGCTTAGAATAATGTTTTCATGCAATATTCCAAACGGCCTCATCAACTACACAGCTGGGCATTTGGGTCCTCTCCTCAGGGTATTATGTGGCAGGAGCAGTGGTAATGCTCCTCACTGGCAGAACTTGCAATATTTACACCATGATGTCATTTTTAAAGTCCAACTGCACGCCACTTCAGGCATTGCAAGCTAGGAATTGCCTCTCACTTTGTTGTTCCACAGTTATTAGCAAACACCTGGCTATAGGAGTGGCCTGCACGTTTGGTGGATCGACTCTGTAAGCTGGTTTGCAGTACAGATGAGTCCATCTACATAAGGAGCACTGTGCTAGATTTGAGTGTGTCCGGCTGCCTCCATTAACATGTCAGCATGGGTAGCCAGGTTCAGCATCCTTTATATCAGCTGGATATCCAAATAGATTGTCCTAACCATGATGCTCGTTCTTACTGAGATGATATGGTGACATCACTCTAGATGCCCTTTCAGGGAGAGAGAATGGTATCAGAAGGTACCCATCGGAAGGAAGAGGACCCTCAGAAGCTTCCTCTCAGGATACTCCAGAAGTATTGGTCCTTAAAAGTTTGCAGAAATATAAGGAGAGGAAAACGAGCATGTATCTGGGAAAGGGACCCTCAGCAGGTAAACCATTTTAATTAACCTGTAATAAAAATAAAATATTGTGTTTGTTAAAAACCTGAAACAAATGCAGAGAATGCTGGAGAAACTCAGTAGCCGTTGGAAAGAGAAACACAGTTAACATTTCAAGTCCGGTATGAGTCTTCTTCAGAACTGATCTCACAACATATGCTGCCAGGGATATGCTGAGTTTCTCTAGCATTCTCCATGATTGTAAGTAAACTTTCACTTTTGTAAATAAATATCTACTGGCACTGTTAAGTCACACCGACATGAGAAATGAGCAGCCCCTTCAAACATTCCAAGGATGGTAGAAGTTGCAACGGTCAAGCATTGCTCATCTACCAAAATCAGGTGACTCCTTAACTAGATGACCATAGTTATCTAGTTAACTACAACATTGATGATGAGTCAGGTGCTGGAGGACTGGAGGATGGCTAAGAAAGACTGAAAGGAAACGTTGGGGAACTACAGACTGGTGAGCCTGATGTCAATGGTGTTGGAAGGAATTCTGAGACCCAGGATCTACTTGCATTTGGAAAGGCAAGGACTGATTAGGAATAGTCATTGTGGCTTTGTAGGTGGAGATTCATTTCTCACAAATTGATGGAGTTTTTTGAAGAGGTGACCAAGAAGATAGATGAAGACATAGTGGTAGACGTTGTCGGCATGCACTTTAGCAAGATCTTCAACAAGGTACCACATAGTAAACTGATTAGTAATGATATTTACATGGGATCCAGAGCTAATTGGATACAAAATTGGCTTAATGGTGGGATACAGAAGGTTGTTGTTCAGACTGGACACCTGTGAAGAGCGATGTGCTTCGAGGAACAATGCTAGGTCCACTGTTGTTTGTTATTTACGCAAACAATTTGGATGACAATATTGGAGGCATTGTCAGTATGTTTGCAGAAGGCACCAAAATTGGTGGTACAGAGGACAATGAAGAAGGTTACCTAAGCGTACAACTGGATCTTGATCAACTGAACCAGTGGGCTATGGAATGGCAGATGTATTTTGCAGATAACACCAAAATAGGTGGTGTAGTGGACAGTGAAGAATGGGATTTTGATCAGATGGGCCAATGGGCCGAGGAATGGCAGATGGCATTTAATTAAGATAAATGCAAGGTTTTGCATTTTGGTAAAGCAAAGCAGGGCAGGTCTTATACAGTTAATGGTAGTGTCCTGGGGACTGTTTCTGAATGAAAAGACCTAGGGATGCAGTTCACTGAAAGTGGAATCGCAGGCGAAGAAGGTGGTGAAAAAGATATTTGACACCCTCCTTCGACTGACTGAGCTGGTCCTCACCCTGAATAACTTCTCTTTTCAATCCACCCACTTCCTCCACACTAGAGGAGTTGCCATGGGCACCCGCATGGGCCCCAGCTATGCCTGTCTCTTCGTAGGATATGTGGAACAGTCCATCTTCCGCAACTACACTGGCACCACCCCCCACCTTTTCCTCCGCTACATCGATGACTGTATCGGCGCTGCCTCGTGCACCCACGAGGAGGTTGAACAGTTCATCAACTTTACCAACACCTTCCATCACGACCTCAAATTCACCTGGACTGTCTCAGACTCCTCCCTCCCCTTCCTAGACCTTTCCATCTCTATCTCGGGCGACCGACTCAACACAGACATCTACTATAAACCGACTGACTCCCACAGCTATCTGAACTACACCTCCTCCCACCCTGCCCCCTGCAAAAACTCCATCCCATATTCCCAATTCCTTCGTCTCCGCCGCATCTGCTCCCAGGAGGACCAGTTCCAACACAGTACAGCCCAGATGGCCTCCTTCTTCAAGGACCGCAGATTCCCCCCAGACGTGATCGACGATGCCCTCCACCGCATCTCCTCCACTTCCCGCTCCTCCGCCCTTGAGTCCCACTCCTCCAACCGCCACCAGGACAGAACCCCACTGGTTCTCACCTACCAACCCACCAACCTCCGTATACAACGTATCATCCGCCGTCATTTCCACCACCTCCAAACGGACCCCACCACCAGGGATATATTTCCCTCCCCTCCCCTATCAGCGTTCCGCAAAGACCACTCCCTTCGTGACTCCCTCGTCAGGTCCACACCCCCCACCAACCCAACCTCCAATCCCGGCACCTTCCCCTGCAACCGCAGGAAATGTAAAACTTGCGCCCACACCTCCTCCCTCACTTCCCTCCAAGGCCCCAAGGGATCCTTCCATATCCGCCACAAGTTCACCTGCACCTCCACACACATCATCTATTGCATCCACTGCACCCGATGTGGCCTCCTCTATATTGGGGAGATGGGCCGCTTACTTGCGGAATGCTTCAGAGAACACCTCTGGGACGCCCGGACCAACCAACCCAACCACCCCGTGGCTCAACACTTTAACTCTCCCTCCCACTCCACCGAGGACATGCAGGTCCTTGGACTCCTCCATCGGCAGAACATAACAACACGACGGCTGGAGGAGGAGCGCCTCATCTTCCACCTGGGAACCCTCCAACCACAAGGAATGAACTCAGATTTCTCCAGTTTCCTCATTTCCCCTCCCCCCACCTTGAATCAGTCGGTTCCCTCGAACTCAGCACCACCCTCCTAACCTGCAATCTTCTTCCTGACCGCTCCACCCCACTCCAGCCTATCACCCTCACCTTGACCTCCTTCCACCTATCATATCCCCATCGCCCCTCCCCCAAGTCCCTCCTCCCTACCTTTTATCTTAGCCTGCCTGGCACACTCTCCTCATTCCTGATGAAGGGCTCTGGCCCGAAACGTCGAATTTCCTGTTCCTTGGATGCTGCCTGACCTGCTGTGCTTTAACCAGCAACACATTTTCAATTTGGCACACTTGTCTTCTTTGGTCAGAATACTGAGTATTGAAGTTGGGATGTCATGTTGCAGCTATATAGGTCATTGATGGGGCTACTTTTATAATACAGTGTACAATTCTGGTTGTAATATGCTGCCAGACATATGCTGAGTTTCTCTAGCATTCTCCATGATTGTAAATAAACTTTCACTTTTGTAAATAAATATCTACTGGCACTGTTAAGTCACACCGACATGAGAAATGAGCAGCCCCTTCAAACATTCCAAGGATGGTAGAAGTTGCAATGGTCAAGCATTGCTCATCTGCCAAAATCTGTACAAAGGATGTTGTTAAACGTGAGAGAGTGCAGAAAACTTTTACAAGGATGTTGCCAGGACTGGCAGTTTTGAGTTGTAGGGAGAGGCCGAATAGGCTGGGGCTTTTTTCCCTGGAATATCAGAGGCTGAGGGGTGATCACACAGCTTTACAAAATCATGAGGGGCAAGGATATGGTGTCTCGCCAAGGTGTTTTTTCTAGGGTGGGGGGCCAAAATTAGAAGGCGTAAGTTTAAGAAGCGAGGGGAAAGATTTACAAAGAACCTGAAGACTAACTTCTTCATGCATGCATGGAACAAGAGGACATGCTGAAGGCAGGTACAATTACGGTATTTAAAAGGCGTCTGGATGGAAATATGATAAGAAGGGTTTAAAAGAATATGGACCAAATGCTGGCAAATGGGACTAGGCCAGATTAGAATATCAAGTTGGACTGAAGGGTCTGTTTCCATGCTGTATGACTCTGTGACTCTGAGTTTAATTCAGATAAATGTACGGTGTTGCATTTTGGTAAGAAAACAGGGATAAGAATTACACAGTTAGCAGTAGGGCCCTGGGGAGTGTTGTCAAACAGAGAGATCTAGGGGTACAGGTACATGATTCCTTGAAAGTAGCATCACAGCTTGAAAGGGTGGTGAAGAAGGAGTTTTGCAAACTTGCCTTCATTGGTCAGAGAATTGAGCGGAGAAGTTGGGATGTCATGTTACAGCTGTACAAGACATTAGTTAAGGCCACATTTGGAGAGTTGTGTACAATTCTGGTTGTCCTGCTGATCAGGTTTTCTAAACTGAACTAGTCCCATTTGCCTCTAACCGTTTCCTATCCATACGCCTATCCAAATGTCTTTTTAATTTTGTAATTGTACCCGCTTCTATCACTTCCTTTCGCAGCTCATTCAATAAACAGAGCACTCTCTATGTGAAAATGTTGCCCCTCAGGTCCCTTTTAAATCTTTCCCCTTTCACCTTAACCAATGGCCTCTCATTTTTGACTTTTCTTATCTGGGGAAAAGACCGAGGTAATTCATCTCATCTGTGCCCCTTGTGATTTTATAACCCCCTATAAAGTCAACCTCACCCTCCTATGCTCCAGGAAAAATATCCCAGCCTGACCAGACTCTCCTTACAACTCAAACTAGTCAGTCTTGGTAACATCTTTCTTACACCCTTTCCAGTTTCTGTGCTGTATACCTCGATGATTATGACAAGACACCTTAATGTCAACAAAAGCTAAGCAAAATGTGCAAGGATTGTGCTACGGCCTAGCCTGCGCACATCATTCCAAGCTCACACATATCTTGTGAGTCAGAGTACGGGCGACACTGCAAAGCTCCATTGTAGTGGTCCATGCACCAAACCTAACTTTAAGGTGGTCAGTGGTTTCTTCCATTCTGACAGTGATGGGAGTGTAAGCAGCATTGTCTCTTCATTCTCCTACAGTCTCAAGTTCCATTAAGGCAACAAGAGATATATTTGGAAGGAGTATTCCTTGTCTATATGGCCTGAGGATCTCAGAAGGATGCAGGAGCCTGACTGCTTCAGTAAATAAGACACATGCCAGCTCCCAGGACAGCTGATGCAGACTTCCAAATTTGCCATCAATGGCATCTGGTGACCAAACAGGTGGATGAGGGTAAAGCAATTGATGTGGTGTACCTGGATTTCAGTAAGGCTTTTGGTAAGGTTCCCCACGGTAGGCTATTCTACAAAAAACGGAGACATGGGATTGAGGGTGATTTAGCAGTTTGGATCAGAAATTGGCAAGCTGAAAGAAGACAGAAGAAGGTGGTTGATGGGAAATGTTCATCCTGGAGTTCAGTTACTAGTGGTATACTGCAAGGATCTGTTTTGAGCCCACTGCTGTTTGTCATTTTTAATAATGACCTGGGTGAGGGTGTAGAAGGATGGATTAGTAAATTTACGGATGACTCTAGGTCAGTAGAGTTGTGGATAGTGCAGAAGGATGTTGTAGGTTATAGAGGGACATAGATAAGCTGTAGAGCTAGGCTGAGAGGTGGCAATGGAGTTTAATGCAGAAAATGTCAGGTAATTCCCTTTGGAAGAAGCAACAGGAATTCAGAGTGCTGGGCTAATGGTAAGATTCTTGGTAGTGTAGATGAGCAGAAAGATCTTGGTGTCCATTTACAGAGATTGCTGAAAGTTGCCAGCCAGGTAAATAGGGTTCTTATGAAAGCATATTGTGTGTTAGCCTTTATTGGTCAAGAGATTGAGTTTCAGAACCATGAGATCATGCTGCAGCTGTACAAAACTCTGGTGTGGCCACACTTGGAGTATTGCATACAGTTTTGGTCACTGCATTGTAGGAAGTATGTGGAAGCTTTGGAAAGGGTTCAGAGGAGATTTACTAGGATGATGCTTAGTATGGAGGGAAGGTCCTACTAGGAAAGGCTGAGGGACTTGAGGTTGTTTTTATTCGAGAGAAGAAGGTTGAGAGGTGGCTTAGTTGAGACATATAAGATAATCAGTGGGTTAGATAGGGTGGACAGTGAAAGTCTTTTTCCTCGGATGGTGATGGCTAGCATGAGGGGACATAGCTTTAAATTGAGGGTTGATAGATATAGGACAGATGTCAGAGGCAGTTTCTTTAATCAGAGTAGTAGGGATGTGGAGTGCACTGTTTGCAACCGTCGTAGACTCACCAACTTTAAGGGTGTTTAAATGGTCATTAGATAGACATATGAACGAGGATGGAATAGTGAAGGTTAGATGGGCTTCAGATTGGTTTCACAGGTCAGCGCAACATCGAGGGCCAAAGTCTCTACTGCGCTGTAATGTTCCATGTTCTATGTTCTAATGTGACTATAATTTGAACATTTGATGAAGTTAAAGTCTTTCTGTTGATAAACCCTGAAAGTTGGCGGATAGGATAGTTTCAAAGCAAAGTAGGTGCACTCTGTTCTGTGCCTGTGGGAAGACAGCAATCATGGAGAATCTCACTGTCAGTGCTGTTTGATGGTACTTGTCAAGGATAAAGGATATGAACAATTGTGCTCTGGGAAAATGGCATTCTTAGCATTCTAGTTGTATTCATTGATGAAGGATTGAGAGATGTCACACATGTCCCCAATTTCTCATTGAAACAAGCTGCCATTATAAAACCTCAGTACAGTTGTGACCTTGACAGCCATAAGAATGAGTTTGGATCCCAGAGCTTCTGGGTGAGATCTGTTCCAGCAGATGACACAATTTGATAATAATGACCTGGGACATTTTTATTTGGCAGCTGCACTTTCAGTAAGGCATTTGGTAAGGTTCCCTACGGTAGACTATTGCACAAAAAACGGAGGCATGGGATTGAGGGTGATTTAGCAGTTTGGATCAGAAATTGGCTAGCTGAAAGAAGACAGAGGGTGGTGGTTGATGGGAAATGTTCATCCTGGAGTTTAGTTACTAGTGAATACTGCAAGGATCTGTTTTAAGTCCACTGCTGTTTATAATTTTTAATAACGACCTGGATAATGGTGTAGAAGGATGGATTAGTAAATTTGTGGATGATAGTTTTTCTCTGTTTTCTTCGGAATTGAATCAGGGCCTCAGTGACTCCAACCATGGTGATTTTCATGTGAGGTAGGTGAGCAAGTAATCTGTAAGGAAGGTCAGAAAGATAACACCATTTTATTGAACAAATGTCTGAGCCCTCACACCCATCACAATGAAGCCTCACATTGTACCCTCACATAGAGTGGTATGGAGACTTCCCAAGGAGGTTCTTGTCATACCTCCACAAAAGGCTCAGAGATATGCCATCTTATTTAATGTACGCTGTGCAACCAATGTTCTCATTCTAGAATGGGACAATAGAACTTTGCCAGAAAGCCAACACAATAGGTCCTCCATCTAAAGGAAAGGTATACTTTATACTAGCTGTGAAAAAGTGAGCACTGCAGATGCTGGAGATCAGAATCAAAGAGTGGAGTGCTGGAAAAGCACAGCTGGTCAGGCAGCATCCAAGGAGCAGGAGAGTCGACGTTTTGATGAGAGAGCATGTTTTTGCATAGTTCCAATTCAGTTTGCAAATGTGGCTCTTACAAACATTGTCTTCCAATGCCAGCTCTGGAATATGTTAATGAAATGAAAATCTTCAATCCTTTTTTAAGTGTTTTTGTCTGATTACATTTGCTTAGTTGACATGACAAGGAGACAAAAATAATTTTTTGCTGGAGAAACTCTGAAGGTCTGGCAGTATCTGTGGAGAGTAAACACTCTGGGTCCCTTCTTCAGACCCTTCTCTTCTGGATCCGAAAAGTTAACTCTCCTTTCTCTGCATAGACACCTCCAGTCAGGCTGAATTACTTTCTGTTTTTGTTTCAGATTTCCAGCTTCCACAGTTCTTTGGTTTTTATGGCAAGAAGATAAATTCGCCTCAAATAAGCATCCTCAAATCAACAAAGCATGATTAGAAAAGTGATAGTGGGAGTGACTGATAGCATCACTAAAGTGTGCGTTACTACATTTTCTTAAAAAAAAAGTAATATTGATTTCTTTGGCTTGCTTTGGAGACTTCAGTGATTTAAAGACTTCTATTCAATTACATTGTCCCTGCAATGCAAGTAGTAAATTAATGAGATGGTCTCAATCAATATATTTTATCTGAATGCTCAGCAACTTACTTAGTGCAATGGAGCACTCAATCATTGTTTCAGCTATAAATATTACTGATAAGTATTTGCATTCAGCCATTTTTGTAGCCATCATTTGTAACAAAAACTCAGACATGAGTCATAGTGGCATAAAGTAAATGACTTCAAAGGAATTGGGGTTATGTTTCCCTAAATGGAAAAATAGCACTTTCCTTTCCAGATATAGATGATATTTAATCATACCAGTCTGTTAACAAAAAAACTTGGGCTAGTGAAAAATTGTCTTGAAATCTGGTCAGAATACATATTTCTAATGAGGTAATTTGGGTTAATGTTCCTTTTACCTGTCCATTTTAGATCTAAGAGATAAGTTGTTTCAATGGAATCAGCAGTTATCACCTTTGCAGATGGTAAGAATGTATTTATTTTCTGTTCAAGTACAATTAATGACCTGTGAAAAAACACAACCTGAAATTCCAATTGAAGGCACAATGAAAACAGGTTAGCCGATGGCAATGAGTAAAAGGGGAAAGGAGCAGTTCGATCAGAATTCTGTTCCTAGATTTGATTACCACTTTCCATCATCTATAAAAAGATGTTGCTCTGCCCAGTGAAAGTGTGCCCTATTTATAGCTTCAAAGCTGCATTGTGCTTCTGTGGTAGCCTGTGTAGAAATCTTTTATCATTCTAATAGACTTTTTTAAAAGCCAGGTAGTGATTGCCATTTCTGCCTTAAATATTCCGGAAAGTTCCTGTATGAAAAATCATGCACGGGGTTGTCCTCATTGACATGACAAGCACGCTTCTGTGGAAGTCACATTGCAGAAAATTGTTGGCACCCATTTGTGGCAGAAATGTTGATATCCTCAAACTATCCCAAGCTACTTCCCAAACTTGAATGTGTCTTTTCAGAAGCAAAGAATAATTGTCTATGATCTCTCGCTGTGGTGTGGCTGGGAATGCTTTAGGTAGATTTCTTGTAGAGGGAGGAGAAGAATTTCTTCAAGGTAGGCATCCTTGGAAGAGGCTTCGCAGTAAGGTTATTTTCAACAAGGAGAAAGTGAGAATTGCAGGTGATGGAGATCAGAGTCGAAGAGTATGCTGCTGGAAAAGCACAGCCAGTCAGGCAGCATCTGAGTTGCAGGAGAATCGAGGTTTCAGGCATAAGCCTTTCATCAGGAATGAGACTTGTGGCCAAAGGGGCTGAGAGATAAATGGAAGGGTAGTGGGGCTGGGGGGAAGGTAGCTGGGAAAGTGATAGGTAGGTCCCACAGGATCCTTCAACATCCAACAGAGATTTACCTGTACTTCCACGCACGTCATTTACTGTCTGACACATTGGGGTGACAGGACGCCAACTAGTGAAACGTTTCAGAGAACATCTCTAGGCCACATGCTCTAAACAACCCCACCACCCTATGGCTGAACATATTAACTCCCCCTCCCACTCTGTCAAGGACATGCAAGTCCTGGGCTTCCTCCACAGCCAAACCCTAACTACCCGACACCTTGAGGAAGAACACCTCATCTTGCGCTTTGGGACCCTCCAACCACATTGTATCAATGTGGATTTCACCAGTTTCCTCATTTCCCCTCCCCCCCCATCACATGCCCAATCCAGCTCAGCACCGCCCTTTCGAACTGACCTACCTGTCTATCCTCTATCCTACTCTCTGACCTATCACCTTCAACCCCACCCTTATTTATCCATCGCATTTCCAACTACCTTCCCTCCAGCCCCACCCCCCTCCCATTTATCTCTCAGCCTCCTTGGGCCACAAGCCTCATTCCTGATGAAGGGCTTATGCACAAAACATCAATTCTCCTGATCCTCAGATACTGCCTGATCAGCTATGCTATACTAGCTGTGAGACTTACAATTGTCCTCTCTTTCCAAGGTCAGAAAATTATCCCAAAGAGAAACACATGAGCACATGTTATCAATTTGATAATTATGCAAATGGACTTTAAAAAACACTCATAATATTAAAGTATTCAAACTTCAATGTGACAGTGTGAAGGTTTTAAAGTTAATTTAAATCTAGTGATATTATTCCTGACAGGAGAGGGGCATGTGGTCCTCCATTGTCTTTGGTTGGTAACATGGTTGCCTTGCTCTGGTTGATGTCACAATGATTGTCAGATCTCCTACACTCTGTACATGATTGGCATTTTGTACTTTGGTCTAAGTTGGCATTTGTTCCTTTGCCGTGTTGCATCATGGTCGTGATAACTCTTTATGATCCAAGCTTTAAGGCTTCTGTGACGATCTGTAGCTCGGGTTGTGGTTGAAGTTGTCAGTCAGTTCGCCAAGTTGGTTGATTTTTTTCATCTCCTGACTGGGGGACATCTTAGCATTATATAGCCTCTGGATGACGCACTGCTGTTGTGATCTGTCCAGATTTTATACGGTTCTGACTGTCAAGGCGGGTGGTTCTATTTTCGGTTTCGGTTTTGTAGTGGTCAGTAGACGGGGTCTATTTCAACATTTTGGAAACCTTTGCTGGTATCAAAGTGCAGTAATTTTTTTTATTAACAGGCACCTCTGAAACCGGGAGTATGTCTGTTGATCAAATGTTCCAATTGATTTAAAATATCCACATAATCGATGTGAAGACAAACATTAAGCCATAGAAACGTAGGAGTGTAGACATCACTGTTATGTATTACTGACAATATCAAACATTTAAATAGTAAAGCAACTTTGCCCTAAATAAAACATGGAGTGTTCTGACTCATGCCCTCAACTATCCACTCACATACAGCGATAAAATTCCATTATTCGAGGTATATAATTTTTGCCAGTGTGTCAAGAGTACTGGTTCATAAGATCCCAGTTAAAACATTTACTGTATTTTTAATCAGATTTCTAACTCACACTCTGTATCGAGTCAAGAGGCCTAACAGGGAAGGCAGATGAACTCAGGCCATGGTTAGGAACATGGGACTGGGATATCAAAGCAATTACAGAAACATGGCTCAGGGATGGACAGGACTGGCAGTTTAATGTTACAGGACACAAATGCTACAGGAACGATAGAAATGGAGGCAAGAGAGGAGGGGGAGTGGCGTTTTGATAAGGGATAGTATTACAGCTGTGCTGAGGGAGGATATTCCCAGAAATACATCCAGGGAAGTTATTTGAGTGCAACTGTGAAATAAGAAACAGATGATCACCTTATTGGGATTGTATTATAAACCCCCTAATAGTCAGAGGGAAATTGAGAAATAAATTTGTAAGGAGACTTCTGTAAGAATAATAAGGTGGTTATGGTAGGGGATTTTAACTTTCCAAACATAGACTGGAACTGCCATAATGCTAAGGATTTAGATAAAGAGGAATTTGTTAAACATGTACAAGAAAATGTTCTCAATCAGTATGTGGATGTACCTACTAGAGAAGGTGCAAAACATGACCTACAGTTGGGAAATAAGGCAGGGCAGGTGACTGAGATGTCAATGGGGGAACATGTTGGGGCCAGCAACCATAATTTTATTAGTTTTAAAATAGTGATGTAAAAGGATAGATCAGATCTAAAAGTTTAAGTTCTAAATTGGATAAAGGCCATTAGGCAAGTATTAGGCAAGAATTTTCAAAAACTGATTGGGGGCAGATGTTCACAGGTAAAGAGACAGCTGGAAAATGGGAAGCCTTCAGAAATGAGATACTGAGAATTCAGAGAAAGTATATTCCTGTTAGAGTTTTTTGAAGAAGTAACAAGAGGATTAATATGGGCAGAGCTGTACACATAATCTATATGGACTTCAGTAAGGCGTTTGACAAGGTTCCCCATGGCAGACTGATTGGCAAGGTGAGATAACACGGAATACAGGGAGGACTAGCTACTTGGATACAGAACTGGCTCAAAGGTAGAAGACAGAGGATGGTGGTGGTTGGTTGTTTTTCAGACTGGAGGCCTGTGACCAGTGGAGTGCCACAAAGATCCATCTTGGGTCCACTATTTTTCATCATTTATATAAATGATTTGGATGTGAGCATAAGAGATACAGTTAGTAAGTTTGCAGATGACACCAAAATTGGAGGCGTAGTGGACAGGAAAGAAGATTACCTCAGATTACAATGGAATCTTGATCAGATGGGCCCATGGGCTGAGAAGTGGCAGAGTTTAATTTAGATAAACACAAGGTACTTCATTTTGGGAAAGCCAATCTTAGCAGAACATATACACTTAATAATAAGGTCCTAGGGAATGTTGCTGAACAAAGAGACTTTGGAGTGCAGGTTCATAGCTCCTTGAAAGTGGAGTCGCGGGTAGGTAGGATAGTGAAGAAGGCATTTGGTGTGCTTTCCTTTATTGGTCAGAGTATTAAGTACAGGAGTTGGGAGGTCATGTTGCAGCTCTACAGGACATTGGTTGGAATATTACATGCAATTCTGACCTCCTTCCTATCAGAAAGACGTTGTGAACTTGAAAGGGTTCAGAAAAGATTTACAAGAATTTTGCCAGGATTGGAAGATTTGAGCTATAGGGAGGGGTTGAATAGGATAGGGCTGTTTTCCCTGGAGCATTGGAAACTGAGGGGTGACTTTGTAGAGGTTTATAATCATGAGGGTCATGGATAGGATAAATAGACAAGGTCTTTTCCCTGAGGTGGGGGAGTCCAGAACTAGAGGGCATAGGTTTAGGGTGAGAGGGGAAAAGATACAAAAGAGACCTGAGGAACAACATTTTCATGCAGAGGGTGGTGTGTGTGTGGAATGGGCTGCCAGATGTTGTGAAGGAGGTTAGTACAATTGCAACATTTAAAAGGTATCTGGATGGGTATGTGAATAGGAAGGGTTTGGAGGGATATTGGCCGGGTCGGACTAGATTTGGTTGGGATATCTGGTCAGCATGGATGGGTTGGACTGAAGGGTCTGTTTCATCTCTATGAGTCTATGACTCATGAATAGTTTTGTAGTCTGCCTGCTTGTTGGGCACTAACCACTTTCATTTTCTTTGCTGCCACATCTCACTAAGTTTTGATAATTGTTTGCTGAACAGTTCACAAAAGCTTTTGACAGTGAGGATGATGGTGGCCTGTTGTGTGCTGTATTGTTCTGTTTTATGTTCTATATATTTAAGTCACACTGGGCATAGTAATGCCTACTCCAGCAGTGTTGCTCAAAAACACAGTAAAGCAATGCAAAAACCTTGTTCCATTGCTTGATGCTCATTGACTTGATAGTACACAGCATATGTCCTGCTTTAATGCTTGAGTGAGAATAGTGGGGTGACGATATGACATGGATCACTCCCCGTTTAGCACATATGTCTTGAAATGTTTTTCCAGTGAACTGCAGTCCATTGTCAAACACTATTTGTTCCAATACTTGGAATAAACTGAAAATAGCTGCCACTGTGTCAGCAATGTTTGCACATATTGTGTTTCTACATTGTCAAACAATGGAAAATTTGGAACAGTAATCTGTCATACGAATATAATCTTCCCCATGCACGTGACTTGGTCTGTTACTATGGGTGTGGTTCTGCAGTCCAGTAGAAGCAAACTAGATTTAGGTGACATGTATATAGTTATCTGTAACTGCAAAGTTGTATACTGAGCTATTAATAAACCTCTGTGAGATTTTCATGTGAACTGAACACACATAACTTAATCAGTAATACAAGAAATACAACAAGTCTGGGCAAGTCAGTTCATTTGTTCTCTCTTGTTTTCAATAAAATGACTGGGTTAACTTGGATTTCTGACCTGGAAACCATAGTGGAGCACATGCCAGTTAACTTTGCTTGAGATCAGCTTCTTCCACTGGGTGCAGAATAATGACAAAGGAAACAGACTTCAGTTTCTCAGTACAACTAGAGTTTCATGTGCAGGAATATGGCTGAATATTGTATAAAATCTTGCTCTAACATGATAAAAGTTCTGATTCTTACATTAATGACACTATCAAATACAGTGTTAAATCTTCGTTCCAATCCTTTCCTAACTACTACTGGTTACCAGACTAGAACAAGGCATTATCTGTGTAGTTAAACTTAACAGGCTGTGTAGTCAGCTCTTGAGTCAAAGAACGTGTTGCTGGAAAAGCATAGCCAGTCAGGTACCATCCGACGAGCAGGACAATCAATGTTTTGAGCACAAATTCTTCATTAAGAATGAGGGGGGCGACCCAAGGGGACTGAGAGATAACTTGGACAGGTCGTGGTGATGGGGGAGAGGTGGTGATGGGGCTGGGGGGAAGGTAGCTGTGAATGTGATAAGGAGATGAAGTTGGGGTGACAGGTCAGACAGGAGGGTGGAGCAGATCGGTGAGAAGGAAGATGGACAGGTAGGACAGTTTAAGAAGGCGTTGCTGAGTTGGTTCTGATGAACTTAGTGAAGATTAGTCTCACTCATGATTGTCTTCTCTCTCTCTCCCTCCAGGTGGTCGAAGCTCTGCTGTTGGGCCAGATTGAGTCTTTGGTAAAGAAATGGATGACAGATGTCCCTGTGTATCCTTCCATGTCACATTCTTCCAGAATGTTCACTGGGCCTCAGCCAATCACTCTTCCAGGTCAAAGTCACGGTTCTCAACAAGCTCTCAACATCTTGAGTTGATGGGGTTATCTTTGGCATCCATCCTCCAATGTGTCAAGAGCACAACCATTTCTATATATGGCCATGGTGGGAACTTTGGCTATCAGTGAGTTTGCTTGCCATATTCCAATACACAAACCATCTTCATTTTCCAGGACAAGTCAGACTTGTGTTTGCCTGCCTTTGTCTTGTTTGGATACTTTGTATCGTGAAAGTCCCACTGGGCCTGGCTGCTCAAAGGTTGCCCATTCTGGTTTCAGGCCTAGCCATTCATGTCCTGTGCTAAATGATAAAACCATGAAAATGATAGAATGCTGAGAAATAGGAATGATTAATTCTTAATTCTTCATTCTGTAAAAAACAAAAACACAGATTTTATGTTAAACAACCTAATTCATAATCAATACAGTTACAATAAGCTAAATATTCCACTATATTGTGAAAATTTCAGTTTTAAAACTCAAGTAAGGTTCACCAGAAATGTAACTGATGATTGAATTTTCATCAGATAGAAATCACTTACCAAACAATTATTATTGAACTGAGACTATAAATGAATCAGGATTTTAAGCTCTGCAGATCAAATGAGTCATAAGATATACTTCTGTATTATTGCCCATTTAAGCATTAATTCATCAAGTCTAGCTAATCAAAAACAGGAAGATAATAATTCAAATGAAAAATAAGTTACATTTGCTGGAAATCTGACCAAAACCAGAATAACTGGAGAATCTCAGAAGATTTGGCAGCATCTGTGGAGAGAAAGCAGAGCAAACATTTCAAGTCCAGTGGCCCTTGCACCAGAAAGCCAGTGACTCCCACAGTTAGCTGGACTATACATCCTCACATCGCAGGTGCCTGTTACTTGAACAGACCACTGTGTTCCCTGGCTAACATTGCTGCACTGTTCCAGTGAAGGTCAGTGCACGGTGTAAAAAAAGTATCTTATTTTCCATTTCGGAACCCTGCAGCCTTCAGTTCAATAACTTTAGGGCCTGAGCACCTCTCCTATACCCTTCCCCCAACCCCCACACATCTGGTCATGTCATCACATGGGCTGCTTTCACTAAAGACAACTCATTTTCCTCCACTAATGGGCCCTATTAGCAGCTTTACTTTCTCACTAACTCATCATTTTCCATTCCTTTATCTGCCCAACTGCTGTTCACTTTGTTTTGGCTCTATCAACAACTATTGTTTGCACTGCTGCGCCCTGAATCCCACTATCTTCAGCATTTATACCGATCTTTTCCGAGCTTGAAGGGTCACTGGACCAAAACGTTAACTCTGCTTTCCACAGATGCTGCCAAATCAGCTGAGCTTTTCCAGCTATTTTGGTTTTGTTTCAAATGAGAAGCATTTACACAGACAGGTTAAATTTATCTGTGTAAAACTCTGACAAGAAATTGGAACGTAAGTAGTATTAGAAAGTGAATAATTTTTTAAAATCCACATTAATTAGCAGGAGTGCATCAGAGGTTCACCAGGCTGATACCAGGGATGATAGGACTGACTTAAGAGGAGAGATTGGTTCGACTGGGCCTGTATTAACTAGAGGTTAGAAGGATCAGAGGACATCTATTGAAATGTGTAAAGTTCTGACAGGGCCAGACAGACTAGATGCAGGGAGGACATTTCCACTTCTTGGGGAATATTTAAGACAGAGATGAGGAAACATTTCTTCACTCAAAGGAAATGAACTTGGAGAGTTGTCTCGCACAGAAGGCTGTAAATCCATTCAAAAAAGGGATAGATACACTTTTAGATTTTAAAGGCATGATGGGTAAGGAGAGAGAGCAAGAATATAGGATTGAGATAGAGGATCAACCATTGTCATATAGAATGGTCAGGCTCAAGGGGCCAAATGGCCTACTTCTGTTCCTTGTTTCTATGTTAAATAAAGAGATTTTGATTAACTGTGATGCATTCTGTAAAACATTAGATTCCTGATTTTTTAAAAAATCAATAATCATTCTAATATTGTTAGTGGGAAGATCTGCAGTGGGCAAATGATGGGCAATTACACAATAATTGAAACTGTTTAGAGCTTTATTCTAGTGAGTTCTTACATTGGTTGTACTAATCAAAATGTTTCACCAATTACTTACACCATTTTATACCCTCAAGGCAGTAACAAGGGGCTAAATGCTTTACTATAATTTTTTTTATTCATATTATATATGATGTATATAAAGGAACCTTTATACAAAAGAAAACTAGAGACACTATACATATCTTTCCAGACAGTTCATGGAATTAAGGGATCAAGTTTGTCAATGAGAATAACTTGTGTCAGAACGTGGTGGGGCTGAGGGGATTTTCCCTTTAAATCAAAAAAAAATTCAGTGGATCAAAACTACTTCCTCTGTCTAAATCCATGTTGAATCAGAGAGATGTCTAGCCTCTCAAATCTATGTTATTTCTTGTAAAGAGTAGAATCATAGAAACCCTACAGTGCGGAAAGAAGCGCCTTGGTCCATTGAGTCTTCACCAACCCTCCAAAGAGCATCCCACCTAAAAGCAGATCCCCACCCTATCCTCTGAACCTGCGTTGGTTCATGACTAATCCACTTAACCTCCAAACCCCTGGACACTATGAACAATTCAGCTTGGCCAATCCACTGAACTTGAATGTCTTTGGACTGTGGGAAGAAACCAGAATACCCAACAGAAACTAACCTAGACATAGAGAGAATGCACAAATTCCACACAGACAGACACCTAAAAGTGGAATTGAACCCAGATTCCTGGCTTTGTGAGACAGCAGTGCTGGCCACTGAGCCACAGTGTTTCCTGCAGGCATTCCTACTTCAACATCTACAGTTGATTGTGACCCTATAATCGCCTCAGTTTCAAGTGCCTGGTCCATCCACTTATTATTTTAGTTACACATTCAGCTTCTTTTTCAAACGGACTGTCCCAGATTCCACACATTTTCTGAGCTTTAAAAACATCTCATCTCTTTTCCAGGTCTTACACCAATTACTTTCACTATATAACCTCTGGATATTGATCCACTCACCAGGTAGACTATTGTTTCTGTATCAACCACCTGAAAATCTTTCATCCTGAAAATTTTATTTGGCCAATTCTTAACCTTTTCAGCTGTTCACTTTTCCTCATAAATTGGAAATAAATGAACCTGCCTAAGTTTCTGATTTCTGAATCAACACAATGTGAAGGTAGAGCAGTGTATGGATTTTGGCAAGATGTTTGATAATGTTCCCCATGGTAGGTTCATTCAGAAAGTAAGAAAGCATGAGGTACAAGGAAATTTGGCTGTCTGGATACAGAATTGATTGGCCTGTAGAAACAGGGTGGTAGTAGATGGAAAGTATTCAGCCTGGAGCTTGGTGACCTGTGGTGTTCCGCAGGGATAAGTTCTGGGCCCTCTGCTCTTTGTGATTTTTTTTTAGTCATGACTTGGATGAGGAAGTGGAAGGGTGGGTTAGTAAGTTTACCAATGACATGAAGGTTAGTGGAGTGGTAGATAATGGGGAGGGCCGTTGTAATTTGCAATGGGACATTGACAGGATGCAGAGCTGGGTTGAGAAGTGGCAGGTGGAGTTAGATTTGAAAAAGTATGAAGTGAATCATTTCGGAAGGTCGAATTTGAATGCAGACTACAGGGTTAAAGGGAGGATTCTTGACATTGGGGAGGAACCACGAGATCTTGGGATTAACGATCATAGATCCCTCAAAGCTGCTACACAAGTTGATAAGGCTGTTAAGAAGGCTTATGGTTTGTTTGCTTTCATTAACGGGGATTGAGTTTAAGAGCCGCAAGATGCTGCAGCACAATAAAACCCTGGTTAGTGTGGAAGCTTTATAGAGTACAGAGAAGATTTACCAGGATGCTGTCTGCACTGGAGGACATGTCTTTTGAAGATAGGTTGAGGAAGCTAGGGTTTTTCTCATTGGAGTGACAAAGGATGAGAGGTACAAGATGATGTGAGGCATAGCTAGATGGATAGCCAGAGACTTTACTCATGACAGAAATGGCTATCACGAGGGGACATAATTTTAAGATGATAGGAGGAACATTTAGGGGCAATGTCAGAGGTAGGTTCTTTACCCGGAGAGTGATGAGTATGTGGAAGGTACTGCCAACAGTGGTAGTAGAGTCAGATACATTAGGGATGTTTAAGTGACTCTTGAATAGGCACATGGATGATAGCAAAATGAAGGGTTGGTAGGTTAGTTTGATCTTAGATTAGCATAAAAGGTTGGGACACATCGAGGGTTGATGGATCTGTACTGTGCTGTACTGTTCTATGTTCTATGTTAACTCTCATTCAGGTTCTATGGAGTCAATACAACCATAGTGTATGGGCACACTGCATTCACAAGATAGCTAGTGAGTTAAACATGCTTTTTCTGACTGTTTCGTCTCCTAATGATGTCTGAATTAGTTTGAAAGACACATCTCTTGTATCTCTTGTTTTGATGCAGTGTTTTGTTTAAAAGTCCCGTTGCCGTGAAAAGGCTGCCAACATCATCAAAGACCCCTCCCACCCTGGTCATGCTCTCTTCCAACCTTTTTTTATCAGGCAGAACATACAGACACTTGAACACTCATGCCAACAGGCTCAAGAACATCTTCTACTTTGTTGTTATTAGAATACTCAATGGACCTCTCCAACTTCAAATAACGGTGATCTTGCTGTTGTGCACCTCCTGGGCAACCGTAACCTTGTGTGCCTCACTCTGTCTAAGGACCCAGTTTGTCCTTGTTTGCTGTTATCTGCCTGTACTGCTCGCAAAACACAGCTTTTCAATATACTTAGGTACATATGACTGCAATAAATCAAATCAAATTAGCCTGCTCTGTACTCTTTCTGATGATTTTATGTCTTCCCTGAAGTGCATTGCCTAGAATCATGTATAATACAACAGCTGAAGCCTAAACTGTGGCTGAGAAACTTCTAGCAAGTCAGGTTTATCTCCATATCACGTTTATCTTGGGTTCACAGTCTGATCAGCTATACTATGTTGAGCAGGCAAGGACATTTATAAATATGGTAGAATTCTGCTGGTTTCGTATTAAAATAGTGCATGGTAATCACACACATTTTCTGCAGATTTGTGCGAGGATTCCTGCAAATTGCTATGACACTTCATTTTAAAGGAATGGGAAGTGCTACAGGTGTTCATACCAAGATGAAAACTAGCTGAATGGCTCTTCAGGAACAAAAGTTATCTTTGATGGAATTGCTGTTGATAACCTGTGCCCAAGATAAAGCAAGAGGTATGGGTCTTTCAGCTGCTGTCATTCAATACATGGGCCAACAGATCATCAGATTCCTAGTGATGTGCTTCTGTTGTATGACCAGTTTGGAGAATGCTCTCCAGAATGCTGATCAATGTTTGCATTGTGGTATGCTCTGCCCTGCTCAACATGACCATCCAGAGACATGTTGGCTTTGAAAAGGAGAACGTGATAGAATGGAAAGAGAGCTTTTTCAGTTCCTGTTTTTGAAGTTCTTATGACATAGTATAACACGATGACCCTGCATTGTGGGGAGACATTGGTTAGTGGTAATGTCACCACACTAGCAATTCCAGCTAAAGCTTTGGGAACATGGTTCAAGTCTTGCCGTGGTAGATGATTGCATGCGGATTCAATTACAAGCACCGAGAATGAAAAGCTTATTTATTGGCAATTATTACTGTCAATTGTCATCAATATACATCCGATTCATCAATGTCCGTTAGGGAAGAAAACCTGTCTTCCTTACCTGGTCTGGCTTATTTGTAATTCCTGATCAATTACTGACTCTCAAGTGCCTTTTATGGCAATTGGAATGGGCAATAAATGCAGGCCTAACCAGTGACACCCAGATCCCTTGAACAAATATTTAAGACATCCCCTCAAAATTATGTCTGAGGCACCAAACTACTGATCATGATGGGTTACAGGGAAGCACAGAGCACACTGATACAGGCATGATTCCTATGTGAACAGTTCATCTTGGAATTAGCACCACGCCTTTCAAACAAGGAAGAGATATAACTAAAAATCATTTGCCATTCAGCACTCTTTCTTGCTTCCATAAAATATCTTGAAAACATGTTGCCACAGATCAAACTGTACCTACAACTGCTCATCTTTGTGTGGCACACCTATGTCAATTAGCTTAGTACCCTCGAAATAGTATTACTGTACATTTGTTCACGGTTAACAGCCATACAGTAATGTTCAAAGGACACAGCTCTCATAAATTTCCTAAAGGTCACCTTTATGTTGCCATGTGTATCTTTTCAGCTGGCTTTATGTGTATACATAGTAATTGCTTACTGTGAGTTGAGTTCTAATGGTCAAAAGACACATTGCCTATCATCGTGAAACTAAGATAGCAGAATTTGCTAACCACATCCTGCAGAATGTTGTTTTGTGAGATCAACAACAGGGATGAGATATCCTCTCCAAGAAACACAGTTTTATTGATGCTTAATAACAAAGGGCAACAAATTGCAAGCATTGAAGAACAAAATCATTTAGTTTTTGTCGATGAATTTATATGTGTGCAACTTTTGCAGGATGATTAAAGTGAAGATGTTCTCTGATCAACGTAAACAGTATTGATGTATTTGATTTCAGCGTGGACCAGATTGTAGAGATTATGGTTGAACCTAGAATTTGGGTAGACTCCTTCCTTTCCTCCAAGGAAGACAACTCAGGAGAATGGAAAAGAAAATACCAAGCAAAGTGAATGTTAGGACTTTTACATTTACACTCCATATTCACTCTAAAACTGTTAGAATTATTGAGCTTTAGTAGTCAATGAATTTTCTTCAATAACTTGTGAATCCAGCCCTGCTGATGATAGGGAATGTTTTTGTTTAACCTACAAAAGGAAGAGTAAGAGATATATTTTATTTTCCAAACTTGTCTTCAAACAGGTATGTGGAGAAGACCATGCCCATTGTAAACCCACTGGCAGAGAAACCACACTGTGCTTCTGGATACACACAGTCTGGGAGCCCCTGAAGAATGGCTCTCACAAAAGCCTTCCCAGTGATTTTGAGGAGTGAGATCACCTATCGTTGCGATCTCCTCTGCCGCCTTTTGTTTTTATAATATGATAACTTCTGCACATATTCTGTGGACAGGCCTTGCACTTTGATCCAAAGCAGGAAGTCACGAAAATGTGACAATAGGTGAGAATTTCCATGCTGGAGGGACTTCGCTGTAATTCCCTTCTTGCTAGCTTCATTTTAATGTTGATGTTAACAGTATGAATGAAATAACCATTGAATGATAACCTGGGCTTATCCTTCTCATTAGATTTGTTTTGCATTGTATTAATTCAGAGTTGAATGATATCAAAACACAACATTCTTAATTGTATCTCTCAAAATACCTTTATTGGTTGGACTGGCATACGTCACAGGACAAGATGAAAACTTCATATAAACGGCGTAACAAGGCCAAACACTAGTTTAAGCACCCAACCACTAAGTAAGCATTTCACTAAAAGACTAAGCCTAGAAAGATACTTAGGGGAACAACTGTAAAAGCTCAATCAATTTATTTTAACTTGCCAACTTCATTCTAGTGGAGTGGGCTGCAGGAATGTTCCTCCTGAACTTGTTTTCAAATTAGCTGGGATACCACTGACATTCATTGCTCCTCATTCCAGCTTTCAATTGCCACCATTACCTTCCCCACCTGCAACTGCTCCTTTCCCCATCAACTGGAGTAAGATCATGTGTCTAGGTCATTGATAGCCTCATTATTACTCAGAATGATCTATGTGTTGGCCCCGGGCCATTGGAATCCTCTTCCTTTCTGATGTTGACTGGCAAAGGTGAGTTTCGCAGGTCAGGGTGCATTAACTCTTGGGTCTTCTTGAATCTCCACATGAGCTTCCACCATGAATCTGGCTGTGACTCTTTTCACTGAGAAGGTGGCTTCCAGGTGCATGTTCTTTATCCCCCTTGCACCAGACCTTCCCAAATGTTCTGTGGCCTTTGGCCAACTGGGTGATGAGCAGTTTTTAAAGCATCCAATAAAATTGTGCCAACATCTTCACTAATGGCATGCTGGAGAGATGTAAAGTGCACATCCTTAGGCACTGACTAAAAGTCAAGATGCCATAAAATCTGACCGACACTTCTCCAATAAATAACCATTGGGATGGTTGCAACTAAGTCCCCCTCAACTGTTGCAACCTTGTTGATCTTGGATTCCACTGCTCTCTGTAGCCAATAGCTATTGGCTGTTGTTGAATTTAGTTTGACCAATCCTCTATCATGCCTGATTTGTCTGGCTTTAGGTCAATTTAAAATATTCAATTTTGGTGCCTGTGGTCATTGGACCACACGAGATATCAAGAGACGGCTGAAGGTACTTGATATTGCAAAGGCTATTGACCTTTAAAACATGCCAGTAATTCTTTTGAAGACTTGTGTTCCAGCATTAGCTGCTCCCCTAGCTAAGCTGTTCCAATGCACTTATAACACTGGCATTTACCTGACAATGTGGAAAATTGCCCAGGTATGACCTGCATACAAAAAGCAGGACAAATTTATCCTGGCCGAGGACTGTCAGTCTACTTTTGATCTCCAGTAAAGTGGCAGAAGGTGCCATCAGCAGTGCTATCAAGCAGCACTTGTTTAGGGGTTCACTACTGCCCAGTTTAGGGTCTGCCAGGGCAACTCAGCCACTGACCTCATCCCTACTTTGGTTAAAACATGGACAAGCTTACTGAATTCCAATGTGAGGTGAGAATGACTGCCCTTGATATAAGGCCACGTTTGACTTAGTATGGCATCAACGAATACAAGCAAAACTGGACTCAATAAGAATCAGGGGAAAACTCACTATTGATTGGAGTCATATTTGGAACAGGAAAATGGTTGTGGTTGATGGAGGTCTGTCATCTCAGCTCCAGGATAACTTTGCAGGATATCTTCAGGGTAGTGTTCCTCTGCTCAACCATCTTCAGCTGCTTCATCAATGACTTTCTGTCCATCATAAGGTCAGAGATGGAGGTGGTCATTGATTATTTCACTATGTTCAGCATAATTCACATTCCTCAGATACCGGGAAACTCCATGTTCAAATGCAGCAAGACCTGGATAATATCCAACCTTAGACTGACAAGGAGCAAGTGGCATTCACTCAACATGTGCCAGGCAATGACCATCTCCAGTAAGAGATAATCTAACCACTGCCCCTTGACATTCAATGGTGTTGCCATCACTGAATCCCCCATAATCAACATCTTGAGTATTACCATTGACCAGAAATTGAACAGGACTAGTCATATAAATACAGAGCCTACAAGAGCTGGTCAGAGGCTAGAATCCTGTAACAAACATAACTCTTCACTCACCCCCAAAGCCCATCACCATTTACAAGGCTCTGAAAGCTTGTGATTTCAGATAAGCCTGTTGAACTATAACCTGGTGTCAAGTGACTTCTGACTTTATCCACCCCAGTCCAACACTGGCATCTCTACATCAAGTCAGGGGTGCGACGGAATACTGCCCACTCATGTGGATACGTGTAAGTCCAACAACACTCAAGAAACATTATATTATCCAAGGCAAAGAAGCCCATTTGATTGGCATTACGTCCACAAAATTAACTCCCACACAACCAACACTCAATTGTAGCATTGTGTACTCTATCCAAATGCATTGCAGAAATTCACCAAGCATCCTTGAACAGCAACTTCCAAACCCGCAACCACTATGGAGTATTGTGTGCAGTTCTTGTCACCTCATTACAGGAAGAATGTGGAAGCATTGGAAAAGGAACAGAGGAGATTTAACAGGATGTTGTCTGGTCTGGAGGGAAGGTTTCTGAGGAAAGGCTGAGGGACTTGGGTCTGTTCTCATTGGAGAGAAGAAGGCTAAGAGGCAATTTAATAGAGACATACAAGATGATCAGAGGATTAGATAGGGTGGACAGTAAGTCTTTTTCCGAGGATGATGACATATTCCTGTACGAGGGGTGATAGCTGCAAATTGAGGGGTGATAGATTTAAGACAGATGTTAGAGGCATGTTCTTTACTCAGAGAGTGGTAAGGGTGTGGAATGCCCTGTCTGACAATGTAGTTATCTCAGCCACATAAGGATCATTTAAACATCCTTGGATAAACACATGGATGGTGATGGGATAATGTAGGGGGATGGGCTTAGATTTGTTCACAGATCAGCGCAACATGGAGGGCCGAAGGGCCTGTTCTGCACCATATTGTTCTATGCTCTATGATTTAAATATGTCATCAATTCTCTAAAGCATATAAAAATTATATCAGGGGATTTTAGCAGCCCTAATATTAATTGGGATAGTCATAGTATAAAGGGTTAGAGGGAACAGATTTCTTGAAATGGGTAAAGGAAAGTTTTTTCTATCTTAATATAAATGGTCCTACACGGGGCAATGCTGGGTCTAATTCTGGGGAATGAAGCTGAACAAGTGTCTGAGGTGGCAGTGGGAGAGCATTTCAGTGATACTCAACACAACACTGTATGTTTTATATTTGTTATGGAAAAAGAAAAAGACAGTCTGCAAAAAATGGTCTGAATTGTGGTCTGACAGACTTTATCAAAATAAGACAGCATCTCACCAAAATTTACTGAAATAAGCTGCTTGAGGGCAAATCAAGCGCAGAATAGTCAGAGGTGTTCAAAAAGGTACTGGAGGGGAGAACAGGCCCAACATCTTCCCTTATGGTGAAATACAGGCGCAACAAACCCTGGGAACCATGGGCGTCTGAAAAGAGAAATGCATAAATGGTACAAGGGACCAATATTGAGGGCTGAGAGAAGTATAGCGGAGTACTCAAGAAAGTATTTAAAAGAGTGAAGTGAGGGCCTGAAACAAATGCTGGCAGGCAATGTTAGGGAGAATCTCAAGATAATCTCCAAGTATATCAAGTGGAAGAGAATATCCATGGAAAGAGTAAGGTGCATGAGGGATCAAAAGTGCAATCTGTGCGTGAATCCAAATGATGTTGGTCCATTGTTAAATAGACAATAAACAATAGATGCAGGAGTAGGCCATTCTGCCCTTCGAGCCTGCACCACCATTCAATATGATCATGGCTGATCATCCTTAATCAGTACCCTGTTCCTGCCTTATCTCCATAACCCTTGATTCCACAATCCTTGAGAGCTCTATCCAACTCTTTCTTAAATGAATCCAGAGACTGGGCCTCCACTGCCCTCTGGGGCAGAGCATTCCACACAGCCACCACTTTCTGGGTGAAGAAGTTTCTCCTCATCTCTGTCCTAAATGGTCTACCCCGTACTTTTAAACTGTGTCCTCTGGTTCGGCATTCACCCATCAGCGGAAACATGTTTCCTGCCTCCAAATGTCCAATCCTTTAGTAATCTTATATGTCAGATCCCCTCTCAGTCTTCTAAACTCAAGGGTATACATGCCCAGTCGCTCCAGTCTTTCAGTGTAAGGTAATCCTGCCATTCCAGGAGTTGACCTCGTGAACCTATGCTGCACTCCCTCAATAGCCAGAATGTCTTTCTTTATATTTGGAGACCAGAACTACACACAGTACTCCAGGTGTGGTCTCACCAGGGCCCTGTACAGCTGCAGAAGCACCTCTTTGCTTCTATAGTCAATCCCTCTTGTTATGAAGGCCAGCATGCTATTAAAAGGAGAATCGACATTTCAGGCATGAGCCCTTCTTCAGGAATGAGGAAAGTGTGTCCAGCAGGCTAAGATAAAAGGTAGGGAGGAGGGACTTGGGAGAGGTGCATTGGAAATGCAATAGGTGGAAGGAGGTCAAGGTGATGGTGATAGGCCAGAGTGGGGGTGGGCGCGGAGAGGTCAGGAAGAAGATTGCAGGTTAGGAAGGTCGTGCTGAGTTCAAGGGATTTGACTGAGACAAGGTGGGGGGCGGGGAAATGAGGAAACTGGATTCCAGAAGATTAGTCAAACATGATTTCCCCTTCATAAATGCATGTTGACTCTGACCTATCCTGTTACTACTATCCAGATGTGTCGGAATTTCATCCTTTATAATAGACTCCAACATCTTTCCCACCACTGAGGTTAGACTAACTGGTCTATAATTTCCTGTTTTCTCTCTCTTAAAAGGTGGTACAACATTAGCCACCCTCCAATCCGTAGGATCTGATCCCGAATCTATGGAACTCTGGAAAACAATCACCAACGCATCCACGATTTCTCCAGCCACTCCTTCAGTACCCTGGGATGTAGACCATCAGACCCTGGGACTTATCAACCTTCAGACCCAACAGTCTCTCCAACACCAATTCCTGGCAAATATAAATTCCCTTCAGTTCAGGTCCTTCAGCCACTGTTACCTCAGGGAGATTGCTTGTGTCTTCCCCAGTGAACACAGATCTGAAGTACCAATTCAATTCTTCTGCCATTTCTTTGTTCCCCATAATATATTCCCCTGTTTCTGTCTTCAAGGGCCCAATTTTAGTCTTAACCATTTTTTTGCCTTCCACGTACCTAAAAAAACTTTTACGATCCTCCTTTATATTATTGGCCAGTTCACCTTTGTACCTCATTTTTTGTCTGCGTATTTCCTTCTTAGTAATCCTCTGTTGTTCTTTAAAAAGTTCCCAGTCCTCACTTTTCCCACTTACCTTTGCTATGTTATACTTTTTCTCTTTTAACTTTATATGTTTCTTAACTTCCCTCATCTGCCATGGCCACCCATGCCTCCTCCTAGGATCTATCTTCCTTTTTGGAATGAACTGATCCTGCAACTTCTGCATTATACACAGAAATATCTGCCATTGTTCCTCCACTGTCATCCCTGCTAAGGTATTACACCATTGAACTTTGGCCAGCTCCTCCCTCATAGCTCCATAGTTCCCTTTATTCAACAGAAATATTGTCACTTCCGATTGTACCCTCTCCCTCTCAAATTGCAGATTGAAGCTTATTGTGTTATGGTCACTACTTCCCAATGGCTCCTTCACTTCGAGGTCCCTGACCAATTCTGGTTCATTGCACAATACCAGATCCAGAATTGCCTTCTCCCTGGTTGGCTCCAGCACCAGCTGTTGTAAGAATCCATCTCGGAGGAACTCCACAAAGTCTCTTTCTTGAGGTCCAATACCATCCTGATTCTCCCAGTCTACCTGCATGTTGAAATCCCCCATAACAACTGCAGTAACATCTTTGCGACAGGCCAATTTCAGCTCCTGATTTAACTTACACCTGACATCCAGACTACTGTTGGGGGCCTGTAGATAACTCCCAAGAGGGTCTTTTTACCCTTAGTATTTCGCAGCTCTATCCACACTGACTCTACATCCCCTGATTCTAGGTCCCCCCGCGCAAGGGACTGAACGTCATCCCTTACCAACATGGCCACCCCACCCCCTCTGTCTGTCAGTCTGTCCTTATGATAGCACGTGTAGCCTTGAATATTCATTTCCCAGGCCCTGTCCACTTGAAGCCACGTCTAAGTTATCTCCACAATATCGTATCTGCCAATTCCCAAAAGAGCCTCAAGCACATCCATCTTATGTCTAATGCTTCATGCATTCATGTATAGTATTTTTAATTTGTTACTGCCCTCACCCCTCCCATCAACTCCTATTTCACTCAACCTTACAGCATGATCCCTTTCTGAGTTTTCTGCCTCATTGATATAGTTGTCCTTCTTGACTTCCCTTGTTCTAACTTTCCCTTCAATTTCCTTTTTAAACATCCAGTTTGTCCCCTCCCTCCTGCTACTTAGTTTAAACGTAGCTGTGTTGCAGTAGCAAACTTGCCTGCCAGAATGCTGGTCCCTAACCTATTAAGGTGCAAACCGTCTCTCTTGTAGAATTTATGCTTACCACAAAACACACCCCAGTGATCCAAGAATTTAAATCCTTGCTTCCTGAACCTGTTTCCCAGCCACATGTTCAAGACCATTATCTCCCTGTTTCTGGCCACACCAGCCCGAGGAACTGGAAGGAAACCAGAGATAACCACCTTGGACGTCCTGCTTTTCAGCCTTCTTCCTAGTTCTCCGAAGTCCCGCTGTAGTCTGTTCCTCCTCTTCTTCCCGACATCATTTGTGCCAACATGTACCACCACCTCTGGCTCTTCACCTTCGTCCTTGAGGATTTCCTGCACTCTGTCTGTGATGTCTTTCACCCTGGCACCAGGAAGGCAACGCACCATCCTTAAGTCCCGTCTGCTGCCACAAAAACCCCAGTCAGTTCCTCTCACTATGGAGTCCCCAATTACCACGGGCTCTGTGCGATGTCCGACTCTTCCACTCTGTCTCCACGCCAACTTTTGATTGACAGACCTGGCCGCCTCACGGACTGGCAGTGTCATCTGTCTTTACTGTTTCCAAAAGATTCAACTTGTTCCTGACAGGTACTTCCCCCGGTGTTTCTTGCACCTGTCCCCTCTCTGCCTTCCTCATTGTCTGCTCTCTTCTGGTACGATTGGTGTAATAACCTCGCTGAAGGTCTTGTCCAGAAAGATTTCATTCTCTCGGATGAACCTAAGGTCCTCAAGTTCTTTCATCAGTGCTGCGATATGCTCTGTCAGTAGCTGAACGTGCACACATTTTCCACACCTTTATGAGCCAAACACACCAGAGTCGTTGACCTCCCACATCAAGCACGTAGCTCACTCTTCAACTGTGGCGTAATCACTTCACTCAACCTCTTTGTCAAAGACTCCTGAGCTAATGCTTCACTCTTCAATCCACAGGAACTTCCTTTATCCCTCTTTTTGGGGCAAGTCTGTGGACTTTTAATTTAGGTTAGAGGAGGCCCACTTTGTAGGACCTGGGGTCTAGAACACACCCACTCAAATAACAATCACTTACCTTCCCGACCAGCTTTGCGCTCTGCCTTCACTTTCGCCCAGCTCCCGCCTGATAAATGAATATTTCATATCTGTCTTTTCTTAACGAAAGAGGATACATGTACAGAAAAAGTCAAGAAGTTGGACTGAGAGCTTCTTCAGCAGATTGATATCAGAAGTAAGGAGGTATTGGAGATTTTGATGAATTTAAATGTGGACAAATTCCCAGATTCGGATGTGCTGTATCCCAGGTTGCTGTGGGAAGTAAGCGAATAAATTACAGACTTTGTGGATGACACATTGACTGGCTGGGTGGTAGACAGTGAGGAGGAAGGTGTTAGATTTACAGGACAAGATAAACAAATTGGTCATATGGGCATATCAGTGGCAGAAGAAATTTAACCTTGATAAATGTGACCTTGAACTTTGGAAAATGGAACTGACTAGGGAGGACTCAATGAATGAAAAGAGACTAGGAAACTCAAAGGAACAGAGGGACTGAAGAGTGCTTATCTGCAAATCCCTGAAGGTGGCAGTACTGGTTAATAGAGTGATTAAGAAGGCATTTGAGGCACTTGCCTTTATAAGTCATGGTATAGATTCCAAGAGTTGGGAGGTCATGTTGGAGCTGTACAGAACTCTAGTTAGGCCACAGCCAAAATACTGTGTGCAGTTCTGGTCATCAGACTATAGATAGGATGTAATTGCTCTGGAGAAGCTACAAATGTGATTCACCAGGATGCTACCTGGAATAGAAGATTTCAGCTATGGAGCAAAGAAGTTTGAAGAGGAACTTTGTTAAGATTATCAGATTATGAGGGCATGGACAAGGTGAATGGAAAGCAGCTGTTCCCCTGATTTTAAGGGTCAATAACCAATTTTCCTCCAGAGGGTGGAATGCACTCCCTGGAAGGGTATTGAAGTGGCAAAACCCACATCCTTTAAAAAGTACTTGGATGAGTGCTTGAAGTGTCATACCATTCAAGGCCATGTGTCTAGTGTGAGAAAGCTGTTTTGTAGTATACTTTTAGTGATACAGACCTGATAGGCTAAAGGGCCTTTTCTGAACTGTATTATCCCATGATTCTGTGAACACGCACGATTTCACTGCATTGAAGACAATTCCTGAATGACTCATGAAGTTCTAATCAGTCAGCCCTTGTGAATTTCTGGCAAGCTCTTGACAATTGACAATTGTCATATGCCCCACTGATGACCTTATGAAACTACCACTGCTTAACAAAAGAACTATAAATTGGTGTTATTATTCCCCATGGGATCCAGAACGGCACAGAGAGAAACCAGCAGTAGGATTATTTTTTGAGCTGCTTGAGCAAAGATTCAAAACAGACATGTGAGGAAGAATGGTCCAATTTGGTGCTGCACATCTCAGGGCTTCATGGTTCAGTATCTGTCCTGACATGCTGGTTAACATCAGCTTCGTCAAAATACACTGAAGACTAAACCTGGAAAATTCAGTTGTCAGTGAAGGCATTGGTCTTGCTCTTTAATATTGTGGAGAAAGTGAGGACTGCAGATGCTGGAGATCAGAGCTGAAAATGTGTTGCTGGAAAAGCGCAGCAGGTCAGGCAGCATCCAAGGAACAGAAAATTCGACGTTTCGGGCATGAAACGTCATTCCTGAAGACGGGCTTCATTCCTGAAGAAGGGCTTATGCCCGAAACATCAAATTTCCTGTTCCTTGGATGCTGCCTGACCTGCTGCGCTTTTCCAGCAACACACTTTCAGCTCTGTAATATTGTGTCAGCATTCAAAGATTCTGACATTCAGTAATAACAAGGTCTTATGTTCCAGCATAAAACTTGCTTTCGTAATAAAGATGTTTAGTAATGTCCAGACTTGGAATCTCCCAGTCGTCAAATATAAAACATGTATGTGCTGCAAATCAAGCCGTAACAGTGGAATCAATGAAGCTGTAAGGATAACGGATTCATGTTTGTGTCTTTCCCAACTGAGTATTTAAAGATTGTGCTGTGCTCTTCCTCTGACAGTATTATTTTCCCAATGAAAATTATAGACTAGAAATAACCATTTTATAGCTATCAAGGTTTTAACTGACCATTTATAATGTCATTACCAATGTGTGAGCACACAGTTGCGTGTTTTCCTGAACTTGTGAACAATCTTCCCTATTGTTCACGCTGGGAGCTATCAATGGTGTAGCAGAGTCAATAATTCAGTCCAGCAGCTTTAAGCCATATGAAGCAGGCAGCAAAAGCTCCAAAATAACACACAAGGGACCAGTGTGGCTGTGAACTTCCTACAGATTACAAGAAATCTCATCCCTAAAATAATTTGCATTTGCTGAAGAAGCCGAAAAGTAATAAGGAAGAAAGGAGACTGTTGAACAGTGAGGTCAACACTCCCATTAAATCAGGGAAGGGCTTGGCTTCTGCCTGATCCAAAGGAAAAGCCTCATGCAGGAAGACACCCAACACATTAAGAGATTTCATGCTGAACATATAGAGGTGACATTGAGGCATCAGAAGGAGCATCCAATCCTTTCAACAACTTATCCACCCAAACCCTTCATCCCAACTTCCTCAACTTGCAGCAGGGGTTGGGAAAGTTACATTACTGATTAAATAGCTTCATAAGAGAGGACATCTTCGAGGGCACATTGATCTAAACCATATAGGTAGAACTCAGGAATATGAAAGGTGCAACAACTATGATCAAGTTATTGATCACAATAGCCCGTGTGAGATAAAGGAACATATATGTAGGCAAATCATGGAAAGACATAAAAACTTATTGTAGTGGATGATTGACTTTGACTGCCTTAGTGCTAGAAGCTAAGAATCATAGAATTTTACAGTATAAAAAAAGGCTAGTTGACCCATCATGTCCATGCCAGCTCCCATCAGAGCTACCCAGCTAATCCCACTCTCCAGCTCTATCTCCAAAACCCTCTAAATCCATCATTTGCATTTGTACATTCAGCACTCTTTTGTAGCCTCCAATGGAATCAGCCTCCACCGCTCTCCTGGGCAACACATTCTGAATCCTAACCATGCTCTGAGTAAAGAAGTTTCTTCTCATCTCATTCTCAGTTCTCTTTCTGACAAAAGTTTCTGTCAATTGCTCTGCAATTTGCTCCCTTACCTCTCTCAGCAATCTAGGATTCATCCTGTCCACCCTGGCAACTTCATTACTTGGCCTTTTAGCACCTTTTCATTATCTATCACGACACTGCTCAATTGCTTAACACCACATTGTTAAATGACCATTGTCACCATTTTCTAAGTTGATAAAGACAGAAGAAAACTACTCATTTCGAAGCTCTGCCATATCTTTTGTTGTCCCTTGGCAGCAGAAATGTTTGTCGCATCCAGGAGAGTTTCTTGAAATAAGAGACCAACTTGGTTAGGGACCATATTAGACTTTGTATTGCAGAACAAGGCAGGCAATTGAAGCGTCAGTGGGAGAACATTTCGGAAACAGTGACCATAATTTTGTAAATTTTAAGATAATTTTGGATTAGAATAAGATTGGTCCTTGGGTAAAAGTGATAAACTGGGGGAAGGTTAATTAATAACTGTATTAGGCAGGAACTGGAGAAATTAGATGGGGGGGGGGGCGGCTGTTGGAGTGTTAATCAACATCTGACACGTGGAAGTCTTTTAAAGGTGAGTTGATCAAAGTTCAGCACCAGAGTGTTCCTGTGAGGATGAAAGCTGACAAAGTAACCATTCTTTGACAACTCAGTTCTGATTATCTTTCATTAATCTATGGGTTTCTAATTTTAGATTTTTGCTGCTTCTCAAAATGTTTTCATTAGTTTTCTAACAGCCAAGGTTGGGCTGACTGGCTTGCAAGCATCTATTCCATTTTCTTTTTCTAAACAATGACTGTAGCTGTCCTCCAATTGTCTGCTACCACTGCTGTAGCCAGGGAAGGATGCAAACTGATAGCAAGAACATTCAATGCTTCTTTTTTGGCTTTTCTTAGCAGCCAATGAAACATTGTATTCAGGCCCTAGGTGCCATATGTCCGTATTGCTCAGTTAAGGGTCTCAAACGGCTTTGGATGGGAGGACCTTTGCCATTTTGCCTGTCTCTGGTAAAATGCCAGTGGCCGCAGGAAGGTTATGAGTAAGCCAGCCCTGGCTCTCGCATCTGAGGTTTTTTGCCTGTCATCCAGTGTGCTCCTTGAGGCTCTGCAAAACCCCAAACACTAACTCTGCTTCTCTGTACACAGATAATACCCATTACAAATAAGAACCGAAGAACTAAGAGCAGAGTAGGTAATTGAGAGTCTCAAGCCTAATTTAATATTGCAATAAAACTCCAGCAAGGCTGGTAGCCCGTCACCAAGTCACCTTTCATTTACACATGGAAAGTCTTGGGCACTGATGCAACTCCCTCAGAGCCAGCTCTCAGGGTGGCAGGATGTCTGACGATCCTGTTTTTATCTGTCAGCTCGGATCCCCTGATGGGACCAGATTAAGACCCCTCATCAGGGAACTCATGTTCTATGAGGTCCACCTCATTAACCTCATTCAAATCCTCTTCTGAGTCTGAGGACATAGACCTCCTCCTGGAGCATTTAAGCACCTGGTCAGGTTCCTCCACCTCTGTAGTTTGTAACACACAGTAACACACCTCTAATGCCCAGAGCATCTCGGAATAAATTCAATTTCTTCTTCAGACAGCAAAAACATTGAGCGGTGACAACCATCGTGACCATCTTGGATCCCGGGGTATCTTCCATTTTTGATGAACAGGGTGAACCCACAGATTCTGACAGCCTTTCTGATTGTTCCAAAGAACCAGTCACATTTGCTCCAGCTCTATGTGTGAGGTTGCAGCTTTTATACGGTCCACATGCTTGTTCAGGACTATCGCACCTACCTGAACTTTACATGTTATTGGACCCGAACTCACATCCACCATGACTCTTACCCACCCAGGGCCATTCCAATTGCTTTTTTGTAAGTTTAGATTCCCTACAGTGTGGAATCAGGCCCTTTAGCCCAACAAATTCACATCGACCCTCCAAAGAGTAATCCATCCAGACCCATTCCTCCACATTCAACCCTAACTAATGCACCTAACACCATGGGCAGCTTAGCATGGCCAATTCACCTGACATGAACATCTTTGGATTGTGGGAGGAAACCGGAGCACCCAGAAAAAACCCATGCAGACACGGAGAGAATGTGCAAACTCCACACAGTCACCTGAGGTTGGAATCGAACCCAGGTCCCTGGCACTGTGAGGCAACAGTGCTAACCACTGAGCCACCATGCCGCCAAGTAATGCCAACTTTCCTCCCCTGAAGTAAAGTATCCCTTCCCCTCCGCAGCAATGTGTCCGGCATTAGTGTTCCTGATGCCATTTTACCCTAACCTCCAGGTCCAGGAAGATCAGATTTAACCCAGTGAAGTCTTCATCTGATTAGCAACACTGCTGGATCTATCCCTCTAGGTGCATAAAGGATGGCCCGATCATGAAATAGGAACGTCAGTTTGGGATCTAGTGAACCTGTAGGCTGTTTCTTTAAGCCTGTCTTCAAGGTTTGGACTGCTCTTTCTGCCAGACCATTGGATGATGAATACTATGAAGCTATCATTATGTGTTGAATACCATTCAACTTTAGGAAATATTCAAATTCCCTGTTGGTAATTGATATCCCATTACCAGTGATCAACTCTTCCAGGAATCCATGTGTTGCGAAAGATGCATGCACTGTTTTTATCATTGTCCCATGTTTGACAAATGAATGTATGCATTTCCTACCACTTTGACTAGGCATCCACAATGACTAAGAACATTGAGCCCATGAAAGGACTTGCACAGTCAACATGTAACCAAGTTGAGGGTTTACCTGGCCATTCCCACAAATGTGGTGAAGCTGCTGGCGATAGCTTTTGTTCTTGCTATCTCTCTGGGCACTGCCCCACCAAAATGGCCATGTCTGCATCCAATTCTGGCTACCAGACATACCTTCTCAACAACATCATCATTTTGGATACCCCTGGATGACCCTGGCGGAGATCAGCTAGTATCTGATTTTCTTTGCTCGGGGTAATCACTCTTGCTTCACCCTAATGATATGCCATCCTCTACTGTGATCTGGTCTCTCCAGATTCAAAAAGGTTTCAATTCTGGTTGCAATAGTTCTTTGATTTCCCCCAACCACCACTAGCCTTTTCAGTTTTGCCAGGACTGGATCTTTCCACATCTGAAGTCTGATATTGTCAGCTATGATTGGAAGCGTGTTGAGAAACTTTAGAATTATTATGGATTCTTCCAGTGACAATACCAACAGTGGCAAATCTGTCAGTGGGGAGCAACTCAATGTGTCTATATTCAGTACTTGGCCTCCCAGCCAGTGTTCCAACTTGTCATGATATGTACTTCGCATTAGAACCAAACACTGAATTCAGCCTGAAGTTATGGGTGGTATTGTCTTGCTCTTTTTAAGTCGACCTACAAATGTACCTCTATAAAGGTTTGGGCAGAACTTACTGACTTCAGCTATCCTTTTCTCTTTATCTGGGTGTTTTTAAGCTCTGCATTAGCCAAAGTGCTGAATGCAAACACTTCATTGTTCCTCTTCATTGAGCCATCAATGAGCTAATACTACCCAATGTTGTACAGGGATGCACCAAGTGTCAATACCAGATCTTGCTTAGGGTCGCAATGTGCCAACACCTTAAAGGATGATAGCTGTTTTTTTGACTACACTGAAACCTATGGTTTGGCCGCATGACCATTTCCAAGGCTGATCATTTTTTAGTTGATGCAAAGGTGCCAGGATGGAGGCCTGATTTTGTGCAAACTTCCATAACAATTTACCTACACAAAGCTCCAGTACAGATGTGGGAATCGGGGCACCTTTGATCACTCTCACTTTACCTTACAACCTGGTCATGTTATATTTGTAGCCCAAGAAGGTCAACTGGAGTGCCTGGAACACACATTTTCCCCTTCTAAGGTTTATGTCTGCCTGGGAGAAATATCAAAGGAATATGTCCAAGTTCTCTAAGTGCTCCGTATTGGTCTTCCCAGTTTTTTTGGAGCAACAAATAAATGGCGACCTGGGGTAAATATAGTAAAATGTTCTCCGTTGTCTACTGAAAAATTGATACCTCAAATAGAAGTCTTGTATACTGCACAAACCTTTTGGGTAATAGTTGTGGTATATTTCTGAGAATCCTCTTCTAACCACAACTGCAAGAATGCATGGCTCATGTCTAGCTTCGTGAAGGACAGTACCCTGCCAGTTTTGTGTATAAATCCTCTACGCAAGGATCTAGCTGTAAAAAGTGGTTTACAGTTTCTTTAAAATCCCCACAAAGGCAAAATGACCTCCACAGAGCTTCACAATCAGCATGACTATTGCTGCCAAGTCTGCAAGGTGGACTGGTTGATGATTCTTTCACTTTCTAGCCTTCTGACTTCTGCCTGTATTTTTGCCCGTAAGACAAATGGCACTGGGCAGGCCTTGAAGGATCATGAAATTGCTTCCTCGTCAACTTGCAAGGTGGCTTTGGTTCCCTTGACAGTCCATAGACTTTCTTGAAAACATGCTGGGTATTTAATTAAGACCTCACTCAGTCAGCCATTTCTAATTGAAAAATGTTCAGCCAATCTTGCTGAATCTTTGTCAACGAATATCACCCCATCAAACTTGGGCCTGACCCTTTAATATAATCAGCTGCTGTACCTTTAATCTGTAAAGATTCCCTGATATGGGCTCTCAGTCTAGCCGAGGTTTTGTGTAAATTTAAGAGTGAATTTTGTTAAAGACTGGTTCTGTGATCACTGAAACAACTGTGCCGGTATCGACCACCATTAGAACTGGGTAACCAGATGTTTATTTTGATTCGTTCTGATTTGGATGTTGCTGAGCATGCAACTGTTCAAGACCACATGTAGGTGGACCTTCCAGGGTGTGCACCCATGAGTTCTCTTACTCAATTTAGTTCTGGTGGAATTCTTCTGCTGTCTCGAGTCTTTATACTGGCAGCAACTACAATGGCATGCCAGCCTGGACCCTAAAGAAACTTTTAACTGTTTGGCCAGAGTGCCTCTGTGGAGAATATGGCCTGAGTGAGGTTATGCAAATGTTTTCAGCCAAAGAGTTCCCCAAGCTCAGTCGGACTGGATCTGATATCCACTTCCATTGGAATAGCCTGCAACTCATATGCTCAATTTGCATATTTTCCAGTGACAAAGCCGATTGTAGTGCCTGTTTGAAGTCCAGTTGGGCTTCAGCTATTAGGTGTTTTTGCATGGTTACATCATTAATCTCACATACGAATGGTCTCTCAGCATCTAATTTAGAGCTAAGCAAAGTCACATCCTTTGCCAGTTGTCTGAACCTACCTCCAGAAATCTTCCCCCTACTGCCTCCAACCTTACAGTTCCCAATCCCAGACAGCCCACTTCTACCTCCTTCCCAAAATCTACAAACCAGACTGCCCCAATAGGTCCATCATGTCAGCCTGTTCCTGTCCCACTGAGATCATTTCCTCCTACTTTCACTCTATCCTCTATCCACTTGTCCAGAATCTGCCCACCTACATCCATGATTCCTCTGATGCTCTGCACCATATTGACAATTTCCAGTTCCCTGGCCGTAACTTCCTCCTGCTCACCATGTATGTCCAATCCCTCTATACCACCATTCCCCACCAATTTGGCTTGAGAGCTTTCGGCTTCTTCTTCTCGACCAGAGACCTGAATAATACCCATCCACCACCACTCTTCACCTAATTGAACTTGATCTCCTACTGAACAATTTCTCCTTTAATTCATCCCACTTCTGCCAAATCAAAGGAGTGTACATGGGCACCCACATGGGTCCCAGTTATGCCGACCTCTTTATGGCGTATGTAGAAGAATCCTTGTTCCAGTCCTACGCTGGCCCCCCTTCCACAATGTTTTCTTTGGTACACTGACAACTGCTTTGTTACTGCTGCCTGGCCCCACTAGAACTTTGAAAGATTTGTTCACTTTGTTTCCAATTTCCATTCCTCTATAACTTTCACATCATCCGTTTCCAACCCTTGCCTTCCTTTCCTTGACCTCTCCATCTCCATTTCAGGGAATAAACTGTCCATTGCTATCCATTGCAAAGCCACTGACTCCCATAGCTACAGCTCTTACCCCATGTTCTGCAATCACCATCCCATTCTCCCAGTTCCTTTGCTTATATCACATCTGTTCAGACGATGGCACCTTCCAAAACAGCTCAGCTGCCATGACTTGCTTCTTCCATACCTGTGGTTTCCTACCCACTGTGGTTGACAGGGCCCTCTACTGCACCTGAAGTATCACCCGTCCCTTCCCGTCACTCACAACAGTTTGATCGGGTGCCCCTTGTCTTCACTTTTCATCCCACAGCCTCTGCCATTTCAGACAATACCAGCAGAATGCTATCACCAAACACATCTTCCCCTCACTGTCCCCCTCTGCATTTCACAGGGATTTTTCCGTCTAGGACATCCCTATCCATTCATTGACTATGAGCACCAGCTCCCCTTCCCACAGCACCTTGCCATGTAATTGCAGAAGATGCAATGCCTACCCCTTCACCTCCTCTCTGCCCCCCATCCAAGGGCCGAAACAGTCTTTCCAAGTGAAGCAGCATTTCTCCTGTATCTCCTCCAGTCTGATCGATTGCATTTGCTGCATTCAATGTGGCCTACTCTACATTGGAGAAACTAAACGCAGACTGGGTCACTGTTTTGAAGAACGCATCTGATCTGTGCATAAGCAGCTCATTCGCATCCCATTTTTTGTCCTCAACATGCTACAGTGTTCCAGTGAAACACAGTGCAGGCAGGAAGAGCAACATCTCATTTTCAAACTAGACACTATACAATCTTCTGGACTTAATACTGAGTTCAACACCTTCAAACTGTGGACTAACTTCCAATCCTTCCCTTCCTTTTGGTTTTCCTTGTTACATTCCCCATCACCATGTCCTGTCTCCCCTCCCCTCACCCCAGTAAGACTAAGTTAAAAATCACACAATACCAATTTATAATCCAACAGGTTTATTGGATGCACTAGCTTTCGAAGCGCTGGTTCTTCATCAGTTGGTTGTGAAGCAAGACCATAAGACACAGAATTTATAGCAAAAGATTACAGTGTTATGCAGCTGAAATGATATATTGAACAAACCTAGACTGTTAAGTCTTTAATCTTTTAGAGTGGGTTTGCTGGTTTTGCTTCTTTAATATGTAAATCTCAGAACTTCTTTTAAGTCATATTCTCGAGATAACTTAAGGTTTTATAACAAAAGGTGACAGCTCAGCTCAGACAATGCATTAAAGGTGCAAGGTTAGAGTCTGTCTGTATCCCAAACTTGAGTCAGACTGGTTTTATTTTCAAAGTGGAATTTACAAAATATTACATAGATTGACTGCCTGCAGGTTCTGCATTTTTGAGTAAAATAGAATGTACCTGTAAATACAATTTCACAGCATAAACTTATATGTGTGTGTGCGTGCAGGAGAGAGACAGAGTAAGTATGTACATGTCTGTGTGGAGTGTCCATGAGAGAGTGTGTGTTTGTGTGTGTGCAAGCTTGGTAAAGTGTGTGTGTGTGGAGTGTGATGAGATATAAGCCTGTGAGAGGGTACATGGGTGTGAGTGTGGGGAATGTATGTGTGTGCGTATGAGAGACAGCTTGTGTATGGGAGAGGTTCTATGTGAGTGTGTGTGTGTGTGTGTGTGTGTGTGTGTGTGTGAGAGAAAGAGAGAGAGAGAGTGTGTGGGAGTGTGAGTGTATGTGTGTAGTGCAGTGGGGTCACCTGTAGTGTGACATGAACCCAAGGTCCCGGTTGAGGCCATCCCCATGGGTATCAAACTTGGCTATCAGCCTCTGCTCAACCACTCTGTGTTGTTGCCTGTCCCAAAGTCCATCTTGGAGGATGGTCACCCAAAGGTCCAAGGCTGAATGTCACTGACTTCTGAAATGTTCTTTGACTGGGAGGGAACACCCCTGCCTGGAGATTGTTGCGTGGTGCCATAGTCTCTGCTCGGTCTCGCCAATGTACCATTCCTCAGGGCATCCTTGCCTGCAGCATATGAGATAGACAACATTGGCCGAGTCACATGAGTACTTGCTGCATACCTGGTGGGTGGTGTCCCCACATGTAATGGTGGTATCCATGTCGACACTGACACATCTTGCAGTGGTTGTCGTAACAGGGTTGCATGGTGTTGCGGTCGATGCTGTCCTGAAGGCTGGGCAGTTTGCTGCAAACAATGATCTAATTAAGGTTTGGTGGTTGTTTAAAGGTGAAAAATGGAGGTATGGGGAAGGTCTTAATAAGGTGCTCATCCTCATTGATAATGTGTTGCAGGCTGTGAAGACCATGGCGTAGGTTCTCAGCTCCTGGGAAATACTGGACAACGAAGGGTAGCCTATCAGTTGCAGCCCGTGTCTGTCTACTGAGGAGGTTATAACGGTTTCTTACTGTGAAATTGGCGGTTGATGAGTTGCGCATCATACCCCATTCTTATGAGGACATCCTTGAGGCACCTTCAGATGTCTGTCACATTCCTCCTCATCTGAACAGATCCTGTGTATGCGTAGAACTTGTCCGCAGGGGATGGTGGGATGCACCACATGTCAACTGTAGCTCTCACTTCAGATCTTAGCGGGCCAACATCTTAGGAGCAGCTTTTTCACTTCCCTAAGGATTGTTTCTTGGCTTCATGACCATTTCCAAGGCAGACCTTCTTTTAATAGCAGGTAAGGGTGCCAAATTGGAGGACAGGTTATGTATGAATTGACCTTAATAAATCACTAATCCAAGGAAAGACCTAAGCTCCAGTACAGATGTGGGAGGCGGGCACCCTTGATCATTCTCACTTTCTCTAATGGGTGTAACTCAGTTTTGTTGACTCCGTAACCCAAGTAAGTCACTTGGGGTGCCTGGAACACACTTTTTTCCCACCTAAGGTTCACATGCCTAGGAGAAACACTATGTCCAACTTCTCCACGTACTGTTTATTGTTCTTTCCTGTTATTAGTACATCATCTAGGTAAACGGCAATCTGGGGTAGCCCTTGTAAAATATTCTCCATGGTCCATTAGAAAAGGGTGCAGGCTGATGATACCCGAAATGGCAGTCTTGTGTATTGGTGGATACTCTTATGGATATTACTTGTAACCTACCTCTGGGACTCCTCATCTCGTCGCAATTGCAGGTAGGCGTGGCTCATCTCCAGCTTTTGAATGACAGACCCCCCACCAACTTTGTATACAAGTCCTCTATGTGAGGGATCAGGTATTTATCCAGCTGCAAGAAATGGTTTACTGTTTACTTAAAATCCCCACAAACCCACCAAGCCATCGGGTTTCACAATCGGTATGACTCGTGCTGCCCATTCTGCAAACTGCACTGATTTGATGATTCCTTCTATCACCAGCATCCTGAATTCCAAATTGACTTTTGCTCCCAAAGCAAATGGCATTGGGTGGGCCTTACAAGATCTCGGAATTGCATCCTGGTTAACATGTAAAGTGGCGTTGGTCCCTTTGGTAGTCCCAAGCCCTTCTTGAAAAGCTCCCAGGTACTTCACTAGGATTTCACTGAGGCAGCCATTTTCCAATCAAAAGCTGTTAAGTCAATCTAGGTGAATCTTTCTCAGCCAACTCCACTCCAATAGGCTTGGGCTTGAGCCTTTTACTACCATCAGTGGTAACTGCATCAACTGCTTCTTATAGGAGACCAAAACTGAAGTTGTACACTTAATCTGCAATGGCTTCCCAGTGTACGTTCTCAGTCTGGCTGAGGTCTTGCGCAAGCTTCGAGGTAGAAGTCCTATGTGAATCTTGTTAAGGACAGACTCTGCAGCCACAGATATAGCTGAGCTGGTAACACTTCCTTGGGAACTGGGTGACCATTCAACCCAACCTTAATTTGAATTGGCTCCAATTTGGGTGTCACTAAGCAATTTAATTGTTCCAACCCACTCTTCTCTTCTGGGTACCAGTCTACGAGTTTTCCTACTCTAGTCATGCCTTGTTGAATTCCAATGCTGTGTCGAGTCTGCGTACCAGCAGCAACTACAATGGCTCACTGGTCTAGATTCTGAGGGACTGTTTAGCCACTTGGCCAAGGCTCTTCTACTTTGACAATTCCCTTTAGAATCGTATATGCCTCAACTAAATTAAATGTTCCTGGTTGAAAACCAATTATATACATACTTACTGGAGAGGCTCAGGTTCAAGTCCAACCTGCTTAAGGAGCATGTAATAACATCTCCGATCAAGTTATCATAGAATCCGTAGAGTGTGGAAGCAGGCCATTTGGCATATCGAGTTCACACCAACCGTCTAAAGAGCATCCCACCCTCACACTCCCCTAATCTTTTCCCTGTAACCCTGCATTCCCAGGGATAATCCATCTCACCTGCATATCCCTAGACACTATGGGCATTTTCACACAAACTATCTCATCACATCTTTGGACTGTAGGAGGAAACCAGCGCACCTGGCAAAAACCCATGCAGGCACCAGGAGAATGTACAAACACCACACAGGCACTTGCCCAAGGCTGGAATCAAAACTGAGTCCCTGGCACTGTGCGGCATCAGTGCTAACTACAGAACCACTGTGCCACCTCAGTTGATCAGAAAACATATATAAACACATGATTTGGAGATGCTGGTGTTGGAATGGAGTGTGCAAAGTTAAAAATCACACAACAACAGGTTATGGTCCAACAAATTAAATTAAACCTGCTGGACTATAATCTGGTGTTGTGTGATTTTTAACTATATAAACACAGTGATTGATAGATCCTATAAGAGTCATTGCATACTCGTGTTAATTTGGAAAAAAAGTGTGAATTTGAGTTCAATATCCATTATATCTGCAATAATAACTTTAACAATCTGAGCAGTTTATATCTCCCAGAAGTAATACAGCAATTTGCAATGAAGAAGTGCTAAGTATGTGTTATTTTACACTGCATGTCCACAGATGTGAGACCAACTGCATTTAAGTTGGCAAGTGGAACATGTTTCAGTTCAAGACGATTGGGGACACAGTGATCATGATGCCATTACACTTTGAGTTTCTATAAAGGACCAAAAACCAATCAAATGTGCACAGGAAGTAAGCTAATTTCAGTAAATTGCAAGGTGTCTGGCCCAAATAGTAATTTTAAAAAAAATGCCAGCAAACAATAAATGAGCAATGGGAGGCCTTCAAGAAAGAATATTGTTTGAGCACAGAGTAAAAGCATGCTCAGAGGGAAAAAGCCAAACCCATAGCCCCTGGAGGATTAAAGGTAATGAGATTAAAATTAAACAGGTCAAGGAGACTCATGATACGTATTTGAGTTATAATTGATGAGGGAATCAACCAAAATGCAGAATGAAAAGGAGAACTGAAAATGAAAAAAAGACAAAGACGAAGCATGATGTAAGATTAGTCAGAACCTTTATAGGGAGCTCAAGGTATTATATAATATATAAACTGTGAAATGAGAATGGAAGTGGAGCCCGTCAGGGTTGAGAAAATAAATCCCTTGTGGGGCAGAAGCTATGACTGAGGTATCCAATGATTACCTTGCTTTTGTCTTCACAAAAGAGGATGCTGACCAACAGCAGAACATCAGAGATCAGTTGGAGAGATTGGTAAGGATAAAAGTAGACAAAGATAAGGTACTGAATAGGCTGGTGGCACTCATTCAGTCTGATTTAAGGTGCATCATAGGTTGTTGGAGCAAGTAAGGATTGAAATGCTAGAGGGCCCAATCACAAAATTTCAAGATGTATAGGTGGTCCAACAGAGCTTGAGGGTCACAAATGTTACACCTCTGAGCAAAAGAGAGAGAAGGAAGAAACCCAGTTATATGTAAGCTGTAGCAATCACCCCTCAATGTAGGAGAAGATTATAGGTTCAAGTGTCACTGCACAACTTGAGCTTGAACAGCAAGGCCAGTGTGATGGGTGGGAGATTGGCACTGTCAGGGCACTGTCTCTGGTCTGACATGAGGCCCTGACACCCTTCTCAGGTTGTTGTATGGATCTCTTGGCACTGCTTTTAAAAAAAGAGCATTGGAATAATTATTGTATTGAACAATATTTATCCCTCAATCAACATTATGGAAAGAGATGATCAAGACATTAAGATTGACTGCTCAGGGGAGATTGCTGTGTGGAAGTTGGCTGCTGTGCTCCCTACATGGCAACAACGGCTGCATTTCAAAATGACTTCATTGTAAATCACTTCTGGGATAGTTAATGATCGTTAGAGACAACAAAAATTCAAGTCTTTTTTTCTCATTTTAATATTCATGTTGGGAGCAAATGACTCAACATCATTTGGGAAATCTGGAAATAGATTAAACGTATTACAATTTTTTAACACAGCAATTCCATTTGAATTTAATTTTATGTTTGCACACGCAATCAGTGTTAGCAGGTATGTTGTTCTGAATTCTAATATTTAAAGGGATAATCCAAACTGACAAGTTGAAGAAGTTGAAGTTGGAAGGAAGAGAGGCAATCAGAAATGGAAGGCAGGCACTCACTTCATAGGCACCTTCTTGCATATACTGTTGTGGTTGGGAGACCCCCAAAATCTCCACGCTTTCAGTTCCCTCCAAACCAATAGGAGGAAGAATCCTACTTGGGAAATTAAGAAGATGTGGCCAAAGATGACAGGAGAAGCCATCGTTGGAAGTATACTGACACACTCCTGCATCCAATTCAGCAAAAGCATTTGGTGAATGAACAAGGACAAGAAAGGTGAAAGTGTTTCATCCACAACCTGATGTGCATGTTGTCCATATTCCTTCACAGTGGCTTCTCAGGACAAATGTAATGCACCACACCTCAAAACCCTTTCCTCAAAAGTGCATTTTTCCCTCTGTTATACATTTTCTTATTGGTCCATCTGTCTATTCATCACTCCTACTTACACTTGACCTTACCCATGGCAATATCCATTGTATAGTTTTCATTAATAAATGTTCTCCACCTATTAGATAAATATGTAACTATGCTCACACACAGATCCTCTCTTCCGGCAGAAAAAGATAGGATGGAAATCAAGTGACAACAAACAAATATAAGAAGTCGGACTAGGAGTAAGCTATTCAGCTCCTTGAATCCCACTGATTAAGATCATGGCTGATCTGATTGTATCTTCTAATCTGTATTCCCCCATTGCCCTGAGAACCTTTCACCCCTTGCTTAACAAGAATCTAATGACATTTGCCCTAAAATTTATACTTAAGGCGTGTTTCAACCACGTTTTTGAGAAGAGAGTTCCAAAGACTCATGATTCTCTGAGAGAAGAAAGTATCTCATCTCTGATTTAAATGGACAATCCCTGATTTTAAACAGTGAACCTGCAGCTTTTATTTACAGTGGACAAGGAGAGGAATTTGGAATCAGCAGATTCTCGGCATAGACAATTACATGTCATACAACATTCAGTCAAAAGCAAGTGAGATAAGATCATATTCATTAATGTAATGCATTTATGAATGGGAAATCGTATTTGACAAACCTGAAGATTTTTTTGAGGATGCTGCTAACAGAATTGATATAGGGGAATTGATGGATTAACATTCTTGGACTTTCAGAAATAATTTGATAAACTCCCCCACATGATGTTGTTCAGTAAGATTAAGCCACATGCGTCATCAGGTAACATAGTGACATGGATTAAGTGTTGAGTAACTGACAGAAAACAAACATATGAATAAATCAGTCATTCTCATGTTAGCATGCTGTGACTTTGATGTACTACAAGAATCAGTATGAGCTATTCACGATACAGAACAGCAGCCCCCCATCCCAACACACACACACACAATGATTTGTATGTGGGACCAAATGTAATATTTCAAAATTTGCGGATGACATGAAGTTGGTTTGGAATATGTGCTGTGGGACAGATGCAAAAGCATCTTCAAGAGGATTTTGATAGACTTACTGATTGAACAAGAACATGACATTGGAATATATCGTGGAAAAATGTGGAATTATCAATTTTGGTAGGAAAAATAGTTGTGCAGAATACCTTTTAAATGAAAAGAGTTTACAAAGTGCAGATATACAAAGGGATCTCTAACAACTGGAGGCTACTTGCAAATAAAGAGCCTTAATCTTCAGAGACAGAAAGAACATGTACATGCATTGTACTTGTTTCAATTTAACAGCATAGCTGTTCACTGGTTCATCACTCAGGGCATTTCCGAAATAATCAGGGTTGTCCAGCCTTCATTCAAAATTTAAACAAAGCCTTACAATTAAACTGTCAATCATAATTAATGGATGCACTCTCCATGGCAACTTCCTGACCAATCTGAATCCACTATGCAAACTCATTAGTATTCTTCTCGCATTCAGTACGAATGTTTTTTTGTTCTATGGTGACCAGATTTCACTCAATATTCCAACTGTGGCCTAACAATTATTCTCTGCAAAATTAACTTGCTATCGTTTTCTTATACTTTATGCTCATATTGACAACACCAAGACTAGCATGAAGCATAAGGACTGAGAATCTGAGACTTCAAAAACCTGTTCATTGAGCATCCATTCCCATTCATTAATTTTTGTCCCAATTGTGTCATCGTACTGTTCTCCACAGTAAATTACATCTTCCACCTCATTAATTAATGAGGTGTTAATTAATATTTCACAATCCTGTTTACAGCCTTGCATCTACAAAATTTCAGATTAAAAAAGGGAGCAATAATCAAATAATAAGAACCTAACAACTGTAGCAATGAGGTCTTCAATATGTCTGACAAAGACTCCAGCTTGGCAAAAGTGAGGACTGCAGATGCTGGAGATCAGAGTCTAGATTAGGGTGGTGGTGGAAAACCACAGCAGGTCAGGCAGCATCCGAGGAGCAGGAAGATTGGCATTTCGGGCAAAAGCCCTTCATCAGGAATAGACATGAATAGACTCCAGTTTTCTTCATCCATTTTTACAAAGATACCTCTGCAGGTATCTTAAGCGAACTCTGAGTAGTAACTTTCCAAGTAACATTTAAGGGAACTTTTGATATTGCATTAGCTTGATAATTAGATAGAGCTATGCTGTACCACCAAATGTGCTAGGTCAGAATTACATGACACCAGGTTATAGTCTAACACGTTTATTTGAAATCACAAGTTATCAGAGCACAGCTCCTTCATCAGGTGAAGTAAAATGTCCTAGATCACAGAATTCTCAAATATCAAAGTTTGAATTTAACTTCTTACTGAGTGAATGAAGATGTTCAACAGTGTTAGATTCTGGGATAATCTAGGGCTGGGAATGATCCAAACTTACATTTCACAACTGTGAATATTTCTAACAGGTTTGAAACGATTTAAGTACAGTTGAGAACAGAAGTGAGTCAAACAGTCAGGGTCGTCAGGGACAAGGTGGGCCTAATAAATTAAACTGCATTTATTTCAATGCAAGGGGCCTAACAGGGAAAGCAGATGAACTCAGGGCATAGTTAGGAACATGGGACTGGGATATCATAGCAATTACAGAGACATGACTCAGGGATGGGCAGGACTGGCAGCTTAATGTTCCAGGATACAAATGTTACAGGAAGGATAGAAAGGGAGGCAAGAGAGGAGGGGGAGTGGCATTTTTGAAAAGGGATAGCATTACAGCTGTGCTGAGGGAGGATATTCCCGGAAATACATCCAGGGAAGTTATTTGGGTGGAACTGAGAAATAAGAAAGGGACGATCACCTTATTGGGATTGTATTATAGACCCCCTAATAGTCAGAGGGAAATTGAGAAACAAACTTGCAAGGAGATCGCAGCTATCTGTAAGAATAATAGGGTAGTTATGGTAGGGGATTTTAACTTTCCAAATTGCCATAGTGTTAAGGGTTCAGATGGAGAGGAATTTGTTAAGTGTGTACAAGACAATTTTCTGATAAGGTGCAAAACTTGACCTACTCTTTGGGACCAGTGACCATAAATCTATTAGATTTAGAATAAAGCTGGAAAAGGATAGACCAGATCTAAAAGTTGAAGTTATAATTTGGAGAAAAGCCAATTTTGACGGTATTAGGCAAGAACTTTCAAAAGCTGATTGGAAGCAGATGTTCACTGGAAAATGGGAAGCCTTCAGAAATGAGATAACGAGAATCCAGCGAAAATATATTCCTGTCAGGGTGAAAGGAAAGGCTGGTAGGTATAGGGAATGCTGTATGACTAAAGATATTGAGGATTTGGTGAAGAAAAAGAAGGAAACATATGTAAGGTGTTGACAGGATAGATCGAGTGAATCCTTAGAAGAGTATAAAGGCAGTAGGAGTATACTTAAGAGGAAAATGAGGAGGGCAAAAAGGGGACATGAGATAGCTTTGGCAAATAGAATTAAGGAGAATCCAAAGCGTTTTTACAAATACGTTAAGGACAAATGGGTAACTAGGTAGAGAATAGGGCCCCTCAAAGATCAGCGAGGCGGCCTTTGTGTGGAGCCACAGACAATGGGGGAGATACTAAATGAATATTTTGCATCAGGATTTACTGTTGAAAAAGATATGGAAGATCTAGACTGTAGGGAAATAGATGTTGACACCTTGCAAAATGTCCATATTACAGAGGAGGAAGTGCTGGATGTCTTGAAACACATAAAAGTGGATAAATACCCAGGACCTGGTCTGGTGTACCCTAGTACTCCGTGGGAAGCTAGAGAAGTGATTGCTGGGCTTCTTGATGAGACTCCTGACATGTCTCCCTTTTAAGTGGGCAGTACAGTGGCACAGTGGTTAGCACTGTTGCCTCACAGCGCCTGAGACCCGGGTTCAATTCCTGTCTCAGGCGACTGACTGTGTGGAGTTTGCACGTTCTCCCCGTGTCTGCATGGGTTTCCTCTGGGTGCTCCGGTTTCCTCCCACAGTCCAAAGATGTGCGGGTCAGGTGAATTGGCCATGCTAAATTGCCCGTAGTGTTAGGTAAATGTAGGGGGATAGGTGGGTTGCGCTTCGGCGGGTCGGTGTGGACTTGTTGGGCCGAAGGGCCTGTTTCCACATTGTAAGTAATCTAATCTAATCTAATTTGTATCATCGATAGTCACAGGTGAGGTGCCGGAAGACTGGAGGTTGGCTAACGTGGTGCCACTGTTTAAGAAGGATGGTAAGGACAAGCCAGGGAACTATAGATGAGTGAGCCTGACGTCAGTGGAGGGCAATTTGTTGGAGGCAATCCTGAGGGATAGAATGTACATGTATTTGGAAAGGCAAGGACTGATTAGGGATAGTCAACATGGCTACGTGTGTGGGAAATCATGTCTCACAAACTTGATTGAGTTTTTTGAGGAAGTAACAAAGAGGATTGACGAGGGCAGAGCAGTTGACATGATCTATATGGACTTCAGTAAAGCGTTCGATAAGGTTCCCCATGGGAGATAGGTTAGCAAGGTTAGATCTCATGGAATACAGGGAGAACTAACAATTTGGATACAGAACCAGCTCAAAGACAGAAGACAGAGGGTGGTGGTGGAGGGTTGTTTTTCAGACTGGAGGCCTGTGACCAGTGGAGTGCCACAAGGATCGGTGCTGGGTCCACTACTTTTTGTCATTTACACAAACGATTTGGATGCGAGCATTAGAGGGACAGTTAGTAAGTTTGCAGATGACACCAAAATTGGAGGTGTAATGGACAGTGAACAGGGTCACCTCAGATTACAACAGGATCTTGATTAGATGGGCCAATGGGCTAGGAAGTGGCTGATGGAATTTAATTCAGATAAATGCGAGGTGCTGCATTTTGGAAAAGCAAATCTTAGCAGGACTTATACACTTAATGGTAAGGTCCTAGGGAGTGCTGCTGAACAAAGGGACCTTGGAGTGCAGGTTCATAGCTCCTTGAAAGTGGAGTCACAGGTAGTTAGGAAAGTGAAGGTGGTGTTTGGTATGCTTTCTTTTATTGGTCAGAGTATTGAGTACAGGAGTTGGGAGGTCATGTTGCAGTTTTACAGGACATTGGTTAGCCACTGTTGGAATATTGCATGCAATTCTGGTCTCCTTCCTATCGGAAGGATGTTGTGAAACTTGAAAGGGTTCAGAAAAGATTTACAAATATATTGCCAGGGTTGGAGAATTTGAGCTATAGGGAGAGGCTGGACAGGCTGGGGCTGTTTTCCCTGGAGTGTCAGAGGCTGAGGGGTGACAATAAATAGACAAAGTCTTTTCCCTGGGATTGGGGAGTCCAGAACTAGAGGGCATAGGTTTAGGGTGAGAGGGGAAAGATATAAAAGGGACCTATGGGGCAACTTTTTCACACAGAGGGTGGTACGTGTATGGAACAAGCTGCCAGAGGAAGTGATGGAGGCTGTACAACTGCAGCATTTAAGAGACATTTGGATGTGTATATGAATAGGAAAGGTTTGGAGGGATATGGGCCGGGTGCTGACAGGTGGGACTAGATTGGGTTGGGATATCTGGTTGGCATGGACCGAAGGGTCTGTTTCCATGTTGTACACCTCTAAGACTCTATGAATCTATAACAAACAACAGAACTATATGAATCACAGTTGCTTTTGATTTATTTTGAGTCCTTAATTATTTTTCCTAATATACTGTAGGAAGGGAGCATGAGCCTGTGGAAAGGAGAAACATAACAAATGTCAAGAGTATAACGTCAAAAATAACCTTCAGGCTAAGCAAGATCATATTTTTAAAGAAGTTTAAGTTGCAAAACAAATTGGAATTCAATTAAGATTAGGAAAAATCCATGGTAAGAGTAAATGGATTGTAGTGATTGGAACAAGCCCAGCCAGGTGGACCTCTTAGAATATGAGTTCCCCGATTGGAGCTATAATAGTAACAGACCATAAACCCCTGCTCAGGCTATTTAAAGAGGACAGAGCCATGCTGCCCATAGCTTCAGGTCAAACACCATCTGGGTAGCCAAGTGGCAAATGTGAATATCTTGAGCTAACTCCCACTGGCAGATATACCACTGGTGGTGCCACCACTAGAAGAATGCATTCTGGTTTTATACTTTCTAGACACCCTTCCAGTCACCACTGACAAGATCAGACTGTTGACATAAAAAGACCTTGCCTTGGCAAAACTAAGATATTTTGTAGTGATGGGGAAAACAAAAAGGCCATCACAACCAGGATTGAGACTTTCCTGAACCCAGTGAGATGATGGAGATAAGCATATTATTACAGGGAGCAAGAGTAATTGTCCCAGCTAAAGGCTGAACTCCACCAGGGTGATGCAGGCGTTTCCAGAATGAACATTCAGCCAGAAGTTATGTCAGCTGGCCAGGATTAGATGCAGACATAGATGCATTGGTTGGGCAGTGCCCAGATGCCAATAAGGACAAAAATTATGCCAGCAGCTCCCCACATTTGTGTGAATCTCCAGTTAAACTCTAGACTCGGTTACACCTTGACTCTGCCAGCCCTTTCATGGGATCTATGTTTTTAGTCATTGTGGGTGCTCATTCAAAGTGATTGTATGTGCATAGAGTTAGTTCATCAAACAGGGACAATGATTGAAAAGTTGCAAGCATCTTTTGCAATACATGGACTCCCGGAGGTGTTGGTCACATACAATGGACCATCATTTATCAGCAGAGAATTCAGGTATTTCTGAAAGTCGAATGACATTCAGCATGTAAGGCCATCTCCATACCATCCATCATCCAATGGTCGGGCCAAAAGGGCAGTCCAAACTTTGAAGACAAACTTAAAGAAACAGCCTGCAGCTTCCTTTGATAACAAACTGTTCCTATTTGATGATAGGATCACCTCACACACAACTACAGAGATAGCTCCAGCAGAGTTGTTTATTGGAAGAAGACGCAACACCAGGTTTACCCTTAGCTTACAGGAGCTGGAGAGGAGGGTGAAACCACATCAGGAATGCTAATACTGGACACAAGATTCCTCTAAGTGAGAGAGGTGGTTTAATTGCAGACACAATGTTTAGTGTCTAAACCATAGGAATGGTCCTACATGGTAAGAGGCCTGGTGGATCCTAGGTCTAGTCCCGTGACGGACAAAAGTTCAGGTAGAAGAGGCAATCCTGAACAAGGACATGGGCCACATGAAAATTTCAAACAGGGCAACTTCAAAGCATGCCTGGCCCCTTAGAATATCCGGCAAGGCTGTCAGAATCCATAGGTTCTTCCTGTTCTGCCGAGCATCAAAAAAACCTCTGAGGACAAAATGGACACAGCAGATGTTGCAGACCCGACACCATTACAGCCTGAAGAAGAAGATGAATTTTGTCCGAGATGCTCTGGATGCAAGAGGCAGGCTACTGCCCGGTACACACCGCCAGAGACGGGGGCAGAGTCAGAGGAACCGGACCTGGTGCGAAAACACCCCAAGAGAAGCTACAGGAAAAAGAAGGGATCTACATCCCATGGCTTAGAGAGGGAGAGATGTTATGACTAGAACAAGGTCAGCCAGGTGAACCTTTTAGAATATGAGAATAATAGCCTGATTGGGGCTGTTGACCTGGTCCAATCAGGGAGAACCAGCTGACAGATATAAACAGGAGTGTTCCCCCTCCAACTCTATTTTGATTTAGTCCCTGCCCTCCCCTTCACTGTTTTGATCACACAGCATTGCCCTTTGATGTGAAGGGCACTGCTCGTCACAGGCCACTCGGGTGTTTTCCTACTTTTCCTGGTGGTGGAAATTAAATAAAGATTTGTACACCTTGTCTCTCACTGTGTCTCACACCTGCACACACACACCATGGGTGCTGGGGATAAAAATAATAAGCACTACCGCAGTTAGGCGGTAGTGTGGGGGGTTAATGAAAAAAAAAAAGAAAAGGAAAAAAAAAAAAAAAAAAAAAAATAAACAGGAGTGTTCCCTGCCCTCCCCTTCACTGTTTTGATCACACAGCATTGCCCTTTGATGTGAAGGGCACTGCTCGTCACAGGCCACTCGGGTGTTTTCCTACTTTTCCTGGTGGTGGAAATTGAATAAAGATTTGTGCACTTTATGTCTCTCACTGTGTCTCACAGCTGCACACACACACCATGGGTGCTGGGGTTAAAAATAATAAGCACTACCGCAGTTAGGCGGTAGTGTGGGGGTTAATTTTTAAAAAATAAAAAGAAAAAAATAAAAAAAAAAAATAAAAATAAACATAAAAAAATAAACAGGAGTGTTGGTGCGGAGGAGGGAGGGCAGGTCTGAAGACCTCCTCGTGGGTCTGCTCCTGGGCCTGGCCAAACTGGCCATAAACAGGTCCAGGCAGCGGGCCGTGGAGGGGGTCGTTAGGGCCGACTGCCTGCCCCTCTTCCGCGGTTACGTTAGGGCCCGGGTGTCCTTGGAGAAGGAGCACGCGGTGTCCACCAACACCCTGGAGTTGTTCAGGGAGAGGTGGGCGCCGCAGGGAGTGGAGTGCATCATTTCCCCCTCCAACTCTATTTTGATTTAGTCCCTGCCCTCCCCTTCACTGTTTTGATCACACAGCATTGCCCTTTGACGTGAAGGGCACTGCTTGTCACTAGACCACTCGGGTGTTTCCCCCTGTCAGGAGTTGGACCAGTGGCAGTGTTGTGCCTGGAGAAGGAGAAGGAGAAGGAGAAGGAGAAGGAGAAGGAGAAGGAGAAGGAGAAGGAGAAGGAAGAAGAGAGAAGAACAAGGAGGAGGTGGAGGAAGGAGGTGAGAGCTGGTGTTCTGGGCCCTGTGTTTGAGCTGACCTGGGGCCCACTCCCACTGCTGGTCTCTGGGACCCCGCCTGGGCCTGCCCTCCACCACCGCAGCCTGGGACTCGCCTGAGGCCCCTTCCCACAACCTCCTCCACTGGTGTGACCTGAGGCCTACCTCCACTGCTGGGACCAAGGGCCAGCCTGGGACTCGCCAGAGGCCTGCCTCAACTTCTGCTGCAGCCAGAGGCCTGCCTCCACCAGCGCTGCCTGGGACTTGCCTGGGAGTCCCTCCCCAACTGAGGGCCTGCCTGGGACTCGCCAGAGGCCTGCCTCCACCACCGCAGCCTGGGACTTGCCTGAGGCCACTCCCCGCAGCCTCCACCACTGCTGCGACCTGAGGCCCACCTCCACCGCTGCTGCCCAGGACATAATTTTGGGGCTGCCTGGGACTTGTCTTGGGGACCCCCCCAACAGGCCTGCCCCCAACACTGCAACCGAGGGCCTGCCGAGGACTTGCCTGAGGCCTGCCTCCACCACCGCTGCCTAGGACTCGCCTCGGGTGACTGGCCTCGGGCACCTCCCCAAGGACTCCACCGCGACTACTGCCAGAGGCCCACCTCCACCGCTGCTGCCGGGGGCCGACGGAGTATGGCGAGCCCGAAGGTCGCAGGGCCCAGCCGGACCTACGCCGGGGTAGCCGCTGCCTTGGGCTCGGCTGGCCCAACCCCGGCCGCAACCGCATCCCCCTTCAGGCACCTGACCAAACGCCTGGGGGTCAGGGCCTATCCCCATCCCAACATGACCATCGAGGCCTGCAGTAAGGCCATGGCTAGTGTGGTCGGCCCACTGGCCATCGTCGCTGCGGCCCGCATGTACGGGAAGGCCGTCTTCTTTCTTAAGACCGAGCAGGCGGTCCACCTGGCCGTGGAGAGGGGGCTCACTGTGGGCGGGACATATTTGCCAGTCGACCCTTTGGAGGTCACGGCCCAGAGAGTCGTGATCTCCAACGTCCCGCCCTTCATTGCCAGCGAGCTCCTTCTTCCCCACCTCAACACCTTGGGGGAGATCCGGTCAGGTGTTCAACCGCTCCTGCTCGGTCTTAAGGACCCCACCCTCCGTCACGTGTACTCCTTCCGACGCCAGGTGTTTATTTGCCTGGCCCGGGAGGAGGTCACGGAGGGCTCCTTCACTGTCCTCCACGAGGGCGCGGCATACCGCGCCTTCTGGACGGCGGACGGCGTGCGGTGCCACCTGTGCCGCGAGGTGGGGCACATTCGAAAAAACTGCCCCACCCAGAAAGCTGCCCAGCCCACACCAACGGCTGCGGGTGGTGCCGCCGCACCCACTCCCCCTCCCCCAAAGTCAACACCACAGGCCCCGGCACCGGGGGCTAAGCCGGAGGCTCCCAATGCCTCAGCCTCTGGCAGGGAGGAGGGTGAGCGTCCGACCGAACGGAAGGCGCTCAGGAAGACGCAACGCGTCAAGCCCGCCCACGGGGAGACCACCCTATCCCCATCCCCTTCCCCTTCCCCTCCACGTAACCCACGACCTGCCCCGCCCCGGCACGACAATGCCCCTGCGGCCGTGCCAGCGTCGCCCCGGCGCGGGAACCCTGACCCCCGAACCCCCAAACCCGTACCTGATCCCGGTCCCACTGACCCCGACCCCAACACCGACCCCCACCTCGTTAAGGAAACTCCTGGGGCTTCAACCCCCCCTCCAGAAACTGAGCCCCGCCCCACCCAGCCACCCCCTGGCACTAACCTGGGGGGAACCATCGCTGCTCCACTTCCTGCAGCGACCGTGTCTCTGGGCCCCGGAGAGGGAACTGGGCCCCTGCCCCGCCCGCCATCACCTGATATACCAGGGGCGGGGCAGGAAGTGACACGGCTGACCCTCTCCACCCTGGCCACGCCCCCTGCATTCCCCCAGCCAATCATATTCCGGGAAAGGCTGGGGGGAGGGACCTCGGGCCCCACGACCACCAAGGCGGGCGGGGAGGGGAAGACCCATAAATCCCCCCCTGTCTCTCTGGGGAAGAGGCGCCGGCCCTTGGAGGGGGGAGAAATCCCGTCAGCGCGCCGGGCGCGCTGCCCCTCTCCAGGGGATGAGCCGACGGTGTCTCCCCACTGTCCTGCACCATGGCCTGACCTGCCCAAACCCCCAGGGGCGACAGCCGGGCCTTCCACCGCCATAACTCCTCCAGCCCCTGGGGAGGATTTTAATACCGTCACGGGCCATGGTGCAGGCGGCCGTGTTCTTTTTAACATTGGGTCGTCGAGCGGTGGAGGGGAGGAAGGTGTTATCCTCGCTCCTCCCTCCCAGACTGTTTTTCCGGGGGCCTTGGCCCTGGGGGAGGACCTTTTCCCCGAGGAGCCGGGCGTCCCGGTGTCGGGAGAGGAGCGGGGCCCCGAGCCTCTGCCGCCCGGCGACCCGAACTCGGGGCGTTCCGGGAAGGGGTGCGCCGAGGAAGATACGGAAGGTGACCCTGGGGGTGGGGTCACTGGAGGTTTGAGGCCAGTTGGCGGTGCCGGACCAGCCCCCATCCTCTCGGTGGGGGAGGGGTCGGTGACCGAAGGCGACCTCCCGGAGGAGGGTTCTGGGTCGGTGGCGGACACCGGGGACGACGCGGAGTCCGTCTCCAGCGACATTTTCGAGTCCCAGGTGCCCCCCACCGATCTCCCCCTCATCCCCCTCGAGGAACTCCGGGAATTTGTCGAGGAAACTCGGAGTCGCCGGGATAGAGCCCAACTGGCGCTCGACCGCTGGAGCTCCTTCGAAAGAATCTACTGGTCGGCCCACGCTGCGCGCCAGGCGCCCGGGCTTGACGTCAATGAGCGAAAGCGAGTCAGGAACTTCCTGGGAGCACTCCTGGTGAGGGCGAGGGACTTCTGTGCCCCTCTCTCGTCCTCCCAGTAAATATGTACATAGTTTAACTGTGTGTACTGGTGGTGGTTGCACTATACTTCCGACATGGAGACAACTATAGCCAGCCTCAACATCAACGGCAGCAGGGAGTCACAGCGCAGATTCCAGACCCTCTCGGTCCTTCGGGACGGGAGGTATGCGGTGTGCTTCCTGCAAGAAACCCACACTACCCCGGGAGACGAAGCCACCTGGCTCCTGGAGTGGCGAGGGGGGGTCTACATGAGTCACCTCACCCGCAGATCTGGCGGGGTGGCTATCTTGTTGGCCCCGCATTTTCAGCCGGAGATCTTGGGGGTCAGGGAGCCAGTGCCAGGCCGTTTGCTTCACCTGACGGTTCGGCTGGGGGGCGCGGTGCTTCACTTGGTGAACGTCTACGCTCCCCTGGCCGGGCCGAGGCAAGCGAGCTTCTTCGAAGAAGTGTCCGCTCATCTCGCTTCCATCGACGAGAACCAGTGCGTCGTCCTCGGGGGAGATTTTAACTGCGTCCTCGAGGACAGGGACCACGGCGGTGCCCGCACGAGTTCGACGTCGGGGAGGAGGTTGGGGGACTTGGTCAAGTCCTTGGACCTGGTGGACGTCTGGCGGAATCTCCATCCTGACTCCATCGCCTTCACCTTCGTGAGGCCTGGGGTCGGAGCGTCCAGAATCGACCGCCTGTACGTTTCGCGGGCGTACGCCTCCTGCTTTCCGAAGGCCTCCACGCGGCAGGTGTCGTGCACGGACCATCACCTGGTGTGGGCGGAACTCCTTCCGTTCGGCGCCAGGTTGGGCTCCGCGTACTGGCACTTTAACAACCTGCTGCTGGAGGACGAGCGGTTCCGGGACTCGTTTCGTCGTTTCTGGGCCGGCTGGAGAAGGAAGCGGGGAAGCTTCCCCTCCCTGAGGCTATGGTGGGACGTGGGCAAGGCTCACGTCCGCGTCTTCTGTCAGGAGTACGCGAGGGGGTCGACGAAGAGGCGGAAATCCAGGATCGGGGAGTTGGAGAGGGAGATGCTCGACCTGGAGTCACGCCTCGGTCAGCCCGACGCGGACCCGGCCCTGCGCGGGGTGTACGAAGAGAAGAAGGCCGCGCTCCGGGACCTGCAGCTCGTCGGGGCTCGGGGCGCATACGTGAGGTCGCGGCTCCAGCTCCTCCAGGACCTGGACCGCGGCTCCCCCTTCTTCTACTCGCTGGAAAAAAGGCGTGGCACCCGTCAGCAGCTCCTTGTGCTGCTGGCCGACGACGGGTCCCTCGTCTCGGATCCGGAGGGTATCAGGGCCCACGTCCGATCCTATTACACGGCCCTGTTCTCTCCGGATCCGTCCAGCGAGGACGCTCGCAGAGTTCTGTGGGAGGACCTGCCGCAGCTCAGCCCGGAGGACGCCGGAAGGCTCGACGCTCCCGTCACCTTAGAGGAGCTGACCGGCGCCCTCGACCGGCTCTCGCGGGGCAAATCCCCGGGGCTGGACGGGCTGACTGTGGAGTTCTTCAGGGCGTTCTGGGACGTCCTGGGGAGCGACTACGCACAGGTCCTGGGGGAGTGTCTAAATGCCGGAGAGCTGCCCCTTTCTTGGCGCAGGGCGGTCATCGTCCTGCTGCCAAAGAAGGGGGACCTTCGTTCTTTGAAGAACTGGCGTCCGGTCTCCCTCCTCAGCACGGACTACAAAATCTTTGCCAGGGTGTTGTCTTCTCGCCTGGCTTCCGTGCTGGCCCACATGATTCACCCGGACCAGTCCTACACGGTCCCGGGCCGGAGGATACAAGACAACGTCCATCTGGTCCGGGACCTGATCCATTTCTGTCGACGGGCTGGTCTGCCGAGCGCCTTCCTGTCTCTCGACCAGGAGAAGGCGTTCGACAGGGTCGATCACGAGTACCTGCTCGGGACTCTGCGGGCGTTCGGGTTCGGGACGCAGTTCGTCGCCCGGATCCGACTTTTGTACGCCGCCGCAGAGTGTCTGGTTAAAGTTAACGGGTCCCTGACGGCGCCCCTTCGCTTCGGGAGAGGAGTGCGTCAAGGCTGCCCCCTGTCCGGCCAGCTGTATTCCCTGTGCGTGGAGCCTTTCCTGCGCCTCTTGCGGAGGAGGTTGTCGGGGCTGGTTCTGCGCGGCGCGGGCGCGGGGGTGGTCCTCTCGGCCTACGCCGACGACGTGCTCCTCACTTTCACCGACCCGGCTGACCTGGGGAGGATGCGCGAGTGCCAGGCCGTGTACTCGGCGGCGTCTTCCGCCAGGATCAACTGGGCCAAATGTTCCGGGCTACTGGTGGGTCCGTGGCGGGTGGACTCCCTGCCGGAGGAGTTTCGGGGGTTCAGCTGGAGTACCACCCATCTCCTCTACCTGGGGGTCTACCTCAGCCCGACCGAGGAATCCTGGCCGGCCAACTGGCAGGAGCTGGAGGCCAAAGTCTCGGCTCGCCTAGGCCGCTGGACAGGACTGCTCCGAGTGCTATCTTACAGGAGCCGAGTGCTGGTCATAAACCAGCTGGTGGCCGCCATGCTGTGGTACCGGCTGGTCACTTTGGTCCCTCCTCCTGGCTTTGTCGCTGACATCCAGAGAACGTTGGTCGACTTCTTCTGGGACAAAAAGATGCACTGGGTCGCTGCGCAGGTTCTGAGTCTCCCCATTGAGGAGGGCGGTCAGTCGCTGGTGTGCGTCCGCACCCAGGTCGCGACCTTCCGCCTTCAGACCTTGCAGCGATACCTTTACGTCGAGCCTCCTCCTAGGTGGTGCGCCCTGGCGACGTATTTTTTTCCGCCAGGTGCGTAACCTCAACTACGACACGCAGCTCCTGTTCGTCGATCGTGACGGTTTGGAGGTCGCCCTCAAGGTGCTGCCTGTCTTTTACCAGGACCTGATCACTGTCTGGAACATGGTCGAATCGCGTCGCGCCTACCCTCCGGCAGGAGTAGCGGCTGTCGTCAGGGAGCCGTTGCTCAGGAATCCGCACCTCCGTGCTCGCGGGTTCGAGTGGCTGTCGGAGGGGAGGGCCGTGGCGGCGAGGGTGACCAGGGTCGGGGACGTGCTGGGTGCCGGGGGCCTGGGCTGGACGTTGCCGCAAGACATAGCGAGCAGGGCAGCGGTAGACGTCCGGTACGTGGCCACCGGCATCCGACGCCTTAAAACGGCGGTGCTCGGACCCGACGTAGTGCACCAGTTGGAGGACGCTCAGGTGTGCGGTGGGATCCCGTCCGCGCTCACCCCTGCCCGGACGGAATTTCACATCGGCCCCAGGGTCCCGTACTTCCCGCGGGAGCCTGTGCCCCACAACCTGAGCCGCCTCCGTAATTTTAGGTTTGTCCCGTTCAAGGACGTTAAAAGGCGGGTCCTGTACAGACTGCTGCTGCACACCGTCCACCTCTTCTCCCTCATCCACCACCCGGACACGCCCTGGCGTGCCCATTTGCCACTGGGCGGTGGGGGTCCCCAGTGGAGGGCCCTCTACGCAGGAGTCCTCCCCCTTTCTCTCGGGGATCTGGGGTGGAGGGTGTTGCACGCAGCAGTCCCCTGCAACCGCAGATTGCGGTGGTTCACGGACTCCCAGCCCAACTGCTTGTTCTGTGGCGCTGTGGAGTCCGTGGACCATGTGTATATTGGGTGTGGGCGTTTGCACTCCCTTTTTGATTTTCTTAAAAACCTCCTCCTCTGCTTTTGTTTGCACTTCAGTCCCACGCTCCTGATCTTCGGGCACCCGGTGCGGAGGAGGGAGGGCAGGTCTGAAGACCTCCTCGTGGGTCTGCTCCTGGGCCTGGCCAAACTGGCCATAAACAGGTCCAGGCAGCGGGCCGTGGAGGGGGTCGTTAGGGCCGACTGCCTGCCCCTCTTCCGCGGTTACGTTAGGGCCCGGGTGTCCTTGGAGAAGGAGCACGCGGTGTCCACCAACACCCTGGAGTTGTTCAGGGAGAGGTGGGCGCCGCAGGGAGTGGAGTGCATCATTTCCCCCTCCAACTCTATTTTGATTTAGTCCCTGCCCTCCCCTTCACTGTTTTGATCACACAGCATTGCCCTTTGATGTGAAGGGCACTGCTCATCACTGGCCACTCGGGTGTTTTCCTACTTTTCCTGGTGGTGGAAATTGAATAAAGATTTGTACACCTTGTCTCTCACTGTGTCTCACACCTGCATACACACACCATGGGTGCTGGGGATAAAAATAATAAGCACTACCGCAGTTAGGCGGTAGTGTGGGGGGTTAATGAAAAAGAAAAGAAAAAAAAAAAAAAAAAAAATAAAAAAAAAAATAAACAGGAGTGTTCCCTGCCCTCCCCTTCACTGTTTTGATCACACAGCATTGCCCTTTGATGTGAAGGGCACTGCTCGTCACAGGCCACTCGGGTGTTTTCCTACTTTTCCTGGTGGTGGAAATTGAATAAAGATTTGTGCACTTTATGTCTCTCACTGTGTCTCACAGCTGCACACACACACCATGGGTGCTGGGGTTAAAAATAATAAGCACTACCGCAGTTAGGCGGTAGTGTGGGGGTTAATTTTTAAAAAATAAAAAGAAAAAAATAAAAAAAAAAAATAAAAATAAAAATAAAAATAAAAAAATAAACAGGAGTGTTGGTGCGGAGGAGGGAGGGCAGGTCTGAAGACCTCCTCGTGGGTCTGCTCCTGGGCCTGGCCAAACTGGCCATAAACAGGTCCAGGCAGCGGGCCGTGGAGGGGGTCGTTAGGGCCGACTGCCTGCCCCTCTTCCGCGGTTACGTTAGGGCCCGGGTGTCCTTGGAGAAGGAGCACGCGGTGTCCACCAACACCCTGGAGTTGTTCAGGGAGAGGTGGGCGCCGCAGGGAGTGGAGTGCATCATTTCCCCCTCCAACTCTATTTTGATTTAGTCCCTGCCCTCCCCTTCACTGTTTTGATCACACAGCATTGCCCTTTGACGTGAAGGGCACTGCTTGTCACAGACCACTTGGGTGTTTCCCCCTGTCAGGAGTTGGACCAGTGGCAGTGTTGTGCCTGTAGGAGAAGAGAGAAGAGAGAAGACCAAGGAGGAGGTGGAGGAAGGAGGTGAGAGCTTTGTGTTCTGGGCCCTGTGTTTGAGCTGACCTGGGGCCCACTCCCACTGCTGGTCCCTGGGACCCCGCCTGGGCCTGCCTCCATCACCGCAGCCTGGGACTCGCCTGAGGCCCCTTCCCACAACCTCCTCCACTGGTGTGACCTGAGGCCTACCTCCACTGCTGGGACCAAGGGCCAGCCTGGGACTCGCCAGAGGCCTGCCTCAACTTCTGCTGCAGCCAGAGGCCTGCCTCCACCAGCGCTGCCTGGGACTTGCCTGGGAGTCCCTCCCCAACTGAGGGCCTGCCTGGGACTCGCCAGAGGCCTGCCTCCACCACTGCAGCCTGGGACTTGCCTGAGGCCACTCCCCGCAGCCTCCACCACTGCTGTGACCTGAGGTCCACCTCCACTGCTGCTGCCCAGGACTTAATTTTGGGGCTGCCTGGGACTTGTCTTGGGGACACCCCCCCCCCCCCCAACAGGCCTGCCCCCAACACTGCAACTGAGGGCCTGCCGAGGACTTGCCTGAGGCCTGCCTCCACCACCGCTGCCTAGGACTCGCCTCGGGTGACTGGCCTCGGGCACCTCCCCAAGAACTCCACCGCGACTACTGCCAGAGGCCCACCTCCACCGCTGCTGCTGGGGGCCGACGGAGTATGGCGAGCCCGAAGGTCGCAGGGCCCAGCCGGACCTACGCCGGGGTAGCCGCTGCCTTGGGCTCGGCTGGCCCAACCACGGCCGCAACCGCATCCCCCTTCAGGCACCTGACCAAACGCCTGGGGGTCAAGGCCTATCCCCATCCCAACATGACCATCGAGGCCTGCAGTAAGGCCATGGCTAGTGTGGTCGGCCCACTGGCCATCGTCGCTGCGGCCCGCATGTACGGGAAGGCCGTCTTCTTCCTTAAGACCGAGCAGGCGGTCCACCTGGCCGTGGAGAGGGGGCTCACTGTGGGCGGGACATATTTGCCAGTCGACCCTTTGGAGGTCACGGCCCAGAGAGTCGTGATCTCCAACGTCCCGCCCTTCATTGCCAGCGAGCTCCTTCTTCCCCACCTCAACACCTTGGGGGAGATCCGGTCAGGTGTTCAACCGCTCCTGCTCGGTCTTAAGGACCCCACCCTCCGCCATGTATACTCCTTCCGACGCCAGGTGTTTATTTGCCTGGCCCGGGAGGAGGTCACGGAGGGATCCTTCACCATCCTCCACGAGGGCGCGGCCTACCGCGCCTTCTGGACGGCGGACGGCGTGCGGTGCCACCTGTGCCGCGAGGTGGGGCATATTAGAAAAAACTGCCCCACCCAGAAAGCTGCCCAGCCCACACCAACGGCTGCGGGTGGTGCCGCCGCACCCACTCCCCCTCCCCCAAAGTCAACACCACAAGCCCCGGCACCGGGGGCTAAGCCAGAGGCTCCCAATGCCTCAGCCTCTGGCAGGGAGGGGGTGAGCGTCCGACCGAACGGAAGGCGCTCAGGAAGACGCAACGCGTCAAGCCCGCCCACGGGGAGACCACCCTATCCCCATCCCCTTCCCCTTCCCCTCCACGTAGCCCACGACCTGCCCCGCCCCGGCACGACAATGCCCCTGCGGCCGTGCCAGCGTCGCCCCGGCGCGGGAACCCTGACCCCCGAACCCCCAAACCCGTACCTGATCCCGGTCCCACTGACCCCGACCCCAACACCGACCCCTACCTCGTTAAGGAAACTCCTGGGGCTTCAACCCCCCCTCCAGAAACTGAGCCCCGCCCCACCCAGCCACCCCCTGGCACTAACCTGGGGGGAACCATCGCTGCTGCACTTCCTGCAGCGACCGTGTCTCTGGGCCCTGGAGAGGGAACTGGGCCCCGGCCCCGCCCGCCATCACCTGATATACCAGGGGCGGGGCAGGAAGTGACACAGCTGACCCTCCCCACCATGGCCACGCCCCCTGAATTCCCCCAGCCAATCATATTCCGGGAAAGGCTGGAGGGAGGGACCTCGGGCCCCATGACCACCAAGGCGGGCGGGGAGGCGAAGGCTCATAAACTCCCCCCTGTCTCTCTGGGGAAGAGGCACTGGCCCTTGGAGGGGGGAGAAATCCCATCAGCGCGCCGGCGGCGCTGCCCCTCTCCAGGGGATGAGCCGACGGTGCCCCCCCACTGTCCTGCACCATGGCCCGACCTGCCCAAACCCCCAGGGGCGACAGCCGGGCCTTCCACCACCATAACTCCTCCAGCCCCTGGGGAGGATTTTAATACTATCACAGGCCATGGTGCAGGCGACCGCCTTCTTTTCAGTATTGGGTCGTCGAGCGGTGGTGGGGAGGAAGGTGTTATCCTTGCTCCTCCCTCCCAGACTGTTTTTTCCGGGGGCCTTGGCCCTGGGGGAGGACCTTTTCCCCGAGGAGCCGGGCGTCCCGGTGTCGGGAGAGGAGCGGGGCCCCGAGCCTCTGCCGCCCGGCGACCCGAACTCGGGGCATTCCGGGAAGGGGTGCGCCGAGGAAGATACGGAAGGTGACCCTGGGGGTGGGGTCACTGGAGGTTTGAGGCCAGTTGGCGGTGCCGGACCAGCCCCCATCCTCTTGGTGGGGGAGGGGTCGGTGACCGAAGGCGACCTCCCGGAGGAGGGTTCTGGATCGGTGGCGGACACCGGGGACGACGCGGAGTCCGTCTCCAGCGAGATTTTCGAGTCCCAGGTGCCCCCCACCGATCTCCCCCTCATCCCCCTCGAGGAACTCCGGGAATTTGTCGAGGAAACTCGGAGTCGCCGGGATAGAGCCCAACTGGCGCTCGACCGCTGGAGCTCCTTCGAAAGAGTCTACTGGTCGGCCCACGCTGCGCGCCAGGCGCCCGGGCTTGACGTCAATGAGCGAAAGCGAGTCAGGAACTTCCTGGGAGCACTCCTGGTGAGGGCGAGGGACTTCTGTGCCCCTCTCTCGTCCTCCCAGTAAATATGTACATAGTTTAACTGTGTGTACTGGTGGTGGTTGTACTATACTTCCGACATGGAGACAACTATAGCCAGCCTCAACATCAACGGCAGCAGGGAGTCACAGCGCAGATTCCAGACCCTCTCGGTCCTTCGGGACGGGAGGTATGCGGTGTGCTTCCTGCAAGAAACCCACACTACCCCGGGAGACGAAGCCACCTGGCTCCTGGAGTGGCGAGGGGGGGTCTACATGAGTCACCTCACTCGCAGATCTGGCGGGGTGGCTATCTTGTTGGCCCCGCATTTTCAGCCGGAGATCTTGGGGGTCAGGGAGCCAGTGCCAGGCCGTTTGCTTCACCTGACGGTTCGGCTGGGGGGCGCGGTGCTTCACTTGGTGAACGTCTACGCTCCCCTGGCCGGGCCGAGGCAAGCGAGCTTCTTCGAAGAAGTGTCCGCTCATCTCGCTTCCATCGACGAGAACCAGTGCGTCGTCCTCGGGGGAGATTTTAACTGCGTCCTCGAGGACAGGGACCACGGCGGTGCCCGCACGAGTTCGGCGTCGGGGAGGAGGTTGGGGGACTTGGTCAAGTCCTTGGACCTGGTGGACGTCTGGCGGAATCTCCATCCTGACTCCATCGCCTTCACCTTCGTGAGGCCTGGGGTCGGAGCGTCCAGAATCGACCGCCTGTACGTTTCGCGGGCGTACGCCTCCTGCTTTCCGAAGGCCTCCACGCGGCAGGTGTCGTGCACGGACCATCACCTGGTGTGGGCGGAACTCCTTCCGTTCGGCGCCAGGTTGGGCTCCGCGTACTGGCACTTTAACAACCTGCTGCTGGAGGACGAGCGGTTCCGGGACTCGTTTCGTCGTTTCTGGGCCGGCTGGAGAAGGAAGCGGGGAAGCTTCCCCTCCCTGAGGCTATGGTGGGACGTGGGCAAGGCTCACGTCCGCGTCTTCTGTCAGGAGTACGCGAGGGGGTCGACAAAGAGGCGGAAATCCAGGATCGGGGAGTTGGAGAGGGAGATGCTCGACCTGGAGTCACGCCTCGGTCAGCCCGACGCGGACCCGGCCCTGCGCGGGGTGTACGAAGAGAAGAAGGCCGCGCTCCGGGACCTGCAGCTCGTCGGGGCTCGGGGCGCGTACGTGAGGTCGCGGCTCCAGCTCCTCCAGGACCTGGACCGCGGCTCCCCCTTCTTCTACTCGCTGGAAAAAAGGCGTGGCACCCGTCAGCAGCTCCTTGTGCTGCTGGCCGACGACGGGTCCCTCGTCTCGGATCCGGAGGGTATCAGGGCCCACGTCCGATCCTATTACACGGCCCTGTTCTCTCCGGATCCGTCCAGCGAGGACGCTCGCAGAGTTCTGTGGGAGGACCTGCCGCAGCTCAGCCCGGAGGACGCCGGAAGGCTCGACGCTCCCGTCACCTTAGAGGAGCTGACCGGCGCCCTCGACCGGCTCTCGCGGGGCAAATCCCCGGGGCTGGACGGGCTGACTGTGGAGTTCTTCAGGGCGTTCTGGGACGTCCTGGGGAGCGACTACGCACGGGTCCTGGGGGAGTGTCTAAATGCCGGAGAGCTGCCCCTTTCTTGGCGCAGGGCGGTCATCGTCCTGCTGCCAAAGAAGGGGGACCTTCGTTCTTTGAAGAACTGGCGTCCGGTCTCCCTCCTCAGCACGGACTACAAAATCTTTGCCAGGGTGTTGTCTTCTCGCCTGGCTTCCGTGCTGGCCCACATGATTCACCCGGACCAGTCCTACACG